>NC_045476.1:67029935-67689102 GCF_009650955.1 Corvus moneduloides
TGGGTCAAGCCCATATTACAGGGCAGAAATGTTCTTCAAAAAGGAAAAAAACCGCAAACCCTCTTCTGAAAAAGTATCAGTCCTTATTAAAAAAACAGCTCCGGTAAAGAATTGATTCTGATCCAGATTCTTCACACTTAATGATGGAAATTCTGGAAGGCATTTAGGTTTCCTGTGCACTTGCAGTAATAGCATTTGATTGGCCTTTTTTCCGCAGCCACCTGGGTCTTCAGTTAGACATATTAAAGGACAGCACCTACATTGCAAACTGGCCTTTTTCCTTCATTTTCTGCAGTTCATTTGTGTCCAATCAGGTTGCATCAGGATTCATTGCTTTTAATGGGAAATGCGCTCTTCTGGATCAGATACCTGTTTTCAATTTGGAGAGTATCTGATTCCAATGGCAGAGGTGACAGGAATAAAGAGGAAAGGAGAAGTAAGTGCCTATAGTATAGATTTCTGCCACACTAACAGAGCTGCCAGTTTCTGAAACACTGAGACCTTAGAATTTACTTATATTTTTCAAAATTGCAATGGTGAAACAAGTGAGAAATTAACTATGTCTTTATATGAGCTTATTTGAAAATTAGCTATTGTCTTTTTCTAAGCATAACTGGGTTTTGACATAAAAGCTCCCTTACCACAGTGTTTCCCCAGAGCCACAGCTGTCTAAGGAGACCGCTACTCTGCAGTGATGGTCTGCAGAAGTATTCCTGACATACTGCCAAGTCAGCATCAGGCTCACTACTGGTTAGAGTGGGATGCAGTTTATTCTCCCTGTAACCTGCTGTTATCTTTCAAGAGTCAGCTTGAGGGTTCAACAGGGAATGATGAACAATGTTGCTGTGTGGACTTTTTTTTAAATTAAAAAATGCCTGCCTCAAAAAAATTTTTTTTTTTTCCAAACTCATGTCATGAAGACTGTTGGGGTCTCCTGCTCCTGCCATGTGGTCCTGGGAGAGGGGCCCTGGGGGGGGGAGGCACAGGGTTTCCCTAGCCCCTGGTCAGCCTCGTTCCCCATTGGTTGTTTTGTGTTCCCCTGCGTGGGCAAGGACCCTCGGGTCCCGTGATTGCCTCAGTTCCTCAGCAGAGCTCCGGCCATGTGGCTGGAGAAATAAGCATCTCTGGAACATCTATCAAGAATCGGTCCATATATACATTTCTTTTCCACGGGCCTCGTTGTCTGATACGTGTGTTGCAGTATCCCCACTGTAACAAATGGTGCATAATGCGGGCAGAATGATCCCCGATCCCTAAGGACAGCGACTGATTTGTGAGTAAACTCTGGATTTCTCTTCTTGTTTTTTTTTTGCTGTTCCATCTCTAAACTATGGAGGAACCGTGGAAGGACTCTTGGCTCTCAGAGCTGCATACGGACATTTATCTTAAACTTGAAAAGATTCTTGAACAACGATTTGTGAATTTTAGCTTAATTCAAGCTCAAAAGGAACTGAAACATTTCTTTTCATGGTTGTTTAAGAATTTTTTCTACATTTCTTGGGATTTGATTCTTACCAAAGACTTTTGGAAGACTGTTTGGACACAGCTAATTTCTGAGTCAAAATATATGCTGATGGAAGAATATTTTCGTGAATATTATTTAATTACAGAGACTGTTGAACAATACCAGCTGTGTCCTTGCGAAGTTAAAACTGCTTCAGGGACCGTGCGACCCAGGTCATGTGGACCGAGCACTCTCCGAGCAGCAGCGAGGCAGTTCCCGCGTGCGGGCGGAGCAAGGCGAGCTGCAGTGTTGGCAGCAGAGCAAGGTGCGGCAGGAGCCCGCCCAGCCCCGCGCAGCATGTGGTGGAGTGAGCCCCGTGAGAGGAGCGGCGCACGGGTGGCGGCTGGCAGCGGAGTGGAGCCACGCCTAGCCAAAACGCATGCCAGAGCGGGGCGCGGGGGGGGTCGTCGCTTGGGGGCCCGGCCGAGACATGGGTGCAGCCCCAGGCAGCGGCAGCGCAGCTGAGAGCAGAGGCGGCAGCATGCGGGGAGCTGAGTGGCACGGCCTGGCCCAGCCTGTGCGGCCCCAAATGCAACCCCGGGAAGAGCGCGCAGGCACGAGAAGCCCCAACAGCCCCAGCAGCCCTGGCAGCTCCAACACAGGAGCAAGCGAAAGCAAAAGAGAAAACAAAAACGCAGCGAGACAGAAAACAGCAGCCACTCGGAAAAAGGAAAAAATCACTGTAGCTAAGGTTTTAGGAATAGTAAAATGGTGTAATGTTAAACAAAATTATGGTTTTATAACAAGATGTGACAACCAAGAAGACATATTTGTTCATAGAACTGCTATTAAAAAGAATAACCCTGAAAAATACATCCCAAGTTTAGGAGATGGAGAAGTAGTAGAGTTCAAAATTGTGCAAGGTAGAAAAGGGTTACAAACAGCAGAGGTCACTGGGCCTGATGGTGTTTCTGTAAAGGCAGTATATATGCTAAAAATCGTAGTCATGTTAGACAATATCTCCATTATAAGCCCCCCCTACAGTCTCCCTTTCCTAATCCCACCTTTCCCTTTTACCCTATATCCTATTACCCCCAGTGTATTCCCAATCTGTTTTTTCACCCATGGTTTCCCTCACAAAACCATGCCTTTGCCAATTGTTTCCCCAAAAATCCCTTTCCAATGCCGAGTGGGGGATGAAGAGGAGGAGGGAAGAAATTAACTATTGTTGTTTAGAGTTCCAACAGGTACAAATGGAAGAAACCCTCTCCTGCCTCAGTTTCCCCACAAAGCATGCCTGGAGAGTCCTGTCTCCCTTCTGTCAGCCTTAAGATGTTCCAGAGAATCTATTTGGACATTTAAAGACTCAGGAGGGTGGCTTGTTTTGTTTTGAAACTGTCCTTGTTATCTCATGTTTATCCAGTTGTTTTCAATGTTAAGTTTTAAATCTCTTTTTGTTAAAAATAAATGGGTGAAATGTTGGGGTCTCCCGCCCCTGCCGTGGGGTCCTGGGAGAGGGGCCCTGGGGGGGAGACAGGGGGTTCCCTAGCCCCTGGTCAGCCTCGTTCCCCATTGGTTATTTTGTGTTCCCCTGCATGGGCAAGGACCCTCGGATCCCGTGATTGCCGCAGTTCCTCGGCAGAGCTCCGGCCATGCGGCTGGAGAAATAAACATCTCTGAAACATCTATCAAGAATTGGTCCATATGTATTTCTTTTCTACAGGCCTCGTTGTCTGATACACATGTTGCAGTATCCCCACTGTAACAGGAGACAGCCTATTTTCTGTACCAAGCTTTGATGTAATTCATATTAGAAAGAACACCTGGGCCGATTTATCTATGACAGAAATGTCAGTTCACCTTTTCCCTAACAAGCAGAAGGAAATGTTTTGTGGCATCACAACATTAATAGTGTAGGTCTCCAGTTCAAAAACAGTCTACTGAGATTTATTTGATCAACCTGAATTATGGATAAACTAGATCTGTGCAGATTACCATTTTCAGCTTGCTTACAGGCATTTGGAAGATGTTCCTGTATAGAAAGAAAACAATAAGGAAAATTTGGGATCACCTTTGGCTCGTTTGCATCTCATCATTGCAGGCACCCCACCTTGAAGGTCTAACAGAAGTCACAGTTGGAGGAGAGAACCAGGGAAGGAAAGTGTTAAGATGAACGTGAAAGAATAAGCCAAGAGAGGCTTCTCGTTGACCTCTAAAGAAAATGACAAATCATGCACCAGATTGCTGAACACCCTGAAAAAATACTTCGTCAGACTTGGATGGCCATGGCACATAACCAAGCTGAATTCTAGGCAAGGGCCACTTCTACCTTGCCAATAAGATCATGCATATTCAGGGAGATTTCCAAGCTGCATAGACCAGGTCCTTCCTACTCAGCAGTGAACAGCCCACCTATGTTGGCTGAATTCAGTACTTTCATCCAGCTCAGTTAGTAACAGACACCCTCAAGGAGCCACAACTTGAGCCCCGAGAAGTGACCTATGCCCCTCCTCAGCCTGGGAAAATGTACAAAATGCTCAACAGCTGGTGCCACTCCTGAGGGCAGTTGCCTGTGCAACACTCAAACAGAGGGGCCTCCTTTTCTGACCATCTGTTAGTCCAGTGTTGAGGAAATCTACATTGTAGACCTCATTTCTGGCCAGCTGGCATCTAGCCTTATAGCTCTGCGTTTATCCAGAAGCTAGCAAAAGCCAGAGTCAGGTCTGATGGAGGTAGCATCACAGAAGTGGTTGGGCCAAAAGAGAGGTGGATGGATATTTTAAAAATAAAGCTGTATTTCATTAGAGAACAACCTGTAACTAAACCTGATATATTCTATGAGAAGACAACAAGCTTGGCCAAACTTTGTGTGAATGGTCAGTAGGCTTGCAAGGAGCTACACTTGATGGCATGCATTTGGTTCTATAGAGTCCACAATTCCAGCCCTACCTAAATGTGTTTCCTAAATTCTGCCACCTAAAAGCCAGAGGCGTTATCTCTATCTCATTGGCTCCACGATATGGACATCCCAGTTTCCATGAGTGAGCCTGTAAGCACTAAAGGGTTGTGGCTGCTCCTGAGGTTCATGGCCTCGCAGCCGTACTTCCATCTGGGAGATGGTAGAGCAACCACTCTTGATGTGCTAGAATGCCCTCAGCTTGCTTGGAGGACAGGCAAAGGCTGGAGCCAGGGTGGTTGGGAGAAAAGCCATTGCCTGGGCAGGGGTTCTACTGGCAGCAAAGTGACCACGGCTGTGCTGCCCACTCTGTCTCTGCCACACATGTGGGGAGTCAAAGCTGCTGCCAGGGATTGAGGTTGGCAATTGCTCTCTGTTCCCCTGACACCTCTCCCTGAGGAGACATGCCAGCCCTCTGAGGCCTCCCTTGCATCTGCTTTCCAACTCTGCCCTCCCGGCCTTCCTTTCCCACACCTGGAGCAAGCCAGCTCTGACAACCCTGCTCCAGCAAAGAAACACAAAGTTTTGCATGTGCTGCCAAGAGGGTTTGAGTCAGCCCTGCCCACAACAGGCTCCCCGGGAGAAAAGAGACTACCATAACCTCACCACCATGGCTGGCAGGGCAAGGTGCACTTTCACCTGCCTCCTCACACACAAATACCTGGCAGCATGCACATTTGCAAAAATCATACTGAGACAACACTCCTTCCCTGGGGAGACAAGGAAGATACAAAGAGCCTGTGACAGATGTTAGCTGTGTTGCTCAAGGCTTTACTAAATGGCACTTGCAAAACGGGGGATTGTGACAGTACAAAAACCTACATAAAAGAGAAGAATTAGCGATGTCACTAGAAAATGCAAAAAACCCCACCCAAACAACCAAACAAATAAACAAAATAACTAAGGAAGCAAAAAGAAGGAATTACAGTCTACTGTCTCAACATGTCCAGTTTAGAGCATTTTTGAGCTGACATAGCTGAGATGAGGGAGAAAGGCCTTTTTGTTAAGACACTGGAATCAGAGACTAAGGAGATGTAGATCTGAAGAACAGCTTAAATGAGCCTTCCTGACTTTGCCTCAGGTTTCTTACATTTCCTTAGGCAAGCATGTAATCTCTCTGTAGTGGGTTCCACATTTGTAAAATAAGGGTAATACTTCCTTCCTCCCTCTTGTGTAATTAGTCAACCAGGGCCAAAGCCATAAAAGGAATTAGCTACCTGAAGCGAAATCTAAGTGACGGAATTAAAATATAGATCCTCAACATGCCCTCACATCTTCTGCCTAGAGCTGGAGACATCTGAAATCTGTATACAGTAAGAAATGGAATGTACTCCCATGCTCCCACCTTGGCTGTAGAATACAGAATCTTCGGGACACCGGAATTTCCTTGCACATTTAGCCCTCACCTCTTTGAAGTTATTGTTTGAGGATTTATTGTAGTGACCATCATAACTGTGATCACTTTGGAGACAAAAATATCCAACTTCCAGAAAACATACAGGGGAGTTGAAAACTTTTCTTTTTTTGAGGAACAATCACTACATCTGATAGAAAGAGATGTCAAAGAGGTAGGGTTTAGTGTAATTTAGTGCTGAATGAAAGATGCTGTGTGATCACAAAGGCTTTGAAAGAGCAGAAGCATGCTTATCCTGTTTGACAGCGTTACCCACAATGTGTCATTATAGATATTGATGATTATATAGCCATAATTAAAGTGTTGTGCTTAAATAGCTAAATGTAGAAAGACATGTCAGATCTTTAACACAAGTTTAAGTTTAATCATGTCTGGTTACAGAGCCGAGACAAATATTTAAGGTTCCTTGCTAAAAGAAGAGTTACTATGCCTAATCATCAAAGCAGAGCTGCTTGCCAAGAGCATAAAAATCTAATGGGTTTTGCAAGAAAATTATGTCACCTTCAAATTAACATTTGTAATACAGATGGCATTTATAAAAGGTAAAGTCATTCATATTGACACAGTCTATCTCCAGTGACTGTCATAAGAGATTATGAACCCTCTGTCCAGAAAGACATTTTGCCAAAGCAGCATTTTGTTAGAACAAGACAAGCTGGCAAATCTGGGTGACTTTTATCTTCTTCCTGACAATTTCTTCATTTGGACTTAAACCGTGACATATGGATGGCTTGTTCTGTGCAAATAATCAGGATCATTCAAGCATCTACTGCTGCCATACACATGATTTTTCTCATGGTGCTCACTGGATCAGCACTGACTCCATGCATGAATGCAGGAACGGACTTCATAAAACTTGCAGGGAAAAAATGGCTTTTTTCAACATAACATTTGCTAGAAGGATAAAAAAATTCTAGGAAAACATCATCCCACCAAGTTTACAAGTCTAGATGACATTATGGCTTAGCATAATAATAGAATTACTTAATAATGTTGCTACCTAAATATCAGCTACTCTTGAAATAAACATGGGATGGGAGAACATTCAAAAACCCTGAGCACAATGGTACATATAACAATTATTAAAAAAAAAAAAAAATTTAGGAGGGATCCTTGAAAATGCTTCACATCTCTAAAAAGAAGAAATTTTAAAAAAATATATCAATTTAACTATAGAACTTTCATTGCCTTATTTGGATGTGCTTACATTTGTCTGAATTCTTCACAATGTATTTCTTGAAATCTTTTTCTAAAACCTATCTGAGATATTTTTACACAAGAAAGTGTAGCATATATCAAAAGTTATAAAAGACAATAGTAAAGGGTAATGATGAATAATGAAGTGAGGAGTTATTAACATCCTGCATTACACCACTGGACATAGAGAAAGACCTTGTCCATGAAAGTTATGTGATGAGATTGCTATTACAAATATGCATTACTTCATACTGGTAAATCTAGTACAGAAAAAAATGAATATAAATTGTGATATTTTAGAAAATATATGATCTGATGGACACTGGGAGATATAATTCCAAACACAGAAGGAAAGAGGACTGGAACTGGTGCTGATGCCAGACACTCATTGGTGAGACTGGGCAGAGAAATTAGGCATGCACTTCAAGTGTGAGCTGACATGAGTTAGACAAAACCACCCTCAACACTCAGTGTGTTGCAGAGGCAGGGGAAATATCTTATGCATCAAAACTGTGTGAGAACTGTCATCTGGAATATTGGATCATACAGCAGATACACTGTGTATGGGAAAGGTGCCCGGGGAGGATCAACATAATTTAGGAAGGGCCTGAACTTAAAAAAACAAAAAAATCATAATAAAACTCATTCTGGCAAAACAATGTTAAAGACAGGATATTGGGACATTCCATCAACATTTTAAAAGCAAAGATGAATTTTTTAGTATAGCTAAAAATCAATATACAACTAAGTAAATGGAAGGAAATTGAGTGAAATTTTAAGAGGAATTTCAAGAAAAACTTCTTGACAGTGAAATATATTGGATTATGGACTAGTGTCCTCAGGGAAATAATGAAAGCACTGTCACTTGGGACTTTTAAAATTGCACTGAAAAAAACCACAATAGAGTATCTAGGAGAGAGAACAGTCTTTGAATTGGCCTCAGGGAGTCAAACTGAATGACTTAATTGGTCTTCTCAGTCTCTAATTTCTTCAGGACAGACCATACCCCATGTGTTTTCCACACAAGGGAAAAACAAGCTCAGGCAGTCCCCCTTCAGGGTATGGAGTTTCCCATTACCTGTGCTAAGTGGAGAGGGGGCTAAGCTCCCCAGCGTGGCCCTGGTAGATGCAATCCTCCCATTCACCCACTAAGCTTCCCATTAGTTCCCTTGTCACATCCCCACAGCTCACTGAGAAGCAACAGTGGGACCCAGATTAATTCACTTCAGTGTTTCAGTCTCTCATCTGGGGGATTGGTGACAGGGATTTTTTTTCCATGAGATTTTTTGCCCCCATCTAGTTAGAGGATTCTTCTGTATCCAGTAATTTGCTATGGAGAAATAATAAACAAAAGTATCTGTGACTGTTGGGTCCTACCTTTCTGTCTACTTGATCAGAAGATCCTTCTCTTTGAGCCCAGAATCTGATTTTCTTCTTCCTGTCTCTTGGCGTGACTTTTCTCATCATTTGATCATCTAAAGAAAGGTTCAGTTCATGTTTCAAGTTTCTGTGTTCCTTTTTTATTTTCTCAACAAAAACAGCAAAAAGAAAAAAGGAAATAAGAAAAACAGTTACTTAAGACAATAAAGCTATAACCATGGAAAAGTTTTTGTAGTGTAAAATCAGTAACCTCAATTCTCTGGTGTAACATGACAGTTTTCTAAGATGTGCCAGCATGGTAAGGGAGGTTCAGCTTATGATTTGGGATTTGATGGAGAAGAGGAAGTGTGACTGGAGCACAAGATAGACTTGATATGTGTGTAAAATTCTTTGTTGAATTCAATCAATCCTATATTTATCAGCATAAATTCAAGCAATCTTAAATTGCATTGGATTTATACTAAGGCCACAGAGAGGGAAGGGAAATGACAGCCCAGATGAAACTTCTGCCTCAGTTCATTTTGCATGCAATGGCAATTCAACAAACTTATAACAGACAGCAAATTTTAAGCACGTGAGCAACCAAAATGAAACCATTCTGCCTCAGCAAATGTTTAGTTAGTCTTCATTTACAGAATGGATACCAGCAGATCAACATGATCTGGCCATTATGGAAAGTATTAGCATTTTTTGTAAATTAAAAAAGACTGTCTGTTCCTCAGAGGGATTCGATTCCTTCTGACTCAGCACCATCAAATATAAACATGTAGCAGACGCCCAGCAATGGGCACATTGCTGTCCACCTGAGCTCCCCTGTTTTAAACAAGAGGAATAGACTTTTCTGACAAGACAACACCCCTCCCCCCCAGATGAAAGTCAGGCTCTTTTCCTGCTTGGTGTTTCACAGCCTTTTTGCTGTCTTTTTTAGGTTTCTTCCTGCTTACATGTTACAGGTCTTATTCTGAGTAATCCCATTTTCTTCTTTGACTGATGTAGCACTAAGTGCTGAGCATTTTGGTCTGGATCCCACAGGAGGAACAAGGTGTCAGGGTGCTGCAGGAATAACCCTTAAGCTGTCAAGTCTGAACTTTGGGGAAGATCTTCAAATAACAGTAAGGGTTAATCAACACAGATTGACCTTGTGTTGGAAATTGCCACTGACTTTGTGCATCTTGTAGCAGACATTTTTGAACTGCAGACCAACACTTTGTTATCTTGGTGCAACAGGCTCTGCTGGTCTTGCCTAATGCTGTTTGAAATGACTGGAAGCCCTTTCCTTAGTTTCAGTCTCCTTTCAGTCTCTCCTCCTCTATATGTTAACAAACATGCTAAAAATATGGGATCAAAATAGTTCTTCCAGTCAGATCACCTGGTTCATTTTTTTTTTTTACATCAAATATGTTTTAAATGGCTCATTTATACTCAGTTTTCTCTTTTCCTTTTCTACCCATTTCTCATGCTGAAGGGCATCTATGCTGTAAAGTGCTCAAACTTACTGCTGAGTTTATGGATGCAGATAGTAATATTACTTGGCTTTTATGGGCCCTTTTTTAGGCTCCTAACACTGTGCAAAGGAGGAAAGTGCTGCTTGCCATATTTTACAGGCGGGGAATTGTGGTACTTGCACCGTGTAATGACTGAGCTGGGAAGAGTACTAAAGCCTCCGGCAGGTATATTGCATTTCCAGTGATTTCTGTGAGCATATTCATGTGCTTGTAGTTAAGTAAAAGCTTTACCACTTCCCCTGATCTGAAACAATCTCCCCTCCTCCTTTCCTCCTCCCAAAGCCCAAATCAAAAATGCTTACCCCAGATTGTTTGCTGAAACTAGACTGATAAAAAAAAATAATAAAAAAAGGGCATGAATGAACATGTGAAACGGGCTGCAGAGTATTAGCAGAGCCTGTCTTTGTGGGCCTGAAAAGCCCATGATAATGAGCTCCTCCACTGGGAGTGGAGAGGAGCACACATGCAAAGGAGGGTCTTGGGCTTCGTGTTTCATTAAAGGAAGGTTTCAGCCTTTTCTCTTGGAATAAAACAGCTTTGAAAATGGAAAGCAACACAAACTGATCATTATGGTTGAAAGCACCATCATTAAAAATCTCTCCTCATTCATTGCTTGCTGACAGCTGGTCGCTGGGGCCTGAATAAACACAGCCAGCACCACGTGAATTTTGGGGAAGACGCTCCATGTTTCCCTAGCTGCAGGGGGGCTGTGCCTCCAGGGCCACCTTGGGCCCCCCAGGCTACCTTCCAGCTGGCCACCTCCGGGAGAAGCAGCCCCTGCCCCCCACTGCCAGCGGGACCCCCGCCTGGGGACAATGCCCTATTGATGGGTTTAGGATGCCTTGAATACCCACCAGCCTGCTTTGTCCTGCTCCCCTTCTCCGCCTCCTTCTCCCCTTTCTGCCCTCTCCCAACCTCTCCCTTTTCTCTGACAGAGTATTTCGCAATCCAAAAGCCTTTTGCTTCAGCCGGTCCCCTTGTCCTGCCATCACGCCTGGCTGAGCCCGCTGTCCCAGCAGAAGCCTCGCCCCTTGGAGACTGAGGGGAGATGCTGAGCTGTATTCAGAGTGCGGCAGAAAATAAACCACACGGGCAATAGCAACACCCAAATGCTTAATAGGCTCTTAACACAAGAATGGAGGCCCGTGTCCTGTAACCCACCTGTTTGTGGAATGGATTTCTAGACAGGGGCACCCACTTTTCCCTTTTGTTTGTCCTTGGCTTTTCTTCAAAGGGATTTTAACTCTCCCATCAGCTGCATAACCCCATCTATCCTGTGTGGAGCCAGATTACGTGTCACTGTTATTCCAAGGCATCTGCAGGCACTTAAATTGCCAGCGAACTAAATATTGCAAATGCTTTGCACAGAAGAAGGGAAAGGGAAAGAGAAAGAGAGGAGGGAGTTAAAATGGAAGGGAAATCAGCATTGGAATGGTTTTCCTTACATGTTGCTGGCTAGTAAGCAGAGGCTGGAAGTCAGGAAGAGGAGGGAGAGATGGGAAGAAACAGGGAAAGTGGGGTGGGGAGGAAGCCAGTCCTATAGTCAACATTTAAAAGACCCTGTAAGCAAACATCTGCTTTGAGATGCTTAAGGAGAGAAACAGGCTTTGTGCAGTTGAGAAAGGCAAGACTGTTTTATATGTATTTAGTGTTTTAGGCACACTGGGTCTGGGAAAAATTACTGAGAGCATTTAATGTGTTATGGAAACAGCAAAAGACAGGAGATGTAACAGCTGAGTTATTGTATCCTAAGAAAAAAACAAACAAAAAAAACAAACCAAAGGAGAAAGTCAAAGGCTTTGGTTTCTTTTTAAAATAAGTGTTTGCAATCATTCAGAGGTAAATGCATACTTACCAAAGTTAGAAATAGATTTTTCTGGGAATTTCTACATGGCAAGAGTCACTATCCAGTAGGTTTATTGCTACTGTGAAACGACTGTTGAGATGACATATCAGTGACACTAATGTGACACCACTGTCATGCAGAATAGAAACAGAGAGGCAGGTTTATACTGCAAGGTTAAAACAACCTCTGCCTCTCATTAAAAGGCTGTGGACTATGGCAGGGAAAGGAGGAGAAAGCAAGACCAGGTGCCGGGCACAATCTGCACCACAAATTCTGTTCTCAAGCTGCTTTCATGCTTTATAAAATCACAGCCTCTCTAAAATTGTTCCTCTTTTCTTTTTCTTCTTCTTCTTCCTTAATAATTGTATGGTGATTTAGAGTTTTTCTGGTTAATATTCATACTACAAAATTAAATCAGACTTCCTCACAGCACATTCTTCATTTTATAAATTACTTCCCATTTAGAATATTTTCTTTGATCTAAGAGAGATGAATTGTGATTAAAATGAAATATTTCATTATTTATTTGGCACTTTATAATGGCAGGAATCATGACCGCTGTTCTCAGTGTTGCCCCAAATTTCTTTCCCAGTGGTCTCTGAGCAAACTCACAGTATTTTGCAATTTTCGTCATGGGTGTAAGGCTGGAATAAAGGAGATGGAAGCCAAGAGAGATGGAGGAATGTGTGCAGTATGGGTTAAAAGTGATCAGCCATGCTGAGGTGAGACTCTAGAGGTGAGATCATGTATTCCTGAAATAGAGGAAGTTTAGCTGACGGAGTCAGTGAAGCTTATTTGGAACCACTGCCTCCCAAACCCAAGTCAGCTAATATTTGATCCATATCAAGTGCACTCCTGCTCAGACCAGGACGTTTCTCAGGAGAGTCATCTTTCTACAAGGAGAAATAAGTTGCCATTTATTTTGAGTATTAGCAACCATTACCTTATTTTCAAGCATTTACAATGCTTGTGTATTACATGTATTTAAAGATAAATGCACACTTATCTTGGAATAATAAACTGCAGAGAAATACTTTGATGGTTCTTAGATTCTGCAGAAGCTTTTCTTCTAAAAATTCAGTTTATACGTGAAGTTTGACTCAACAGATATTGTTTATAACAGTGTACAACTCAAGTAAAAAATTAGTGCCAGAATTAAATTTAAAGAATCTAAAAGGTTCTAAAAATGAATGTTGGCCAATGGATCAAATTAATTCCTAAATATATGCATGACAGTTTTGCGCAGTAGGTCTGGGGATCACCTCAGTAATTTACAGTAAGGAAAGTAAGAAGCTCTTGTGATAATGTTGAGTTGTATTTTCCTACAAGCTACAAGTAAATAACCATAACTGGTGGCATTAGAGAACTGTCATGTAACTTGATTTTTAGAAGTCAGTAACATATATCGACATATAGACAAGGCAAGACCCCTCATTCTACCCAGAAGCAATGAGGGCAGAGCAAAAAAACACCCAGCAGAGGAAAAAAGCTCAGCACCTGCAAAATAAAGACCATATGTTCCAAACTACAATGAGAACTGTATTTAAGAAAAATGAGGAGAACAGTCTCCTCTTTAAAAAATGAAACCACACTGTTTTTGCAGTCTCACAATGAGCCATGGACACATTTTGCATTCAGGTAGCAGATTAGAGCTCTGGAGCTATGGAATCAATATCTGCTGATACAGTAAAATGTAGAGCCCTAAAAAGCGATGTCAGAAAAGTACTTAACTAAAGAACCACCAGAGGCACACTACAGGGTGAGATTTCTAGCTTGTGATAAATCACAGTGTCTGCTCTTAACATGATGACATCAGCTCATCCCCTGTGAAAATACTTCCAAATTTTGCCTCAGTAGCACCCAATGTATAACCAGCTATAGCTGGTTCTCCAGTTACTCTGCCATAAGAACTCCATGACTACTTTATATTGTTCCTTTTTACTTGCCCACAGGTAATTACCAAGATGTAGGGTTTCTCTCTTTTGTTGAGTTTCCCAGTTTTTATGGAAATCACTGAGGAATTCAAACTCCTTCCCAAGTCGGTGGTCAGTCCTTAGTACTATTACTGCGACTAATAAACAAGCAAGTAATGTTACAGCTTTAGGGAGGGCCTGCTGGAGCCAAGTGCAGACTAATAATGATGTTGACTTAGCAGTCAGATATCATGAAAAACCTGTGGTCTTCTCCCATGATGGTGATGAGAATGCAGAATTTTTGGCTGCTGAATGTCCATGAATGCCCATCCCACTGCTGTGTGGTAAGACCAGATTTCTGCTGTGGGTGCATGGCTCTTCAGCTTCCCAGAGCCAAGTCTCTCTCTCAGCTGGATTTCACCATGGAAGGATTGTCTGTCACTCAAGCAGGAGGAAAGGGAAATTAAAACTACTTGTGATTTGCCACCTCCCGTGGGCTTCTCAGTTTCTGCCTGCCAGGGGAAGCCCTACACTCAGAGACTTGAAGTTGTGTGGGGGGAACATTTGGCAGAGAAGCTGCCAGCAGCTCCAGAAGTGCAGAATTATTTCTCAAAGACCATTCCTGCTGCTGAGCTTCAATAAAACAGCTTTCACTCCAACAGAGCCTGGCAAGAATATTGTGTTAGTAAAGCATCACTACTACAGTTTTTCTGCAGGAGAGGGAGCATGGAGGTTTGGTCTCTTCAGCCAGCATGCAGAAGTTTGCTGGTGGCCACTATCTCGGTCACAGGGCACAGAAAACAGCAGGCACTGCTGGATCTGTGCTGATGCCAGGCTCAGCTACTCCAGAGTGCACAGCATAGCACTCAAGGGCAACGTCTTCAGAGGCGCAGTGTTCACTGAAAGGGGAATGTGACTCCAAAGACATAAAAATAAAATAAAGTGCTAGGAGTCTGGGAATTCAGTGGCTCTCATAATAAAAACCCCTCAGACAAACAAAATTCTTGTCCTAATTTCAGTGGGGCTGCAGGGAAACAAACAAACACACACCCAACAATAAGTAGAAAAGGCAAAAATAATGCATCACTGGCAAACAGCCAATTTGTGACTACAGCAAAGTTGCTAATTTTTGATGCACTGCCCTTTGCTGCTGTTGTACAACAATTATTCACACAGGTCTGGGGCTTTCCCTAGCTTATGACACATCTGTGTCTAATTATATGTAAGGTGGAGGGTTGGGTTAATTTGGTAGACATAAACAAAGTAATTTTTGTTCCAGCTCTGCAGACCTGTGAGAACATGTGTGTGATGGATGGGACGGCAGTGGGAGTGCACGCATGCACCTCCCAGCTGCCTGAAGATGGGGCTCTGGAAGTTGGTCCAGGGTTTCTGTCCGGCCCATTTCTGTCCAAGCTCCTCACCTGGTAATGTAACAGAAGTACTGGTTGCTGCCCCTTGGAGCTCCTGCATGTCAGCCCAGCCAGGAGGGCATGCTGGGCATCCTGATGAGTCACCTAAACCTGCTCAGGACATCTGCTGAAGGCAGGGTGGGAAAAATGATAGCCAATGACCACCAGTGTCCAACCAACATGAAGCCACCTCTTGTTTCTGCCAGGACTGAAAGTACTTGGTGAACTTCAGCTTCTGTGTTTGTCAGGAGGAGGTGGTATGAGAAGTACCATGAAGCTTAGTGAATGTTTGTAAAGTGCTCCATAGCACTGAGGAAAATTCTTCCAACTTAAACACACTTGTCAAATATCAGGCTGTCAGCGTCAGTCAAGAGTGTGCCACCTTTCTTCTGCTGCTCAAATGCGTTACAGCCTCCTGTGCCTTATCTGACAGTGACATGACATTTCCCTGGCTTCAGGTACAGGCTGGTGTCTGAGCAGCAGGGGAAGAGGCAGCCCTGATGCTGGATGGCACGTGGCATACATAAACTGCCTCACCTTGGGATGCATCCTTCATGAAAGACCCTATGTCTCCCTCTAGAATCAATTAGCCATTTCCCACACGGAATGCTAGGCTTCCCAACTCCATGCCCTGAAATACTCAGGTTAACTGAGAGGTTGCCAATCACCAGCTGCCTTGCCATCCAGGTAAAGGCAGAGCTTCAAATCCTTACCGTGGTATGGAGGCAGTTATGGGGTGGAAGTCATCTTCTTCATCACTGACTCTTCTTGAAACAGCATAGAAGCCACTCAGTGTCGCGTTGATAGTAGATGGTAAAATGCCGCAACCTTCCCAAAAGCGCCTCCAAGGAAGTCTCTCGGTGCAGGCAGCACACTGGCACACACACATACACACACACAGCAGATGGCTGGCAAAAACAGTCCGACGGTGAATGAGCAGCAAGGGTCTTTGCATGGGGTTCTACTGGTGAGATTTAATGCATCCGCACTCGTGCAAGGTTCCAGAGAAGCCCGGGGAGAGCAATGGGGGGTCCAGGGTAAGGGAACTAATTGAGAAACTCTGAGGGCGTATCAGGTGACAAGGGGTGTAGCAGCCAACGGAGCCAACCAGGGGAGCAGAACTGGGGTACATTAACATAACAGAACAGAGCATTCTGGGGGAGGCTTTTTCAGGCACCATAAGCTGGAAAGGAACCTAGGACTTGTCCCATCATAGGACTCCTTTCGTTCCTTGTCCAGCAGGCCCACCAGCCTCCATAACTCAGTGGGGCCTCTGAAAGTAGTCCCAGAAACGGATTTCAAGTGCCAGTTACAGGTATCAGAGGTGAACACTCATGGGACACATGTCTCATCCATGAAAGCCATGCATAAAAAGTTCTCAAGGGAAGTAATTTGGATGGCGTGTAATGCATAGAGATTGTGACTGACCAGAGACTGCACTAATATCACTTGCCAGACAATCTTAAAGCATCCTAGGCCATCTAGTAAAGCCCTGTTCTAAGGAAGGATTGACGTATCTGTTTTTATTCTTAATCAATGTTTGTCTAATGTATCCTCAAAATTCTCCAATGCTGACAATCCTCTGATAGCAATCTAGACCACTGGTACCCTGTCTCTGCTGTCAGAAAATATTTTTAACCTCTTTGCTTTAATTATTATCCTGTTCCATCTCCTATCCTATTCCTCTTTGCTGCAATCTTCCTCCTGTCTGGAGACTGTTCTCATGCTATTTCTCCAGTTTTCCCTTTAGATTTAATAACTTCAACTTGAGCAATTTTATCCACAGGTTATGTTATCAAGACTACCACATAATTTGGGTTCTGCTCAATTGACCACATCTTTCTTGAAGGAGCAGAGATCTCAGCTGAGGCTGTGGGAGAGCTGAGGAGAGCAAGAAGATTGTTTCATGTGTTCCATAGGCAAGACTTCATTCCTTGCCTTGTCATGAATTTTTCCTTTTTCACAACAGCATCTCATCTCAGAATCATGGTCCAGAACACTTGCCAAAGCAAAGCTGGATGCACACTACATTAATATGTATATCATTACCTAAAGTGGGTTGTTTCACAGACACATTAAATTCTCAACTCTGGGAATGACCCAAAGGCTAGGCTGGTTTTAGGTTGTCTGTCAAAGTGATCTTTCTCATCTGTTTTCTAGCAGGAGCTACCTTGAATGGCAATTCTGAGAGGGCTGGTTCTCTGTAAAGTTATGCTGAAAATTATGCACTTCTTTTGCACTTGGATCTGTTAATGAGACTGCATAGATTTTACCAGTGGTATCCCAGAAAATAAAATAGTTTGTGCATTCTGTCAAAAAGAAATAGTCAGCTTAGAAAGTCAATATAATCTTGCAGTAAAATAAAGAAAATAAAATACAAGTTGCCTGAAACCTCTGGCAGTAAATTTTCTTTACTTATTTACTTAAAATAATCCTGCTGTGGATACACTGAATGACAGATTCCTGCCACTCTGGGTAGGCACAGCAGCACGTACAAGATCCCTTTCTATAGGATCCTCCAGTTGTTAATAATATTTCTGAATTTGGTGACTAAAGGAAGACACAGAGATGATTTGGGGAAAGTTCCATTGCAGTGATGTAATTCATCATTTGTACCTTTTGCTTTGAACAAGAAAATTTATTGCCTCAGGAGAATAGAAAGGTTGCTGGTATAAAGGTTACTACAGCAGAAAAAAAATGGAAAATAAAAGCATGAAAGGGATCTATCTCTTCTTTCTCTCTCTTTTTGTTGCCTGGAAATGCTCTATTTTATCAGCAGGGGGAGAAAAAAAAGAAGGTATGTGTAGCTTTTCATTCAGATATTTTCTTACCATGGCTTTGATAATGCTGGAACAGGATAATGGGAAACTCTGACCTTTGACTGAGTGCCAGGTTGTCACAAAAAGCATGAAAAAACAATATTAATATTATATATTGTCTCAACCTTTCAGTCCTGAGATAGATTTCCTCTCTTCCCTTCTCCCTCTGGTCCAAAGCCCACTCCCCAGAGCATCAAATGCAGCATGAAAAGCAGTAATGACACCTTTGCCCCAGAGAAAAGAAGCCTCAGATGACACAGACCATAACAAAGTACTTGGTGTAACATCTCTCTCTTCTGCGTCTCGGGGTGGTCAAAGAGTGCTAAGGACAGGGCAGACCTGGGGATAAGTGCATTTTACTCTTTGTTTCTTGGGCAGGTGGCAAGAGGTAGGGATGCATCTCTCACGCTGTTGGGATGCATCTCTCCAGCAGATGGATCCCATTGTAGCCATCACAGGTTTTCCACTCTTTTTACAAGTAGTGAGTGTGTTTTTCTAAGAGAAGTCCTTTTCTTTCTCACAGGCAGACAGGGTGGGAAGAGAGGGAATGTTACATCCTTCCTCTTCTTCCCATGTGGAATTTTTTTTTTTTTTTTTGGTTCCATGAGTTGTACTAAATTTGTAGTTATTTCCCCAATGAGTAATACCTGGGTAAGTTATGGCTTACATAGGCTTGACACTTGAAATGAAAAGCAGATTGCCATGCAGATTTGAATTATCCTCCAATATTTCATGATATACATTCCACCTTCATGGGTTAGTATTGTTACATATTTCATAGTTATCATTTCCACAGCA
This sequence comes from Corvus moneduloides, assembly GCF_009650955.1. Classification (NCBI taxonomy): domain Eukaryota; kingdom Metazoa; phylum Chordata; class Aves; order Passeriformes; family Corvidae; genus Corvus; species Corvus moneduloides. The sequence continues at coordinate 67,048,617 of NC_045476.1, forward strand.
TCGAACTTCTCGTTATCTGCCAGTGTTATCCAGCTATAAATGCCAAAGCTCTCCAGCAGCCAGTGTGTCCTTTTTCAGACTTATAGTTTTGTGTTCTGTGGATATTCAGTGTTTAATGGCACTGAATAAAACAGAACTGCCATCATGCTCTCACAGAAACCCCAGCCAGCCTATTGACAGTGTAAGTTTCATTTAATTCCTTGATTCAACAGCCATTTCTAGATGTTTCCTGAGCAAAGCAATAAACACAAAATGCAGTGCTCAAATTGAATATTTAAAAGTCAATCAGGCTTGAAATTTAATTTTATCTAATTGGTTTGCTACATTAACACACAACTAAATGACATTTAGAAAAACCCAACTATCCTACATAATTTCATGTTTACTCCCGTCACAAGATGGATTTTTTTTTTTTTAACTTCCTTTAATCTCATTTTAATGCTTTAGCTAATTGACTACCTCTCTGCCACAGGTTTAATACATTGTTTTGGAATCCCTCTTTGTTCTACTGATACATGATGCTATCAAAGCAATCTCAACTCTTACTTATCTTCCATTGCTGGATGCCTAAAGGAGACTCATACATACTTTTGGTGATCACGTTTTACAAGTTGGGGAAGGGGTTTGGTAGTTCTGTGACATTTACAGATAAGCATGGTGTAAGGAATTACATACAAAGCAGTGTAAAATGTGCTGGCCTTGTAGAAAACCAGGAGCTGGTACTTAATATTCTGTAATTTCCTTTACAGTACCCTTGTTAATGAATTTCGTACACACACAAAAAGACACATCAGTCCCATTTATAGTCAGTGGGTAGCATCATTGCAGATTTCCAATATTCATCTCTGAAAAAGCGGACACAAGCTAAGACAGTGGTGCAGCCTTGTACAGAATCATGGGTGAGGTGTTTGTCATCTCAGTACAAACATAAACTTTAGAAAGGTTTCTGAAAAGCACAAGGAAAATTACAAAGGGGTGGCAGATAGCATATCAGGTAAGTGTGCAAAGAAAATTCTCTTGGCCATAAAAAAGGTCACTGTGATAAACTGAATGACATAGATCTCTCTGTGTCTGATGACACAGAACTGAATGACATAGCTCTTTCATAACCCCAAATTCCAGAGGACCTTCAGGGATGGAAACTTAATATCCTGGGAAGATGCCTCACGACTCATTGCTGCAAGAGCCTCACCTACAATGCACACTGCAGGGCCCCAGGGGAGCAGCTCCAAGAGAGTGCCTCCCCATGGGCCAGGTCAGTGGTCAGACACCATGTTTGGCTCTCCTCCTAATGCATAGCTATGTTAGCTAAAGCTTTTAAAAGGTGCATCCGAAGGTAGATAAAAAGCAAGGGTGGGGTGTCTTTCTCTAACTGCTGGAGAAGACATTTATAGAAAGGTATTTGTTTGGAGAAGACATTTATAGGGCCACCACTGCCCACTGGAAAAGGCCATGCCAGGGGTTTCTTGCTTCTTTCCCATAACAACAAAGGTCAGTCATTTCTGCAACTAGCATGCTGGACAAAGCAAGCAGTAGTTTGGATCCCATACTTCATTTGTTCTGTCCCTTAAAGCATTACTAACCTCTGTGGACATTTCACATAGTATCATTCCAATTTCAGGCAAGACCTCCCCTCAGACAGCACCTGCTTTTTATTTATTTCATGTAAGAAAACCTGAGGAGCCAGCAGCATGGAATTATTTTATTTTTATTTGAGCATTATTTTTCTTGATTCCCCTTTTCTTCATGCTAATGGCTACATAAAAGATATGAATGTCTCCTAGGAAAACATACCTAGGACACAAATTCTCCTGAGCATAAATATTATTTTTTGGCATGCAACATCAAAGTAGATATTTAGTTTACCCTTAAACTTAGTGAGAGCTATTATCTCATCTTGATGTGAGAAGCTTTATACATTTAACTCACAATATAATCAGGTGAAAATAGAGTCCACTCTGTTTCTGGAAGCTTTACAAATTTGTCATATTATACAAAGATGGACGTTACCGCTTTCTTTAAGAAATAACCTTGGTGTTTGAAAGAGGTAGCAGACAGTCGGGAGCAATACTTTCTAGAGAAGTGTTAACAACTTCATTTGTCTCAGAAGAGCATTGGCTCTGACACCTAATGATGACAATTTAAATATCACTATTAACTGTTCCAGACAAAGTAATTTGAACAGAAGCATCCGACTTTGCCTTTAATCGAGTGTTGATGATTTTAACAAAGATTAGAGATGACAAATACCTAGTGCATCATCTTTTCCACATCCTGAATGGCCAGCCTAGCTGGCTTACACTTCAAATATTGCCACATGGAGTTTTAATTCAAAGACTTCTCTTCCACAGATTCTCCCACCAACACAACCTCTGGAAAAAAACCCCACTAAATCTACTGGGGATTTTCAAGGTTATGCTGGGACTGTGATAGCCCTTTGAGTCTGACAGGTGCAGACTGCACCTCTCCCTTTTGGGACAGATGTAGCCCACCCAGGATGGGGCTTTGAGACTAGAGAGGCTGTGGTTAAGTAAATGAAGAGAAAGACTGTGACCCTAAACACAGATGGCTCTTGTCTGGGTGCTTTGCTTGATTACCCCAAGCATAAGTAGCATGGAGGAAAAGTGCAGTAAGGCTTCCACAGCAGTAATGTGCAGCAGGTGCTTCCCCACCTCCCTGGCTGCTGTAGCATGGTCCTGCCTCTCTGCAGCACGGTGCCGATCAAATATCCAGTCAAGGTACAGCAGCATTTCATGTACTTTGAAATGTAGTCCAGAGTCAGTCTCTCAGAAACATGATATGCTTTTAAACTCTTTGGGCCTCCCATTAGTAAACTCAAGAGATATAAGTAATGACTTTCCTTAATCAATTAGCTTGTCTGGAGAATGTTTAAGACTACACCTGCACTATATGTTGAACCCATGATCCACTGGCTTGTTTAAAACTGCCTTTTAGTTGTTTAAGAAAAAAATACCTTTGGTATTCAGTGTTCAGCTGCCAGAACCTAGGGGTAAAATGGTTTTCTTGACACTGCTTCTGTGTTGTCTCACATCTGTGTATCTGGCTCTTTAACACCTAATAAAGTAAAAACCTTGCCTTGACTCCTCATGTGTAATTCCAAATGTCAGTCGATTACAGCTCTGGCTGTTTGAGCATCTGCACTTGGGCGGATACTGCTCTTTGGCTTATTGACTCCATACCTTGAATCTAGCCTGAAGGAACAGAGGCACAGTTTTCAGACAGTGAAGTTTTCTTCAGCTTCTGAGAAATAAGGACACAAATTTGATGTGGACATGGAAAATTTAGACGGAACAGTAATACTGAGAAAGTTTAAGAGCACATTATGCTTCCAGTCAAACTCTCCTAGTGCATTTATGAGTATTCTTTCCCTTCTGCTAGTCAGTAAAAAGTCCACATTCTGTAGTATAAATGCCATGAGAGAAATGAATATGTATTTGTTCATTAGATTAGGAGTTTCTTCTACAAATTTTTGTGGGTGGTCTTTGTGCTCTTTGGCTGACCTGGTAAAAAAGCTGTTCAGTGGCAGAAATCTCTACTCTGCTCTTAGGCTGAAAAGGGTGCTCCAAAGGCAGTACAAATGGGAAACCCTTCCAGAGAAAGCAAGGAGCATGCTGAGGGAAAATAACTCCCATCTCCTGATGCTGCCAACACAATGCAGGACCATGCAGCTGCTTCTTTTGGGAAGAGCAATGTCAGGAGCAGCCTGACCATTCTGCAGCATGACACAAGACACTGTGTGGACTAAAAACTCTAGCAAAGCCTCCACCATATTGTTTGAGAAAATTAACTATGGATCTTATACAGACTAAGAAATGAAGCAGAAGCTCAAACTTTTTTCTTACATTTTCTCCTATGTTGTAAGGGTGAAAACCTTTATTTCTAATTTCTTTGATTAACATTAATATATCTGTCTATAGCAAAAGTCAACAAAGAGGACTGATGCCCTTAGTAGTGGGACTAACCACTAGGTTTTATTTTCATTTGCTTAGTTTCACTGGGTTAATTTTGTTTAAGAGTGTCTAGATAAAGCACTGATAAATAAAAGGGAAGACTGGTGTAATCATCAGGAAATGATTGAGAAAAATAAGAATAAACTAAGAATATGTAATAAGAGATCAGAAGATACCAGCGTTAAAATTGAAGGTGCTGTGAGCCCTTAAATTGCTGTCTCTTTTCTCAGCTGAGCCAAAAAACATGTATTATCTGCTTGAGTGATTTAATCTGACTAGTTCTAGTATGAGAATGGACATTTAGATCCTATGAGCATTTCCATCCCATAGATATGAATGCCCTTCATCAGAGAGATCAATCAACTGTAACGATGATTCTGCAGTGCTGGAGAGCCTTCCATGCCTTTTAACCAGACTCCCCTCTACAGTTTATCCTGTACAACGTGAAAGCAAAATTATTTCTCCTAGAGACAACCTCTTAATTGGACCTAATTACCTGTTGTATTAATCTGACAATAGATCCTGTTTGCTCAAAGATTTATTATGAGTTATGACCTAAGGTTAGGAAATTTGTGATGCAAACAGCAATATATTTGCTACATATATAAATATATATATATATATTTCCCAGCTTACTCTTTTTAATAAAATCCATAAAAGTACACAGAATAGGTTTATTCCGTTAAGAAGCAGCACGGCTCATGAACTTTGAAGGCACTAATATCCTTAGGTTAGAAATCTTCAAGGTATTGGATTTTGCTTCAAAATTAATATCAAGTCCCTTCACAGAATGTTAAAGCCATTCATGACATTGCTATCACTCAGCCATTTGATGGGTTATGGATTTGGGAAAATAATTTAGTGTTTTGTGACAGAATCCTCAAAGTTTAATATGATTTTTTTATCCTCTTTAACACAAGCAAATCAGAAGAACTCAGATTTGCTTGATTTTAAATGTGAACTATTTGGAGAAAACCATTGTGAGGGAAATGGAAAAAAAAAATATGAGAAAAAATTATGGGTCTGAATTTAAAATGGATGCAGCCCTCAATGATCAAACTATTAGTAAATTTATTTCTCCATAGTGAGAGGGTCAAGAAGGAAGAGTCAAGACATTTTAAACCCATCAAAAACAAAATGCCATTTTCTTATGAAAAAGAATGAAGAAGATCCATCCACGTAGTATAAACTGTTGGCATACTGTCTAGGGGCTATTTGGAATAATTATGTGGATGTTTCAGAGCACCTAAGATTTACAGTGAACCCTAACTTGCACTCCTGAGGGACCTGTACCTGCATCGCTCCTATTTGGCATGTCACAAGTCTGCCAACATATTTCTCACAAGTGTGGAATGGCCCTCTCTGTTACCTCCAAACACACACACAATGGAATGAAAATTTTCCAGTAAGAGCAATCTTGTGATCTCCACAGTGAATGCTGGATGGGCTGATAGCATAGGTGAACATGCTGTGCATCCTGAATGCCGCCGTGATACCTCTGTGGCTTAGTTGCAGTATGGTTCTCACCACGAAAGCAGTGAGCTTGTACAATCTGCTAAGCAATCACCCTGTGGGCTTCTGGCACAAAAACTTTCTGAAGTCTGACTCGCAAGGAATAACTCTGCAGGTGTTGTGCAAGGGCACAGAGGTTTCACAGTTTTGAGAGTTTCTCTGTTACCTGAACTTCCCCCTCCTTCTCCACTTCACCCTCACATTTTTGCACCTTTTCAATCTACTTTGATGTGTAGCTTAAACTGCCAGGTTCGTGACCCAATAGTTGCATAATTTAATGATGCACATTGTGATAGGGGGGTCACTCAGTAGATTGCAAGACATCTGCTTTATTCTAACTCAGGGTCAAGCAGCCAGCAGTTGACTACAAAAAGGAACTTCACAGCTTCACCAGTCTTTGCATCTCAGAGGTCCAACCCCTACTGACTCAATCCTCTATAATATACAATACGTATTGTGTGTGATATATAGTGCAAGAGAGAACTGGTAATTATGGATGATAATAAGAAGAACCTGGAATGAATATTTTAAGTACCAGCTCTATTGCAATCCCATTTTGGCTCAAGCAAATCTGAGTGCTGTATAAGGTGGTCCTTACCAGTTAGAAAAAAAATGAAGATCTGATATAGCTATCTGCTATCTGTGTAAATGACTTAATATTCAAACAGTAATTTATCACACTCCCAGTAGAAGTTCCATAACATTTCCATATACACCTCATGTTTCATTTTCATAATTTCACCCTACACATTGAGAGCCAATTTCTCTATAGTGATAGTTAAGAACAGAAACAGGATCAAAAGACAGTGTCAGCCACAAAAAGATAAAAAAACAATATCAACAACTGCAAAAAAAAACCCTATCTGGAAGTATGTGGCCATTTTTTTCCCCTCTATCTGCAGTAATCAAGAAGTATGATAATATAGGAAAGGAACTTCAGTATTTGATATGAAGAGGGTATGAAGTCCCCTGTGGCTATTATGGCTCAGTAGTTGGTGTTATCCCTAGTACACTCCTCCATGAAGATATTATTCCCAATACAGACATTCTTTGAGGGGCTATAGTTCAAAGCACTCTTGTTCTTGTTTGCAGACACTTGGTTTGTATGATCAATGGGGTTTTTGCATGTCTGATATTGTCCCATTGATTTTTTTTTTTGGCTCACATGCATCTTGTATCACACTGTCTTGTGCAGCAAATAAGGGTGGAATGCAATATAACAGATGTAACACAATGCAATAACCAAAAAAAGACAAGTAATTTTCTGATCAATAAGCCAATCCATTTGGTGAGCTAGAAGAGATCAGTTTGGAGACATGATTTATTTTTCCTTTAGGCAATGCATGAAGTCTCCTACAATTATGAGTCTCCTGTATCTGACTTACCAGAAATCTCCAGTGTGTAGAAGATATGTAGTAACAACTGATTGAGGCCTGATGGTTTTCCATAGTGCTATCTGTGGGCATGCTCTGCAGAATGTAAGGAATCTGCAGAGGGGTTAGGTTCCCAGATGCTAAAAGTGTCCCCTTTTTCTCTTCTTACTGCAGAGGCTGTGTTATCATGTGCAGAAGACTTGGCTGAATTAACAGTAACTTGCCTATTTGACATCACCCTGTGCTTAGGGGGACTCAGACAATGAAACAGAGCCAACACATCAGATATAGTTCACTAAGACAATTTCTGACAAAAAGCAAAATAAATCCAGGAGGTCTAGCATGCAGGCTGTAGTTAGAGCTACCTAACTAAAATCTAGTTGTCCCAAGCAAAATATTGGCTCAAAAGGGCCAAAAGAGCCTTAAGGTCCTTTGATGCTTCCCTTTTGTGGGGATGGTCCCTTCTGCCGCCTGTATAGCCTTGTCTCTGAGGGACAGCACTGTCCATCAGCCTGTACAGCCAAAGGACCCCACTTCTGCCTGGAGTACAAGGTGCTTCTCCATACAATACCTGGGGTAGTCTCTTGGTGTCCTTGGCTTTGGTAACATCACCAGTCCCCATACACTGCTTCCAGGGCATTTGTGTACTTCAGAAATGGTTTTACTGGGGGCAGGCAAATAGTTTTCAATAAACATCAAGGGACTGTATGTCCCTTGTGCTTACTTTCTGCAATGAGTGAAGGAGTGTGTATAGCAGGAGAAAGCCTTCTTCCCCCTCTCTCTTTACTCTCCAGGAGCCTCAGTACATCCTGTCTCTCCCCCAAAAGATTTATTGATATTCATCACATTAAAAAAGGGGTGAGTTCTTGAAAGTGGTTTTTTAAGGCAGCTTCTGAGATTATACCTGGTGGGAGAAGTGATCAACACCAAAGACCAAGAACTGACCCCAGTTTTTCACTCATGTTTAGTGGCAGAGTATTACCAGAAGCACTGAGGATCCCCTGTTAGCATATCACTATTTTAATGGCTGTCAGGTGGGAATCAGTCTGATTATTTCTGGGAGAATTTAAAGTCTGCATTTCAAATTTCAAAAGAATGGGCAGCAATTTGTTTCCAGCACCTTTGTTCTTTCTTCTTCACAGCCACATGCTAAAACCAGGATGTTTTACTATCAGCTATTAGTACTTGGCATAAGATTCTTCAACTTGCCTTTCCTTCTTCTGCTCCTTTTTGCTTTCTCTGAGGCTGTAGAGCTGAAAGAAACTGAGTTATTTCAGTGCCTCAAAGAAAAGTTAGACATCACTGCCATGAGACACAGCTTGACTGCATATTAACAAATACTCAAGCCATTTGCAAATATCCTAAGTCTGATCCTCTTTAAGTTTTCTGATGCTTAAAGAGTCAAGATTTAAAGAGAGAAATGAGCAATTAAGAAAAGGTGAAATACAAAAGCTACAATCATAAAAATCTGGTAATGACTTATCCCATGGGCTAGATGTTAACTATTGACTTTGGAAGCTTACACACAGACTTTCATCTCTTCCCTCCTCTAAGTTGCTGTGACCCTTCATAGTATCCAGATGTTTCCTCTTCTTTCTTCAGTATCTCATCACTGACGGAGGCATTCACCTTTTAAGAGATAATTTTTCAGTGTTGTTCCCTGCCTGCAGCTGAATATTTTTTGTTATGTTGTTAAAAAGTTGTTAAAAACTGTAGTTAAGAAAAACATACTTTCCCTATTGAGTAAAAAATCCAGGTTATATTTCAGTAATTACAGAATCCTAAAGAGATAATGGAAACAGTCTGTGTGGAAATAATCCAGGGGGTAAGGTGCTATTGAATCTTCCACTGGAAAGTCTCAACGAATAGAGCATTTACCAAAAATAGTTGTAAGCATGTGAATGATTGTGGCTATGTAGCTAATGCATATGTGACAGGTAAATTTTTGCGTGGGATGGACAAAACATGATCTGTAAATTGACCTTTATTGTTTCACGGTCTTATTGGTAAAGCCAAATCTCCACCAAATCCTCTGTAGGCTTAGAGTTGGCAAGGCAGGGAATTGTTTCTGTGCACTTTGTCAGCTGACACCCAGCAATGATTATCAGCTGGTTTAGAGGATGAATCCTTTTGTCACTTTCTCCTCGCACACACGCTCATGCCACAGCTTTGCCAGCCCTCTTCCTCTTTGCAACCTTCAACTGCAGCATCTCTTACTCTTGGTGCTTCTGGATGCATCACTGGGCTTTGTCTTTCTGCTTCCAGGCATTCCCTTCCCTCTGAGTCCTTCCCAAAAGAAGGTTTCCATTGTTGTTCCCTTCTTGGACATATTTTGTTATGCCCACCTTTTGGAGAGCAGGGGAGAAAAAAATCAATGTTTTGGGCACATTTTACCTTAATGTTTGTTATATGTCTGTTTACAAATAATGCTGCACCATACACTTTTTAGACAACTAATTTTGATTAATAACTTGCTGATAGATAGGTAGACAGACAGCAAGACAGATATAATAATGAAACAGCAAGATTTAACTCTGGCAGGGCATGTTGTTTATTCAAAACAAAGAAAAGTGCTGTCAGATTGCTAAAACTGGAGTGGTCTCTTAGTGCTTCAGGCTACGTTTTATGTTAAGGTAAATCCTGACCATTAAAAGTCCCTTGTTAACAGCAAGTAGGTTTGGCGACACACCCAGTAATGTCTGTAGGCCTGGTGAAGTCACCACCCAAATTTGGGTCAAGGACATCTGACAAGTGTAGCCTTATCTCAACATTAGACATATAGAGGGCTTTTTAGCTAATTAAGTGTTAATGACTGCTTTAAAGTAGAAGTTTAGAACCCGTGAGTTCTGGCATCAGTCTGTGTTCTCAGAGGAAACATCTTCCCACACAAGACTCCATAGAGAGACAATGGCTGATAAAGGCAATAAAGAGTTTACAGATACTACAGAAGAAAATAATTATGCTATACATTGTTATATATATATATTTTTAAAGAGTTAATAATAGTTTGGGATGTTTCTTCTATTGATTCCACGATTTCTGCTTTGATAATAAAATATTTTATCACAGAAGAGTTGCATGCCTTCATAGCAGCACTAATGAAAATAATCAATCTTTGTATTGATAATGTGTAACTGCATATAATCATCACTACCCATGTATAGAAGACAGAAAGCAGAGTCTAAAGGATTGGAATATTTTTTGCAACAAGGCCCTTCAAAGATGAATGTGTGAAGGTCAGGTAGAGTTTTCAGTGCCAGATTCTGGAGGTGCTTAATCTCATTACTCAGTGTTGCCATCATTTCAGTCCCACACTGAACAGTAGACCCTGGACTGGTTTAGAACTGACTCAGAACTGCTTGTTCAATTTAGTGAAGAAGACAATTCTGATCACAGTCATCACTCCTGTGGAAGAAAGCACACCAAGCGTGGCAAACACATGAGGATCTGGCTCTCGCAGGTGTATTTGAAGAGATGACAGAAGCATGAATAGTTGTGTGCCATTTACATTCCCTACATCTCCTACATCTTCCTCTTTGAAGAACATATAACTGCTTTTACTGGGGCTTTTCACGAGGTGCTGTTAAAAGTATTACACTCCCATGGCTTTGTCTCCCCTGTGGGAAAGCAGAGTACAAGGGCATCACCAAAACCCACGTGGTGGCAGTGAGCTAGCTACAGCCAGAAACCCCTGCATTCCATATCCTTCACACAAACATCAGATGGAGCTTAGAGCAATTATCTGGCTCACCCTCCAACTCATCACCTGATTTTACAAGGACAGTTTAGAAAATAGCTCAGCTCCCACATCACCATAACCTGTCATTTCTTCATTGGCTCCCAGTTGTTTCCTTGCCTCCTATGCCCCCCTGTCCCATCCTCTCAACATCAGTCAAGAGGAGAGCTGGTGTGGCTTCTCTTCACAAAGGCCACATGTATGGGCGCGGCACAGCGTTTGCAGGACTGAAGCCAGTGAAACAAGGACAACTTTTTCTGAAGAGCCAGAACTCTGCTTAGGTGAGGCTTGTTCTGCACCTTGCTATGTGGTTAAGTGCCATACCTTGCCTGGTTAGGATCTAAGTGTGTGAAGGAAGCCACCTGTAACACACAAGGATTAAAAGTGCAGTAGTCCTACAGCAGCAATGCAAACATAGCTGGTCTCTCCTGGCACACGTGTTCTTTAACTCTTTAGAGAGCATTGATATATAAAAAGCAGTTCAGACCAATTTCTTCTTGCTGGAGAGGTGAAACCCACAGGCCTCTTTTCTGTGGAGCAAGAAACCTACATGAGCCATGACACTATATTCTGGTTCCTGTGAATCCCTCCTTGCTGAAGGCAGGGATGAAATAGTGAGGTTCAAAGATCCATGAAGAAATGAGGGCCAAGAGAGGTAAGGAAAATGCAACCATACCACTGAGGTTATGGTATAGTAACAAGCAGCTGGATCACAAAAATCACAAGTATGCTGAAAGGAGCTGAATGTCTGAGAGAGGGATAATATGGATGACAAATCCATATTGCAATCCAGTGTGACCATCTGGGGTAGATGTACCCAGCCAGTCAAAATGACATGGAATAAAAGAGCAGAAGTTCTTTTCATAGAGGAGATTTTCAGTCCTGCCACCCTTCCCCTTGCTGGTGTTTCCAGTGGGTAAATGCTTATTAAGTGACAGTGGGGCTCCTCAGTCCAATTTTAAATGAACAGTGTAAAGAGGGCTTTTGACAACTTATTAAAAATTTAAGTATAATAGAAAACCCTTGGATTAGTTGATTTTATAGTTAACATTTCTCTGTTGGAATACCAGCACATGATGTCTGTCAGCAAGCCAGCCACAATAGCCTTAGGCTGATATTCCAAAAATAAAATAGCAGTCTATATCTGTCAGGGCTATGCCAGTGCCATGTTCTACATGAGCACTTCTTTAACCTGATAATTCACACAGCTGAAACATGTCTAAGAATCAGCTGGAGTATTCTTCCAATCTGAAAAAAACTCTCTTCTCATCCCCAGCATGGCATAACTGGAGCCACTAGCAGCAAAAAGCTTTCAAAACAGTCCACAGGTTGTGTCAGAAGAGCACTGAGAAGTCACAACAAAGTTAAACAGGTACATTAGAAAAAAACATAGAAGAGGAAGGCTGGTCCATTATAAAATGAAAGAACAGTTTTAGTGATTTTTTTTTTTTAAGGGAAGTAAGATCAAAGATAGAATGTGGTTCTAAAGATCACTAACCCTGATTGCAACAGAGACTTAAATTTGACCAAATTCATGAATGATCTGGTACTTGACAGCTGGCATAAATGGAGCCTGAATGAGTTTGTTTCCTCCATTTATAGAAAGGGTATTGGTGTCCCAAATACTGGTTTTGTTTGCAATTGCAGCTGTGTGTGTACAAGCACCCATATAAAATCTGCATAAAATGAAACTTACAGAGGTTAATTTTTTTGCTTGTTTTAATATAGACTAGTGTCAATTGTGCCGAAATATTTTAGTGGAAAAGATACACCACTCCAGAGAACCTGATAGATTTGGAGGCTAACAAGGGACCCATGTGCAAGTCCCTATGTTGACCGACTTGGAGTGATAACTTTTGCCTTCCTCTTCCTAAACTGACATCTTAACCTAATGGACACGGAGTCGAGCTCTCTTTGGAAGCTAGTTTTTACAAGAGGAGATGACTCTATCTGGTAATATTGGGAACTGGAGGAAGAAAAGGAGTGAAGGTTCTAATGCAGATAAATGTGTGCTTAGTGTAGGACCCAGGTGCATTCCAAAGTGTTTGACTGTTCTGTAGTAATGGACTGTGCAATATCTCCCTCAGTCATAACTTTGCAAACTCCAACATTTAATCCACATAACTTTTTTATTTGGGTAAATTTGCATTTTCTGTCCCTCTCTCCCCATTACAATTTGCCCAACTCACCTATGAGTATGCAGAATTTGAGTATTTAATAATGTGTGTATATCGCTGTACATATTTCAGCACACACATGCACCACTTCCAATTACAGTAGGACTGATAACTGGACTGGGGGATATTCTTCAGGAAAGAGAAAAAGCAGAAATAATTAGCATTTACTCTGTGAGTGCTTCTAGTTTTGACAATTTGGAGGCCTTTTTAATCACTCGTATTGCATGTCTATAGCACTTATATTTGTGAGTATTACAAGGGCATCACAGGAAAGGGTTAGTTTAAAATTTCTTTTTTGTATTTAAAACAGCAACTACTTGTGGCAAAGTTTGAATGAGGGAAAATATATGGAATATTCTCATTTTTGCTGCAAAAGTGGTTGTTTAATACTCTGTTTTTCCTTACAAAATGGAGATCCATAAGGACACCATTGTCTCCATCTTAACTAAGAAAACATATGAAAAGCCAAAACATGAGGCTATGGAATACAGACCTTTTTTAGAGACGATGAAGCGACAGTTCAATTTGTCATTGCATTGAATGCAGCTGACCACTGAGGAAAATGGATCCTCTGTCTACAGTGGTCACGTTCTGAAATGAATCCTTTCACTGTATCTCACTGAATAAGATTTAGACATTCTGGGAAAAGCAAGGCATTCCCATCAAAACTGATCAAATTCAATATAATGCTAGTTACAACTTTTGCCCATATTTGTGGTAATAGGATTCTGCTCTAGAACTTAATTTCTGGCATGCGACTTTTGTTTTCAATTTCAACCCCAAATTCACTCAGCAGTCTGTATTTACTTTTTTTTTTTGCCACCATTAGATGTCTTCTCTTAGGTCTCATTTCGCTAGGACAAAACAAGCCAAGTGGGTTAGCCTTTCTAACCATTGCCCTAATCATTCTGCCAGCTCTTCTTCTGCATCTATTACTCTTTTATTTCAGTACTTCTTTCCTCCTCATGGAGCATCATAATTGTACACATTATCTCACATGGAGTCTTCTCATATTGTCTTGAAGGTTACTGACAGTACTCTAGGAAAGACTCTCAATTCAACAACACTTGATTTTTTTCTCTTCTACAACCTCTTATCTTACTGAGCCTAAGGTGCTGGGCCTTTGTTGCCTCTCCATTAAGTCAGGTCTGAGAGTCAGCAAGACTATTACTACTGTACAACAATAGAGGTTACTACAATTGCAAATGGATTTATTGGATGAAGAAAAAGAGGTACAAAATTGTATCTACAAGATAGAACAGAAGCAAAAGAACAAAAAAAAAAACAAAAACAAAAACAAAAAACAAAAAACAAACAAACAAAAAAGGGAACTGCCATCAAAAGTTTCTTACCTTTTTTCAGGGATATACTGAGAATTGCACTTATTGCTCCAGCACATCGAGATATATATGTCATTGTCCAGTTTATGAACATAGCTACCATATCTATTGTGGCCTTTATCTATCTTGCACTCTGTCAGACGGGCTGTTTTTAGGTTCAGTAACATGATCTCCTGCTATGACAAGGTGACCTGTTTAGTGGATGGGGAAAAGGTTGTGAATGTTGTCTACCCGGACTTTAGCAAAGCCTTTTTCACCATTTTCTACAGCATTCTCCTGGAGGAACTGGCTTGGACAAGTGCAATCTTCAGTGGATAAAAAACTGTCTGCGAGACAGGCCCAGAGAGCAGCGGTGAAGGAAGTCGCATCCAATTGGCAGCTGGTCACAAGTGCTGTTCCCCAGGACTCAGTACAGAGACCAGTCCTGTTTAATACCTTTATCAATGATCTGGACAAGAGGATCAAGTGCAACCTCAGTCAGTTTGCAGACAACACCAAACAGACTGGGTGGGAGTCTTGCTCTGGGGGGAGGGTAGGAAGTCTCTACAGAAGGATCTGGACAGGCTGGAACAATGGCAGATGCAAATTGTTTGAGGGTCAGCCAGGCCAAGTCCCAGGTCCTGCACTTCAGTCACAACAACCCCAGGCAGCGCTACAGTCTGGGGACAGAGTGGCTGGAAAGCTGCCCAGCCGAAAAAGCCCTGGGGGTGCTGGTTGAACAGGAGTGGCTGAACAGGAGCCAGTGTGTGCCCAGGCGGCCAAGAAGGCCAATGGGATCCTGGTCTTTATCAGCAATCCTGTGGCCAGCAGGACTAGGGCAGTGATTTTCCCCCTGTACTCAGTACTGCTGGATCCTTGAAAATGCCTTTTTAATTAGAAAATGTGGAAAAAATGTCTGAAGCACTTAGGTTAAACTACAAGTGCACACATGAGATACACAGATACGAAGGATTTGTTTACGAGTTATAAGATGAAACAAAACTGTGATGCACAATTAATACCTTCAGTCTTTCAAGTGTTGCACAAGGAATACATTTATGTACTCTCACTTCCCTTTGTTGAGCTGCTTCACCACTCTGCTGTAATTCTCAAAGCAAGGAGAAGCATTAGTGTGACAGCACAGGACATATCCACAATGATGTTCAAAGGTTTCAGAGCATTCTGCTATTTTTCTAGAGATAGTAGACATACCAGTTTACCTCAGGACAGAGCAACCTTCAGAGCCAGCACTTGCAAATGCACTGAGACTGGTGTGATAACTCACACAACTGAGTTTGGGGATGTAGCTATTCAAAGATGCTGACATCAAGAAATGAAATCTTGGCCTCACTGGAGTTAGCGAAGGCTCAGGCTTTGATCTCAGCATGACTGTGATCTTAACAGTGATTTTAGAAATCTCAGGCATGGCTCATAAGCCTAACTGACAGAAACAGTTTCATGAACATCAAATTTAAAAATGCCATTTTTACCTTGAGCATGTGACTTGTTTCTGTACCGATCCTAGGAACAGTTTTTTACAACACAATATAGGGCACACCACACTTCTGTTTTCACACACACAGCCCTCACAGTGCGATCCTTGATTGGTATAGTTATTTTCTAGGGTGTGGAACAACATTGAGGAGCTCCAGCTTTGTGCCTGAATAGCTATTGACAATTCTGAGTCATGCAGTTGTAGTTGCAAATACTTAACTGGGAAAAAAAAAAACTCTTTTATGTCATTAAGGCTTCTACTCAAGTACCCAGCATTTCTGCAGTGCATGTACAGCATCTTATGGAAACCAAACTAAAATGAGCTCTTCTACTGCACTACATTTCCTTATAGAGGTCCTAAAAAAACAGCCTCCAGTCAATTACTCAGATTGGAGAGCAGTATAAATTATTCTTCTTCCTCCAGCCTCCATCAAGTGCTTTACTATCAAACAATGCCAAAGCCAGAATATAAATGAGGCTAGAAAACATCCATATAAAATATACATGTACATGTATACACATGCTATATGCATTATTTCAGGTGCACATGGCACTCTGAACTGCTAAACAGCTTTCTGCACGGGCTTCACAGTAACAGAGACCCTGTTACGAACTACTCCCTCCCTATTTTTTTCCATACACTTGTGCAATTGTGACATCTCTCCCAGCGGTGCTTCCTTTGTCTTGAACTTTTTCCCTCTCTGCTTCAGCCCGTCTGTGAATGGCGATGAAACAAAAGGGAAGAAAAATCAAGAGAAGAGTGATTAACAAGATGACTACTCCAGCTCCTCAGAAGTATCTTTTACAGAGTGAGTCTCTGAGATCTTCGGTGCAACAGAAAATACCAATGTCAGGGATAAACAGGAATGGACAGAACTGGGAAAAACCAGCTAGAGACTGCCTCAATTACTTTTTAGACTCATTTTATTGGTAGAATATCACATCCGTGAAATTGAGGCAGTATGTAATTTAGGTTGGCATTATGTTTTATGCTATGCTGTTCAAGTGGACTGTATGTTTAAAACCACACTTCAGCTCCTCAAAATCTTAAATCATCAGTGACAGTATCAAAAATGTAATATTGTGAGAAAGGTCTGTTATGATCAGTTATTCAGTGCAGTATTGTCAAATTACCTGGAGAGATGATGTAGGTAGTTGGACTGTTCAATATTAAGCAGTTACCAAGCCTAATCTCTTCCATCTAGTTATAGCTTGAGTAACAAAACAGATCAGAGAATTTCAAATGTATGCCCCAAGCATGCACTTAATATATTACAGCAGTAAAACCCAGTAGCAAACCTGCTTCTTAGGCATTGTTAATGGGATTTGGATAATCACAAAAAGCCCTTGGTGCTGGAATTATATTATTTTTGTTGACAACACGTTACCTAATGGGACTGTGTGAAGCTGAAAAGGAAACAACTGATTGACATGAATATTACAGTAGGAAAACACTGGCAACTTCAGTGAGGCCTCCCTGCAAGTTATTAATTTGTTTTACTTTATTCCCCCCTTGCTCATCCCAAGGAATATTTTCAAATGAAAATCACATGCTTGCACCTTCCAACTGGAGTTAAGTGCTAAAACAGCAGGTTTTAAAATGTTCATTGTGGGGATTAGAAGCCCCCCTACCAGGAGTACCTGGTGCACACCTCACATGGGGCCACTCTGAGAATGCTTCTTCTCAGTTATTTTCTTCATCACAAAATCCATCAGTGACATTTCACGTGTCCTTTCCTGCTGGAAACTGTCCTATCCTGGCCCTTGGCCAATGAGATAAAATTATATATTCCATAAAATTACTGAATATTGCATTTCTAGTTCCAGCCTTCATTTCATACCATTGCTACTGCCTGCTGAGGAAAGACAGACCAAGTCAGTAAAGAGATGCTGCAGACAATCTGGAACAGCTAAGTATTAACAGGAAAGTTAGAAAGAAAGATCCCTCACAGGGGTAGGGTGTTCCTTGGCTGTCCAGTGTGATTTTCTCCCTGTCATCCCTGGACTTGTCCTTACATGCAGTCAGGTTCATTCTCTCATGCAGTAAGTCGGAAGGCAAGGCAGATTCTGCTTTTCCCCTTTTTCTGGTTTTTGTCTTTTGCCAGTCAGCACACAGTCCAATGAAAGGATGAGAGAAAAGCAGGCACAAGTAAAATTCACTTTCAAGGAGGATTTTAGCAGTGCCAGACTTTTGTGCCATGTTATTGGTTACACACGACAAACTTTTATTTCCCTGCTTGCTTTGGTACATGGTACCAAAACTCCCTGCTGGCAAAGAAGGCAGATGCCTGCTGCTGGTGCATGGCCAAAGGAGAAAGGAGGCTGTGAGTCTCCTTGGGCTATTATGTGGCCATTTTCCTAAGCAATCTTTGGCTGATGAAGTTCTGTACCCTCTCATACTGTCACGTGGTGGGGGTAGAAGCGGGGGGTTGATTCCTTATTTCTATGATTTGTAAAAAGGTAAATGTTTATCTCAGTTTTGGCACTGAGAAGAAGAGCAGAGAGGGTTTTAAAGGCACTTTGCATGTAAGTACTCATGAAACAATGCTGTTATTCTCCCACAGCAGGCGGTAAGTAGCAGAAACAGAGACATAACAACTTAGCAATGCAAAATGAGCTCCAGGCATCTGGTAATTGTACCTTTTTTTGCTTTTAAACCCCTCTGAATTGCATGGGGTCAATATGACCTGTTCTTGACAACGTTTGCAGTGGCAGGAAGTCTTTGTGACTTTCAATCAGAAGAACATTTTAGATTATTCAGGTATGGAGGGAAAGAAGCATAAAAACAAACTGTTTATTTGCACCTATTTTGTGACCCTAAAGGGCTCAATTTTTCATAATTTGTACTGAAGTCAGGATGTTTTAAAAGTGTTTATCTAAAAGATGTGATTTCATCATACAGCCTCCAAAACAAATTTATTTAATTCCATTATATGTGACCTACCTTTCTGCCTTTCTTTTAAAATATAAAATATTATGGATAGGTAGAAGCATGTGATTCAGAGAAGCAATATAACATGCCAAATATTTGCAATTCAAAGGTACTGGCAGTTCCCTGGGGCAGGTATCTCAGTGTCATGAAAACCAGAACCCTCTGTAATGAACAT
The DNA here is from genome assembly GCF_009650955.1 of Corvus moneduloides. Taxonomy (NCBI): domain Eukaryota; kingdom Metazoa; phylum Chordata; class Aves; order Passeriformes; family Corvidae; genus Corvus; species Corvus moneduloides. The sequence goes on from NC_045476.1 coordinate 67,067,306, forward strand.
GGTGGCTCTGGATGGTTCAGACACAGCTTCTGAATGGCAAGGGAGCTGATGAAGGGTCTGCAGCACAATTCCTCTGAGGGAACTGGGGGTATTAAGCCTGGAGAAAAGGAGTCTCTGGGGAGACTTCATTGTTCTTTACAACTGCCTGAAAGGAGGATGTGGCAAGGTGGCGGTTGTCCTCTTCTGCCATGAAATAGGTGATAGGACAAGAGGAAATGGTTCTAGGGAGGTTTAAATTGGACATTAAGAAAAATTTCTTCACCAGTAGGGTTGCCAAAACTGGAACAGGTTGCCCAGGGAAATGGTTGAGTTGCCATCGCTGGAGATACTTGAAAGACATGTAGACATGGAGTTTAGGGTCATGTTTTAGTGGTGGACTTGGCAGTGCTGGGATGATCTTAAAAGTCTTTTCTAACCTAAATGATTCATGATTCTCTGTGGTTTTGACAGCTGGTTCCTCATGCAGCATCTACAAGCCTGTTTTCCATCAGTGGTGCTTCTGTGGAGAGGGTGGAGAGAGATGAGCACTTATTCAAAAGCCAAGCATGTAGTCAACAGGAAAGGGCACTACAAGAGGTGACTACAGCCAAGCACCTGAAGAAACAAGCCACACATGCTCCACCAGGAATGCAAGCAGTGACACTGTCCTTCAGGTGCTCCTCTGCTCCACTGACACCAGGTCCCAGGCCAGAGTCAGAGGCTGACCATCATCCCTTGTGAGTATTCTCTGCATAGCATTGTGCCCAAACAGCTGGGAGCATGAACAAAGCAGCCCCGGTCCCTAGCAAATGTGTCCTCTCCATCTTTGAAAATTTGGTGTATGTAATGATTTGGTCAAAATCAGGGATCTTCCTCAAGATGAGTAATATGTATTCTTTTTTCACATGATTTAAGTGTGCAGGTCCCATGAAGTAAATTAGTGCCTTAGGATTTAGCCAAAACAGTTTTACTGACAAATGCATGTAAAATTACTGCAGATGCCTTTAGAAAATTTTTATCTATCCATAAACTACTTTATAGTTAAAAATACACACAATATTAAAAATTGCGGGGAAAAAAAATGTTTAGCTCTCACCACTAGTTCTGCTAATTGCAATTAAGTGTAACCCATAAATACCAAGGGATTACCCATTCCGACTGGATTATGTGTTCCAACTGTTAAAAAAGAAAAAGTATTTTTTTTCTGCCATGCATTAAATTCAATATCATCTACCATGTTGGAAAGAAAAATAGGAAAAACCTTTCCTTGGGTTATCAGAAGATGAGAGCTAATATCTGCCAGTTAATCCCATTATGATTATTATATATGTCTCTAGGTTGGATTCATTCATAGATTGCACAGATATTACTAAATAGGGCTTCAGGCAACTATACATGAATTTCTGTAAATTATGATCAGGCCTCAGTGCAGTGGCTGTCAGGTGATGGATTAACAAGCTGTCAGTATTAAATTAATTTATTTCTCCTTATCATTTAAAGAGCAGGTGGTCTCTAACTCCACTAGTCTGAATGCCCAGCACTGAAAAGGTTTGTGGCTTTTTGCAGAGAAATGGAAGGAGAAGCGGCAGATTTCATTTATCAGGAATAACATTCTGTTCCTGACCTTTCATCTCCAGCACCTAGGTAGACTCTGCTGGTGCTATTGACCCTGCACATTTTGTGCAGACTGGAGGGGTATGATGATAAATGTAATGAAATAGGATAGACTTGCTGTAACTTGAAATTAAGCAAGGCCTTAAGAGAAAAATCTTCAAAGGACTAAAAATGTGTACATGCACGCATGTATTTGTTCAAAGAAAGCACATAGTGATTGACTGGACTGTGTTCTGTAGATATGCACATATATTGGTTTCAGTGGAATTGTAAGGTGTGTTTAAGTCAGTGCAAAATTTGTCTTACCCTTCTCCAAAGTCAAGTCGGCTCTGGCTGCCTCTGTCACATAAACAGTGTAAATTCAGATACAATTAAAATATGTGAATTAACTTAATTTATTTATTGAAAAGTAAAACTAAAAGTGCTGGAAATGTTTCATAGTTATTTAAAATGAGGGATAACACTTCGTTTAATCAGGTTATATTGTCATTTTTTTACCCTCTCTTTTCACTGTACTAGAGCCAATAAAATATTTGGCTTGGAAAAATGAAAAAGGGTGAGAAAGGGTTCCATTTTGACCTTTAACTAAGCAGCTCATCTGATTGAATCTCTGTATGCTGAAAAAAAGGAAGACAAGCAAGCAGGAGAATTTTCTTTCAGTAGGCAGGGTCTCGGTGGGGCTACATTTCCTATCATCTCACTTGTTTACACAGAGTCTTTATAAAAACTGCTGCAGCTCCCCATCTATTACTGCAGTATTCCAGTTAGAAGCTAAAAGGGTACCGAGGACTCGCTTGGAGAGGATTAGTGATCATAAAACACAGTGAAATGTCCACCCGCTCGGTACCATCAGGCAGCTTTTCTGCAGGTGAAGATAAAGAGGAGTAGCACAAGATTTGTTGAAAGAGTTTTTTAATGCTTCTCATCTTGTCTTACTATGGTGGTAAGTGTTGTCAAAGAGTGCTTTCATCAAGAAGTTGCATTACAGTCATTACAAAGAATGAGGTCGTGCTATTGTCAGCAAGACTACTGATGGCATAATACAATGCTGTGTGCAATGAAAATTTGAAAGACAGGATAGATCTGCTATTAATGGTAGATTTTTCTTGAATGGACAAGGGTTTTCCCCTCCCTATTTATAAGATGACATTTTAATTGAAAACAAACAAACAATGCGCAAGGGGTAAAGGAATTCTTAAAGCAGCCCCTAAAAAAAGTCATCCTGAACACATCTGTCATTATTTGGGAGGTAATTTAAATGTATGAATTAGAGGTGGGTATCTAAGAAAAAAAAAAAAGGCAAAAAAAAGAATGAAAGCAGACAAATATCCTTTCTCAAGGAATTTGTAGCTTACATTTATGAGCCCTAAACATGTGCTAAACCACCTCTCTTTTCATTCCAAAGCACTACTGCTTTGAATGGTACTTGGCAAGAATTCAGGAATGCTGTACTTGAGCAATGCGGCATTGAGAAGGAAGGTATAGTGTAAAACCATTTCATAAAAAGCAGGTCATGTCAGCACCCATCAGAAAGACAGTTTCTCCTGAAATGAATTGAAGATTTTGATATTTATGATCTGTTTTGCCAACATCTTCTCCAAAACCTTACTAAACCAAGCCAAACCTTATAATTGTACCCCAAAAGGTTATTGGGACAACAATGTTGCCCAGGTAAGTGTGAAATCAGCTGATGTCTGTTCCTAATTCTCAGGCAGTGACACCACAGAGAAGTCTCTCTTTAAAAGTCTTTGGAAATAATATCTTCTTTTATACCTCCATATGAGTGGACATATTCACACTTGACAGGTTCACTCTTTGCTGGGTTAAGTACTGGCTAGATGGCCAGGCCCAGAGCATGGTGGGGAGTGGTGCCACCTCCAGTCAGTGAACGGTCCCTAGTGGGGTCCCCCAAGGCTCAGTTTTGGGGCCAGTCCTGTTTAATACCTTTATTGATGATAATAGTTACCTCAAAGGAGGGTGTGGTTAGGTGGGGGTTGGTCTCTTCCCCCAAGCAACCAGCCATAGAACAAGAGGACAGGAAGAATTTCTTCAGTTATTAAGGTTATTAAGGTTATTAAGCATTGCCATGGATTGTCCAGGGAGGTGGTGAAGTCATCATCCCTGGAGGTGTTTAAGAAATGGCAGGACATGACATGCAGTGCCATGATCTAGCTGACCAGGTGGTGATTGTTCAAAGATTGGCCTCGATGATCTTGGAGTTCTTTTCAACGTTAATGATTCGGTGGTTCTGTACCCTCACCTCACTCCATTTATACATATAATTGAAATTCTATATAAATTGAAATGATATTTGAAAAAAAAAAAGGACAGCTACAGATTTTAGAAAGTTACAGTAGACAATAAATCCATTTTCAGCTTTTTGGCATACAGATGTCCTTTCTTCCTGAAAATAAGAAAATTATGCCTTCATAGGACAAATCACCTAATTGTCTTCTCAACGAATCATAAAAATCATAGATGTTTCTCTCCTGAAAAAGTCAAAAATTAATACTTAAAATGACCCTCAGATGTAATTATTTCTCTTTTCTTTTTTTTTCCTGCTTTCTTCCTCATTATTCCATTGGGTTAATGTTCCCCATGTGAAATTTTGAAGAAGTTGATAAAAGAAATTGGTGAGATTATCCCGTCTTTATCTGACTTTTTATTGTGACCTATTGTGTATGCTATTTTATGCATAAATAACCATATATATGATATATATTTTTAAAAAGTTTTCCCATCAGTTTTTGGGGGTTTTTCAACTTCCATGGGCAGGACTGACCTTTTTCCCCTACTTCTAAAAGAAATACTTGCTCCAAAAAGATGCTAACCATCTAGTGTTCTGTTTGCATTCTATTAAGGGGCTTGCTTAAATATTCAAGATATTCAAGAGAATGAAAGGAGCAAAATACCTGATATTCTACTTTACATTACTGGAATTCCTCGTGAGATTGAAACAAACCCTTAGTCGTGCTTGTTTTGCACACTTTTATAGACAACTATTGGCAAGCCATGTGACTCCTGGAGGCTGGAACTTTTCTCTTTTCATATGCCCTCTTTCAGTATACATTTTTTCCTTATTGTATATTGCCTACCTATGCAGCACTCTGCCCTTCAGCACAGCTTGTGCTGCTGACAGCATGCCAGCCTGCTCTCATTCCAGCTCCACCTTCACGTCACTTCTCCAGGCTTCCCCCAGCCTGCCTGCAGCATCCCCCTTCTCCCTTTGCCTCATAGGCTCTCCCTGTCTCTTTTCTGTTACTGGTGTGCTCATTGTAATTCCCTGACCAGCTACTTTTTCCCAGTGTTTCTGCATGAAAGGGTAATGTGTGTAAAATGCTCTCCGTCTGCCAGCTCAGTAGTGTTATATAAGTGAGAACACTTGTTCGTTGCTTATCAGATTAACGAATATTTAGATAAATAAGACTTTCTCCAGGCAGTCAGCTTCAGTGTGTGCAGGAATGCAAATTGCAAGGTGGGTAAGGTAAAGACTTGGTACTTTGAGCAACCAAACAGGTACCCAGGAGGGAAGTCAACCTCTTTGAGACAATGACTTCTACATCCCTCTGCTGACAGAGACCCAAAAGTCTCAGAACAGAACAAAACACCTATATTTTGGAAATGTTCACGTTAGCCAATATGCTGAAGTTTTCTCCTGGTTTTCTAGGGAATCAAAGCCTACACAGCCACACTCTCTCTGTTTCTACCCACAAGCACCTAGGAGCTACTTTGGCATTATTTCCTGATAGCATATTTTCTCCTTTCACATGCTATCAGCTATCAGTGAGGACTCAGACCAACACTACTGCAAAAGAGGGATAGCACAGAGATTTAAAAGTTATTGTAATGTAACCCATTCCCAGGCACTGTGAGTGCAGAAACAGAGGATATTCTGTACATGTCAGGGAAGTAACATAGTGAAGTTTGCAGGAACCTCTCTCACCTTTAAAAGCCCTTTGCATCAGCCCTGTGAGAAGTTTTTCTAGTGCAAGCCTCTCTCTGTTCTCCCATTTGCAACATGTTCTAGTCCAAAAGAGTACCAAAGCTGAGATCTTAAAAGGATACAGGGACATTTAGGAGCATAACCTCCCCGAAGGTTAATGGCATTTTCCTAACCTACTCAAGCTACTTCAAAAAAGGCCTGTTCAACAGTTCTGCGAGGGTTTCTTTTTTTTAATTGCCCTTGCTTTCGGTTCCCTTTTGGATTGTAAATCAAAAGGAACCAATTATCTATTCATATAGCAGTTTGTAGAAAACTTATTCAGCCTAAACCATATGCAAAATTTAGCCACAATTCATCATGGAATTTAAACACCATTATAAAAATAACAGGGACCAATAGTCTATCACTAAAATTTCAAAGCATTAGCTTTATCACATTTTGAATATAGACAATCTTCCAGAATTAGTTAATACTAGTACATTTTTTTTACACTCAGTCAGAAGTACCTGATCTCCTCTCTAGACATTTTTTCTCAGAAAGCAATTGACAATTTGTAATACTTAACTGAATTTAAAAAGTTAATTGCTGTCTAACTGAAGTAGCTTATTATACAAGTGCTGGGATTATATCTGTCTGCCAATGGAATACACTAAAGCATTCCATTTAAGCAATTTAAATTAAAATATCATTTTATAAAGTTGTTTTGATTTTGATTGCATATTGAGATTTTAAATAATTTTGTTTAATTTCAAGGGAGATGGATTCCTTTTGTATATTATCAAATTGTAATAATTTCTGTGTGATTAACATTTAATTTATGTCTACACTCTTAGCACATTCTTTCCCTATAGCCGCAGTTGTATTATAATTTTTAAAGAAACTGAGTGTATTGTGCAGTGCACAGTGGTGATGAAGCTGCAAAAAGAATGGTGAAAAAATTCTCTATCTGGGGTTCTACAAGCAATCCCACAGCAGCATCCCGCTATCACATTTCATCATACAGCCAAAAGACAGTTCTATAATGGCAAGAAAACTTTGCAATAGAGAAAATTAAAATTATCACTGTGCATTCTATAGTGTACTATAGTCACTTGCTAGCCAACACAAGATGACTAGAAGCTCTAGATTAGGCTTTAGCCCAAATTTTTACATTCAAGAGACAGTAATCCAGTAGCATTGTACTCTGCAGCACAGACGGGTGATCTCTTCTCTGTCCTTCTTCACTCTCTGCTTCAGGACCCACAAACCCATTTTGAGAAATTATGAGATAGTAGATGCTCCACTCATGTGGTAGGGCACGTTTCTTTTCCATTTTGGTGCCTGCTATAACCTTTTTCAAAGGGAGAATATGAAATATAGTCAAATGGTCTGAAAAGTGAATATTCTACATTGACTTTGGTGAATGGCTCTAGCCACATTCAATGAGGCAGGAAAAAATAAATGTCAGAAGCAGAAAGATAAAGCTTTCTGACACTTTTTAAATTAAACTTTCTAATTTTTCAACTAAGTTCACCAGGGGACAGATTCTCTAGTCTTTAAGCAGCAAGTGAATTGCCTGGAATAGTCCAGTTCAAATAACCTGGATTCCTTAAGGAAGGATGCAAGAAAATATATGTCTCTGAATACACTTTCAAAGTGAAATGACTGCTCTAAACTCCCTGAGCTGTTAGCAAACTGGTGAAGAAACAATATGGACTAAGAATTTAGCTTTTGATTTACAGTGAATTTCACCCAGACAAATACTTTGTAATTTACACAGTAAGAGTTATGGTCAGTAGCGCTTTAAACTGAAGTATCCTAGTAATTGCACAGCTCCCTCTTATCTTTTCTGAAGGAAATGCTGTTAGCAGCAATCTGTTTGAGTTCATCAGAAAAAAGTACCAAGCACCAAGCAGGAATTTACATCCTGTCTTTGTCTCAGGACCTCATCTTGAGTTTACAGATTTGTTTTCCTGCTAAGGTTTATAAAGGAATCCACGGGTGGTTAGTCAATGCACACTGTGTATTATTTCTTCCTACTGTCAGCTCTTTGCTTCGGAAAGCTGATTTGAAAGACTCTTTACTACTAACTTTTTTGAGCGTTCCGTTAATACACTGTAAACCAAAATGCGCACACAAAATAGAAGAATGAAAAAAAATCTGTAAGATAACAGCACCAGTACAACATCTGAACACATTTAGAAAATGGCAGTCTAAGATACAGTAAAAGCTGAAGAACTCAATCCAAAGGACAAGTTTTAAAAAATTGCATATGCAAGTTACAGCAGTGTATTGGGTTTGCAGATTAAAAAAAAAAAAGAAAGTTGTAGAATGCTACAATAGGACAGCTTTGCTTTTTTTTTTTAATGGAAGAAATGATGTCATCTACAAGCAAGGTATAGAAGAGATAGCTTTAAGGGCATTATTTGGGAATAAAGTTTTGAATATCTAAGTCAGGAATACCAAGGAATATCCCAGTAAATTCACCAAGAATGAAAGGAGATTGGCTTGCTGTGAAATGAGATACTCTGAGCTGCTCTCAAGTGTACAAGGTTAAGATAACTGTCACTTACATAATTTTAAACAGATTTTCTCTCTTAGGGAAAGGACAGACACTCATGGCTCCTCTCACAATCAAGACAAGAAACACTCCAGGAACAGGGTGCAACAGCCAAAGCTGGATCATCTATTGAAGGTGGCCCATCAGTCATCTCAATATCAACTTCTCTGTTCAACTGTGCCATCAGCTGATGAACCTCTGTAACTCTGATCCCAGTGGAGGCACAGTACTTCTGCTCAGGGCACAAACAAGGCTGAAGAGGAGTTGAGGACTCATCCTGTCCCTTAACTGTACATGGGTAACATGATGTATTGGGTGTTGCTCTGAGGGGTCTTAATTGTTTATTAGAGATGTTTTTGCTCATTATTTCCATGTTAAAAGTGTAGCAGAAAGCTGTCATGTAGAGAGTTGGAAATTCCAAAATTTTAAATTCTTCTGGTGTATGGGACATACCAGATAATTTCACCTAGTTTTTGTTGATGTTTTAGATTGAGACGGACTGAAACTGGAAACTTGCATCTGAATCTTTTTGAATCTTATAGAGGATGAAGTCTTGATTTTCATCCTTGGGTTTTTTGGAGATCTACATCTGTCAAATGCTCTAGGTCTTCATCAGATCTTCACTTACACCCTACTCCCTTCTCTGTTATAAGCTCAGCTTCTTCAGAGGTTCCTTTATCAAAATTTAAGAAAAAAATTTCCTTCAGAAAACTGTGTAATTTCTGTCAATGAAGAAGGAAAGAACTCCACTGCAAAAACACTCAGTCTATTTCCCTTAGTCCAGGCTGCAGAATTTGAGATGAAAAAATAGCAGGAATGTAGAAAAAAATCTATTTTAAGGTCAACAGGTATCTTTAAACACAAATTCTATCTCACCAGCCTAACACTTTGATTTGCACCTAAAAAGGCAAATCTACAGGATCAGATTTTTCAGTCTTCTCTACCTTCAAATAAATTTTACTTTAAAAAGTCTGTCTAGTGGTCCTAACAAGCTAACAATGTTCAGCAGATTTTTTATTGACTTTGCTACACTTTCCAATAAATTTCCAATTGCTCAAATGGCTGTGCATTTTAAACAAAAGGTTAGTTTAACTGGTTTCAGTGAACAAGCCTCACCTGAGATTTTTGAGTTTATCTAAATGTAGACACTTCAATCAGTGTGGGGTGAGAGAAGGAGAATGAAGCTAATGACTGCACAAAAAAAAAAGGTACAAGAAATACTGAGAGACTTTAAGCATCCACAGAACTGCTAAATTTGCTGAAGATACTGGCATTTGGCAACTCTGAGAATCTGCATCTAACAGAAAATCTACCTGTTCTCATGTTGCATTTAACCACATGACATACTGTCGTATTCTGTACTTCTGTGCTCCACAGCTTTTCTGTCCCTTTTACAGTGAGGATTTTATTCCAATTCTGGGTCTTCTGGGTGACTCCATATTCAAAAATGACAGAAAAACCTACAGAGCATTTGATTTTTTTGTATAGCATCTGGCATTTGCTATATCTACAGAAATTGCATGCCTGAAATATCTAAATAAATAACAAATAAAAAAAAATTAGCTGAATTAAATACCTTCATCCCTTCCCTTCTTTTACATTAACAGATGAATTGCTGTAGAGCTCCTTACAAGGCTGTAGCACTTCAGCTTTGCAACCTGCAAGGCTATTATGCACAATAGCGTTTAGCGTTTCATGTGACAAGCTTCTGCCTTGATTTCCAAGTGCTTTATGAGGCTGTCTGAATTGCTCAACAGATACGACACCTGCAGGAGGTCACTCTTATTACTCACTTCAGGGACCACCTAAAGACGTCTGAAGAGCTTGCAGTTAGGTGGACTCTCGTAAAAGAGCTGAGGGTTGAGACTGAATCGCAGAATCACAAATAATTGGGTCAGTACAGCAAGAAATTAAGCAGAAAAAGTTACACATATTCTTCTAATAAAGACAACAGAAAAATCCTACAGCACCACTCCATGCAGGGTTTTTTCAGAAGTTACTATTACCTTGCCAGCCATTCTTGAACAATGGTGTTCATGTCATAGTTGTGTATTAATTTTATCACTTACCACTTTCGTCTTGGCCATTTATTTTCTTATTAAGAAAGGTAGTGTGCTATCCCCTACCTTTTTATAGTCACAGAGATTAAAGCCTTATGGATTTGGGTCAAAATTAATCCTTTCCTATCTCTGCCTTTTTTTGGTGCATTGTGAGGAGCATTGCCTGAAGGACTTATACTCCAAATAATTTTTTTTTACAATTCCAACCCCAAAAACTTTTGAATTTAGTATATCCTTTTTTCCCTCTAGTTACATGTGCTAAGTTTTCCAGAAATGTCTCTAATACAAATATGTGTGTGTGTGTGTGTGTGTGTACACACACCCTTTATTATCTTGTCAAGGAACCAGGGACAAAGAACACTTAGTAGCAAATCATTTAGATAAGAGCTAAAAATCCATAAAAGACTGAAAAGCCATCTTGCTCTTGTGTTCTTTTTTCCTCCTTAAAACATTGCTATTCCACAGGCATGTGAAAGACGAGCTTTGGGAAATGAAGCCCTTCCTGCAATCGCAGAAGAGGATCAGAATGGGTTATCAGTGTCACCAACATGTATCTCATTCCTGCCCTTCCATCCTCGTGTGACTGTGACTTCCCTAACCCACTGCCAGCTAGGTTAGCCAAAGTAGCAAGAATTAACAAGAATTAACAAGTAGCAAGAACACACCCCTCTGTCCCTTAGGACTGAGGATGAAATGCAAACACACCTGCTTCAGATAGACCAAAAAGTCGCTATCAAGTTATCATCACCTTTAGCCCCTGCGGACTGGGATTGAGAGCAGTGGGAGGTCTCCTGTTGACAAGGCCTCTTATACAACCAGTCCTGCAAAAAGCAGCAATGAAGGTGAGGCCGAATATGCAGAGTGTAACTGCATTATGTGAAAGGACTGAGGAATGGAGAGGGAGAAGCTGAAGAAATTAAGTAAGATATCTGTATGTCAGGTGAAGGTGCCCAGTGCCAGCATACTGGGATCTGCTTGGTGGTAGATGCACACAGGCAGCCTCTGGAAGGAGGGTGGCTCAGAGATCCTGTCCTGTGTCTGGCCTACTGCCCAGGGAGCCTGTGAGACTTTCTATCTGAGCATCTGCTTAACGTGACCTCCAGGATATGCCCTAGATGGTGAAGCTGTAATTGGAGTAAGGGCTAATGACTGTGGTGGTGACCCCAAGCTGGCAGACAAGTGTGACCAGGCTGGGCAGAGGGCCAGTTCTTCCAACAGGGATCAAGGTCAACCTCCAAGGCAGCGAGGAAAAACACAGGTGCAAGAAAAACTTTGGGTCTCCAGGTGAGTTGGCCATGCGTGTGTACCCTGCCCTCCCTTCCTCCAGCTGTGCCACCTGCATCGGCACTGCCAAGCTTTGCCCTGCTCCCCCAAGGCGGGAGGGGGAAAATATATCAAGTTTCCCAATTTTCAAAACAATGTTGTAACAATGGGCTGTTGCTGCACCTGCTTCCTCAGCGCTGAGTGAGTGGCCGCAGCTCACCTCCCGCCACAAAGGGGGGCCTGGTCAGTGATGATTAACTCCAGAACACAATAGTCAACATCTGAGCTGCCTGTGTGCCAAGGAGCATGTTTTCCTTGTTTATCTTGCACAGTAAGTTTTTAGCATCGCTTTTTTTTACAAAGGCCATGCCTACTCCAGATTCCCAGACGGTGAGTCAGCTGTGGTCCCGGGTGAACCTCTGGACCCACGTGGAAACTTCACCCCGTGAGGGGTCAGGCAGGCTTGCCACCGGAGCACGTTCAGATTATGAAAAACAAACCTGTTTCCTACCACCACGCTTTAGCCTCGGCCAGCATGTAAACAACTCATGGAGGGCTGGCTGTCTGCACTAGCTGTGCTCCCTGCCTGTCTCTTCAGCCTCAGGGCTGCAGCAGCAGTGTCTGCTTTCCACCAGTGCTTGGCATTTTATCCTTATGGTATAAAAGCATTATTACCCTATTTTAACTTTTGATCAATCTATGAACATTACAGGGCTGTCATTTTAATTCCTAAGCCTTCCAAGCTCTCAGTCTGACGCAGAAGGTGAGGATGTGCTGTCTCCAGCAAAACCCAACAACAAGAATAGGCCTCTGAGGTCATGAGCAGACAGCTGGAAATTAGAGCAGCCCTGAGGCTAAGGAAATTCAGAGGCAATAGAAAGTTTTAGCTAAGCAAGAAAAAAGTTCAACATTTAAAGGGTGTACTACAAGGACATTTGCATCCCATAGCATTTGCCATCCTAATAAGTGGCTTGTTAGAAGTGAAGAATATGCAGGTGATATTTTGCACCACCTGCCCACTACTCTAGCATATTGCAGTGAAATATGAAATTCCCTCTTGTTAGAACAACATGGAAAATATTCTTTACGGGTATCACATTTTGCTATGAAATGGGGAAGAGTTGTCATGAAAACAGAACTTCTTATCATGCTAAACTGGCCCCAAAATGCTATTTACATCTTATGAGTAACCTTTGTAAGATTCAAGGCAGATCAGAAAGTGAGATTGTTTGTTCTTCTGCTTATGCTGTTGTGGGCTTTTGCTCTATCCTTCAGCCTGGGTTTGTGTTATCTTCACAGCAGTGCCATGTTATGAATCTAACTGTGTGCAACACCACATAAGCCAAAGCCAGGTATCAGTGCCATCTCTGTGTCTGTGATGTTGCAGTAGTGCCACCCCATGAAGTCCAGCCCAGGTCTGCTCAGTGCTACTTGGCCTCAGTGTCCTTCTACCTTTGTTCTCTGACCCCTTGTTTATCTTTTCAGAGCTTGCCCTGTGTTATGAGTTGGGTTGAGGAAAGTGGTGATGTGGTGGGAATAGGTCCCTGGGGATATGAAGGGCTAGAGTCCCTGGGAGAAGGGTAATGTAAAGGAATCAACCTCCTTGGGGCACCCATGCATTTCATAGTCCCACCATGCACATTTTCTGGCCTACCTTCTCTTACGACCTCTTCCCCAAAGCTAGCCAGATGCTGTGCTGGCCTCCATGCCAGAATGATTTGCTTCATGGCTCTGGCCCCAGTCTGAATTTCATGCAAGTCAAAGTGGCAGGAGAAATCTTCCTACCATAACTCCTATGGACCTTGAAGTACGCATGGTTTAGAAGGAAGCTGTGAAGACCAAGCTTGTGTAGCATTTAAATTATTGTTTGTTGATTTACCCTCCTTCTAATTCCACATCAGTTTTATAATTCCTATTTATTAAAGAACTAAATATAATGAAAGTTTTGTCTGAGCTCAGTGAAATTTTGTTTGGTTTCTTTCCACCATCTCCTCTTACAGGTTAGTCTGGACCTTGGTGAAAGGTGTGAGCTGCAGGCTGGGAATGCCAGGAGTTTTCCACACAATGCCCACAAAGTCTCTGAGACTGATTATGTCGCAGCTTGTTTTTAAATAATGTCAAAATGGAAAAAATCAAGCCCTCAGTCCACATACTGAGCCCTTCTTTGCAAAGAGAGGACCTTTATGAGGAAGCCAGCATTAATGGTGCAGTATCACAAGTGTCCAGCTACTTGTGTGATGGGCATACATATCACCCAAGGTTTCCCCTGTGGAAAATCATGATTTCCATCTCCAAGGCTCATTCACCCCAGAAGTTTTTCATTTTATAAATGAACATATGGTTTAATTTGAAGTCATGGTATGGAGTCTAGCTTGTTGAGTGGTTGTTTTTAGAAAGCATTGATAACATATGTGGGATAGTGGAGTTTTGTTTTGGTTAGAGGTTTTATGGAGGATTTTTGTTTCTTGACAAGTACAGCAACACAAGCTGGATGGATTAGAGCACCTCAGACATGTCATCGTTTATATTGTCATGGACTGTCACAATGATTGGTGCTGAGAAAGGATGTGATGAAATGTTTATGTGGAAAGCTAATCACTGTTTTGTATTTTTTATTGACACGTTGCATGGTATATGCTATGCTGCTTTTGTGGGGGTGGGAGAGTGGGTTATTTTGCTTTTAACTGTCTAGCTCTTACAGTTGGTCTGATTCTGCTCTTGCTGCAAACTTTGGGCATTTTACCACACTGGCAAGCAGGCCTGGAGCCAATATGTCTACAAATGCAATAACAGAAGCCCCAAGTCTACAATGAGCTCTGAGCAGGAGAAATTCCATCTCCATATATGAGATCTTGCTCTGCTGCAAAACATGTCAGCATTAAGCCAGATTTTGTGCAGAGCAGCTATATAAGAGCAAAGCTTCTTTAATTTTGAGGTACTGCTTTAATACTAATATGTCAGCTGCTCTTTTCCAGTCTAGGAAGCACATCTGGGCTCTTGGTACAGTTTGCCTCACTAAACAGTGGCATTAAGCTCTAGCTCCACCTCTTTTCCTTGGAGAAAACAATTTTCTATGTTCTCCACCGTGAATGCAAGGGTTAAGGGTCAGCAGACCACTGGGCCTATACTAAACTCAAAGAAAATATAAAGGAGATCTATTTTATTTATTAAAAAAGTGTAACTGCATTTTTTCCCCCATGCCAATCTGATCCCAAACTGGATGTGCTCCACATTAAAAAAAGGTGAGGGAGTGTTTTAAAAACAGCTAGAGTAATGGCATTCACCCCAGACAGAGGTCTGCCGCCCCAGATATGGTACACAAAAACCCCAAATTGTTTTCCCAATGTTGGTCCTTCACCCATCTCACCTGGTTAACCATGCCAGCAAATCCACTAATCAGAGGATATGGGAGCAGACTCTTAGGCTTGGGAGGGTGAATTTCCTTTACAGCATTTGGCTGGAGGGATGATGCTTGCTCTAAAGACTTTTTTTCACAGAAGGCTGTTAAGGCAGTCCCTGGGGTGTGAGAAAACAGGAGGTGAAACCCAGCACAAAGGAACAATAACAACTGCACACAGCTTCTGCCTTCTTTCACAGGGAAGAAAGTGGGGGAGGGAAGAAGGAAAAAGTGCTTGACTTTCACATAACTTCCACCTCCTGGCTTTCCCTCAGCAGTTCCCCAGACAGTGGAGAAGGCTGAATTTAAAATGGAGCCTAAGAGATGCCCTGGAGCATATTTAAGCCTTTGTTACTTGTTCTTGTGAAGATCTGTAGTTTGTAACATGTAAGAGGCAGTGGACATACTATTGGCCTCTCTCTTCCCCCATCTCATCCTACATTAAGGGGATATGGCTTCAGATACATGTCATTTTATACCTAGAAAAGAAATAGGGACTGAAATTATGTCTTCATCAAGCACAGAGAGGTGAGACTACCCTGTGAGTTAATGTCCAGGATTACTGGAAACATTACCTAAAATAATGGTTTTGTAAAACCCACTTATCAAAGGATAAGATGCCTGCAACTTAGACGTTGTCGAAGATTAGACTCCAACACTGATGCATCCTGCTGTGAGGAAGCAGTGGGACAACAATTAGGAAAGTGAGCTGGCAGTGAGTACAAGCCATGTCACAGCCATGTTTCTGCAATTTAGTTTGTCCAGCTAGCCTGAAACCTTAGTCAAAGCAGCCTTCTTTGATAAAACAAAAGAAGAGTCAACTTGGTGTATATTTCAAATTATGCAGTATTTCTTCATAACAGCTTCCTAATATAAATGAAAGTAAGCAATTTTCATAGATATGGTTTCTCACTAGTTGTCTTGGCATAGTTCTCTATGCCCACTTTGTTTTGATATGTCTACATGGGTATCATTTTTCACATCTGGGGTTTAGATTTCTGTATGTATGTGTATAGAAATTGTGTTTAGAGTCTAGACTGAAATTCAGCATTGAAACAGGAAAAAAAATTTCAACTGCATTTTCTTCTCTGCCTCACCTCTTCAACTGCACTGCTCAGACAAGTGAACACTTTTGCTCAGTGTGAGTTATTCACTCCCTGCTTTACCTTTGCTTCCAGTGAGATGAACCTGATGCAGACCTCACATGCACAGATCCCCAAAATTTTATTGTTTTATTTACAAATAAATTCTGCACCATTTATAATTTCTCTGGTATGTTTAGTCCTAGTTTACCTGATAAAAGGGATTTACAAGCATGACACAATGAAGGAAACACAGCTGTGCACCCAGATTTTCCTTTATGCATCACTCTGAGGATGACTAACGCTTGCAAGCATAGTGACAAATACAGAAGGCTACCTTGAAGAGTGTGCAATTATGTTATGAACAAGGGATATGCTATAGATAAGGCAGAGTTTTTAAATTATTTTTTTATGGCATAATGTAAAACAAATAAAGATTTTTTAAGATACAACCTTTTATTTAGTTACCATGTTACCCACCAGAACCTCCTAATCAAATAGCAGCATACTGAAGCTCTCAAAGGAAGAGTAATGCTATGTGTCTCCAAGCATATGTCTCTGTGCTCACTGGATTAAATTTGGCAATTACAAAGAAATACTTTGGCTTCAGAGATGGCTCTGATACTGGAGAGATTTGCACAGCATTTAGGAAAATCATGAGGACTTGCAAATCATTCTGTAACGTGTTCAGGAGTTCATGGATAAGAGTGTTCTTTGGTTTAAGTATCTAAGACTCGAAAGCCAGAAACAATTGCCATGTTTGTTGGAGTCACAAAACTTCAAAGACATTAAATTTCCAGAGTTCTCTTCTGCCAAAGCACTTTACTAAGTATGAAGCAAGGATGAACTCCCCAGTATACTGTGATATGGCTCTGAGTTGTCCAGAACAGAAAGTGTCTAGGTGGCCATGGGAACACCTGGTGCTCAGAACCTCTCATAAGAAGTGTGCATTTTTGTGGGAACTGTGTTTCCTTTTTAACGAATGCAACAGTCAGCAAAGACAGGAACTGAATATCCAGCTCATTCAGAGTAACACCTCATTTGTCTATTATGTTACAGATATCTCCTAAATTTATGATTCAATTTAGGAGATAATTTCAATGAAATTGAACGTTGTGACTGGATAATAGACAGCTGCTGAAAGATAAACGCTGTAGAGAAGAGCTATATTTTCAGAGGAAAAAAATGGTTTTTTAATGATGAAAGTTTCACTCCCTTACAGGTATTACTATTATACCATCTGAGATAATATTATTTGTGCAATGTGATAAATTATTTTCTTCTAACCATAATAAGTGAAAAGAACATACTTGCTTTTATAATGCATTGTGTTTGATTAAAACCCAACATTCTGTTACCCAAAAAATGGAGCAAGTCACTGAAGACTTAGTCTGCATTTCAGTTCTCCAGATATTATAATTGACCTTCTTTTATAATTAATTATACAAGAGTTGTACAGATCAACATCTTAAACTACCTGAACCTGATTCTGAAGGAATCAGAAATGTTTGGTTTAGGATCTGAATACAACTTTTGATGGCTAACACTGAGTTTATATATACTTACTTTGCAGTAAGTATACTGCAAAGATTGTATTAAAGGAAAAGAAAGGTTAAACACCAGGCAGGGGGGTTTCAAATTTCCAACACTTAAAACAATAAAAAATTAAATAGATCTGGAAAATGTAATTCAGACCCTTTCTGCACCATAAGTCTGTGCTTTTTTTTGTATTATAACAACTTGACCTCAATTGTCATTTGCCATCTTTTCTCCTTTCCCTTTCTCCCCCTCTCTTATTTGTCTTCCCTTTTGTTTTTTCCCCTTGTCTAATTTATCATTCTGTCTTTGCTTCCTTTCTTTCTTCCTATCCTTTAGTATTTGCTGCAGGAGGCCCATGGAGTCTCCAGGGTCTCAGTTCTCATGTCTCAGCCCTATGACAGCCAAACAGCAAAATGGCAGATTCACAGTAGCTTCTGCCTCCCTCTCTCATAGGATAGGTACCCAGTCAGTTTGTTGCTATATTAAAAAAAAAAAAAAAAAAAGGAAAATTTTAGCCTTCAGTTAAGAATTTGAGGAGAATGTAAGATGCTTAGTGGTTTATGTGGGTGAATCTGACAGTGAGATTTTATCAAGCCTTGGGGAAACCAATGATTTATTATTTTGATATGTGGTAGGGCAAAGGCAAATGGAAACCCAGCCACTGTATGTGAATAGAGGAATCTGTATTTACAGATGCATATGCACGTGTAAACATATTAGCTAACAGCACACACAGTTTCAGAGCTGATCTGGAGGACAGGCTTCCAGAGTGACTGCTTTCCTAGATGCATTCACAGTGGATGTTTTATCATTGTCCTCACAAGCGCTGCTTGTTTTGTGACAGGTAACTGCTTGTCAGTGGACATTATCTATTGTGAAAGCAATCTTGAAAGCATTGTGAACAAATTCTGAGCTGACTAAACTCACCAGTTTACATTGGAAGAATATCTTGGATTAATGCTTGTCAGGTCACATGCAAATAGGACACACTGCCAGCAGGGGAGATGGTTATTCTCACACTACTGAAGTTTAGTTTGTGGAACTGATAGACTGCATGCATCACATGATCACAGAATCACTGAATGATTTGGGTTAGAATGGACCTCTGGACATCATCTTGTCCAAACCTCTGCTACAGCAGCTTCACCTACAGCAGATTGCACAGGTCATGTACCAGGAACCCATGACCATTAGTTGCAAGCAAAGATGAAATGATATCCTCCATGACTGCAATAAAGGCAGGGTTCCCTGGAATAGACCCCAGGCATATTTGTCTCAAGGACAGACCCAGTGCAGCTCATCATTCTGTTTACTGAACAGCTGCACTGGGCACAGGGCCATCATAAACAGCCCACTGCTGTGATAAAGCAGCTAATGGGCTGTGCCACACCTGTGGCAGATTTCACAACCTCTCTGGTAATATCTTGGTTTAGAGGTATCTGACTATTTTGTTATATTGTGGGTGTTGATGTCAGCACTCTGCAGATACTGAAGGAATGCTGTGACTGCTATACAACCCTTACTGGGACAGCCACTGAAGAATTAAAGGGTAGATGACAGTCCAAAGCCAGCCAGTCTTGCACATAGATGCACCCAGATGTCCTGGAGGTGCCCTAGGAATGTGAAGCATCAACAAGAGAAATCACTCCAAGTTTGGCACTCTATGACTGGAACAGAGCTTGAAAGGGCCTAAAGAGCAAGGAGAAGCTTGGGACTCAGAAATGTAACAGGCAGAGCTGAGCATAGCTAGCCATTGTGCCTCCACTTTCAAAGTATAAATCCACATTTTTTGAGTATGTTTGGGTCAGCAATGCAATAGCTGTGCATGGATTTACATTGACAGGAAGGAGTGGAAGTATTGCCTACATTAGACACTTCACTGAATCATACAACATTCTGAATTGGAAGGGTTCCAAAAGGATCATCAAAACCCAGATCCTGGCCCTGCACAGGACAGCCCCAAGAATCACATCTTGTGCCTGAGAGTGTTGTCCAAATGCTTTTTCCAAACTTCACTTCAAGGCAACTACTAAAATATTTACAGGCCTGCCACATTAATGATTTTCACCGTAAGAGGTAAGAGTATCCTGTAACAGTATAAGTAACCTGTAACAGCATCTGTTGCTTTCAAATTCTCCACATAATATGAGATTTTTCTTGGTATGGACTTGCTTTCACATTAAACACCATAAGGCCTCAAAGTCCATGTAGATATTTGGTTGCCTTCTCAGCCAATCAGTCAAACAGAAGCATATTGTGCCTGATGGCAGTCATATAGTCAATGAAAGGAAAAAAGAAAGATCGCAGCTGTTTACTTACTTTCCTTTGTGTTAGGTTTACCTGGCCTGATGGGGATGGTTATGGGACTATTTCAATTAAAAATCAGACTGCAGAACAAATTTTTTGCTACCAAAATCCAATGCAGGTTTTTCTGAGCATTATTATTATTATTATTATTAATATACAGTATTATGAATGTTGTATGACAGCTTGCAAAAGTACACTTGAGTGTTTCTCAGTATCAGCAGGGCTTATGGACAGACTCATGATAAGACTTCAGTAAAAAATCTTAAAATACAAAAACAAGTAAATCAGTGGAAAGATATATACAGCTTGTGGTTTTTATCCTTTTTACATAAGAAGTCAACTATAACACAAATATTTCATTTGTGGCTTCATTCAGTGGGTCCCACATGCTGTGTACAGGGCACAAAAGGTAAATCCAAAATTAAAAAATCTAGTGTACTTTCCCCCATGATTTGGGATTATATGGGATTTGTTTTCTCAACTTGTTTACATTCTTTGTCAATCTTTAATGGCCATATAATTTCATATGGATATAATAAGATGCCTAAGCATCTATGAAAATATTCTGATTTCTATGAAAAGAAAAATAATGTGTAATTTACTAAAGAACACCAAAGGGAAGAGCCAGAGCTTGAAAATTATTAATAAAAAAAGGGTCTTTGGAGATTGCAAGCACCTCTGTCAGTAAAGGGGCTTAATGTTTTTGTTTCTTCTTCAGTGCAGTGAAAGCAAATGATTTCTATGGGGAATATTCTTAATTCAGTACTGCATATTCTATTACCTAAACCAATAGTGGTTTTTAATGCAATGCAGTCAAGATATTCATAGGAGTTTCATTTTTTCATAAAGTTTTCTGCAAAGAAACAAAATTATGAGGAATGAATAATTCATATGTTTCACCGGGAAAGGGACACATTTCATTTACTTGTAAAAGTAAAAAAGAACGTATGTTGTAAAGTAGCCTGTGTAATATTGGATCAAATTCAGTGTTATTAAAAAATGATGTGAATTAGAGGCCTAAGGTTCAGAAAAGAAAACCACTGAAACTGGACAGAAAAAACAACTTTGAGGTCTGCTAGAGAAGAAGGAGAAGACTGGAGGATGTGGTTTAGAAAGTTTTGTTGAAATATTTTCTGTCAGTGAGAACAGGGAATTCTCTTTTAGAAATGTGTAAGCCAATATTACTCCTTATCCACTTCAATCCATCAAAATGGTTCTGTAATTACAAAATTTTCTAAGGAGGTATTGTGTTTCACAACCTACAGAATTGGATCTTTTCAGTTCTTTTATATTGTAGATTTAGATACTGAGATTATAATTGTTCCTTAATATTTTATTGGGTTAAGTGCTCATTGAATAATAGGGTAAATGAAGCTGGAAGGGAACTCTCAATATCAGCTAGTCCAGCCTCCCTGCTCCATACAGGGCTGTTTTTAAAGTCAGAGTAGGTTTGCTCAAGGCTTTGCTCAGCTGAGCTGTGAAATTATCCAAGGATCAAGATTCCACAGCCTCTATGGCAAAACCATGATGATATCATAGTAGTATTCCAAGACACACCTTTTTTTTTTTTTAATATGTGGGGCTTGTAGATGAATTTTAACTTTAAATCCTGTTTACATGCCACCTAGAGCTGTACAAGTCCGGAATTTCTTGCTTTTATGTCCATGTGTAGAATGTATTCCAGGTATTTTCAGAATTTTAGTGATGTGTATGGGAAAGACATATCAACAGACAAAAAATAGAATCCCCTAGGAAGCCTTTGTGTACAGCAATATAATGCTGAATACGTTGCTGTAATGCTGAATAGGTTTGTTATTGCTTGAAAGTGTTTATAATTATTAATATAATAACTATGCCAAGTATTGCTCCTATGGAATAAGTACATTACTTTAAGTCCTTCTCGTCTTCCTAAGGTAGTAATTAAAGTTTAATTTCAATAGGCAGTTTAAGAGAAAATGCTAATTTTTCATTCTTTTTCTTTTTTTCCTAAAACAAAGTGAAAAAGTCTTTTTCTCCCATAAGAATCCATGAATGCTACAAATCTGGGAGACTACGAGTCCCTTAGTTGTCTAAATTCACTTATATTAGCAAAGCTTTGTCTCACCAATGTATAAGTGGTGAAGAGGAATCTAGATTATTCCTCGAGAAACAACATTTTTGATATTTGAAATAATATATTTATCTTTGAAAGATGGTCTGCATAATTGTAGACAAAGATTTGGAAAGTCTGTTTTGGAGGTGAGGAGGGAAGTCAAACCAAATCATGGTGTGCTCTGTAGGCACTGATGAGAAGCTAAAGCCCAAGGAGTGGTGCTGTGGATTTTTATTTTATTCAGGGTGGAAGCGATATTTAACTATCTAGTCTTCCTTCTGCTGAAAATATCAAGTGTGGAGAAGGTGACGAGTGTGGTTTTTAGTATCCACCCTAAATTAAATTCGCAAGATTAAAATGTACTTCGATGTGCATGCAAAATCTCCTACAAACAGGCAGTGCAGTCTGAGCACTCTTTCTTCTGATGCCAAAGAAGACCAGAGTTACACTACTTTCCACCCAAGAAAGAATTTAACTTGATAGTGGTGGGTTTGGTTTTTCTGGTTTGATTGTGGTTGGTTTTGTTTGTTTAGTTGGTTTGTTTAGTTGGTTTGTTTGTTGATTGGGAAGGTTTTTTACTTGTGTTTTTTTTTTTTTAATTTTAAAGCTGCTCTGTTACTGTGAAACCCTAATGGGCTTCCTATCACTCGAATAGCCAGAGTATGTGATGTTATCCGTTGTGAAAATGTTATTAATTCACTGTAACAATAAACCATGACTATCTGTAGTGCATGCTGCATGTTGAAATTTATATGTTCGTTAATAATGTGGGATTTTTATCTGCCATCCTTTGTTTTTTTTTTCCAAACAGCTTTTCATGAAAATTTCAAGTGTCTCCTACCCAGTAACAAGTCAAAATGCCTTGTTTTCCTATCATATATAGTGTAAGGAATAGTCTGCACTTCTTCCTTCTCTTTTTTTTTAACGACTACAGTTGCTACTTGAAAGCTCTATTTGCTTTCTTTTGAGAAAGCACACAAAAATACAAAACCCCTTAAAAATGAAGAAGTCCTTGTTAGTGAAACAGACAAAGATGGTAATTATCTATTGACAATAGCATGATCCATTCTGCTAAATAGAAATTTGGATTATGTATCTTTCTGTCTGTATTTAGAAAGACATTGACCCAACCCCAACCTTTGCTTCAGTTTCCTGAAGGATAGATTTCCTTTATCTTCATTTCAGTGTCTACACAAACTGTCCAGCCCGGCCTGTAACAAGGGAAGAATTTCCTTTGTACTGGTGCTATGAAAATGAATTTGAAAGAAGTGGCCATACAATTGCTTTGAATTGTCCTCCATGAATTTGAGACTGAGCTCCCAGATTTCCATCTGAGATGTCCTGGGGAAAAAATAGGTCCCAGGAGATCTACATTTTTCAGGTTTACAACACAAGCGACCTACCACGGCTTATGCTATTGAAACAATATGTTCATTCCCTTGAAGAACAGTGCATGTCAAACACTTCAGACCTGCTGTGCAGATGATGTATTTGATAAGATGATTTGAATGCAGGGTTTAGCATAACACAAACATGTAAATATTTGT
Organism: Corvus moneduloides; assembly: GCF_009650955.1. NCBI lineage: Eukaryota > Metazoa > Chordata > Aves > Passeriformes > Corvidae > Corvus > Corvus moneduloides. The sequence goes on from NC_045476.1 coordinate 67,090,668, forward strand.
TATCTGGAAAACATAGCAAAGTCATCCACTTTCACTCAAAGTATGTGAAATGAAGTCTCTAATGTCAGACAGGAAAGAAGGTATTTTTTACCACATGATATCAGTCCGATTCATCTCTTTGTGAAGACACTTGCAAAAATCACACTGGTGTCAATTACAGATGACTACTTGTGTATTGCCTTCCACAAGAGGAACATGAGCACAGTTTCACTAATTAAGCCAGTAGTGGTTGTGAAAAAAGATATGTATGTTCCTTTCAATGTAATAATATCAATATCCAATATCCATAAATTCATCTGAGTATAACGGTCGTTCTTGTTACCAAAAGTTTGTTATTCTTTCTGTTGGTGGTTGTTTTTTTTGTTGTGGGTTTTTTTTCACTGACAAATATTTTACAATTTTCAACAAAAAGAAAATGTACAGAGTAATTTTTCCTACAATCCCCCCAAAGGATTTCTAAAAGGAACGCAAAATTCAGAGGAAAATTACTTGAATAACCTTCACTATTCTGCCAAATGTCTTTACTGTGGCAAACAGTAAATGCCAATATGCACTCCAGCAAAAATATAATGTGGTATTGATTATTAGAATTCCATGAGCAGAGGAAAACCCTATGCTGCATTATACTCTTCACAGGAAATTTCTGGAAGATTTATAATGTTTTTTATACACTTAATCCAAAGCAGCTGATTATGACTATACAACAATAAAGACCTAGGCACTAAAAATATTTTAACAGGAGTTTATACTCCAATTTAACAAATCAATAATATTTTCAAGTACCTCATGTATTAATTATGGCATGGCTTCTTGTCTTTACAAGGGTTTGAGAGATAGTACAGTAAGAACTCAGCCTGTCAGGCTTCTCAGGTTTGGAGGAGGAGGGAAGCAGGGGAATGCTTAATAAAACTTGCCATCTCCCTGAATTTAACTAGAGTTTTACATCTCTGCCACAAATATAACCCTTTTGAGGACATACCGTCCCAAGACGAGGAAAGGGAGGAAGGGCCTACCTTTTCTGCACAGTACAGCTGCTATGGATTCTGCTGTTGGTAGGGAACGGCCTCTGTCACTCACCAGTCCCCTGCGTTGTGTGATCTTGTATGGGCAGGGATTCTTGTATGAAATCAGGTAAAGTGCAGAGGAAACCAGTATCTCTCAACTGTGTCATAGCTAAGATGACTTATTTCTCTAGGGAAAACAACTGCATATATGCATACATAAATTTATCTGGAGCTAGAATAAAAATGCATTGAAAGGGAGAAAATATACTCCTGTTTTATTATCTTCTGCTACTGGGAAGCCATTCCTTTGACTCTTTAGCATTTACGTAGAGGTGGACATGCCCTTTATCTTCTGAAACATCTTTTTGCTACAGAGAGATTTCTTGAATTTGTTCTGGTGTTCAAGTTCAATTGACTATTTGATCATTCGTTGTGTTAGATCAGATGTATTTAGATCCTTGATCTTCAGGCAAATCATGAGCGAGCACAGGACCAATGTCTATTCACCAGCTTACTTGTGTCTGTTAACGTGTGATTACTTGTTGCTGCATATCCACAAAGCCATGGCATGTCATTTCACTTCTGTGTTTTCACTTGCTCAACATATCCTCTCCTGATACCTAAATTTAGAGTCAGTAAGAATTCATTCCTCAACTTGTATCGCTGACAGGGTAGACGGTTCTGTGATATTCTCTCTGATATGCAGAACCCTGCACAAGACAGAGAAGTCATTAATGTATTAAACTTAACAAGATGACAATTAATGGAGAACATTAATGGCTTTTTGGATGTGTTTCAAGTTTACATTTAAAATATGAGCATAAATTATTTTGCAATCCGAACTGTTGTCTGTACAAATTTCCTAATTGGGACTGAGAGCTACTAATGATAATGATCTGATATCAAGTCACTGATGCCAGGTTGGATTTTGTAAAGGGATGAGCACTCTGCACCAAATTCTGCAAGTGCTTCTTGTGCACAGGGCTAAATTTAAACCACATGAATAATTCCATTTAGACAAAGATCTTTCTTGTGCTCCCAGGTTGAACAGGTACTTTGCTTCTTTTGCAGGAGCATGCAGCTCTTTTAGTAGTTTTTCACCCACAACAATTTAATCATCTTATTCAATATCTTATTGCTTGGCTCCTAGAGAAGTCACTTAGACCAAAGACCCTTCTAAGGCTTCTTTCTTTTTCTGTCTGTTTAACTAAAGCTCCATTTTTTCGAACTGCTGCAACTGCTGCTGTGCCAAAAAATGTGTTTTGGATTAACTTGACATTATTTAAAATCGACTTCCTTTCAGCAAGTTAGAAGACGCCCAAAAGAAGCCATGCTGAAAACTAAGTAGGGATTTTGCATCGGGTTTAAATTAGACTTACATATCCAAACAACCTTCTTGAGTTTCCCTGTTATCACACATCACCAGAACCATGTCTGTCCTGAAGTGGGATCGCACAAGGAGAGAGGAATCACAAGCCCACTGTGTCTGTGTGTTTTCTCTTAAATATGGGATATATGTTACATGATAAATTTAAACCTAAATTTATTTTGTTGCAATTTAGGTGTAGTCAGATTATTTTGAGTTTGCCATGATTATTAATCCACATCTGCCCATTACAGTGATCAACCTGAAAAAGCTCAAATGTTGCCAAACCGTGGCAGCTAGTTCACATGTCTCATAAAATATTTCTAGGACCCATTTCTGCCACATTCATGCAAGTTTCTAATGTATACAAGTCTTATCTTGCATCATGTGATCATGTAAGTATCAGTAATGGCATCACAAACAGAGGAGCAGGTGGTCAAACTTAGGACAAATCCAGCTGTGGGGAACCCGACCTAGTGAAATCTAGTTTATCTGAAGTCTAGTTTATGAATGCTCTGGCAAGACTGCTAATGCAGTTCTGCACATACGAATCTTACATCTGTGGCCTTCTGCCTCTTATGGTGAAAAGGAACATAGACCACAGCACAGAAAATAAGTTTAGGAAAGTTCTTTGCAAGAAAAGTGCATTCTTGCTTAAACATGTCTAGCACCCTCTGCCCAACCCAAAACCACAGAGGCTAAGTGACAAGAAGATCTCCCTCTCTAAAGACATAATGAAGAGCTATATTAACAAGGCAATAAAAAAAGTTTGTAATAAATTAACAGCTTGGTTTTCTCAGGGAACATAAAATTTTTTCCTCAGTTTCAGCCCATTCCACCCTTTGCACTAAAATGGTCCCAAGGGCTGGCAGTTGCATGGTCCTGTGGGGAAGCCATACTCTCCTTGTGGGAGGTCTGTGGAGGATGGTGCCCACCCATGGCATGAAATACACATTGTCTGTCATCTCCACCCATCCACAGTGTTGCAACAAGGAGCCCAGAAATCTTACTTAATACCTCCCTGTTTGTGTGTAATTTCGTTCTGTTTCTACAGAAACAGAATGTTAACATCATCCTTGCAAAGATAAGAAAGCATCAGGCTGAACCATGACATTCCCTTCCATACAGTCATTTTGTTGTGGCTCCATGTTAACAAGTCGCAGGATCCTAAAGAGCAGCAGATATGGAGTTCGTATTCTCATGCTACTGGTTAATTGTTCACTACATATCCAATCCAGTAGACTGAGCCTCTTCATAGGGAATTTCTTGGTGTAAAGATGTGTGCATGCACACTCCCGCGGGCTTGTGCACAGACATAAGGTGTGCACGTGTGTGTTGAACAGCCCCCTGTGATGTTTAACCGTGCATTTGCCGGAGTAAATGGTGCTCACACAGTTCCAAAGCAGATGTAAGTCACCCATATGCTGTGCTTTTTTATCTTTAAACAAGATTTACTGTAAAAATATGTGCAGTATGAGAGGGTGATGTTAGCTTACCTATTTATCTCTACCGGGACATGGATTTTTGCCTTGCTGTACTTCTTTGTGAGCCTCCTGGTAGAAGATTCATGACCATTCACTGAGATAATAAACAGTTTCTGTTCTCCGGTCTTGTTATCAATTTCTATTATATTTTTTGAACAAATTATTTTTTATTCATTGATAATCAGCCTTGTAAAAACAATTTTGCATAACCAGCACAATAAAATGAGATACCCACTATAAAAATTTTACAAGAAATATCTGTTCCCTGCCCTTTGATGGATTTTCTTCGTATCTCAAGGAAACATTTTGAAACCAGGTCCTTTATACTAGCTGCCCAGAAGCTAGATACACAAGCACCCATCTATCTGTCTGTCTCTCTAGCTAGCTAGCTAGCTTTTTATCTTCTGTTTGCTTACTGAAATATTTTTCCTTGGATAGTTTATTTTCTCAGCAGTAATTTGCAACATCTGAAACAAAGAGAATATAGTCTTAAATGGGCTGTTATCCAAACTTTCCCAAAAAAGGACACACTAGGAAGTTTTCTTTAAATGTTCAGATCCTCGACACTTCATATTCTCTGAAAAAAAAAAAAAAGTAAGTGAAAAATGAACAAGTCATGGATTTTCAGTGCTCTAATGACTTATACTAATGTATTCCTTCATCTAAATACAGATTTCCATTTAAAATTCAGTATGCAGGGGTATTATGAATTCTAGCTTAATAGATTCCAAATAATTGCCCTTTAGAAATGATGAATAGCTGTTTAAAGCCACTGATAAGAATATACTATTTCTCCCGTAACAATGGACCTTCCACATTAACTGTATCATATATGCTTGACTTTAGTTTATTAATTTTTTTTATTGATATGCAAACTACAAGCTGATGGCAGATGGCAAATAACCCCTCACTCTAACACCAAAATCCTCCAAAAAAAGCCTTGTCTCTGCTACACTTCTTGTAGGGGGACAAAAAGGAGAGATAAGAAGATAGCTTTTATATTGAAGGCAGGCCACTGAAATGCAGATGATGCCATTCTCTCTTGTACTCTGTTTTTAGATTTGCTGGCATAAAAAGAATAAGATATAAGGTTGAATTAATGACCAGATTTTGCAGAATTTCAATTCAAGATGCTTTCTCTGTGCTGTTCATGCTATCTCTGACTGGCCTTTAAAACAACTATTCTAGACTTGCTCTTTCAGTTAAAAGACAAGCATCCAGAAATACTGAATTTAAAAATACATTATTCATATATTAAATATAGGACTGACCTGACAAAAAATTTCACTTAACGGAACTGATGGTTTCTTCATAACATATGAAACCCTTTGAAAACACCAAACAAAATAGATAAGTGCATCTGCAGTTGAATTTGCAGTTGGCATACAACATAACACTGGAAGTTTCTGAGGTTGCATGTGTTTTGTGTGCTAAACATACCTGCTGTACTTACATGCAGCACTTGAAAAAATATAAACAAAATGTGAATCTATTAGAAAACTAACATTTTTTTGCTTAAAATCTTGGTGGAAGGTATGTGTTGTAAAGTGTTATCTCAATTATTTAAGGAGATGTACAAAGACAGTGGACAGTAACAGTGGTTTTATCAAACAAGGGGGTAATGCTGAAGTTATAGCATAGTGTCATATATAACTAAATGGGTTTTCACTGCATAATGGTTGGGTTATACCAAGCTTTTGGATTACAAGCAGAAATAAAACATGGATGAGAAGTGAATATATATGTTTATATTGCATTAAGAAACCAGTATTTCCTATTATGTGCACGTTGTGCAACACAAGATCCTTGTACTAGTGCTCACTTGCTCTCTCTGCCCATATGTGACTTCACGTAATTGCAGTTCTGTACAGAGAATTCATCTCAGCTAAATTTTTGCTGTTAGAAAAATATTTTCCAGTGCACTTATCTGCTAAAGCTAACAGCAAAAAGAAAATGTCTTCATTCTTTCCTGGGGGTTAGAAAGTTACTGTGTTGTAAAGATTTGTTTTTCATTGCCATGTTTCCTACCTACAAGCAACGTAAATTTCCAATTAATTTCTCTTGGCAAAGTTAGCAGCACCACAAGAGGTCCTAAAAGTGGGTTAAAGCAGTTTTATGTCTTAACCAGAGTTGCATCTATAATGCTTGGCTCTGGTTCCTTTAGCTTTTTTTTTTTTTCTATAGGATCAGGGCAGTTACCCCCATCTCAAGGCCTTTTCTTCCTCCCTCTGGGATAGGCTGCCTTCTCCACACACCACTGGTACCCAGAAAAGAATGGTTCTTCTGTTTGTCTGGCTGACTGCATATTGCATCCATTGCTCCATTCAGCCTGTCTTTTCAGGTCTGGTAGCTGCTGTACAACTTAGCTTTTGTGCTCCACTGCCAGGCCTTTTCTGAAGCCAGACGCTTTTTGAAAAGAGGGTATATTTGCATAAACAATAGCAAGTGAGGAGGTCTGCTGGAAAGAAAATCAAAATTCAGCTGAGCAAATCTTCCTGAACGACTCATTTCTTGCAACCAACACCTCCTATCGTTACCATCTGTGTACTAAATTATGGCCGAAAACGTTTGCCACTCTCCCTTTTCGCTTGCTCTTGTGTACAGATTCCTCGTATCAGCTGAAGTATATTTTGTTTTCAAATTTAGGCTGAACAGAGATCCTTAAACAGAATTCGGTCTATGCAATGAGGAAAATATGGTTCTGTTAAATAAGGAACAGAAGGCCAGCCATGCATCAGCTAGCTTGCAACCCAGATTGGATTTGTACTGAAGTCTCATCAAAATGCGTATCTGAAACAAGATCTACCCATCAGCTTGCTGAGATTTCAGGTCAGTGATGGCAGGGCAGCTTTATCAGAACAGTGCAGGGAGAAGAAGGCTTACTGCTGTGGCTGATAGCTGAAGGAATCATTCTGGAAAATATGTGTGCTTAAATTAAATCTTGAGTGGCTTAAGATACTGGATATACTGAGTGCATGTGTGCATGTATCCACATAAACACAAAAATAAAGAGTTCATACATATGTATACATGAGTGAATTCATGTACATTTCTATGCACAAGCAAACATACACACTTGGCCTGTGCTGCAACCCCTCTGTGCATTTACAATATTTTACACATGGGGATGAAAATAATAACCCTGCAAAAACCAGACAGGCAAACCAAAAGTAGCCACATGGAAAAAAGGAAGAATAGACTCTCAAAAGCCACTGCTCAAATCTCCCACTTACTTGCATTTTTTATTCAAATATCTAGGTAGGTAATGCATCTATCACTATTTCATTAAAATGCAATCTTAATTTTGTTTTCTTGCTCAGATCCTTTGGATATATTTAATAACAATATTTAAAATGTGTCTTCCTTCCTGCATTAGGTCTGTACATACAGTATCTTCTGTTTTGCACTGCCTATTAAACCACACTCATCTGTCAGAAAAATGGTGCCTATGGATGCGTTCAGCATACAAATGCGCCACAGATGAGGGGTTCTCCTTCTGCACTGCTGCCTTGATCACTGCCCACTTTCCAAGCCCTAGTGTCAAGAGGACTGGGAGAAGCCAGATTGGCTCCCTGTGTTGGCTCCATCCACAGGTTGAAAAAAGGTGCACATTGGATTTTTGTGGGCATCTTTTATTGGTCTGGTTTCTTCTGGTTCAAACAGAAGGTTCATGTCTTTTCACCTACAGACAGGGACCCTACCAAATGGGTTCCCAGGTGTCTGAAGCAGCCTCTTGCCATGAATTTGAACTACATTTCTGTCATGGGACTCCAGTCACACTTGCATGTCATCCTGAGGAGGTATTCAAGCAGACAGGTAGCAGAAAACTGGAAGGAGATATATTCACTGCTTCATATAATTTCCAAGTCCCCTATAAGATGTGGAGCTTTAAAGTGGCCTATTTCATACAGCACTGGAAAATGAAGGTAAACAAAGATCTTTTAAGGAAGGCTTAGTACTAGTAACTCTTTTTACCAGATTTCATTTTGAGAGAATCATCCCTATAAGGTATTTGCCATTTGTTACATGAGAAAAGCTGCTACACAAATAGCATATACAAAACACATGCACTAGGATTTAATAGGTGTAATAGAAATAAGAAAGCCCAGTACATAAAACTTGTAAATATGGGTTCATTATTCTGCTATAGCATCCATCATAAATCTTTCATTATTTTGAAATTAAAGGCATGGTCAGCACCGCTCACTCAAACCCTCTCCATATTAGTTTACAACATAAGCAACTGTATCAAGCAAAAGAGAAAACAATAATGAAAATAACCAGAATTTAGTGCTCGACCAGTAAAATCCAAAATACCCGCTACATAAAATTGGCACTATGCCATAAAATTCTAAGCTCAGGCACCAGAGAGCATGTTTATCATCTGGCAGCTCCTGATTTTGCAGTAAAGGAGTGAGTCTTTTCTAAGCTCGTTCTTCCGCACATGTTCCTGTTTCACCTCTCAAGGCCAAGCAAGGTCCTCTGTCTCCACAAAAGCCAGGCATGACCCCATTGAGACCTCACCCAGCTCACACTGCCCTGGCTGGTACTCTCACGTGTCCTCTCCTAGCAAGGTGTGAAACTGTGGGGGTGAAGCCACTGCAACCTCACAATGGTGTCAATAGGGAAACACCTGTATTGGTGTATCGGGCCTCAGATAAGCAAGGCATGTTGAAGGCAGTCTACCTTAGTCTCACTGAAGGCAACTGTTCATGTTACACCTGAGACATAAATAGGGAAACACAGGAGAAACACATTTCAACACTAGCCAGTGTCAAATCACTGGTTCAAAATATGGTATGCATATATATATAGTATGTATAACTGGTTGCTTTAGGACCAGTGACTGGGCTGCTTCTTGAAAATGACCCATGAGAAATAATGGCTTCTCAAACAAAACTTCGGAATATGTCAGTAAGAAAGCAGAACTTGCACTTGAGTGATTCGCAATTATGTGTCCTGCAGTTAATAGGCTCCACATATATCAGCATATACATTAATCTAGGTGTTAATCTCTCTGTTTTTCTGAGGATTTTCTCTGTATTTCCTTCCCAACCCTGACCAGGAAAAAGAAAAATAAAACAAAAAAAGAAATAAGTTCACAGAAGAAATAATCATGTTTATGTGAAAGGGATATTGCCTGATTAATATTAGCTGTAGGCTCATTATACTGCAAAAAAAAATTAGAGAGAGGGGAGGGTTGGAGGTAGGGGAGAAGGAAGAGTGAACTCTGTTGTTTGCAGAATGCATTTTTCATGGAATCTGCAAAACACTTTGGAGGGGGGTTTGCATGACTGGATTTTTTAATCCCCATAACTGGGAAATCAATAAGATAAATGGAGGAGAAATGAACAGCTAGTGGCCTCAGTCTTGATGATTCCAGGATAAATCCTTTTAATAAACATGAAACTGCAGTAGAGCAGAAACTCTAAGTCCTACTTTTGATTTAAAGATGTTTATCTCTCTATCTTCTACATTTCTCAGGTTTTATTCTCCTCGTATCTTTTCAATTTTATCTCTCTGGTTACCCATACGGTTAATTGTTTTTGCATTTATTCCTCAAAGATGAGGTATGCGTGTATGTACATAACACATTAATATATGCAAGCAGCAGGGACACACATATAGTTTGGCTTTGTAGTAGCTCCCAAGAAGACTTAATGGAAAATCACAATGTCATCCGATAGTCATTTTGCTCATACTTGACACATGCTGTTGTCTGTATGGCAGAATCATGTCTGTGGAAGGTATAAAAAAATAAAGGAAATGTCACTTAGGGAAAACTTACTTAGAGATAGATTTTGCTGGTGATAGCGGAGGCAAAGGGGCTGTTTAAAAAAAAATGAAACAAACTGCACTGGTTCCTCAGTATTAGGGCTCCTTCACTAGTTAATCCATCAGAATTGGGAATTGTCAAGGCTTGTTTTATATACTAAATGTTTGATTAATTTTTACATTTCTACAATATCACAAAAAGAATTTGGAAGTTCAAGATTTAATATGCAGGCTCCCCTTTATATACACAGAGGGGGAAAATACATTTAGATCTCTCATTTATTTTCCAATTAACTGTTCTTTATCCGTGCATTAATATTACAGATGTCTCAAGAATAATTAAAAAAGATAAGCAATTTATAAAAATCTTCACATTTCATGCTAATTACCATAATGCAATGTTACATTTTTATTAGCAGCTTTTATTCCCTCCCCTCACCCCTTTCTTCCAGCAACCCTGGGGCCTTAGCCAGTCAGCATGTTATAAATCTTTGTTAAAATATGACACAAAGCTAAGAAGCTTGCAACAAAGCAAATTGGACAGTGATGGAGCTCTCCTTTCTTTACCTTCATTTCCCAACAGCCAGCCCGTCATCAAATATGAAAACAATGATGGTTTTTTACAGCTTCTCAGTGTGAAGGCTAAGGGGCTCCTAGGACAGAGGGTTATGAGGATGGGCTTTGAAGGATCACAGTCAGTCCATGAGAAAGACAGAGGAGAGAAAATTGATCCTAAGATCCTGATACAGACATAAGTCATGGGTCCAGGAAATGACTGTACAGTCAACATAGCTAGCACCACCATATCACACAATTATATTTACGAGCAATTAAGTCCCATCTCAAAATGAATTGGCTTGTTTGTTCCCACTGATGCCTTAGGTTTTAGCTTTTATATTTTTCAAACCCTGTACTGCTTAGTATGCAACTCTGAAACTTCATACAGCCTGCCAGATACTGTTCTCTCATGCTGGTTAGACATAACAAACCCTCTCTGGGCCTGAACTCAAGGATACCTTGTTGTCCCAGGCCCCAAAATATGTAAACTAAAGCCTCTGAAAGGAGGAGAAACTTGGGGTAATTACATCACTACCTGAAATTATAATTGGAGGATTAACCCTGAGCAAATGGACTAAACTTATAAAAGTGTGAAAAACCTGCGACCCAGGGTCCATCTTGCGTGGAGCCCCCTGGAGGTTTTGACTGCCCAGGTGTACCTTTGAAGGCCCTACAAATAAATACCTACTTTTATTCTCTTATTCTTGTCTAGCCTCTGTTTTCATGTAGCTACTTCAAGGCATCACCACCATTCCCATGCAAGATTACTATGGGAATTTAAAAATAAGAATCCTAAGGGGAATACCTACTGATTGCTTCTGTTCAAGCCATCAAGTGAGAGAACAGAAGCAATGCCAGGTGATATTACACAAGCTCTTCCACACTTCCGTTCCAGACATCAGTGGAACCAAACACCTGATCAAGCTAAACACTGTAGTTATCATGAGCAGTTTGGAATAAGAAGCAAAAGCAGTTTACATTGATAAAGAGGTTTCCTTTGCTGAAATATGAGACTTCATGTCAGTAAGATGAAGATGAAGTACCTGCTCAAGTGTTTATAGGAATGGGATAAACTTGTCCAATGAATTATCTAGAACAAGCAACATGACCAGCTTGCCTTGGTGGTAGCACCAGTGGCCAGCACACTGGCACGTGCACACACGGGCACACACATGTGTGCACGCCCTTCTACTCGGGTGCTGCAAGGCAAAGCCAAGCACTCAAGCGTGCTCTTAGTTGCATGTCTCAGCAGCCACTTCCAACTCAGCCTTTGAGCAGTAATTTGTGTCATAATGAAGATAATGTACCCCCATATGTTTCAAAAATACACTCATCTATGCTTTCAGAAATAATAATAATGTAGTTTAGGTTTCATTTTGTTTTTATTCCTGAAATAGACTTTGATACAAGGTGGTGGAAATGAGATAAAATGGGATAAAAAAAACTTGCTCTGGTGCCAAGTTCTGAAACCTTTTTTTAAGGAGAAGAGAACATATGTGTATCTCTTCAGCTGCTACACAGTCTCTTGATTCAAAGCTACAAGACCCTTTCTGTATTACTTAATTTATTTTTATTTATTGCAACATTGATAGAATTCAAACCACATTAGATAATGTACTAGATAAGATATCTTTTTAAAACCTCTTACTGAGATCCTATTGGGACTGGCATGTAATTGAAAACACTTAATGGAATATTTCAGGGCATATTGCCAGAGAATGAACAAGAGAATTACATTTCATTTTAAAATGCCATAGAAAAATCACTTAAAATTATCATAGCTGTGGTTTAGGATAGAAGAGGATGGGTATTAAAATTTACATAGACTTCCTTTCTTTTGGAAATTATTTTCTCTCTTTGTTACATTTGACAACTCACCCACTGTCTTTTCAGAAATGCCTGACATTCCTTTTAATTAAGTAGTGAGGGGCGACAAGCAATACATTTTTTAAAGATTGCTGAATGCATTGGGTGTGCTTTCAGCCTCAAGGCCAAATTCCCTGTTGGCTTGCTCCCTTGGGATGAAATACCAGTGATTACAAGTTCTGCCTTGACCTATTCTATGATGCTACAAAACCAAATTGTAAAACTTTGTTGAGGCTTGGTTTGCACTATCCTTACTTCTGTTAGGCCAGAATAATATTTAGGTCTTGGAGGGCTCAAATCTGGTAAATTCTGAGATTTCTGATGAAGACACAGAAAAAACCCAGACAGGAGTCTATTCAAACTGGAGTTTTTGTCATTAATTTCCTGCTTACTTGCTTGCACAGCCCAGGCAAAGGAGACATCTTTCTTCATCTGTTACAAGTCAACAGAGGAACAGAGTTTGGGCTTTCCTTTGATCACACAACTACCTAGAAAGCTACGAAGAGCAGCCAACCTGCATGTTTCCATAATTCTACAGACTACAAGTAGATCCCTTGCGGGCAGCTGACATCTGTACACATTTATACTGCAAATTTGCCATTGAAACTCTTCCTCAAGCACTTTTGCACAAAAAAACCCTTTTGTGTGAGTTAAAAATGCTTCTACCAAGAATGCAATAGTCAGGAGAAGCACTAAGAGGCATCTTCAGCTGACGCAAAAAATCTCCAAATTAAATGAATAAAAGAAAGGAAAATAATTTCAGATGTAAATTTTCCAAACAAGACTGTCCCTACACACAGAGGCAAGTATACACTACTTTGCTGATTTGGGTTTGCCCAACCTCGAACCAGGAGCTTGTCTTCACATATGTAAAGAATTACAGTAGAAATGCATAAATGTTTAGTTGTACCAGTGCAACTTTAGGATCCTTGAGCACTGAAATCCTGTAGAGGGTTTGTAGGCTATGCAAATTTGTACACTAATATTGTTTAATTCCTACTTATTCACGTCACAGACATGATCACAGGGTCCTTTTTATAGCCTGATATTAAAAATTAAGACTAAACCCAAATAAAAAGTTTTCAAAATCCCTCAAATCACTGTCTTTTGACATACAGCTCCAGATTAAAATGTGTTTTGAGTCCTGTTTGTAGCTAAGTTTTCTCAGAGGAAATCTTAGCTAAGGAAATCTTAGCACCAGTCAGTCAACACCTTAAGGGTATAGCTCATTCCTTGTCGATAATCCTGGTTCTGGGTTTACATGAGCACAGGGATGTGGCCACACGTTATCGCCATATGTCAACATATATTTGCCTGCAGGAGTGAAAACAAAGTTATAAAATAGGTCCTTCATAAATGTAAAGCAAAACCAATAAAATATAGCAAATATTCAGAGAACTAGTTCATTCTTTCCTCTCGTCACTATTGACAAGGGTCTGTGCTGCTATCAGCCAACATTCCCTACAGGCAGATTTTTCCCACTGGGTGCTGAGAAATTATGAGGTTCACTGGAACTATTCTCTCTTCTTTTCTGTTCTTTTGAATCCATTGAATTGATGACCCTAAATCTTGAATGTGGCAAGGAAGCCGCAAGCACCAAAACTGAAATGATTGATCAACTTCATTCCTGTTTTGCAAGGTCAGCCCCAAGCATTCCCTGATGCTGAGAGATCTCATGTTGCAGAGTTAAGCCAAAGGTGGAAAAAGCCTGTGGTGAACTGAAATAACCATCCCAGAGTGAAGATCGGAAATCAACATGCTCAGATTTCAGCCTATGGAATGTGTGAGCTATCAGCATTCATGGTTTTGTCTCTGGAGGTGTGGGGGATTTCACAGCTGCTTGAGCAACAGTCATTGGCCAATTTATTTAAAATCAAGTCATGGTCTTCCTAGCTAATAAAGCAAACCAGTGTCAGTCACACCACCACTAATAATTAATGCCTCTTTTGGAATACGTCCAAACCTCTCGAATAAAACAATTGTCTAGTTAATATCCTATCTGCCTTTTGCTAATCCCATGCTCCTGCCTTTGGCTTCTGTGGCAACTTGATCAAGATTGAACAACCCACACCATATGCTCACAGCTGCGACATGTCAAAAGCAAGTTTTGAACCAGGGTACAGTGCAGAGATACCTAAAGCAACAGTGATAGATAACTTCCTTATGGCTGTGGTTTAAAGCCCAGGTTTACGGCATTTGACTTCATCTGCCTTTGACAAAGTCACAGGTACCAATGACCTATTTCTGCTTATGATGCCAGGCTGGAGCGGATGTTGCCTGTGAGGACACACTTCATATATCTTTTGGTATCTGAGGTGATGAACACAGTCAGGGTACAAAAAATAACTAATCAGAGTGTCGAATGTGCCATGCAATTTCACAGAGCCATCATGGGGGAAGGGGTTTTCAAGGGTGTACGTGCAGTGTTGCTTGCCAATAGACACAGATTGTTTAACAGTCACCTCCAGGCAGTAAAACCGGTTGCCAGTTCAAGTGCCAGGTAATTTTATAGGATAATTATTAACCTTACTGAAGTTATTAAAGACTAGCTACTGGGAGACTTGTGAAGTGTGAATTATCGCTATCCGTCTGACCGGGAAGGATAGCTAATCCCCTCAAACATTTTATGCTGAGCTGAAGATTATCCCTCTATTTAGATACTAGAAAAATCTTCAGAAAGGATCAAATTACATGCAATTTTTACAGTTGTGAGAGAGCATTTACAAGATTTCTCCTCCAGTTCTCCACCACCCACCCACCCCCCTTCTTACTCACCCTCCTTTCCAACAATATGCTAGGAAAGCACATTTCTGTTTCAGCCCTCTCTGATATTGCCATCTTCTTAGTACACCACAAGCAGTGAAGTAGAGATGTGAATGTCATTATATCTTCCATGAAGAATGTTTCTAAAGATGATAGCAGAGCTAGCACCATGAGCTAAGGCAGTCAGCACAGCTTGCTCAAGGTTCCACAGTCTCCCCTCCTCCTTCCCACCTAAAGTAAAATTTGGTTTGCTGTGGATATAGGCAGGGTTTTTTTTCCTTCTTATCAGGGCACCAGTGAAATGGTCACTTTCCTTTTCTTCCCACCACTTTCACCCAATATTCTCCCTAATGTTGAGCTTCCAACATCTGTACCAGAGCCAAATGCCACTGTCGAACACTACAAGGCCACAACCTCTGATGGAAAGCGTGTGCAAGCAAGCTCTTCCGCATCTACCAGGGCCAACTTGCTTAAGGAAAGCATCACGTATGCATAGTATTGTAAAGAAACAGAGGTTGACCAGAGGGGAAGAGATGAAGAAAAGCTGTAGCCCAGTTTTTGCAAAGTCTTTTCAGTTCCCTTGTAAAGGGAAAGGCTAGACTATCACTGCAGTGTGCCCTCTTGCATATGGTATTCCTCACCCTTGGTGTCTCAGCCCTACCTTAACACAAAACCATGTGTTTGCACATCCTTTCTCCCTGGGTGTCTGTCACAGTCATCTGTGAGGAACATTCTGAACTTGACTACTTCTGCAACAATTACAGAAGCATGGTGTCAGTAGCCCCAGAGATGATAAGGTCTTTGTTCCAAGCCCCAGCTGGTGCTGGTCCCACCCATTAAGCTCCAGTCACGTACCTGCATCCTTACATACCGGTGCTAACTGCACAGATGGAGAGATGGTTTCCTGATGTGAGTTACTGCCATTTCCAATCCATGACTGGCGAGTGTCTGCCATTAGGGAAAGCAGTAAATTTCAAAAGTCTGTCCTTTGTTGATTTGTGACCCATCTCACGTCTGTTTCCTCTCCTCCCTTCCACATGTCTCTTTTGAAATAGCACATTTCTATTTGGCATGCTTTGAAGGGTGTTCCCTTTCTTCTCCTATCCCCAGATCTTTGTAACTGTCTTCTTTACCTCTGAGAGAAAAAAAATGTGCCATGCTGTTGTCTTCCTTTTCAGGGAACTGTCACACATTAGTGCACACAGGCTTGCCCTACTCTTGCTGTTGGATTCCTCTCTACCCACATTATTTCATCATGCAAGATCAGGAAATATCTTCCTCAAGAACCACACGAAGGCAAAAATTTGCTCTATTGCACCAAAAGGGGTAAATCCATGTGACAGTAAGATTGCAGAAGATGTAACCACCCAGATTCTCAACACAGAAAAAACTCCTGTCTTACACAGACACAACTGGCCTATGGAAATCTAGGAAACACTTTCAGTCATTCCCCTAGTGGGAACGTGATTAGGACTTTTCTGAATGTGACACCAGATAAAATATGGAGGGGTTTTTTTGCCATTGGTATGCTATCTCACTTAGCTTAAGCAAGCTCTATTTCCATACTACTTCTAGGCTAGTAATAGACACCAAAATGAGAGACAGGGCCACTTGTACCAATGCATTCATTTTTATGGAATCTCTGGTATCTTTGTTTTATTCCCTAATTTTATCTTACAGCTACCACTGACTGTCTTTTCATCACTTACAGTCCATTTTATAAAGAAAAAGAAGCCCCTTGTTACTTTTTTTTTTAATAATGGTCCTGGTGATGCAGCTTGCAAAGTAAAAGAGTGCTGAGACAGCATCATTTAAGAGAGGCTTTTAAACTAATCTTTTACATTGATGGACTTATTTAATTCGTTGAACTTCTTCAGCTCTCTGAAAACCTAATAGGAAAATGAAAATAAATTCATAAATTATTGGTATTTGTTTGGCTAGGAGGGTAAATAAACTATTTCAGTCTCTGGATACACAGGCTGTTAAGGAATCTATGCATGTAGCTACAGATTGTTTAATCACAGTCCATAGGTCATTGCCCATCCAAAGCAGTATTATTCGTTTCATAAAGCATAAGGCTGAGATATGGGATCCTTTTCCTTGCTTTCTTTCCCAGATATTTTTTCATCCAGTGCATGGCCTGAGTAAATAATTTCTTCTTGTTGTTTTATTGTACCCATTTTGTCCGTCTGGGATTTTTTCAGCTTATTCACTCTCTGGAGTGAAGTTTGTGTGTGTTCATACAGTGCTTAATGCACCATGACTCTGAGCTCAGGTAAGCCTCTGACTAATTTCTATGTAAATATCATCCAAAGGAAGAATTTGAGCCATCAGATTTTGTCCCACAAAGATTTCATGGCTGGCTGGTGTAAGGTATGAGACTGTCTTTAATCTTGGAGGACCCAACCATGTGTTTGCATTGGTAAGAAAACTACCAAAGCGTAGCTGAATTGTGCTGGCTGAGAGGAAGGGGTAGGGAAGGTCAGTCTAGACAGGAAAAAGGGGGTGAGAGCAATTGTTTTGTGGATCTGTGCCTCCGAAGTCACTCTGCCAACAGGCTGATGCTCTGTTATTAGACAAGGAGGCTCTTTTAACCTCAAAGGTGCTACCTGCAGTAAAAATATCTTGTTTTAGTTACATAGCAAAGTATCCTGAAACTATATTACATCAAATTAATAATGCCTGACACTCAGTTTTTATATACCCTGCCACTGGAAGGGAGGATCTCTAGGGAAATTTATTTTATTTAATTTATATATTGCATTCCATGATCAACATTTAGATAAGTTTAAAATAAATTACAATAACTATTTCAGTGTGATATGCCAGTTAACAATGTTGGCACAATGGCAGCAAGTCCCTCATCAATAAATAAAGCCAGTCTGGGTCTTTCGGGTCATTTTATTCCTTGTAGAAGTCTGTTCCAACACCCACACACTATCTGAATAGCCAGAAGGATTTTTCTAATATGCTAGCCTTTCCAAGGCTACATGCATCCACAATTACATTCTACTTGTTATCATGTCAATATTGTCACTAATTTTAAAAATTACTCTTGCACATACCAGTCTCATCTCCTAAGACATTTAAGTAAGCAGCCACATCACTCCATGTGCCTTTATTTTGCAAGGCTAAAAAAAAGTCATACTTTTTCATTTGGGTTTTCTCACTGTTAGTTCAGCCCATTGTCTAGAAGTTCTTCTCCACATTTGTTTTGACCTGGATCTCTCCTACTTAAAAATGAAGTCTTAGGAGAATCTGAAAGGCATCAGATGCAGTTTTCCTTGTGCTAGAGGGCTCTGACCTGCTCACAACCTCACAGATACTCTTTCTATTGGAAACTACTTTGGGCAGCTCATTGAGAAATTCAAATTGGTGAGGATGAAGCCAACCAGGTACCCAGGATCAGTGGAATAAGGGGTGATTTGAGAATGTGAAAAAGTAAAATATAAATTTTTCATGGATCTTTTTCTTTATTTAGACAGGATTCTGATTGGAGGACTGTGCTCACCTGGGGACATGGAGAGCAAAGTCTCGAGCTGTGCTCTGTCAAACTGTTTGAGCCATCAAGATCATAATTGAGTAAGTAGACAATTTCAGAATATCTAGGATCTAGGTCAATTAATCATGCCACTCTGTGCACATCTTGGCTCATGAAGGTCTTAAATTTTATGCTTACTAAGTCTTAAATGAACATCTTAATCTTCTTGCATCCACTGCTCAGGAAGAATTCTTTCACTGGAATAAAAACTTTCCCATGTGTGTTTATTTCAAGAATTATTAACACATTTTTTGATTCTTTGGTTTCCTTGATTTCATTTCCCGAGGTAAATCTGCTCTGGAATCCCTGCCATGGCTTTTTTCTTCCTCCCTTTCTTTCCTTTTTCTGGTCTTCATCTATTGCTAAAATCCAGGCTCAGGTCCATGAATTTTCAGCCTAAGTGAATTTAAAAAAACTCACAATTTACTTCCTCCTGTTTTGTGTATCTAAATATGGTAGTGTCTTTTTCCTATGAAAATCTGCACCAAGAGACTGTTAATTTAACCTTGTGTCATTATATCTTTCATGGCTATCCATGTGTGGAGAGGTCTTTACCATCTGCTTCCATCAGGAGGGTTATCTCAGTGTCTAGACACTATAGTGACAGGCTTTTTAGGGTTGCTGATGGATAGACAGGGCTTTGGAGATCTTACATTTAATCCTCTTCAGATGTGGATGGATGTGTTCCGGCAGTCTGAGATGAAGTTTAGGATTGTATTTCAAACAAATTTGTCCTGGAGTGTAAATGGGACAACTTTTGTTAACAGCAAATTCTAATAGGTCTGAGGGATTAAATGTGGGATTAAATAATATGTGAATTAGAGAGACCTCATTTTGATATAGGATATGTTCATCTTTTGTTTTTAACACAAATAAAAATTCTTTGAGCAAAGTAAAAAAATTATTCATGCACATATAATAGTAGTGCCTTCCTTCAAGGAAAACTGTTATAAAAAACATATAAGAAAATAAAATCTTTATCATCGATAATTTAAAATGCATAGATTATTAAAAGAATCATCTTTAAATCTTGCTGCCTGCTAGCCATTTGTTTATTTTGGCACAATTCTGTTCTCAGAAAATGAGAATAGGGCAAACATGCATATTTGCACCCTGTAGCATTCTGGTTCTTGTGTGAGAGAACAGTGCAGCAATGTTTGGGTCTCACACAGCAGAAAGCAGCATCTGTTCTGAATACCTGCCTCTGTGAAAACTTTTAAAACTGCCAGACATTCCTGTGCTGTGAGGTGTATGTCCTCCAGCAGTGCTCCTGGTGTTCCTGCAGTCCCCAGCAAGAGGAGTCTCCCACGTAAAGTGGTCAATGCCCCCATGATCAAGGGATTTAGAGCTGTTGAAAGAGCTTTACTTGACAAAAGGAACTTGCTATTGAGATGCTGGTTCTGGATCTGTGCACTTCTCTGGCTGCTCCGAGTGAAGCTTTGGACAGCATCCCCCACCTCAAGCTCATCACACACAAGCCTCCCTGGGCAGACCCACATCAGGCTTGCCCTGGTTCCAACTCTTGCCCCAGCTCCCCAGTCCCCTTGCAAACTGAGTTTGGCTATTTTGAGTTGTACTGGTTGGAGGTGGAATGCAGAACTCCCCTTCAGGAGAACTATTTAGCCTAGTGGAATTTCTCAGGGACCGATCTCTTATTATTTACAAATAAAAAAGCAGGACCATGAATGAATGCATGAAAATTAGCCATTACCTAACACGGATGATATTGAAGACAGCAAGAAAGAAGACCTTGTTGCCCTTTCAGATTGAGGACATAGAAAAACAACTGTAAAATCATGCATTTTATGAACCAATAATGAATATTTAATTAATATCTGTTATGAGATAGAATCAAATGAAAAATCAGAGGGGGTAGACTTGTGTCCAGATTAATCACATACAGTATGGTTGGAGCTAGCATTAAACTATCTCCAGCAGAATAAAGACAGCATTTATGCCCTATATGAAGGTGTTGATAGCATGCCCACAGGAACACTGTACACTGGATTCTTACAATTCACATTTATGAGAAATAAAAATGGAAATGCAAAAGGTCCATGCAACCGACCATGAGAATGGAAGGACTACCATGCAAGATTAAAAGACCTAGGCCTGCTAGCCTAGCTTAATACAAGTGCTCAAGATAAGTGCACAAAGCTGAAGGAGAACCACTGAAGTTATCAGACAATCCTGCCAGTAGAACAAACAGGCAGAGGGAGCCATGGATGCAGCCAAGCTGGGAAATAGGAGGTTTCTAGTCACCAGTGTCCAGAAATTCAGGTCCCAGTACACGGAACAGTAGCAAGATTTTCAATGTCTTTGAGACAGAACCAAATGTGTTTCTGAGGGGGACCACAGAGTGTGGCTTCCTGCAAGCGGGGAGGACTGAGCTGAGCAACCTCACACATCCCTCATTCTGTGCTCAAATCTGCTTCAAGCAGTTTGAGATTGCCAAGGAGCACAACAAAGCCAAGCACCCTTCTTACAGTGTAGTACTATTGCAGTTTAAATTTAAGCTACAATACCAAACCAAAGAGACACCAAAACATTTACATGTTTGTCTTTCCAATCAGGAACTTATCCATCCTCTTAAATCCTTCTACAATTGTACTTTCTTCAATTCCCCAGTCCCAGAGTGTAGCTTTGCTCTTGCTTTTCTCTCCCTCTTTTAGGGATTTGTCTCATGAAGCTTTCTAACCTTTCTTTCAGACTGATTTATCTGAGAAACACAATTTTGCACAGTACTGGACAAGAAATTTAAAATCCTACTCGGGAGGCAAGTCCTTCATACTAAGACATGTTTGTCAGCACATACTTCAGTGGCTGCACAGCAGGAAACCCTACATGTACGGCTGAAGGACAGTTAAATCTTCTGGTTTTAGTCCTTTACCTGTTCAAAGGGACTGTTACACAGCTGAGGAATTTATGGGCTCTGCCCTTTTATGTCTGGCAGTCTTGCATGGAGGAAGAGTGGATGCCCTACATTTACAGCATCACAGAAAGCTAATGCTAGAGTGAGCAGCCCTGGGACAGGCCAAGCTATTCCTTTACCTTCTTCTGGGATTTGGAAGTCAGAAAAATGGAGAGGACAGGGCTTTGTATTTGTGTGTTGCAGCCAGCAAGAAGAACGCACTCTTTGCGATCTGGAATGCTGCATGCTTATCAATGTCTGTTTTTTATAACTGCTGGCATTTTATTGTTACCTGCCAGAGATTAGTAGGCAAGCTAGAAAAAAATTATGTCTATTTATCTAAGAAGTTGTTATTCGACAAGCGGAACACTAAGAATTGGATAAAAGCGAGAAAAATCTGCTGTGAAGAAAAGTACTTAGTTGTAGCTCAGAAAAACCGCCCAAGCAGCTGGTCTGGAGCATGATCAAAAATAAAAGAAAGCAGGTATGTGTCGCAGGGGGTCCGATGCTAGTCAGCACTGGTATGCCACGACCTTCCTAGAGAGAGTGTCCTGCAAAGAACAGCTCTTCCAGGGGCAGTGGCAGGCCTCCCTGGGCAGCAGGGGATTTCAGCAAGTGTAGAAACTTCTCTGCTACAAGTGACTCCAGCTCTTGTGATTCAGCTCTTTGTGAAATCACCCAAGGCGAACCTGGGGACAGAGAGACAGGAGCCTCATTTGGCAATTCCACAGAGGTAGCTTTTATTGTCCAGCAGCCCCTGGGAAGGAAAGGCCACAGACAAGACTCCCTGCTTAGGGGCAGAAACAGGGGCCTTTTATGGGAAAGGCAGGGGGTGGGGTAGGAACCAACTAGCCAGCTGGGTACAGGCTATTACTGTATAGGAACAAGGCATGCTGCGGGTGGTTCACTTTGTCACCATGACCCGAGGAAGGTTGTTGATCTCTGGGGAGAGTCTTTTTGGCCTCAGGCCTCTCTCCTCCAAGGGAGTGCAGAGTGCTCTTGTGCCAAGGGCTCCCAGCCCTCCACAGGTATGAGTACAGGTATCCATCATATCTGATCTGAAACAAGAGCTTGTATTCCTGCTTCTGTGTGGGTTATAGCTCAGATATAAAAGCTCCAAGTGCAAAAAGTGTAGGAATCTGTTTAAAACATAACTGCTCTAAATCAACAGACATCATAACCCTTCACACTACAGTTTATCAGCACCTTAAATAGAAAGAGATTGATAATGAGAGGTCTTATAAACCCTATCCCCCTGTAAATATTCAATAATGTTTTAACATACTGAAGAGTCTGTGTTCCCCAAAACACCAAGGTGCCATGATTTACTGGCTAGGATTGATTATGATTCTGGTAGTACAGATGGCTGAAGTTTTGGTTTGGGTAATTTCTGGATATGATGGAATAAATTCTCAGCTTCTACCTCAAGGCATGAGAGTCCTCACCGGGAAGATGACAGCATGCTCCCCAACACAGGCATGCTTATGGGTGTATGCCTGTCGTATTTGTGACCACACACACAGTTCTTTAAATGCTTTCAGACTATATTCTCCTCAAGAAAGCTTCTGGTTCTCAGTTACAAACACCAACATAATCACAGTTCTCACTGAAATAGGAAGCATAGACAACCAGTTGACTGGTGAAAGGAAGAAAAGAGTTGGATCCAGCCACTCCTTGACAGGTCTTGCCACTGACTAAATCCTGACCAGTTCAGTATGGAAGCAGTAGGATGAGAGAAGAAAGCACATAGACTTGCTTCTCTGTCAGATCAGCGTAGAGTTCAGGAACACATTTGCATTTCTTTGTATATAGCAGAAAGGCGAGAAAAGGGGCAAGAGTAGAACCAAGAGCTATTGCAAACTGCAATTGTCATCTGTGAGGAAGTGAGGTCCAACCTTTAAGCAGTGGATGGCAGGTGAGGACCCTTTCCCAAACTCTTTGAACTTTCATACGCACTTCCCCAGCTTATAGTGCCTGCAATCCTGAGATGGTCTTGTGATTTCACCCCAGCCAGCAGCCAAGCCCCACACACCCGCTCACTCACTCCCCTACCAGTGGGATTGGGGGAAAGAATTCAAAGGGTAAAAGCTGGAAAATTCATGGGTTGAGATACAGGCAGTTTACAGGGAAGACAAAAGCCATGCACACAAGCAAAGCAAAACTGAAGAATTAATTTACTGCTTTCCATGGGTGGGCAGGTGTTCAGCCACCTCCAGGAGAGCAGGGCCCATTCATATGTCAATGTGACAAATGCCATCACTCCAAACATCCTCCCCTTCCTCTTTCTTTCCTTCCGACTTTATATACTGAGCATGGTGTCAAATGGTCTAAACTATCCCTTTGGTCAGTTGGGTCACCTGTCCTAGTTGTGTTTCCTCCCAACATCCCAAGCACCCCCAGCCTCCTCACCACCATGTCAGTATGAAAAGCAGAAAAGGCCTTGGCTCTGTGCAAGCCCTGCTCAGCAATAACAAAAACATCTCTATAATTTCAACACTTTATTCAGCACAAATCCAAAACACAGCCCCATACCAGCCACTGTGAAGAAAGCTAACCCTACTCCAGCCAAAACCAGCACAGATCCTTACTGACAAAACTGTTGTCTGCACAAACTCCTGAGCTTGACTTTGTTGAGTAAGAGCTCTGCAGTAAAACCATCTGCTGCAGGCCACAGTCGCAGTGGGATATTTTGCTGTTTGGGTAACACAGGCCACATTTCTGAGTTGCCAATAAGGTGGAGGATATTCAATAGAGATGCTAGGAGCCAATGTATTAGTTTGGCACGGCCTGGTTTTGGGTAACATGGGGGCCACAAAGATGGCTCCTGTGAGGAAGCTGCTGGAAGCTTCCACCATGTCCAGCAGAGCCAATGGCTGATGGCTCTGAAGGTGGACATGCTGCTGGCCAAAACTGAGCCAATAAGAGAGGTTGGTAATGCCTCTGTGATGACATATTTAAGAAGAAAATCAAAACAAAGTCACAAGGTTTTGGATTCTAGTCAGAGAAGAGGGGGAGGTGAGAACATGTGAGGGAAACAACATCATGACACCAAGGTCAGTGAAGAAGGAGGGGGAGGAGGTGCTCCAGGAGCCGGAGCCAAGATTCCTCTGCAGGCCGTGGTGACAACCATGGTGAAGCCGCTGTGCCCCTGCAGCTCATGGGGATCCACGGGGGATGCAGAGATCCACCCACAGCCCGTGGGGGAGGTGCTCACGCCAGAGCAGGTGGATGCCTGGAGGAGGCTGTGATCCAGTGGGAGACCCAGTGGAGAGAGGGGGTCCTTGCTTCCGGGCTGCAGCAGCCTGTCCTTGGAGGACTGCACTCCGTGGAATGAGACCCATGGCGCAGCAGTTTTGGGAGGACTATGTGCCCGTGGGAGGGCCTCACACTGCAGCAGGGGTGGTGTGGCTGCTGCTCATGAGAGTGGATTCACACCAGGGAAGTTCACAGAGAACTGTCCCCCGTGGGAGGGACCCCACGGCCTCACAGGAGAAGACTCCTCTCCCAGAGCAGTGGAAGGAAATCTCGGTGACAGACTGACCAAAGCCCCATGCCCTGTCTCCCTGTGCTGTCGGTGGGAAGGAGGGAGGGGCTGGGGGTGGAAGGTATTCTAAGGGCTTATTTTATATCTCATTATCCTCCTCTGATTTTGTTAGTAATAATTTCACTTCACAACTTAAGTTGAACCTGTTTCACCCTTGAAGTGTTTCTCCCGGTCCTTATCTCACTCACAAAGCGTTTGTTAATTTTTTTCCTTTTCCCTCCTCTGCCCAGCTGTGGCAGGGGAGGGTGAGCGAGCGGCTCTCATGGGTGCCTGGCACTGGGCCAGCGTCAAACCATGACAGAGCCATAAAAGGCTTCCTGGCCATTGGTTGAATTGCTCTGTAAAACTAGCTTGCTTTTGCCTTCTCTTTTATGCTTTCTTTTATTATTTTCATTATTGAACAGACTTCTGTAGTACTTTATATCATGTTATGTATGTTAATATCCTAGACTAAATTTTTATTTCATTGCTTGGTCCTTTGGCTGGTGAATTGGACCCAAACCCAATTCTTCCAGACACAATAGGGGCTATAGAGGTAAATATTTTCTTTCTTGTTAAATACTTAAGAGCACGCTTAAAGAGTTGAGCACATTTTACTCAAAAGACGTCATTCATTGACAGCAGAGAATACGCAGGACTAACAAAGGCAAAATCATCCATCTTTTTTCTGACCTCAGCCTGCTACAGACCTTCACTACTGTGGGGATGTTTTCTTACAAAAGTACTTATTTTACTTATTTTACAAATTTACTTATTTTACAGTGTTTGTCTTCATTGCCGAAAATAGAGAAGGTCCTGCTGGCTCAGAGCAGAGACTCTTTCTCTTGGAAAATAACTTTCTCTGACATTCACTGGGTGTAGAAAAAGCTCACAAAGCTGAGAGGACTCACAAACAGCACCTTCCTGTTACCTCTGTTCACGAGACAGGAATTCTCATGTGCTGACAGTTAAATGAGTGAGAAGTCTCACTGAATCACACTGAGAAATTTTCTCCTTGCTGGAGTGCAACAGTGTGCTGTAAAAAGCTGTTTGAAAGTGAACAAGTCTCAGCTGAAATAAGTGAGAGCTAACAGGTTTGGTCCTGCCTATTACATTCTTTTGTAAACATGGGAGAAGCTTTCTGTGAAGATTTTCCACGATCCATTAGAAAATTAATCTTTTGTCTTGCACATACACCTTAAACAGAGACCACTTAATTGAACGGTGGATGAGATTTGTAAGGAAAGCTACACTTCTAAAGCAAGACAGAAGAAAAATTTCATTCATTTAAAGGATTACATTTCAGACTGTGGACAGATAAGAAAATAAGTTTCACTCAGTGTTGCTAACAACAGAAAGCTACAGGCTGCAGGACTTCAGGGTTCTCCTGTTCTCCGTAAAATTTAAACTACGAATTGAAGGGAAACATTCAGCCTAATATTTGGCAAACCTACCTCTTTATTCCACTTTGTCATCATCCATAACAACTCATGGCTTTCACATGGAGAGGAAAGAATTGCTGAGGAGGAGGAAGGGATGCAGTTGCAGAATTAATAAGCCGAAGCTGCAGTGGGAGATTTTGGTTAGACTTTAAGGAAAGTCATACCCCAAGCCTCAGATTCTGTGTTGCAGAAGGCAGTTTTCTATCACAAAAGTGAAAAATCGATCTTTCAGATTTCAAATCTAACAAACCCGAGGCATTTTTCCTGTGCACTATAGACAAAGCTTCTTTTTAATACTGAGGAAAAATAAAAAATAACAGTTAAAAATAACATCTGTAAGTAGAACACACATAATTTTCTTCTTAAAAAAATATAAACAAGCATATACACATCAGGAACATACCAGCTGATACATTATCTTTTACCTCTATTTATTGCTCACTTGAGGACAGATGCTGATGCCTTTACTCACAATGAGTCAGCTCTTACTCTTTAAACAATTCTACCATTGCCTAAAACAGACTTGTAAGAGGAGTAAAGAACTGCTTGAGTACTCCTTAGGGGAGTCAGCACCTGGCCCTAGAAGATACATTCATTTTAAGTATACTTCTGAAAACAGACCAATGTTTAGGCATTGCCACTTATGATTGTTAAATTGCTGTGACAAACTTGCCAACTGGCCCACATATACAAAAAAACAGAATGACAAATATTTGCATCCAGCACAGAGTGGTTACGGAGTAAGTTTTCTATGCTTGCATGTGCACACACAGACACAATTCAGCTTTTTGAAGTAGAACCAAATTGAGCAAAATAGAGTCCAGAAGCTTTTACCACTGCGCTGAAGCAGAGGCTTGGTAACATGGCTCTGCTTGGTGCCCTCTACAAAATGGTGCATTCTAACTGGAAGCATGTCTGCCTGACTCTTTTGGGATTGAGAAAGCATCCAGCTGCCCTCCTGGTAAGGGTATCACTGGTGAGGGAGCTCGCAAGCCAACATGAGAGGTGTTCAGCAGCAATCAGCCTTTTGAGAGATCAGGTAGTGAATGGAAAATATGAAGCAAAACCTGCACCAAGTGAAAGAATTTCCTTGTTAATCTATTTCCGATATTTGCCCTGCAAGTTGTCTTCATTTGCTGATGCCCCGTCCCTGAAATCAATGACACATATAGCAAATTGTAGTGAAGGGAGACAGAACATAGTGAATGGTCCTCTCAGCTCCTCCAGACCCCCACCTCTCCGCCAATAAACACAGTTGTGTCTGTTAGGATATATCAAACGGTTGCACTTGGGTTCCTATACCTTTTCACTAACAGAAAAACTGGAAATGTAAACTCTGAGAGTACCAGAAACTTAGGCAGAAAGGCAGATGATCGGTTCTGCTTCGGAGAAAGCCCAAGAATACCAGAAGCCAAGAACACCCAAGCAGAAACAAGGACTTATTTTAGGGATTTGAGCCAAATTAAATGTTATTTTAAGAAAAATGTCATGAGTATCAGTGAGATTTGTGTTTGGGGAAAAAACTGTAGTCGACTGCTCTTCTGACCAATTCCACAGAAGAAAATGAGTGCTAGGAGTGAAGAGTTCTAACTTGGGAGATGTTTACTAAGCTTGCCAGAAGACTTTGTTTGCTTCTGTGTCTTGTTTGTCTGTGTCCTGGTTTCATGTCTGAGAGTAGCAGGATCACAAGATCAGACTTGTTCAGGCTGGAAGAGACCTTGAGTGTCTCTAATCCAACCTTCTACACAAATTGAAGTCAGGTGCAGGACTAGCTCAGGTCTTTATCCAGGTATATTCCCAAAACAATGTGATGAGAACTTTTACAATCAGAGCTAGTATGAGCATGTCATCAGCTTTATGACAGTAGACTTATTTTCTAAAGGTAGGGTGTTACAAGTCAAGTAATACAGCCATAGCAAAATTGACCAATTCCGACAGAACACAGGGGCAAAATCTTTCATGAGATTAAACATCTACCAAAGTCAGACCAAGACAATTACTTGTTTGAATAAGTTTTTTACAAAGAAACATTATTCAAAAAATTATTTTTCTGTTGGGCCCTCAGAGATAAATACATACACAGAATCTCTCCAAATATTAGACACTTTGATGGCCACTGCCACCACCTACACACCCTCACTGACGCACACAGCGGTAGCTCCATGCTAAAGATTTTTTATAAT
This sequence comes from Corvus moneduloides, assembly GCF_009650955.1. Lineage (NCBI taxonomy): Eukaryota > Metazoa > Chordata > Aves > Passeriformes > Corvidae > Corvus > Corvus moneduloides. Next base: position 67,119,084 of record NC_045476.1, read on the forward strand.
GCTGTTTTTAAAAGGAAAACTACATCAATAGTCTCTACAACATCTTTTGAATACAGACATGATCTAGGTAGGAGTACAGCAGATGGAAGATCATTATAGATGTAGAAAAGAAGTGTTGTAAAGCAGATGGTGATCAGTTGTTCAAGTTGACTAAAATGAAGCATGATTTTTTTGTATGAACTACCAAAAAATTCCAGTCATGAGGGCAGGGAGGGGTGGACCACACGGGAATTCTGTGAAAGTGGAGTAGGCTCAGTAGAGCCTTTTAAGAACAAATTAACATCTTCTGGAGTTGAAGGGTCTACTTTGGGTTAGTTCTTGCTTTAAGGCAAGAGTTATATGAAGTATACTTTCTATCCGTATTCTGATTTCATGACATGCACTCTGGTCTCATGGATCCAGCTTTTCTTTGTCATTTTCAAGTGTTAGCTCCCAGGCTTGCAATGTCACATGTGAATCTAGAGTTCAGGAGTAATTAAATAAACAAAGAAACAACCACAACAAAAAACCACCACCACCACCCCCCCAAAAAAACCCAACAACAAAAAAATCCAGAAAACAAGAAACACTGGCTGCTGGAGATAAAAAACAGAAAAATCATGGGAATGGCACAGGGACAAAAAGGAGAGCAATGAGTAAGCAAGACAAAGACCTGAAGGACAACAGAGAGATGAATGCCTAGAGCTTTAATGTTATTCTTGAATTTGTTGACAGAAGAGGTAGACAGTACTGTGCAGCGCTTCCCAAGGCATAGGACTTGATTTCTCTTGTCAGCAGACTCACAACATCATGGAAGAGCTGTGGATGGGACAGAACCCAAGAGGGAGAGTAGCAGCCTTGGGTTGGGAAGGGCTTTTATTAGTAAAGACTGTGCACCTTTGTGTGATAAGTAAAATTCACCTGCATCACAGATGAGGTAACTGAGAAACAGAACTGTAGACTCCTGGGTGTCAGGATCAGATCCTACCCAATTTGAAGTCCAATAGTGAAATGTTTCTTCATTAACTATGAAATTGTACATTAGCTCTTTGTCAGAAGGACACATGAAAGAGAATCCTGGTTTTGCCACAGCTCTTGCCCCACAAAACCCTGTTCTCGAGCTCCAGTGTCAAAGGGCTGTTCAAGCTGGCAGAACGGAATCTGATCTGCAAGTTAGAGCACACTCTGGTAAAGGAGCTGTATCTACTGCAGACCCGTGCATCTGTCTCAATACTTGCCTTAAACAGGAGGAATGGTTGGCAGTTAAATTGCCTGGCTCCGGCAAAACTTTGAGGGGAACAGCAAAAGAGTCATTTGCATAGCTGTAAAAGACTTTAGACTGTTGAGTGATTGAATGAAAAATGAAAATAAATATATTCACCATGAAACAAGACAATTTGAATCCAGAGCACTTTTTTCAACCATCTAAAGAGTATTTAATAGGTATTAAATTGTAGCTTGTCTAGCGTAAGCATAACCCTTCAATTCTACCATGGGTGTCTAACCACAGAAAAAAGGAAAAACATGAGTGTCCTCATAAAGTTGAAGCCTGTGGGTTTGGATTAAGAAAGTGACATGATTTTTTTTTTTAGATCAAAAGTTCAGTCTGGGATTTTTTTGCAGATTCCCATACCTCTGCCCTGCCAGGCTTTGACTGAAAGCGACAGCAGAAGTATCAAAATATCTCATATATTCCTGTTCTTGCAATATTCCTGGCCCAACCAAACCCAGAATACTACTTCTTTCCCTGACCACTGGCTTATAGAGATTTGTTCTTCCAGGATGGTTATTTAAGAGGTGTGACTGCCATACTCAGCCAAGCAGTGTTTACTTCCTCTGTTGATCCTCTTTCCCAGAGATTGCTGTCATTTTCCCAGGGGAATGTATGCTCAGGGTAGGGCAGTGCTTCATCAGCCTCCCTGAACCATACACAAGGCAGCTATTTCATTGCAGTGATGGGCAAAGTGTTTCCTTCCACTTCTTTTTGTGCAGCCACACGTTATACATCCCCTAATGTGGGGAAAAGCTGCAGACGTGGATCAAAGCTGCTAATAGAATCATGGGATAAACAAGGCTTAATAGGCTAACTACTTCAAATGTGATTAAAGTTACAAGAAACCAATCCTTCTCCTTAACCAGGCCTGGCAGTTCCAGGTTAAAAACTGATTTTGTGAGGTTAGATGCTCTTCTTCCACATTAGTCTTGTTTCTGTGTTTTTCCCCTGTTCCCACAAGCTGCAATTTGCACATTTCCCAGCAGAGCCCTGCCAAGCCATCAAACAGACAAGCTGGCAACTTTAGGGACTGAGCAGCAGTTTCAAGCAGAAGAGAAGGAGCCAGTCAAAGGCTCAGCTCCCTTCCCCCTCCAAGCAAGCCTCTGCTATAGTTCTGTAGGTCCTTGTATTTTTATTCACCTTTCATAACCAGTAATTTATCAAGTCTAGCTCTCCCTGTCGCTTGCAGGCCTGTATATTTTATTGATTTAAAACACAGAAGACACTAAACTTAGACTGTTCCCTTGCAGCAGATACTGCATGTAATCACAGATTTCTGCATGTTCATCTTTAAAGCTATTTCACATATTACAAACATGAAAAAAGGTTATTTTTGTCATGTTGATAGTTACTGTGACCCAGGATCAGCTAAATGTAAGAGAAATTAATACTATAGTGTCAGATCACATAGATGTTCATATTGTTTCATATCTGTAAAATATTCTGTGTTATTGTTACATGTTTGTAATCTGCCAACAGTAAGTTCAAGACAGGAACAGAGCTGCAACTGATGTCACCTGGAATACAAAGAGATTAAATTGCTAAAGAGAAAAAAGGTAGTATTTAGGAGACGTTGCAACACCTGATGGATATTTAAAGCATCAATCATTTTCTGTATCAGTGAGTCTAAAATCATTTGCAAGGCCTGTAGCACCTGGTAAGGGACAGCTTTCCTAAAAGGAAGAGTTATTAATCAGAAGAGACCTATGCAAAGGTCTGTGTGATCAAGAACACCACAGAGAAGGTGCAGAGGGATTGAACCTGTCACAACACCAGAGCTAGGAGACTCAAATGAAATTAGCAGGTGGTAGGTTTAAAAAAAAAAAAAGAGGAAGTACCTTTTTTTAACCCGTTACTCCATGGAAATTCATTACCACAGGAGGTTGCAGTTGCCAAAGGCTTGAAGAGCTCCAAGAAGTGATTAGACAAGATAACAGGAGAAAAGTTAACAAAAGGCTTCCAAGCACAGAGGCACAGTTGAGGTTGCAGGACACGCTTGAGCCGTGGGAGGCAGGGAGAACAGCTATACTCTTGCCTGTTCTTGTACCCTTCGTGACACATCTGTCCTCAGCTACGTCCAGAGACAGGACACTGCTCTGTGGGGCCCTCTGGTCTAAGCAGGACAGCCATTCTTACACATCGGCATTGACTGGCGGCCGATGTGCCAGATCTGGCCAGTAAAGCACTTCCACCTGGCCTGCTCTCTTTTCCCAGGGGAGCCCACGGAAAGCTGCTCAAGAAGCAGGTGCCACCCAGATGGCTCAGCTACATTCACTCGCAACCCAGCACAGAGATGAAGGGTGGTGGCTGCTGGCAATGCAGTCTCTGCCAGGCAGACACACAGCTCCCCCAACTCCCTCAAAGCAGCAGCCATCAGGCTGCCAGTCTCCCATCCCATCTTCTGCTCCCTCAGGGAAATAGGGATCACCTCAAAGGGTTTGCTCAAGGCAGAATTGGGAGAAGCATTCAGTGTGTGTGGCAAAGGAGAGATATTTTGGACAGAGCAGTTTGAGCACTTACGGTGTGAGAGAGCACAGGGGACAGGTGAACCTATAGCCTAGACTAAGCTACAGTGAATACTGCAGCATTTTCAGCCTCATAATCCATTGAAAGATATCATAAAATCAAAATATAGACCTAAAATCTTTGGCATATCTTTTCTACTCTCCTGGTAAATCCACTGAAGGCAATGGAGCTCTGTTGTCAGTTGCCAGGGCATAGGATCAGACAAAAAATGCAAGACTGGCGATAAAGGTTTTTCCCCTCTGTTTATCATATTTTTTTCCTCCTTATGTTCCAGGGCAGAATTACATGGAAAATGATTATTAATCTGCTGTATTAATTGAAATAAAATCTCTACTCCAGCTCCCAAATGTATCCCTAACCTGATCTCCTTATTCAGCATAGAATCTATGATTCTGAGGTCTTTGAATGGCAGAAGCACGAAATACCCTGTAAAGGTACATTGGAATCTATAGAATTTTGTAAGATGGTGTTGATATTCAAGGAACCTAAGCAGCACAAGTTTGTTATCAAGTATTCTGAAACCTGATTGATGTTCATTTATGAATGCATGTATAATGTATATATCTCAGTCACAAGTTCATGGGTTACGTGCCTGTAAAGAAATCTGTGAAAACTTAAACAAGAAGCTGTCATCTCATCACCCTTGAAAAGCTGAGACAGCAGAGAAAGGTACTTTGCTAATGGATCTCTGGTTCTATTTTTGCTTTGTACGCAATGATTTTCCTTCTACCTTTTAGTTAATTCAGCTGCTTTGCAATTTAAAAAATATGTTTAACACAGCAGAATAAAATATTTTGTGTTTTTAGTGATCCTTTGAGAAAAATGGATCAGAACCTTCCTTATAGCCTCCCTCCAGACAGTATTGCCTTTTTAAGAAGTTGGGGTTGTTTTTTCTTGTCTGCTCTGGTTTCACAAGATCAAGTATATCTGGGCAGCAGAAATTATGCAATTGTGAATAACTTAATGGCGGGCAACATATATTTTGAACACATCTGCATAACTAATTTAATTTTCAGGAAACACCACACTATCTCCTCCAGAAAAAACAAAAAAAGTAACAATGAAAGGGACACACACATCCCTTTTTCTTGAGCAGAGAACCCGTATCTTCTTAAAGCATTAAACATGTCAGCTCTTTAAAATACATCACTGAACAATGGAAGGGCTCTTAAAGAGCCTGAAATGTATCAACATTTGCTGCCAAGGGTATATGTTCTTTCAAAACTCTTCAAACCACCTTTTTATTTTTTTCCCTTCCATTTTCCTTTTTTCTTTTCAATATCTGATGAATAATGTTCCCAAGTCCTGTCCCTGCAGAGGGCAACAAAGAGCTTCGCTGCTGGTCAAATGGTTTGTTTGTCACCCTAATGAAATACTATAGCCAGTTATACCATCCTCTGGCTACCAGGTGCTGGCAAGGCCCCAGGAGCCACCCTGAAGCTCTGAGCTGACCCATCACCTCTCTGAACATGCTGCTGCTGCCCAGCTGTGGGTGCACTTCCCCAGCCAGCTGTCCTGGTGGCCAGGCTGCACATCAAAGCCTTGGTTGTGCTGCCTTATCGACCCACGTGTCTCCCAGCAAAGTGTGTAAGACCTGTAGAAAAAGGAATGTAGGCAGGAAAGATAGATCTGTACTCATTCAAAACATCATACAATGTTTTGAAGGTAGTTTGTTGTTATTTTTTCCCCCTCGTCTAATGCAGTTGTTAGAGTACCAAGCTTTTAGAAATCTTGAATCAATAAACCAGTTTTGCTTTGGAGGAACAGAAACATTGATTAGCAAAAGCACAAAATAATATAAAGAATAAAGATAGATGTAGAAACCACTTTCAGGTTCTGCAGAACCCTTTGCTTGTTCTGCAGGAAGTGTTATTAGAAAGCCTGAAATATTTAAGTATGTGGTAGTTCAAGCTGCATTCTGCCACATACAGAATATTTATTCGTATCCATATTTCTTGTCCTTTGTCTATAGGGCTGACTACCAGTTCCTATAAATGTCTGTGTGTATTTGTGTGTAAGGATGTCAGAGTTGGGGAGAGCAGCCTTCACTCTGCCAGTGCGGCAGCTTCCAGCATGCCATATGCATTATGGCTTGCAGCACAGACCTTGCCCGCAGGCTGACAGGCTCCGTTCTGTATCTCTTCATTATAATGAACCCCTGACAGCACCGAGAAAGGTTCAGGCAGCAGGAGCAGCCGCAGGAGTCCACATCCCAGCTGCATAAATCAGGGCTATCACTCATCAGGTAAAGGCTTAGACTGGCAACTTGGGGAGATGTTGAGGAAAACACAGCAGAGCCCTAAATAGCAGGTAAAGAAAAACCTGACAGCGCTGGATTGTGTGAGCTGTGCTGCCTAGATACATGCAGGTATTAATGCATGCTTGTATCCCTACCAATATACACCTCTACATTACCCAAATACCTCCCAGCTGCAGAGCCTTGTTACTGAACAGCAAGCCAAATGTCCTGTGATAAATAACTCTCTATCACATCTGAAGCCTTGCTCAGATCTTGGAGCTGTGATGGTCGAAGCCTAAGTGCAAGAGAGTAGACAGGATGGAACGACATCTACCAAGAGAAAAACTGAAAGAATTGGGTGGGGAAATCCAGGAAGGCTTTTGGCCAGACCAGTCTTTTTCCAGGTCTGAAACTGTCTGGGAGAGCTCTTCCCACATTTACACAGGAAGGAAGGGTTTTATTCCCGCACACTTAGTGTGTTGTGGATACAACCACTCCCTCAAGTGACTCAGACTTTCACGTGTCATACAACCTACATGTTTTCAAGTTGAGCGCCTAAAACATGTTTAGAAACTTCAGGGCCTGGGAAAAAAAATCCTGGAAATGCATACAGAAAAAGTTACTGTTGGAAGGTTTTTTTTCCTTGGGCCTAGTAGGAAAAAGTTGGAGGAGAAAAAAAAGGGAGTCTTTCATGTGAAATACTCTGTCTCAGAATGAACAGTGAAAGAATGTTTAAATTAATGTTTACAATGATACTGGAATTTTTCCCTAAATGGATATTTTTTCTGAACATCTCCTTCCATCCCCTCACCCTTCATACTTTCCAAGGAAAATATTTGCCATTCAAGCTTGCAACATTTCCAAAATTTTTACATCTGTAATAAGGTTAGGGCCGGGGATAGGACTTGGGCAAAGATCTGGGCCGGTAAGGTAGGATAAAATATGGCAGACATGTTGTAAAATGCAATTTGTTAAACAGAAACTTGAGTCTTGGTTTCTGGCTGGTACAGACATGAGATCCTGACTAGATTTGAGGAGCGGTTTATTCCTGGAAACCCACTGTGAGGTTGACAGCCTGTGCAAGTGTGGGTGACCTGACTAATTCTGAAGCTCACAAGCATCTTTCTGTAACTAACAGTCTAATGGTTCCTTATCATTCAGAGAAAAGGGATAAAATATGCTACAGTTTTAAAATTACGCCAGAGTGTGTCAAAAGGTTACTGGACCCAACCAAGGACCAGAGGAGGCAGCATCTGGGCTCAGGCAGAGAGAAATCCTCTCTTGAAAAAGGATGCCCATGTTCATCTTCATCTTTGCTTCTGAAAATGAGCTTTTCTTATCTGTATATTAGAGCTGCAAACTCACTGGGTTTCTCTTTGGAAGCCACAAGTTCTTGTTTCATGTAGAAGTCACCACCAGTCTTGCTTTCTCTTTTCTAGATTTAATTGTTGCTTCCTATCATAGGGATATGTCAGCTGGTAGCAAATACACTCAGGTGTGTAGGGAAGCATCATCTTCAGCATTTTGTACAACAATTACTATTCAAAAGCAAGGTACCTATATACATTTATTTTCTATATTAATACTTTCTACATTACTAAGTATATTTAACTAGCTAAATCAGCAGACATTTCTGTTCTTAAAGAAACAAAGTTTCATTTTCATAAAGACAAATATTTTAAATTTGACACAAATTTGTGGGTTTTCCTTTCCTCTAAGGAAAAATAAAGCCCTCTGATATTTCTCTTTTCCTTAAAAAGCGATGTAGATGTTCTGCCTTTCTTAGAGCCCCATTTGCATAGCTCAAGTGGACCTGTGATAGCTGTCTGTGTTCTCACAGTAAATATAATGTCTCAAAGCAACAGAGAAAGGTTCTTTAGCCCAGGATACGATCCCATATCCCACATTCTTTCAGCCACAGATCCAAATTTGTTAGGTGCCTATTTGCCCTCTGTAAATAACAAGAAGGCTAATTACAGTTCACTACCAGGTGTGATTCAGAAAAGTCTTTCCTAACATAACTCCCTCTAAGGACCCAGCTGACTTCAAGAAAGTGTTTTTGGAAACTCAATTAAGAGCATGTCTCATGTTTTAATAGTGAGGTCAGACCTTGGAAAAAATTGTATTCATGCTATTTTACACCATCTCTACATAATTTTATATAGTGTAACAACTGTGTTGCTTCTTAGGTTCATCTAGATGATAAGCTCAAGTTGAAAGCAGGAAGAAAAAGCTGGCACAGAATAAATGTATGAAGGGTAGGAATTAGCCAGTGGCAGTGCTTGTTGCAGAGGCATTCATCTGTAGCTTCCTCTTACATTTCTTCCTCCAGAGGCAAAGTTATACAGTGTCCCTCCTTACAGTGCTGCACAGTTTGCTTTTCACTTTGCATTTTTCACGAATATCAAGTTCTCATACCTCCTCATACCTACAGGTCTGTGGCTCCAGAGTACTTAGAAAGATTTGACAACAGTAAGTTAAACTCTGTTAGCACCCATGCAGCCCCAAAAATTCACACTGGGAAGCTACATACACGTTGACACTGAGCTGAACAGTATCTCAGTTACACCCTCAGGTGACTTAGGGTAAAGGCTAAGAATAACTCCTCGGTGCATACAAAATTTTACAATTGGCACGCAATTACAATACCCACAATTTTCACCATTATTTGCTTAGGTACTGGAATTGTGCTGTGGATTATCTGCCCAAAATACCTGCGCAAACACATCTCAGCCTTCACCAGGTCTCCTCTGTTTTCCATTACAGCTCAGGAAATAGCTGGGAGAGGAAACTGCATTTCAAATATTTGTACTAATACAAAGCTAATTTCTCAGTGAAGGTTTCTACAAATCTTTCATGATTGTTTCATACAAATCCTTGCAAGTTCAAGTTCCTCAAAAAATCCACAGAATAAAATTCTTCCTACCTCATTCACCCTCAGCAAATTTGAGCTGTGCTGTAACCTGACTGCAGACATTATCAATTCCAATAGAGAATTTGATCTCTGAGTTTATAATTCATAGTTTTCAGTGGGAATAGTTACATAAATCACACTGGTTTGCTTTTGTTCCCTATTGCACAATATAGCAGTTTGACCGTAGCAGAGTGAAATTTTCATGTTACACCCAGATATGGATTTCAAAATTTCTTCTCTATTGGCTTATTACTTTGGCCACCAAAAGAGGGAAGGAAACAATATGATATAATTAAAAAACACAATGTACATGTTTAACAAAAAAATTTAACTTTTAAAACTGGAATATCCTAAATGAAACAAGAATAAATAATAGTCTAATAACTATGCTGACTGGATGCTTTAAAATATATACCATGCATGAGAATTATTAATTACTCAGTATAACTGCATCAGTATAAGAAGGGAGGTACAACTGAGTCCAGGGAAACATGCACAGATCTCTGTACCTCTAAAGAGCTTGGCAGCAAGTTACACTCTGGATCCATCCAAATATCCTTTTGTCAAACACAACTTATGTGTTTCTACCCAATTTGTAGGGGTCTTGAACTCTCACTAAACCAACCAACCTCACAAACACACTCCTGCTCTTCATGAAACAACTCTGAAATATTACAGGAGCCATCAGGAATGCCATCCTGATGGGTTTTAGTCAAGATTCATTTTGGCAAAAGATTTCTAGCAGCATGCTTCAGGTTTAAATTTCCCTGGATATCTGCCCTGGTCTCCTTGGAGCTGTGCCTAAATGTCTAACTACAACCAGGTACAGAGGAGAATGAATTCGCTTTTTCTGGCCCAGAAGGCCCGCACTGGGGAGGGAAGAGCAGGGAGCTGGTGAGCCCCAGGGGTAGTTTCAGAAGCAGAGTCCTTTCCAGGGCTAGCCTTGCCAGTCTCAGGCACTGAAATACTTTTGGGATGTGGGTTTAGTTTTCCTGTTTGTTCATAGGAGAAGTCTAAGATGCGCAGCTGTTTCATTGGCCTGCCAGTCTGTTCCCGTCCTTTACACTGTCTGGCACTGTGTGCAGCCATTTAAACCATGGAAAGAGCAAGTATATCATTAGGCTTCAGCCAGGAGTTGCAGGTTATTGACAGTTTACATCAGTACCAATTACTAGACTGGGAAAAGCAGTGGAAAATCAGGCCTTTCGTTGAAATACTTAGGTGGTATGGGTAGTGCGCATGAAGTGTTCTGAAACTGCTTCCGTCTGTCTGCTGGCTTGCAGAAGGATGCACAAGCCCACTCCCTCATTCCAGTACATCAGTGAACTTCACGTAACATCAACTGGACTTTATGGATGGTATTTATTTTAATAATTCTGGGTGAAATCCCAGAAAAATCCATGTTTTCTCAGAGGAAGCACATGCATATGAGTTGCAAAAACAACCTATTTTTCCTGGGGGGAAAAAAGAAAAAATCTTAGGAAGTGGTTAACATAAATAAAGTGAACATAATTTCAGAATGAAATTGTGAGGGATACTGGAGTCACCAGCAAAACTAATTACAGCTTAAATGTCTTGGACTTGAGCCCCTCCTCAGCACAGACTCTCATCCTGACAGGCCATGCTGCTGTTCTCCTCAATGAGTGTTAAACTCAGAGAAAGAGGCTACAGCAGCAAAGCTTGAGAAAATTAATCTTCTGTGGTACTTCACTGTACCAGAGTACATTATAACTTTACCTATTAGCAAATACAGTACTGTGCTCATGACTAGCCAGACCAGCAGCATGAACAGGAGCCACTTATTTTCTGAAGGAGAATAACACTTTTTTCCCCCTTTTTTTTCCCCTTTCACCTCTAACCTCCTGTGTGCTCTACTCTAATGAAAGGCCAGAGGTTAGGACTTTATTTTCCTCCAGATCATGAATACAAAATAGCGCCAGCATGAACAGTTCAATGACCCCTGTGTGTTCTGAAGCCACCGAAAAATGAAAACAAATGTTAATCTGAGGCCTGACTCAGACTCTCTTTGCTGATCTATACTTATGGAGCACATTAGGGCCACTTATGAAACGAGGCTGAGGGTGATCTTTGACCCCGCTCCATTTTCAGATGGCCGTGCTCCATTTGCTGGGGCCTGGCGCTGCTGCTGGCCTCGAACTCAGGGCTCCTGCTCCTTCTCCCGTGGTGCCCACTGCTTCCCAAGTGCAGCTTACATAAGCCAGAGCAATTGCCAGCACACATCAATGGCAACACTCCAATTTAAGGGTAGATGGCTGGAGTAGGTGTTATTAGTACCCTGTGTCAAGCTGTGATTGCTCACATATGGCTGCAGGCTGAATAGCGCTTTTGATTCAGGACAGAGAAAGAAGTTGGTGGTGAGGAAAAAAAAAAAAGGAAGATGAAACAGTCTCGAACTTACCATTTTCTGATTTGAGGTGGTTGGATTAGAAATCCTCTTCTGGATTCCTAGGTGGTCCTGATCTTAAGGTCCTAGTCCTGTGACATTGAAGCCACATATTCAATAGCAAAATAGTTTGTGAAAGACTTCTGATGAATAACACATTCTTCTTGGTAGTATGACAAAAGCAAAAGAAATGCCTTCTCTATGAAATTATTATTAAACAAGAGTGAGGTTCTTGAATTTTATCTCATCATTCTGAGACAGACACTTTCAATTCCTTTTTTTTTCTTTACCCTACCCTTTTTCCAGTTCAATGTCCATAATGCAAATAAGAACCAGAGGTTTAAGTCTGCACTGTTTAGCACTGAAGATTACTGTTGGTTTACAAATGAGACCTGTGAGAAGACTGCTAAAGAATTTGCTTTTTTTTTTCCTTTTTTCTTGAAAAATCTTCTGAAGTAAAAATCGTATTTGTCACATCAGCTTCTATTTTAATATTTCTTACTGCAGAATGGCCTAAAAAGCAAGTATTGTGCATATACAGTGTTGTGCAAGGGAAAAAGGAAGAAAAGAGATATAGTTGACCCTATTAAAGCTTGCATATGGAAATGAACAATTACGTAAAATTGTCCTTATGAAACAGTCACGTCTCAAAACTAAAAAAAAAAGCCAATGAACATTTTGCTTGGGATGGGCTGAATATATTTCTAAGATTACAGGTACATAAAGCCCTGATATACTAATATATTGTAATTCCCTTCTTCTGCACTTAAAAGTGATGTGCAATTTTCTCTGTTTCAACAGGGCTCTTCAAGTGAAAAGGCTGAGCACTAGGGGTCAGAAATCACTAGATGTTCTCTTTCATTAAACAACAATTGTTTACAAATTTCCTGCATAGTTCAAGTGCAATTAGTTTCAACTGATTTTAAAGAGTATGATTTCATATCTGGTTTTGGGGACATCACCTAGCATGGTACTTGGAACAGTAAAACTAATGTTTGCCCACTGCAGCCTTTGCCAACCTTTGTTTCAGGCTTCAAGGTAAAATTGTCAGATGATAATGTCAACAAGTAGTGGTTAGCAATTTTATTGAGAATAACAAAAAAATCATACACTGTTATTATTCATTATTTTTGTATCAGGTAGATGGGTCTGGCATATACTGATTGAGTTATTCAGAAGGTCAAGTCTTTGATGCCCTGATGGATACATGTATTGGCTGGTACTACAAAGTCAGCATTTACTATGAGTTCTTAATGTACTATCAGCAGATACTCAAGAAAAAAGCACTGCAAGCTCTTAATGGTGAGAACCATAAGTGGGTAGATTAGCTGTAGCTGTATATTTACCTTTAAGCCACAGCAATTGGTTAGTCTGAGGAGGAAAAACCTGATGTGTGAGAAGGAAGGGAAGAAGACAATCACATCTATAGGAGCTGTGGATCACCAGCATTGCTGGAAGACAAACCATTTCAATTTAAGGATGTAAAACTAAATATAAACGTCTTCTTTTGAGTTCCCCAGCTTGCTGTCTTTACTCATGTTTCGAAATCTATCAGTACTTTTCAACAGGTATAGCTTGACAGTGCCTCTTGCAGAAAATATTAGTCTCGAAAATTCCCCTCCTACCTGACTCCCTTGAATCCTGAGTGGACTCACTCAGAAATCCAGGAGCTGAACTGAATGCTGATAGGCAAATGTGTGGAAGATTCACTCTCTTTCTTTAAAATCCTAAATATTGAAGTATTCAATTTAACATGTCTTGCTTTAGGCTAAGTTAATTCATTGATGTAATTTTGAAAGAAACGTGGGATGTCAAGTGGTATTTTGCAGAGCTGTTTGGGAGAAAAATCTCTTCCCTTGAGTGCTTCATGTCTAAATTTATGGAATCCTTTAACACCTGTTTCATTCTGACTTGATTCTGATTTTTGCATGTCTCCTTTTTCTTTTACCTTTGCTTTCCTTTTGGGTGTCCATAAAGTGAAAAGCCTTGCACAGACATAACTTTGTTCTTGCTATCTTCAAAGTCTTCTCTAGGTTTTGAGCCTTGATAGCAACTATTTGTATAATCTGTATAAATTTTCTATATATTTATGTAACTTTTGTAAGTATTTTTGTAACTACACATAAGGATACATACCATTATAATAATATAAAGCTTCATTAGCATCACAAAAGAATATAGAACCATACAAAAATATGGGCCCTTTATTCTAAGCCATCTTATCTTCTGTTGTGGTTTTAGAGGAAGGAAAATGCAAAGGGAGCTGAATGTGAAAGGGGGACTTTCCTTTCCCCCAAAAATTAGTTAGATTTAATTACCAGGGTGGTTCTTTCTTTATATATGGAGATAAAAATATTTCATGCTTAAAATATCACTTTTCTGTGAAATATTCTCTTCTGTTTAATCTAGTCTGAACAGAGTTTGGTGTTCTTTCCTTGGATAAGAATCTTAATAGGAATCTGAATTGTCTCTTCAGCAAAGGCTATAAAAACATTGCTGGGAGCAAGACCATGCTTTTTGTTGCCTCTCCTCCAGGCCTGCTGGCTGATTAATACAAACTATCTCCTTTCCAAAACCCCCTGACAAAACTGAGAAGACAGAGCTATGAATCCTGCTTCCTAGGACACACAGCAGCTTTACAACAAAAGGGAAAGAGGGTGTCTTCTTGAATAGTGAGAAGATTTACTTTTCACTGTGATGAGTGAATTGTTTCATAAGTTGTGAGTTTTCATCCCATTTTACCCCTGTCATAAATACTCTGCTCAGAGTATAAAAGAAAATGTAGAATTAAATGGTCATGGAGAAGAGGATACCAGCGTAATGGAAACAGACCATCAGAAACAAATTTTAAAAACAATGCAAAGTTGAGAAAAAATTAAGAAAAGGAAGAAAATGTGCGTTATGTTCCCTATCTTTAAAAAATACACAACTTCCATACTGAGCATCAGTTTCTAGAAAGTTATTGATCCTGTACCAGCAACAATGTTTTTCTACAGAAAGATATCAGAAAGTTTGTTGAATGAACTAGGGGTGTGAAATTTATGTAAGCTGTTTGGAGCAGGAGCTATCTTTTATGCATTTGTACAATAGCTAGCACAAGATATTTGTAAATGTCTCACCAGATAAATGGAGTTATTGAGTAGTGTCACCTAAAATGCAAATAACGGTAGCAAAAATAATAATAAATCTCTCTGTACTGAACAGAATTTTAACTCTAAATCACAAGTGTTTTATCTTCATTTTTTGAAAAGCTGTTGCATGTTTATCCAGCCGAACAAATGAGGTATGCTGGATCTCAAAGCTTTAAGTGTTAAAGGCCAGATTGGATGGGGCTCTGAGTAACCTGGTCTAGTGGAAGATGTCCCTTCCTATGGCAGGGGGCTTGGAACTAGGTGATCTTTAAGGTCCGTTCCAACTCAAACCATTCTGTGAGTCTTTGAATCTATAAATCTCTAGAGAAGAAGTGCACAGCATCCTGGAAGACTGAGGTGTAAAACCAATAGGAGCCAAGAACCTGCCAGCAGTCTCCCAGCCTTCCCATGCAATGCTGAGCCTGCCTCTGCAACCTGAACACCAAGCCTGATGTTGGAGCTTGCCTCTCCACAAACCACCACCAGGTGTTTACCAGGCTGGAAGAAAAGCTCTATCAACACTTTTTGTCCTAGGAATTATAGAATCCATGACCAAAAATATACAGCACAACAATATATGACCTATCCTAGTCAAATGAAGGAAATGAAGATGTGTGTCTGTGTATGTCTGTATCATTGAAAATACAGTCTTAGAACCTCCAGGAAACAAAATGGACTATAGAAACAGTGACAGCAGCAACTATAGATGAGTAAAGACCATGGTTGGCTATAATTTTTCCAAAACAAATAGATACACTAAGAATTCACACAAAAATCCCAGTCAGGGTCTCCAGGCTGTCTCTTCCTCATCTTGTCTCCTGGTCCTCATGTTAACATTTTCTCTTAATTTAATTCCTAAAGTGTCTCAACTGAGCTCTACTACACAATATGTGATAATACTACAGTATTTGTAGTATTATCACATATTCTATAATAAAAAAATTTTCTTTGCTTTCACGACACTCTGTTCTCATGAAGTGGCCTTATAGGTGAGTGACAAACTGAGTGTAAACCCCACGTGTGCTAGCTTCTACTCCCAGGGACTTAAACCTTTCTTATTTACTTTCATCTGACTCACCAGTCTACCTGGATGGAAAAAATCCCACCTCAATGACATGCTAAAAGGAAGGGTGACAGTTCTCTGTTCTTGCTTTCCCAAATGCAATAAATACCCACCTGAGGCAAATGCAGTTGTGTTAAGTTGGCACAATGCACACAAGCTCCTATTTGCTCACATTGCCTAGTTATTGGGTAGTCAGGCAGACTGGTGGGATCACATCGTGACCACAGAGCTGACAAAAACTCTGGGTCTGGAAAGATGGCCTCATGTTTTCCAGACTCCTGTCCCAGGGAAGAGGAGCTGGTGCTAACATCCCAAGATTCAGTTGTAGCTAAAGACCAGCAAGTTTTCCAGAAACTGCAAATTTGCCCAAAAATGCAGTTGCATGGGTATGAATGAAAAGATAATTCCAGATGAAAGAAGAATGAGAGCAGAATTTCAAAAATGTCACACACCCATGGTAACAGGGTTCATTTCTAAAAGGTTTAAATGACATTTTTTCACATAGTTCTCACTGTGGCATTTCGTTAAAGCTGCTCTGAGTTGCTTCTGTCTTGGCAGATGCTCAGCAGCTCTTTTTTCCCCTCCTTGCTCTGTCAGCAGCATCTGGCTGCAGTGTTTCCACCTCTGCAGCTGTTTCTCAGCTGCGCACACAGATGGGTAGGGCAAGGGGCTGACACACAGCCATCGGAAAACGAGGCACAAGAGGGAAATGCCAGCTGGAAAAGAGGTTATGAGGGGCCTAGAAGTCATTTCCAACCCTGAAGAAAGGATAAGGCTCAGGTTTGCCAGCGCTCTGTCAGGTGCCGGTGGCAGGACAAAGAGGTCAGTGTTGTGAACATCTGCCTCTGCAGATCCTCTTTAGACCAGAGGATGTGGTGGGCCAGCAGGGTAATGACAACATCAAGGGCAGCCCCTCTGCCTCTGCAGTGTTTTCTCTCTTTCTGTGAAACAACTGCTCATAATCCCGTCATAAAAATCCCAACTGCCGACTGGGAGCAGCTTTAAAGTGGAACACCTGCTCACTGTTAGGTGCAGGGACACTGACTCTGTTGCAGTGGGGATACTGCAACACGCATATATCAAACCAGGAGTCCCGTGGAAAGGAAATATATACGGACAGACAGATTCTTGCTAGCTGTTTCAGAGATGTTTATTTCTCCAGCCGCATGGCCGGAGCTCTGCCGAGGAACTGTTCCAGTCACGGGCCCAAGGGTCCTTCTGCCCGCGCAGGGAACACAAACCAACCAATGGGAACGAGGCTGAGCAGGGGCAGGGAAACCCCGTGTCTGTGCCCTCAGGGCCCCTCTCCCAGGGCTACACGGCGGGGGAGGGACCCCAACACCTCACCCGTTTTATTTTAATAAAAGGAGAATGAAAACAACTGGATAAACATAACAAGAACAGTTTCAAAAAAAACAAGCCACCCTCCTGAGTCTTTAAATGTCCAAACAGATTCTGTGGAACATCTTAGGGCTGACAGAAGGGAGACAGAACTCTGAGCATGCTTTGTGGGGAAACTGAGGCAGGAGAGGGATTAACTTCTTCCCTCCCCCTTTTCATCCCCCACTCGGCATTGGAAAGGGATTTTTGGGGAAACAATTGGCAAAAGCATGGTTTTGTGAGGGAAACCATGGATGAAGAAACGGATTGGGAATACACTGGGTGTAACAGGACATAGGGTAAAAGGGAAAGGTGGGATTAGGAAAGGGAGACTGTAGGGGGGACTTACAATAGAGATACTGTCTAACATGACTACGATTTTTTTGCATATATACTGCCTTTTACAGGAACACCATCAGGCCCAGTGACCTGCGATGCTTGTAACCCTTTTCTACCTCGTATAATTTTGAATTCCACGACTTCTCCATCTCCCAAGCTTGGGATGCATTTTTCAGGGTTATTCTTTTTAATAGCAGTTCTATGCACGAATATGTCTTGCTGGTTGTCACACCTTGTTATAAAACCATAATTTTGCTTAACATTATAGCATTTTACTATCCCTAAGATCTTAGGTACTATGATCTTTTCCTTTTTCCGAGTGGCTGCTGTTTTCTGTCTCGCTGCGTCTTTGCTCTCTCCTTCGGTCGCTCCCGTGTTGGAATTCTCGGGGCTGCTGGTGCCTGCGCGCTCTTCCCGGGGTCGCGTTCGGAGCTGCGCGGGCCGGGCCGGGCCGCGCCGCTCAGTTCTCCATGCGTCGCCTCCTCTGGTCGCAGCTTCGCTGCCGCTGCCAGGCGCTGCACCCACGTCTCGGCCGGGCTCCCGAGCGATGACTCCCCCGCGCTCCGCTCCAGCGCGCGTCTCGGCTGGGCGTGGCTCTGCTCCACCGCCATCGCCGCCAGCCGCCGCCCGCGCGCCTCCCCTCTCGGTCGGGCATTCACAGGGCTCGCTCCACCACGCGCTGCGCGGGGCCATAAGGGCACCGCCGGGTCCCGCCGCGCCTTGCTCCGCCACCAACACTGCGGCTCGCGTGGCTCCGCCCGCGCGCGGGAACTGCCTCGCTGCTGCTCGCAGAGCGCTCGGCGCATGTGGCCTGGGCCGCACGGTCCCTGCGCCAGGCTTCCCTTCGCCAGGACACAGCTGACATTGCTCAACAGTCTCGGTAACTAAATAATATTCACGAAAATATTCTTCCATCGGCATATATTTTGACTCCAGTATTAACTGTGTCCAAACGGTTTTCCAAAAGCCCTTGGTAAGAATTAAATCCCAAGAAACATAGAAAAAGTTCTTAAACAACCATGCCAGGAAGTGTTTCAGTTCTTTCTGAGCTTGAATCAAGCTAAAATTCACAAATCGTTGTTCAAGAACAATTTTAAGTTTAAGATAAATGTCCATATGCGGCTCTGAGAGCCAAGAGTCTTCCCACCGTTCCTCCATAGTTTAGATATGGAATAGGAAAGCAAAACCAAGAAGAGGAATCCAAAGTTTCCAGGGTTTACTCACACAAATCAGTCGCTTAGGGATCGGGGATCGTTCTGCTCTCAATTCTCCACCATTATGTTGCAGTGGGGATACTGCAACATGCATATACCAAACCAGGAGTCCCGTGGAAAGGAAATATATATGGACAGACAGATTCTTGCTAGATGTTTCAGAGATGTTTATTTCTCCAGCCGCATGGCCGGGGCTCTGCCGAGGAACTGTTCCAGTCACGGGCCCAAGGGTCCTTCTGCCCGCGCAGGGAACACAAACCAACCAATGGGAACGAGGCTGAGCAGGGGCAGGGAAACCCCGTGTCTGTGCCCTCAGGGCCCCTCTCCCAGGGCTACATGGCAGGGGAGGGACTCCAACATGACTCCTCCGTGGTCTGTACCAGGTGCTTGACTCCAGGTCGAGCTGGATGGGCAGATGGAGCTACATGGCTCTGTGACACTCTCCTACTTCCATCGCTGGGCCTTTCCTGTCCCTCCTCACACTTCTCTCCCTTTCTCCTGTCTCTCTACCCCACACAATGGAGCTGAGGCCCAGTGAAATGGCAGGGCTGACAAATGCTTTTACATGTTCTTAGTCTGGGGTGATTGTGTTTCTCCAAAGCACACCAAGGGCTTCACAGATCTTATCTTGCACACAGCTGTCACCGCTCCAGAAAGGAACAAGCAGAAGTTAGCTGCTGCTGCTGCTGCTGCTACTGCTGCTGCTGCTTACTTGGATGCAAGGATTGATAAAATTCCTCTTTTACCAGCTCAGCTTTTTGATAGATTTCTAGCAAGCCAAACCAAGGTGATTTCTTTCTGAGCAGGATTGCTTTCCACCTTCTCAAGGCTCAGAGTCTTCCCCTGCTGCTGTTGGCTGGCATTAATTTTAAAATATACAGTATTAGGAGCTATGCCAGTGCCAATGTGTTTCCTTTTTAGAACAGCTCATAATATAAAAATATTGTTAGTTCAGACATGAAAACAGACCAGACAGGCATATAGACAAGACTTCTGCTAACCAGAGGAAGTATGAATATCAGGATAAGCGGAGGAGGAAACTGCTTTAAATGCTCCTGAGTCCAGCAAGATGTCTTCCAGAGGATCAGGAGCACAAGTGCAGTTCCTCCATTTGCAGCCCTGTGTGCTGCTGACTCACCAGGACCTCAGTCCTGGTTTCCCAGCTCCTCTGGGATCCAGAGTTATGTCAAGGAAAATGAGAAGGAACTAGCTTTTTTGCCCCCCATCCCCAGCCATTCCCCTTATGTCGCGAAAGAACAGCACATGTCCTGCTTAAACTCGTAGCCCTCTCCAGAACTCCCACCAGACATGGTGACTTTGCATTGCCTCTTATTCAGCCTAGTGAGTAAATATCACTCTTTGGCATTATGCCTGTTTTTTATGCTTAGTTTTCTTCAGCTGTGCTGGGATTGCTGGGGTAGCTGTGGGATGCTGACATGGAAAGAATGAAAATTTTGAAATCTGCTTGGAAAGCATATTCCAAAGACAAACTCTGGAAACCCATGTTTTGTTTTTATGTCTATACATTAAATTAATCTCTCCAGTAAGCCAGGTTTGCTCAAGAATGTGATTTTTGAGAAGGAGTGGCGATTAAAATTCCTTATGTACTTTCTACCCTTAGAGCTGAGGCCAATGCATCTTAAAAAATAAAAGCAAACCACAAACACATGTGAGTACTCTGAGCATCTGATCACCTGACTTGAATCAATTGATATTTACTTATCTGAACCCTGTTTTTCAAAAGTTTTGACTGACACATGCATTTCCTCTGATCTCTTTATAGGGATGCCTACCAGACATCAAGATGGAGTGGGAAAACTGGCTTTTGCTCCAATGGTTGCCATACAGGTTCTCTTTTTCCTGTGAAACCTTTCTAAAAGCCTCCATGAGCTATTTGAAGGAGAGTCATTAGTGGAGGTGAAGAAAAAAGAAACAGACTTTCATTGCTTTTAGTGCAATGGTTAGAAAAACAAGTATGAACCTTTTCTCCAGCCCTTGTGTCCTGTTTTTTCCTTTTATTGGCTTTTCGCAGTCTTGGGCTGTCTATGTGCAGTATAACACTTTGAATAGGGCCCCAGTGGTCCATGATTTTAGTCAAGAACTTAAATCAGACTTAGTCTTTAAAGGACTTTTTTTTTTTTCTGATAGCAGAATATTTCCACATGATTTGAGGTTTAAAATGTGATTTTTTTAAATTGTATTTTTTTTACATGAGCTGGCTGTTGAATCTCAGTGAGACTCAGCCACCTAACCCTCTTAGGCTTCCTTGGAAATCCCACCCTCAGCCAGATAAAGCATGGTATTTTAGCTGAGGAATGAAGTTAGCATTCACATGGATGTCTGATCCTATGTTTTGTTGTTATTAGAAGACAGACTTAGAGGGGGACTGGACAGCAGAATAATTAACTATGGAACTTTCTCATGCTGTTAAACAATGATTGATGCCAATAACAGAAGCAAGAAATCAAGGTCAGAGCAGAAATGAGGCTCTGAAAGACAGCTGCTGGAATATGAGCCATTTGCTTCCTGCATTTAAAATGGAAGACCTGAATGCCCTACTTGATCTCACTGAGAAATGGAAATAGAATCAAAATGGAGGGAAGGAGGGCCATGCTAAACAGAAGGCACAACTCCCTTTTTTCCTTTCTTTCTTTTTTTCTTTTTGTGCATTTTAGAAGACATTCCTATTCTGAGAAATATGTTTTAGCTTTTATAGACGGGTTTGTTTGCACAGTTTAAAGAGCTACAATTTGAAAAAATAAGATGGGAAAAATTGCAGCCGTGTCTAAAAGTAATTCTAAATATATAATAAATCCAAAGTCTCAGTTATATTCTTCAGTTTTATTCAGAAGATTGCAAACATGAGTTTAAGAAAACTTGTTTGTATGTAAGAAGTAGTATAAATATGCTTATAAAATAAATGTAACCTTTATTGTGTCAGGAATACTACTGAAAACTGTATGTGTGAGTATAGATATATATATATATGTATGTATATTCACACACACATGCACACACACACACACACACATACATGTATGGAAGTGGGGGTGATATTCAGACACAGTAATGGAGCAGTATCCAGACTTTCTTCCCTTGTCAATACACTCCTGTCTGGGAGGGAAGGTAGCAGCTGTTTGGCAGTGTGATGCTACTAATATGAGTACCTTACACATCACAGACACTTAACATATATGCAGATAGTGCAGGAAGGTGGACTTAAAGATGTAGATCCAGTTATGTCTGAAACTAGGTCCCACAAAACATGAATAAAGACAAATAGCACCTTATTTTTCCCTTTTTCATCATGCACTCCATGCTTAAATGCTGGTTCAGTAGGGATGCATGAACACCATCTTCTCTTGAAACATTAACAGCTTGTCCTTCAGCGTCTGGACTGTTACTGACTTAACCCAATTCCGTTTAAATAGTAAGGTGTAGTAAGCTGGCTTGTTGGTTTGGCTTGGTTTGTTGCGTTTTGTTTGGTTGGTTGGTTTGGTTTGGGATTTTTTGTTTTGCTTTGTTCTTTAATATGGCCTAGCAGAATAAAACAAGTTAAAGAGCTTTGGCTTAGTTGAGACCCAAGATTATCAGGCTTTAGCTGCACGCAAGCAAATTTAGCAGTGAATAGCAACTTAGTCCAGTCTGTGTCAAGGCCAGGGAAATCACATTTTGGGGAAGAGGCAGTGCCCATTCCACAGCCTTTGAAGATTGCTGCTAAAATTAGATGATGGCTGCTAGCCAGAGAAAGAAAACATTTTTTCTTCTTTTGCAATGTATCCAAAAGCCACACTTTCAGGGGTTTCTATAAACCTTTCATACACTGAAGAAAAAAATATAGATCCTCCCATTCACCTGTGAACTAAAAGCTGAGAACTCAGAGATATTTTTTTTCTGGGTTTGAAGGACATTAAGGAAATGTGTATCATATCATTGTACCCATTAATGTCAGTTTAATACAAATACATGATCAGTTTTTAGCTGTATTTAGGGGTACCTAGTCCACAAAGTGGGTCTGAATTTCAAGAGTAATTACGAGTCACCCTATGAAAATCAGACCCCTTTTGACTTTAACGTTCTTTGCATTAGATCTCTCATCTCTTCTGAAAACCTTAAATTTTCAAAACCTATACCTATGGAAAGAAAACCCAAAAATTTAGTCCTCAGGGGCCCAGGCAAGTCTCTGTGACCAAGTGTGAAAGGCAAAAGGGCTATCAGAGTTCAGACTTGTTACCTTTGAGGGGCCAGATCTCTGAGTCACCATAATAGTGGCTGAAATACCATATTTTCCCAGTTCCTCTGATGAGAAACCTGGATGTCAGATGAGGAAAACTGTGATTCTTATGGGAAAAAAATTTGGTAAACATGTTTCATGTCAAGCATGGTACGCCCACACAGACAAATCCAGCTTGCGGCCCTCTGTTAGTTTTTTCTCCTTATTTAGTAAGAAAACATATATGCCAATATAATCTTTTCCATTTTCTCGTGGCTGAAGCCTCACTTGTGGGCTCCCAAAATGACACCACTGAAGAGCAGGGCCTAACCTCAATGTTTGGTGAAAAAACACAGGAAAGGCAGCACCTCTACTGAAGAAGGGAGTACAAGCTGTGAGCAATATTTTAAAACAAGTGGGCAAGCAAAAACATACAAAGCAGCCACTACAAAGTGAGTGCATCTCTTCTAATTTCTCCTGGATATCTAAGGTGAATCAAAGCCGAGCCAGACTCTTATGCAATTCGAGGGAAAGAGTCCACATGTTTAGGCCATTTTCTCATGGCATTTCCTGATGAAAAACTGCAAAGCACAACAGTTCTTGCTCTAAGTTCCTTTGTGTTTGTATATTGTTCCACATAAAATAGACACTGATAGCAAAGATCCAGCTGCGGTTTTTTGGTTTGTTTGCTTTTTTTTTTTTTTTTTTTTTTTTTTTGCTATTTTGAGGAACATTAAGTTTCCATTTGGGATGGGAGAAGAGGAATTTTACTGAGGACAGGTGTCAATGGTGAGACAGAATGTTTTTTCTCCTGTTAATTCACTCTTTCTCAAAGGATCTGGGGTTTGTGGTGAGTATCCATGTTGGAAGCAACATGGCTGACAAGCATTTACCAGTATTATTTAGTAGGAGAGATCCTCCTAGAATGCTTTTAGAGGCCGTCAACAAAATTGCTCATTATAACTTATTCCTATCCAAAAGCTGAGTAACTGTTTTACAGAATTCCTGAGGAATATACAAGAAATACCCATATGCACAATGATAGGTGCCAGAGAAATCAAATCCCTCCATCAAAGCTGTATTTATCTTACAATCCTCTTCTTTTTTTTTTTTTTTTTGATAGAAAGGTCATTTCAATTAGCAAGTGGGGGCAGGGAGTTATTGTTGGTAGGCACAGCCCCATATTGATGGTTCCCCTATACGTCAGCACACGAGCATTAACATTGCTCAGATAATCTTGCTGGCAAGCAAAGAAACAACTATCACATTACTTGAAAGAACTGAAGCTATATTGTACAGCAGTCATTAGCCTCCTTGAATCTGCTCATAATGGTGAATGCATCATTCTGCCTGCCTGCAACTTGTGTAACAAACAGCACAGCCAAGTCTTTTCCAGTTCTGTTATTCTGTTTTAAAAAACACTGACATTTTCTTAAACAGACATAATTTACAATTTTAAGTAACACAACAGTGCCTTGGTGTGCAATGGCCAGCAAGCAAACAAGACTCCTTTCACAAAGATAAAAAAAAATAAAAAACACAGTCTCGTGCTCTCTGAGGTCACCACGGCTTAAAACTGGGGTGAGGGGTGAGAAACCGGGACATTGCTGTGACTTATCTTTGGCTTTGGAATATTTACTGTGCTCCCATATCAGAAAGCCCTAGCGCAAGTAGAGTTAAAAGCAGTGTGCAATGCCCTCTGGGGACATCAACTGCCTGTGTCTCCACTATCCTATCCTGTGTCTACACCTACTGCACCTCAGGCAGCAGTTTTGGGGAATGAGCATCCATGCTGTTTTGATCTCTGACTTATATTCCCAGCTTGCCTGACTTCCCCTGACTGCCAACACCACACGGGAAACATCAGGAGTACTCACAGCACCAACCAAAGTGTCTGCCATACACCAGCTGGTTGAACCACCTTGTCAGGCACTTCCTGGAGCATCGTCCACCTGCCACCATGTATCCCCACTATGGCATGCCCCTATTACTCACATTTCAAAGTAGAAACATATAAAAAATTATAGAATTTTTTAGGATGGGTTTAGCTAGGAGGGGTGCCCTTCACACCCATCATCTATGTGCCACCAATCTATGCCAGAAAACACAAGGTGGTGCTCACGAACTGGCAAGTGAAGTCCTGACATATGGTGAAGTATTAGTAAATAACATGAATTCCCTTCTGGTGGGCACTAAACAGAAAACACTGTTCTGTTTATGGCCCTGGTACAGCTGGGCTTCTCTGCTGCTGCAGTGCTGCCTGGCCAATTCAACTTGTCTGAGTCTAGCAGCTGAAGACAGATCACAAGCACATGACATTGCAGACCTCCAGGATGAAAATAATGGCATAGTTGTCATTGCTGAACTTCTGTGGCATCAGTCAGGGTGCCAGCTAAGGAGTGGATGCACTTCCCTCTCCTGCCTTTTGTAGAAGCTGCTGCAAAGTGCCACAAAAGTGGCCTTTTCTCTCTGGATTTGATTTTTGCTTTCTATTTTTTCACATTTGGAGGACAACGTGCTTCCCCCTGTGGGAGATGGTAGCACACACCATAAGGTAAATCTGTTTTCTGTCACGGGATGTTAACTGAGGGCATTAGTCTTGAATCACAGCCCCTGAATTAGTGCGGCCTATGGGAATCCCCTTATCCCTGCCTGTCATGACAGTGGGTTCATGTTTCCCCCAGGAGAGCACCTGGCTGCCCACTGTTCCCTCTGTTGTCCCCCCCTCTGTGCAGGCTGCAAAGGGTAAGAGCACCAGCATGGCACTGTCGGATACAAGTGACAAGAGGCAGCTATGGCTTTACATGACCTACTAAGCACTTTTATTTACTCACAGCTAAAGAAATCATCCCATATGTAACTGTCTCAAAATAAATAAATAAAAGTCTTTCTTTACCTGAGGATTATCAACTCTGGGTTAGTGACATGAGGTCCAGAATCCAAAATCCTTCACTAAAAAGTCTCTCGCTCACCAGACTCTGCAATGGCACCAGGAAGGAACAACATCTTGACTGTGGCAGCCTATGAAAAGTATGTGACTGCTACTTTAAATTAGTGATGGATTGAAGACAGCAGGTGACACGCAAACTGCAACACTTGTGTTGTCTAATAAGTGAGCAGAACCACACTGCAAGGGCAAATTGTCGTCTCCCAAAGCGGCTCAAATGAGAAACACAACAGTAACACAGCCTGGAGGGCGAGGAGATGTGCCTTAACAAATGTCCCAGACTTAGACGCTCTGCATCACAACTATGAGTTTTTTTGAGTGTTGGGGCTTTTATTTTTATCAGTGATGTTTAATCGACGTTACGTCATGGAAATACTCAAAAAACAGCATTAATGGAGGGAAGAAAACAATGTCTTTACATTATAGGTTCCAAATGAGATCATAAATGTCCCAAACAGTGTGACAAGTCTGCTGTCAGGAGATGGTTTATGACTGAGCAGAAACAGGAAGCCTGGTGGCTCACACATCATGGCCCACACCTGGACATTTCCAGAAAATTTCTCAAATATGAGTAGTTCAAACAGCTCTGATAAGGATTAGGTAGGAATGCAAATATCAGGGCTTTATATGAAAGTAATTCAAGCTACGAACCTTTTCCAGAGCATCTTTGTCGGGGGTACACTCCCTGTGTACATTCAGCCTTTTGGTCACGTTTACATTTTGCTGAAGAAGCAAGTTTGATATTTTCTTTGCTCACTCTTCCTTATCTTCTTAAAATTCAATGCACATCAGTAAAATAATATGATCCACAGGGGAAATTGTCCTATTTTTCTATTGTCTACAGGCTACAGAAAATTTGAAATCAAATCTGAAATTAAAAAATTGGCAGAATATGAATTGAAGTCAGTATTAACTAGAAACTTCAGCATAAAGTATATTCATTTGATCAAAGAAATATTCTATATCCCATGGAAGCTTTTGAAGAATATTGAGAAGTAAAACAAGTGGGGAAAATCTCTCTGTGCCAAATTTTGAGCTGTTTTTTAAACACACATCAAGGCAAAGCCATAAAGCAGCCAATTGCCTGTATCTTCTGCCAAGAGCAGCATTCCCTCTCTCTCTCTCTCCCTCACTTTTCCCCTCCTCCTCCCTCCAAATGAACAAGATCAAGATCAAGAAAATTGCATCAAGTCCTTGAAGCACATTTCAAGTTTGCAGGAATATCATATTCACGTGAGTCACCACTCCACACACACACACACACACACACACACACACTTCTTAGTTGCTTCTGCTGCTGCCACAACCAAGGAGCAACCACAAGGCTTTGGAGGAAGACAAGGAAACAGGGAATCTGGTAGCCAGTGAAAAGCTGAAAAGCAGAAATAGGCTTACAGACTGAAGGAGAGAGCAGGGAACACTTGCTCTAGATGCCAAAAAAATTACACCCCACAGCTGTGTGCTAATATTATGATTATTATTTTGGCAGAGGCTTTTTTGTTTTCTTTCCCAAGCTGATCCTGCTCCCCTCTTGTGCAGGTATTGAGCTTGTGCTGGGCCAAAAAAGCAAGAGAAACAACGCCATCAGTTTTAGATTTGCTGTGCTCTGTCCAAGATATATAGCACATGGCAGCAAGGGAAAGCAGGAGATGGAGGAGAAAAGAACTGTGTTAATGATTGCAGCCTGGGTAAAGACCTTTGACTTTTTCAATAGTTTTAGTTCAGAATGAAAAGGTGTCAGGGATGAAGAGAAAAATTGCTAATTCCCAATTGTCTCTGATGTAAATAATTAATGCAAATAACTTGGTGTACCTGATTAGCCTGAAGCTCCGTGAAGACATTAAAAAGGCTTTAGTACCAGAATATTTTATTGGAGGAGGTTATGGTCAGATC
The DNA here is from genome assembly GCF_009650955.1 of Corvus moneduloides. NCBI lineage: Eukaryota > Metazoa > Chordata > Aves > Passeriformes > Corvidae > Corvus > Corvus moneduloides. Next base: position 67,146,599 of record NC_045476.1, read on the forward strand.
CTTCTCTCTATCAGTCTTCCTTCTTCTGTGAAAATATAGTGTGATTATCATTACAGACCTTTCATAGCCACCACGAGTTTACATCAGCCCAAGCCCTCTGCACATCACATGCTGAATCAGCAGTCTTCCAAACAGCACTGTCCATGACAGGCCCTGATGTCCAGTGGTGGCAAGCCAGTTCTAGTTCCTTGATAGTCTGAAAGATGTCTTACATGCAGTTAAACTTCTGCACTTGTGCAGAATTATTCCTTAGATACCCCATTCCACAGAATTCCCTCCCCCTGCAATTATTCCTTTAATCCTTAGAAAATAAATTCCTGCACTCATTTTTTTGCATCTGTCCTGTAACTGAGAGTCCCTGCAATACGAGACTTCCAAGCACATTTTATTAAAAAGTCCTTAGCAGAGGGAAGCATGACAAAATGTGAGGCAGTATGGGTACAAATCAGAATTGAGGTTGAATTTGCGAGTGTCAGACAAGCTTGTTTATTTAGGTTATTAACATAAGAAAAGGTGTTCTGCCTTAAACTGAGATTCCAGTGTTCCCTATTTCCACTTTCTATTTCCTTTCTTTTTTCCTATTCTGACATTTATTTTCATATGTTGTTTCTCTCTTTAAGCATGTTACTTTTATCATACATCTTTTTCCTTCTTCTGCTTAAAAGCCCTTACAATATTTCATGTACCTTTTGGTCTTTGTGTATCTTTTATGGCAGCCTCCATTTTCTTGTGTCTGGAACAGCTGCACCCATTTGTCCTTTTTAGGCCTCGATCCTGAAAACCATCTTAAATCAGAAAACACTTAGGCGCATGTTTAGCACTGGGGTTAATTTTTACATGAAGTGCAAGGTAAGCATTTACCTGAAGTTGATCAAAGTTCAACTGCTTTGCCAAACAGGTGCAGATTTTATGTATATATATACACATACACACACATCCATGCACATAAGATAAATGTTTTTTTTGAAACTGAACAGCTTTCCAGAAGGAGAACTGCTGGCTCATGAAAAGTATTTGGCAAATTATAACTTCTGTCTTGGGTACCTAAGACATATTGCATTCATCACCATCACTCGCCTCAGTGCCCATTAAATAAGACCCTGCACAAAACACATCCGCTCTTCATCCATGACACGTGAGTGGGGTTTCTTTCCAAACTGATCATTCCTCTGCTGCACTGGACCTCTGTAGAGAGAAGCAGCCACTGTGGTGGAGTGACAGCCAGGAGAAGCAGCACATCCTGGAGCTGCTCTGGTACAGGCAAGCTGTCCACAAGCTTGGATTGTGCAGGAAGCTCTGCAAAGCAGCTATGCTGACCTGCCTTAGCATGGGCTCTAAAGAGCTTCTCACCAGGGACATGCAGAGGGGTGTGGCATGGCCACAGATCAATGGCACACAGATAGACACCCAGAGAGCTCCCTTGTGATCAGCACGCCCCTCTACTCCACTCCTGTGGACACCACCTGCAGTGCTGCACCCAGCTCTGGGACCCCCAACATAAGAAGGATGTTGACCTGTTAGGGTAAATACAAAGGAGGGCCACAAATATGGTCAGAGGGATGGAGCACCTTTCCATGAAGATAGGCTGAGAGAGTTGGGGTTGTCCAGCCTGAAGAGAAGGTTCTTGGGAGAGACCTTATAGAACCTTACAGTACCTAAGGGGGCTACAAAACACCTGCAGAGGACTTTCCACAAGGAATTCTAGTAATTGGATAAGAGATAATGGCTTCAAACTGAAAATGGGTAGATTTAGATTAGATATTAGGAAGAAATTCTTTACTGTGAGGATGGTGAAGCACTAGACCAGTGACACCCAGAGAAGCTGTGGATGGCCCATCCCTGGAATTGTCCAAGACCAGGCTGGATGGTGCTTTGAGCAATCTGGTCTACTGCAAGGTGTCCCTTCCCATGGCAGGGAAGTTGGAACTAGGTGATCATTAGGATACCTTCCAACACAAACCATTCTGTGATCCTATGATTCTATGATCCAAATTGCAATGCAAACACCTCTATAGCAAAAGGGAACTCAGAAGACCTTTCATTAATATGCATTGTTCCTACTGAAGTTTATGTGTACCCTCAAAAATTCATTTTTCTCACTCAACTCATATTGCAGCATTCTCCCAGGCTGCACACAGACACGCACGTAGGAACCCACATACCTACACATGCCTTTAACGGGGCTTTGTTCCATCTTGACAGGGGCCCCTTCATTTTGTCAGCCAGATAGTCGAAAAGACGGGAGTATTAATTTCAGGCACAGGATAGATATGGCTTTAAAACCAGAGCTGTTTCCCACGCAGAATTCAAGAATGTGGGCAGACGAGTTTGCCTGTGCTTGTGTTATTGGTGTCTTCCAGCAATGGGGCTTGACCCCCATGCTCCTTTCACCTCTTTTCCTGGATGAGCCACTTTTTCTAAATCTGTTCTCAGGTGCTCTGTTTTCACACTGTATTGGGACTGTGAATTAATTCTTCTGGCAACAGATTACCTAAATATCTGGGCTTTATGAAGCCTATATCCATGTGGGGATTCAGTTACTAAATCCATTCAAGTATGCCAACGGTACCAAATGTGTTTATGTATTTTGCTGAACGGAGACAATATTAGCACTAATAAGAACTAGTTCCACAAGAAAGTAATTGTAAAACTGGGAATCTTTTTGTTTTGTTTTGCTTCTGCTTTCAGAGACCGGTCTCAGAGTAAGACCTTGAGTGAGGAAGCAGAAGGGCAATTACTTCCAGTGTGCTGGGTGAATTTGCCAGAGGAGGGAAACTGAATGTTTGATGTGTTCCTCAAGGCCAATGTTCCACAATTATAAAAATATACTACCTCCCCTGTAACTCTGTGAGTATAAAATGAAGCATCTTACCTACCATTAATTAGCTGTATTTTGTAGTTTTATGGACATTGAACACAGTGTTCTAATTTGCATACATTAACATGTAATTTACATGTTCACTGCAAGGTATTCAGTTTTATTGCCATTACCTTTTGTGGCCTATTTCTCTAATGACTGTAATGGAATACAAAAGAGATTTCTCATTGTGTTTACGCTCTTACCTTATACATGAGTTTCAGAATAATGTGTCATGCTGAGAAGTGGGAATTTTCATGCAAAAGGATTTGCTTTCTAGTTTGAGCCACTTTGTGACCACCCACTCTGCTGAATTTTCTAATTCTTCCTATATTTCCTTAGCCACTGCTCTTTTTTCACCCACATAAGGACACAAAATGTTTTGAAAGTCAGGTACAAGTGTAGAGACTTGCTCCATTGCCTGCACTAAAAAAAGAAAGTCAGACACAAGAATTAATGGGTTCTACTATGTCTATCAGCACCTAAAGGCACAGAGAGAGAAAAATAATCTGCAGCTGGGGAAAGCTGAGCAGGGTCAAAGGGCAGTGCCTGCATCTGCATTCACTGAGAGGCGGAGAGGAAAAATAAAGGGTCTCTTTTTGTTGCAGTTCAGCACTATTTTAGAAAGCGCAGATTCTAACTTAATTACCACAGTTCCCTTTTGCACTAGAGCACTGCAGCAGGCTATAAATCAATACTTAAGGTCACATTGCTAAAAGCACTGAAACAGTCTTTCCTCTCACTATAGCATGTTGTTTGCTGCTCCTGAAGCAGTGTCACGAGAGTTCAATATCAGAGACAGAACAGGACTAAAACAATGATTACAAAAGAAATCAGAATTGCAAAAATGTAAGGTGCAAACCGAGCAAGTCCAGTTATAGCAGATGCCATGATTGCATCAAACCTTCCGTCCTCTCCCAGCTGAGAGACAGGAGACACAGCAGCAGGTGCCCAGGAGTATGAATACATTTCATTTGGGGCTGAATTTTTATTCTGGAGGCCAAGTTGATGGGAAAAGAGCACATCTGAAAAAATTACAGTTATTTCTGCTGAGCATATCTCTGGCAACTTTATCACACATCTGAAATCAATTATACATATGCATGCGTGACATCTTATTTCAATAAATTGTTGGAAATGGGGCTCAGGATTTGCAAAAATAGATTTTTTTTTTCCATTTGCCTTTCTATTATACCTGCTGACCCAGATATTTCACAACCTTTGGAAAGGAAAACAAGTCATATGAGATTGGGAAGATATGGAAAAAGCCACTTCCAGCTGAGATACACTCGGCACAGCATTTAATGGCTTAGCCAGAGGGAGGTTTCTTTACGTTTGGGTTCACAGTGGCAGTATGCAGCCAATACTAATATTAGATAGATAGACAGAGGACTTGCATCCAGGTGCCCAGGATACTACAGGAATGAGACACAGGATCCCATAAACGCTCAGTTTAGATGCCAGAACATCTACAGCTCCGCTGTTTACAGACTAATTTATGGAGCTTGTAAGAACTGTAATTGCAATTGTGGTTTGAGGGATGTTTGGAATTAAAGTTAGAAATCTGTCCAATATTAAAACACAAATCTCAAAAAAATTTTATTTTTTAAAACACAAACAGATTTCTACCTAAATTGAAATTTAATTTTCAAACTTGCATGTTTCCTTAGAAGAGACTTGAATCTCAGACACTGGTAAGCACACTGCTAAACAGGGTTTTTATTCTGGGTGTGAAGTGGCACGGATGCATTCAATTTAGAGCTATTGCTTCTAGGTTCCCTGAATTTCAGCCCAAACACAGCCCCTTGAAGTCTGATGTACAAGTGGGAAAGTGTAGACAAACGTCCAGGAGCTAATCATGTCAGGCATGCACTGTGGAACCCATCAAGGCATGCTTTGATTTAAAAGAAGAACCTCAGACACTGCATTTTGGACTCTTCAAATCAGATTTTATGACAGCAATTTTTGCGAAAAATTTCTGAGAAGAAGATAAAGAGTGTGATGTCATTTTGAGTTGATGTGAGGATTATTTTTTACCCTTTTGCACAAGTACAAATAACCTCAGTAACCTGTGACGTGTCTGTCCTGATAGTACAGTCTCCAGATTACTGGAGCCAGCTTCCTGAGACATTGCTTGATGAGGAACTGGCCTAGATTCTGGCATGAAGAGGAAAAAATTGTGCATCTTCATATTTAGGTGTAAAGACAAAGCTAATCTGTTCCTTTTGATTCTTTGTCAGCAGGGCTCATGCATGGCTAGTGAACATGTGCTGGCTAGGAAGAAGTAAAAGACATTTTTCCTTTTAAAAATGACATTATTTTTCCTTTTAAAAACATTGGTGTTTTGATGATGGGGATTGCTTTAGTTCATAAACAGTTACAGAGACAGGGCTTCCTTTGAAGTTACTAATGCACTTTTGGATGTATTTAGGTTGGAAAATTTTGAAAGCTTACAGACAGAATGGATAAGTATTTGTGGCAAAACTTGATGAAGCTTCTCTATTCCAATAAAAACAAGTAAAATCCCAATATTCAAAGCCATGCCCAGTGTAAATTTACTACTTCCTAATTCAGTGATGTAGTCTTGATTTGAAATCATCAAGTAAGGCTTCTAAGCCTGCTATGATTAAGTTTGATTCAACTTTTTTGAAGGATTAAGTAGTGCTAGAGAAGAAAGGAAGCCTCAATGTACTTTAAATCAAAGGAGATTAGACAATGCCTAAATGTCTGACAACACAATATTTGTAACATTATTTACTACAGCAACAGCTATGAGAACCCCATTAACTATGTCTTCCAAGTGTAACTATATTTCTTTAAAATTGACCATCGGCCAGAGCCCATCCCATTCTTCAAATAGCTTCATCCCACGCTTTAAGGAACAGTTATGGACCTATAAACAGGAAGGTGGATGGGGATAAAACATTGTGCCAAAACTTCAGAAAAAAGCAAGTTTTTAGAAGAGATATGCAATACCTTGAAAGAAAGGTGTAAATTATGACTTAAGAAAACCTTAAGGGAATGTTTTCTACATGGCATGTAGAACTAAACTTTTTTGATAGTGACTGCAGCTGTTGTGTGAGACAAGTAGCATAAAACTAAAATAAAAAGTCAGGTTAGGCCTCAGTTTTATGTTATCTGAGATTTGCATCATTGCATTTCTGCCACTGAGGAAGCCTTTTTTATGGAAAAATGGATAGCACTGATCATTAATCACAGGTTTGCTCAAACAGTGCCACCATAAATACTGAATATGCATAAAATCACAGCTGAACCTACAATGACATTTTTACCCTTCCACAGACTAACGTATGCAGAAGTGATGTAGAGAAAGCCACTTACATAAACTGAATAAAAACAGTAGGATCCCTTACTCATATCCAGCACATTTTGCTTGAGGGATAGACTAAGACAACACTGTTCAGCTTGAAATTCTTGAATACTGTAGTTTTCATCCTTGATACAGGTGGATAGTCTTCAGCCATAATGAGTCTATGCTTTCAGATTTAAGAGAAAAAAATCTGCTAATTTTTTCTACATTACTTGAATACCTTTTCTAACTGCAGCCTCATAAAAGTGCATTTCCTTTATATTCAGTGTGTCGTATTCAGATCTGTGTATGCTGTCAGATTAAAGGTCATGCAGAGAGCTGAAAATGCCCTTACCTAATAATATTACGCATGCATATACATGTGTATATATCTATATATGTATATATCTATATATACACATATTTCTGTGTCTGATATATACAGCACCATCTTGATTCACTAATTGATAAAGACAGAAGGAATACTGTTATTTCTAAATACCTGTTTTATCTATATTCCTTCCATGATCTGACAAATACACAGTATAAAATTAAAGGTGTTTCTCCTTGAGGTGTTACAGAAGCACAAAACTATTTGTGGATTTTGAGGACTAGAACAAGCAACAAAATTCAAACAAATTCAAGTATCCACTCCAGGAAATTTTGTGGATTTTCCACATAAAGGATTAGTCCTTTAAGCTATATTGTAGTAATGTTATGAGACTTAGTTACTGTAAATAAGGCACTGAAGTATTTTATATGGTTTTGCAGGAGAGTTTCTGTGTAGGAGGCACATTCCCTCTGTGTATAAAGATATTGTTAAAACAGTACCAGATAAACTACTCCCAGGGAACTTGAATTACCACAAGAATTATTGATACTAAAAAGTTAAGAAACTGTGCAGCATGTTCTTAAGGGCCATCTACTGGTTCTTCAAATGGTCAAAAGCATCCATAAACCCATCCACAAACATGTCAGGCTCCAACAAGTTGAAATTGTACCTAGTAGTAGATGTTCTCTCTGTGGTTTTCAGTTATTTGTTCTGTTCATTTGGTGTTTAGTGATTTGCTTTGTTTTTCTACTGGGGACTGAAAGATTCAGATTTTGGCCAAAATACAAAACAATTATTTGAGATGTGCTGCCACAGCATCCCCTGACCTAGGAAGTTTGTTTACTTTGTGCCTCAGGATTATCAGTTGGTAGATGTCTTTGGCCAGACTCCATGTCCCACACCCTACTCCTTCGTTTTCTTCTTGGGTCAAGATGCAGGAGACGTACCCTTGCTAAAGAGGAGTAAAACCTCAGAAGCAATATCACTTATTAGGCTAGGGAGGTGGATAGACAGGAAGACATCTTTAATCTTTGTGGAAACGTTAACAGTTTAAGGAGAGGGCACATGTCCACATATCACCACAATAACACCCAGACACAGTCAAACTGTGGCATAAGCCACAGTTTGGACTTGGGAAGCCCATGCAGTTCTGGCACACCTAAAGTCAGATTAGTATTTAGAGGTACAGATGATCCTTTCAGCAGAGGAGATAGTTGGACTCCAGTGGGCAGGCATTTCCACTGTGCAGGGTAAAGCACGTCTTTGCTGACATGGGTGCATCCACAGTACAAGTGTTTCAACAGTTTCATGTCACTCTCAAGTGCAGACAGTCCAGGCACCACTGGAGGGGACATGGAAGGCAGAGAGTCTTTATCACTGGAAGCAGAATGTGCTTGCCAACTCACCTAAGGCAGACAAGTTGTCACTGAGATGCAAAACAAACTCAAGAAAGCAAGAAAGAACTGGGTGCTGCTGCAGATATATTCCTTAAGAGAAGCTGTTCCTTTCCTTGTGTTAACTGACAAGGCCAGTAAGAAGCAAAGCTGGATGATTTTCACTCAGTGATGCCTGCAGATTTTGTGCTTTTAACAGGGGTAAAGCAACTGCCCCTTGCTGACCGTCTTCTGGCAATGTTAGGCACTGTACTCCTGTTTGTAGGATATGCCTTCACAGTGTTTTGGGGATATTGATTAACTCCTTTCTGTGCAGACAAATGGATTCTCCAGTGGCAGGTTTGAATCTATCCAGTAAAGTGCCAGAGGAGAATCAAAGAGTAAAGCCAAAAATGAGAACAGTCACAAGAACTGGAATAAGGCTTAGAAAGCAGTTCAAAGGCCTGAATATTGAAGGCAAAAGTTAGCAGCAGTCCAAGTACTATGGAACTGAGGGGCTTAAAATATTCATAATATGATATTCCTTAGTGTACCAAAAAAGACCAATGTCAATCAGCTGCTCTACCAGTCCATGACAGTGTATCCAGTTCTTAGTCTTAGTACATTATGATTTTCTTAAAGACAGAAGAATAAAAACACTGTGAAAGAAAATAATTTTTCCTTCTTTACAAATAATCTAAAAGAGCAATTTACAAAATACTGTGTACGTTTAATAATTTGTTGATAATATAAGTGGTTTTTCCCTAAAACATTTCAATCTCTGCCTGAAAGGAGCATTTTGAACATCATGAATCCATCCAAACATATACTGAAATCGTAGCAAATTTAAGCAGGATTACTGCAGCAGTATTCAGGCTTTTGATTTTGCTGACAAAGTTTAAACCTCTGCACCTAATACATACCTCCTGTTTCTCCAAGCTACAAGGAACAGTTTCCAAGACCCAATCTCCATAGCAATCCCTCTGGCTTTTTGGTTTGAAGGAATTTTGGCCTGTGTCACTGGTTATGAGACCTGGAGAATCTGGGTTACCTGCCAAAAGTCTGGAAATACATGATGAACCGATAAGCACTCCAAAGCCTTGACTCTGTGATTCCTCATACCTTGAGTCTTTGTACAAAGACCAAGCTCTAATGACCCTGTGGCAATGCCTGCAACCAAAGTGAGGGCTCATAATGTTTCAGAGCACAAGGATGTAAATAGCTGGGTTTTCTGTTCAGATTCCAGTCAGAGGCAAAGCCTGAGGGAACAAGAGTCCAAATCTGAGTGAATGAAGATGTGTTGCTGTGGCTTTACTCACTAAAACATGAGAAGAGTAATTTTTAAGGTTTGTACATTTTTTGTTTGTTGATTGGGGTTTTTTTGAGTTTGAATACAAAATGAAATGTTTAGTTGAAGAAGTTAAGGGTCAGAATCAAAACACTTTTTTTACCCCACTGCTCAGTGAGGAAGACCTGTATCATACAGGAAAGAGATACCAGGTTAAAGTTTCTTCATCTCCTTCCTGAAGCATGATAATATGACTATCTTCTCATACTTTGGCATTTCTTTGTATCCACTGACATGTTTTCCCCTTCTTCTGTGGTCTGTTCTCTGTGCACGCATAGCTTCTTACCCCACTTTCAGCTGTTCCATTCACAGGATGAGCTTCTTCCCCTCATCCTTTTGTGCAAATTTACATATTTATCATAATCTGTCTGTATAAATTGTTAAATACTATTGTGGTAAAGCTAAACATGTTTTTTGCTTACCTAGTTTTCAAAAGAGGGAAGAGAGAGACACAAAGGACAAGCCCAAGAATGATGACAGAACTGGGGAAGGAATTTAGGAATATTCTCCTACGTTCCTGCTACCATACCTCACTCATTCATATGAGAAAACATAATTAATCCACTTTATGTAGCTGTTACTATTTGGGAAAGTATCCCTCTGTTTTTAATTTTTAGTGTATAGCTCTTCTTTATTTCATGAGGTGTTTCATGAAGATATTATCACAGGTGTTTTATTCACTCTCTTTTTTTCCTGAATGTGTACACCAAGATTTTTTTAGTCACCAGATATTTTTATAAGATTTTGATTCAAAAATGGATTGTGTACTTCATTAAAGACAAAAAAATAAACTCATCCAAAGAAACACATGCGCATGCATGCAAATGCACAAACAAGGAAACAAATGAGAACAAGGATTTAGTGACAACAGCATTTTCCACAGCCCGAGTGATTAGAGAGTCCAGTGTTTTATATCAGATAACCTCTTTCTCTCCCCTAAACCTTTAAATAAACCCTTGTGCTAATTGCAGGTAGCAGCAGAATACAGCACCACGTGTTTCAAAACTGGCATGGATGTGAAAGGGAATAAAAAAGCCATGGTAGATTAAGCCCTGTGGCGTTCTGATTTTCTGTCACTGTCAGTGTATAGCAAAGAGTCCCGTGCTATTTTACTGTTTCTGTCCTTGTAATGTATGCCGGATACCTATAATTTATGACACAGAGCCATTGCTTCATGAATTGCACTTCCTTTTAAACTGATGCTGAACTCATTACTGGGGGAAATGTGACAGGTTGATAGTGGTTTCTTATCTCCAGGTTAAACATTTTCAGAATAATTGATGGCCAGCAACTGTTAGGACTGTAATGTTTTTATAATTAGAGCTGGAGTGGACTGTTCACTAAGCTTTTGTGCTCCAGCAAACAAGACCCCATATCACCATCAGTCTGAAGCCTGTTACCTTCCCATCCATCAGATTTCAGGGAGGAAACATTCTGAAACTCAGTCTGCTGAGCTTGAAAGAAATGTCCCAAGCACTGAAGCTACCATCTCTCTGGAAAACTAAGGGTGACTCTATTTCCAGCCATCACTATTCAAAAACAAGTATAATAAGAATGAAGAAATAAGAATATTTACTTAAAAACAGTAACACTTTATTGGGGTGCAATGTTATTTCTTTTTCTGTCCTTGCTACTTTAAATCATTAAGATATGTGCTTTGAAGCTTCTTTATTATCAAGGCCAGAATCTGGATTTCCAGTACCCTGAGAAAAGGCTACAGCTCCTTTGAAATCCCATCATTCAAGGAGACAGAGATTTAGAAAGTGGACCGTGAGACTTATGACAAAAATCACAAAAGCTCACTCTAAAAAGGTCACAGTCCAAATGAGATATTCCTAACGCAAGTTTAATTGCTTTGTTAAGCTTTATCAACTTACATCAACTGAGGATCTAGTTTAGTCTCTAATTTCAACAGTGCACATGGTCCAACAATTGTACGAGTTACCTGAAAACGGGTATTTCTCTGTGTTTCTCAAGAATCAGAGTATACTCAAGTACTCAGTACAAAGGCATAAAAGTGTATTCCAGTTTGTGCACTCTGCCTTATAGATCTTTTAATGTTAGGTGAATTGCATCCCAGGTAGGTTTAACCCAAAATTTCCTTGTTGAAATATGCAAATATTCCAACGGACTGTTTTGTCATAATTGAGACCAACCCCAATAACACCAACATTAGTTTTTGACACCTTGTGTCTGTCTGTTATACAAATTTCTTGTTTATTTTCTTTCACTGATTTTGTACATTCACAGGATCCATGCAAAGTTCTGGGGCCATCCCTTCAAAATGAGTGACATCTACCTCTAACTCCTCTGTCATAAAATATGGCATAAGTCCTAATTAGAGCTCATCCACAGCAAGAAATCTGCCTTGTATCTTTTCTTGTAACAGATGAGTTGTTTTTTCTTTCCAAGTTTGTTGGAAAAATAAAAAATTCAGTGTTTTTAAAAAAGAGGGAAAAATTCACTGTAAATGAATAAATGAGGAAACACACGTGCATTTTTAATAATGCATGAACACTTATTTTAAGAATAATATTCGTGGAAGAGCTATGATTGTTATATGCCTGAAATTCCCAAATGGCAAAATATAATTAAAGTAAGAACTGTTGAACAAATAAACCTGTTAAATACACAATATTACCAGGCAAAATGGCTATGCATTTATCACTTTGCCACTTTAATTACATTGACTGCTGCTCTTCATGCATATATTAATATCTCACTAACATTATGGAGGCTGAGACATAAATTACAAAGCACTGTCTTAAAGGAAGACTTTCATGTAGGCAGAGTACAGTAGTAACAAGTGTTACATTTTTTTACAATAAAACTTAACATTGAAACTAATCACTGCTTTTATTTGCATAGTGTTTCTTGCAGTTTTCAGAAACCTCCTCTCCCTAAAATAGTAATTAATGAAGTGCTGGCTTGGAAAACCCAGATAGAGTGGGTTTCAGATGCATGGGTCAAGAGATTCAGCCTGGGATTCTGAAAGTAGCTGAAGTGTAAAACTCACAGAAGATATTCAGCTTATCTTGAGAAAAGAAAGGAAAGGAAAAACTGTATATCATTTCTGTTTTCTGTATAAATAAAGACTACTATTTTAAGATTGTATGGATTATTTCAGGAGGTTCTACATCATCATCGATTGGCTGGATGTGGCTTTGAGTGGGTGTGGTAGCTATTCACAGCAAAAAGGGTCAGGAAATTCATTCCCATGGGATGAGCTTTTCTGAACCTGGAAATGAGCAGAGACTTGGAAATGACTTTTGACCATTTGGATGAATGATGCCAAAGCTGCCTTCAGCACACTGTAATTCTGTAATGTATGCAGCACTGCCTGTGTTTTGAGACCAAAAGCTGTTAAATACAGTCATTGGGCCTGAGAAACCCCTTGGAATGGGACATTCAGTTGAACAAAATTCAAGAGATATTCCCACATATCTTGTCACCTTAAGGATCTACTTACAGAGGGCTTACTAAATGTTAATCTCTTGACTAATAGCTCTTAAAACCGTCTTACAGGCATGAGTAAAACATCTTACACAGGGTTCTAGGCAACTCAGAAGAAATTGTCTGAACTGTTAGTGTTCCAAAATATCAAGTACTTTAGAAAATTTTGACCACAAAGTCAAGTCTGTGGATATTTATCTGAGTTGTGGATATTTAACCACTCAGTCACATTGTATTTGCTTCATTCTCCCTGCCTTACCCAGACTACAGGAAAGAAAACACTTCCAGAATGGGAATCAATACTCTTTCCATAGTGCCTCATAGGTGAACCTCAGAGCAGAGACAGAATATAAGTCTTGTTCTGCATAGACATCAATTTCCTCATTGATGCCCAGCATTTTAATGATTTGGGTTTTTTTTATTCCCAACTATTAATGGTTTGATCTACCAAACTTTTTTATGGAAGGAGAGCATAGGATTTTCCCCATGTGTTAAATGAAGAGCTAAGGCATATACATGAGCTCAGAGGAGTTCTTAATTTCTCAACTGAAAAGCCTAAGATCAAATTTTTCATGTTCCTTCGCTTGTTGTATGATTCTGTGGGTTGACAACTTCAGAAAAGTTAAAATTCAATTGTAAGTACTTAACATACCACTGCCACTGGGTGCCTGAAACTGACACTGCAGAATAGTGAGACATGAACAGCTGCCCAAATGCGTGTTTATATCCATGGATTTCCCAGAATCATGCAGAAATTGTATGCTGTTACGAAGTGTAGAATTGCATTTTGATGGCAAGGATTATGCTGCCTTTGTCAAAAAATCATGCAATCCCTTCCTCTCACCGTACCTTACCCATTGCACACTGTCCAAATCCTGCTATTCAAGTAATATCTTTATTTACCAGTCAGTGTTGACTTGTTCCTTGAGTAGGTTTACTCGGTCCTACTGAATGAAACTGAAACAATGTAAGAAAACTCATGGTCACATGCATAAGCAACATGAACTTGTAAAGGGACCCAAATTCAAATTGCATTAACAAATTGAGGGCTGATATCCCAGGCTTCTAACCACAAGATCATGTAACATAAATAATAATAAAAAATAGACAAGACCATTATGTTAAAAACTAATATATAAAACTGCATCAAATGGAAGCATAATGGAACCACAATCTTTGCCTCTGTCACACTGTCTTCTGCTGATTAACCAGACTAACCAGTAGCAATGCAAATCAGGAGGCTGTTATCTTCAGTAATCTGGCCTTAGCAGTGGATGGAGGACAAACCTTGAACTGTATTTCACAATTAATTGCTTCACAATTGTTGCAATTCATGAATCTTACATGGTTTTCCAAATCCAAGTGAAAATACAGTTCAAAAGCTTCTGGCTGTTCCCTCCCATGGCTCCTCACATTTCTGTCTCCCAAACATCTATACTATCCATAGTCATCCTTACAGACCTGAGTCCGATCCCTGTTCCATCCTTCTCTACTCCTTACTCCCTGATCCTATAGCCTCAAAGATGCAAGGATGATTGCAGTTAATAAAGAACCTAAGGAATATTGATTTTCAGCCAAATTTGTAGAAATTGCAATTCTTTACGCTGAACACTTTGAAAAATTTGGACAAATCTTTGCATTTTATGTGACTCCTCCAAAGTATAGAAGTGCCTCATTTCCTTCACATCAGGCTTTTTGGATTGAGCCAGTCTACTTTTGTCACTGTAATTTATGAATTTTAAATTTTTTTCATATAATTTGATTTGAGCAGTAGTTTTCTGCAAATGAGACATTGAGAAAAAAAATAATTTTCTTGGTAAATTACCTGTGTGATTTTAAAAATGGCATTTTCTTTAGCAAAGTATAAAGTTCAAAGAACAAGTCTACGGGCTTTTGTTGGTTATTTTGGTTTTGTTTTTTTTTTTTTTAATGTAGTTACTGCTTTTGAAATAGATTTTCATCATCTTACATTTCATATTGTCTTACCTCAGGAGTGCTCCCACTCAAAGTGGAAAAGGAAGATACTCTGTAAGAAACACTATCAAAATCTAATCCTTGATTCTTGTAGTCCAGTCTTCAAGACATAGCAACATACACTAGGCCCCTTTAGTCATCCACAATTTACAATATGTTTGTCTGCTATATAAATTTGACAATATAGTAAATTTTTTGAACAAAGAATTTCCAAATTCACTATATGTTACTGTAGATTTAAAAAAAAAGTGCTTTCAAATTCGGCTCCATTACCTTGTAGAACATTCTGAAAAGTTCTTTCATTTTTGCTAAAATAACAATTCTATTTTAACAACAACAACAAAATCTAGCATCTCATATATCAATTAGTGGAAAAGCCAATTTCCAGCTGGTATAAGCTGCAAACATTCATGAACTCCCAAAAAAACTACACCAATTTACACCACTGTCCTTAGGTACAGCCTTGTGGTTTAGAGCAGTAATGGTTAATAGAAAATACCTAAAGGTACTCAAAACCAAAATTTAGGGAAAAATTCCCTGGCAGAAATGACACTGTCACAGGATGGCATAGACCACTGGAATAACAACCATGCTATCAAAACATAGCCAAAGGAACATGGTTTGAAAAGAATTAGAATATCATTATCAATGACATGAAGAAAAAAGATAAGAACAGCTTAACTACCGCCTGTCAGTGCATGCACCTAGTTCAGCACCCAGCTTCAATAGTATTCAGGCAGCTGCCTGTGTATATACCCAATATTACATGTTAATGTAAAAGTTATGACTGCCAAGATAGCCCTTTTTTTTTCTTGCTCATTCAGATGGAAACACCAGAGACTATGCTAAACTTTTTTGCATGGCGTGTATGTACTATCACTTCAAAATTGAATACCAGGATGTTCAGGGTTGCTACATGACTGACAGCTTCTCCGTGCTCTACAGCATAGTTGAAAAGGCAATACACCCAGCAGGACTCAGCATCTGGATGGGAATTCAATTTCTTATTAAAAAGACTCTGACCTTTCTCAATGTTAATCTCATCCATGTCTTCACTTCCCAGTAGCTCAGATTTCCCACTTCTAGAATGAATAAGAAGAGAGTTTGTCTGCTTGGATAGACCTGGAAAGGAATTTAATATCCACCTGTCACAAGGAAATCCTTGTTCAACAAATAGGGGAAAGGTACTCAAAATAATGGTCTGGATTCTAGCCCTTATTTTATGGTAAAACCTTGGAGTAACAATAAGCAACTGCTTTTAACATTTTCATCTCTGTTTTCCCTCACCCATTTTGCATTGGTTGCTAGAGGGTGTATTGGGGTGACTGTCCCTTATTGTGATGTTGCTTCTGTTTCTTTCCTCATGCCCAGTGTAGAGTTCTTTAGTGGTAACATGGTTTAGAGCATCTGTTGCTGTAATGTGAAGAATTTTTAAATTATTTCATCTAACAGCAAAATAATTGTTTTCTTTAATGCACTGAATCCTTCAGACTGTAAACACACAAATCATGAAAGGAATGATAAAGGAAGCACAGTGCAAAATTGAAATAGATGTCAACTTGAAAGGTCCTATGGCTCAAGAGGAATTACAGTCTGTCATTCAAAAAGTCAGATACACAGTGTTTAAATACTAGAAAATATTTATGAGACAAACAGCAGTATTCAGAGTTCAGATAAAGAGGCTGTTCTAAGACATGACAAAAAATGGCATCTGTTGAAATACTTCTAGCTGGAGAAATCCGAGATAGCATTCTTTCTTTCTCAGGTATGGCAGTCTCTATAGCTTCCCTCAGTAGATGGATTAAAATGATGACAGATGAAGATTCATTGCCAAAGTAAATGAAGGATCACATTTAGATATGTAATTACTTGGGTTTGGGCCATTAAAAAATTTGAAAAAAAAAGGAAGCTAAACACAGATTCAAATCTCTACACTGGTAATATTAAATTGTTCTTTGACATTCAAGCAACTGTCAAAAACTCAAAGTACCAGTGCTTTTCCATCAGCACAGACCACAGTTGTGGAGACATGATGACACTTTCCCTTAGTTTTGGCAAATACCTTTTGTACCATACAGCTTTTGGCTATAACAGGTGCATAAAGTTGTCTTCTTCAAGAAACCCTGTCCAGTGTGTATGCATGCAGGTTTTCCAGACCTTCTGAAAAATGAAATAGGTAAGTCCTGCTGCAATGTTGAAGACTTGGCATAATATCTTTACCCTACTGAAATTCCATAAATTTCAGTACGGCTTGGATTTCACCTCTGGATGAGAGAATAACCACTCGATACTACATTTGGTCCTAACCATTCCCTCAAGTCAAACAGGACATAATGTATTTCTGCAATACTCCTCAAAGCCACTGTTTTCGTTTCAATGTGGTGGCAGATGCCAGCCATACTGGAAGCATTTCAAACTGACTCCGAGTGAGACATTAACTTGCTGCCCAGAGAATAAGCTTTCCTCTGCTGTTTGCTGAGTGCTTTAGGGAATGTTTCAGATATGTTTTGCAGAACAAACCCTTTTGTTTTGCTAATAGGGCTCATGTACATATTTCCAGTGGGAAAACATCTGTTTTATAAATCTGTCCTCCTAGATATAGCTGGATTCAAACTACAGACTCTGGAACCACATCCAAATAGTCCCAAAGTTCAGCAGAATTTGGATCAGGAGGCTGAACTGAAGTAATTGCAGAAAAATAGGCCAGGTTTGGGATTTAAGCTCCATACATTTCCAGGGACACTGAGATTTTGTCTTAGAACCAGCTATACTTCTCAGTTCTGAGCACATTCATTTCATGTTCCTTTGGGCAGGCAGGCTGCACCTATGCACAGTGACATAATACATGTATATTTCAGTCAAAGGAACTGTTCTCATGAAAAAATGAGCTAAGGTTAAAACTTACTTTCTAATTCCATTTCATTCATCTACCAGAGAAGTTTTCAAACTTCTGCCTCAGTGCAAACCTTAGTCAGACAATGCAACAAGATCCATAACAAAATCAAGGTTTTTTCTAAATTATTTTATAACAGAGTCTGTTAGCTGGCATCTGAAGATTTTCAGCTTTGACATATTGTCTTTTTTTTTTTTTTTTTAATACTGGGCTCATTTTTAAACATAATAATAACTGGGGAAGAAATTATCTTAGTTTTTTGAAAATCTTTAATTTTCGTTCTGCTCCTTAATGAACGGTCATCTGATAAAAATAGACAAAAAACAATTCAATGAAACCTTGAAAATTTAGACCAAAGAACCTCTGTGAACTTTTAAGGTGAGGGATTAAAGTCTTCTGAAACATCTGCTGCTCAATAGTCTCTATCAGGTCAGAAGTTTCAAATGTAGAATCTACTCTTCATGAACATATAACAGATGTTGTTCTTGTCCTATAGCCAGTATATGAGTATGTAAGAGAGGGTAGCAAAAAGCTGAAGCTACTCATGAATCCTCCTAGATACAATATCCAGATCTATGCCAGTGAAGGAGCCACACTGAAAATCACAGCTTTGGGTACCTAAACAACTCAAAAAACACACTCAGCAAATGGACTGTCCAAGGAAAACAAAACAGCCTAAAACACTACTCTGAGATAAAAAATAGCCATAGCAAATTACAGCCTGCACTCACTGAGCTCCCTAATCAATAGTCTTAAGAATTAAATATTTCTTTAAATCCTTATTAGGAGAGACACTAATTACCAATAATTAAAATAAAGCAAATTACAACATCAGCTATTCAGTATCTAAATGTAACACCTGGCATGAGAGAAACCACTAAGAGGGAAGTTTGAAGACTGCTGAAGCTGATGAAGCCATGGCTGCACAGATCTGTTTCCAACTGAAGCAGTCTCTGTACTACTCTCTCCTTCTGGTGATGCCCTTTCACTTCTTTCTGATGCCGGCACAGCTATGTAACTGCATGTTGATCTGGAGAGAGAAAATTCTGCTCAGAAATATCTTTTTTTTTGCCACATCATTCTTTACTCACAGGGAGCGAGAGCTTAGGGAGATGCTAGCAAGGAGCAGGCACTGCCTAAAAGGGCATAAAACATGAAATGGCAGCTAAGAGCTATTTCTGCAGCTACAGTGAGCTTTGGGCTGGGCCTCATCTCCAAAGAAAAAGGATTTGCCACACAGCTACCATCTCCCATCTTAAAGGAGAGAGCCCAGTCTAATTCCATTTTTACCTCTGCCAGCAATAAGTGATGCTGGCAATGACCAATATTTTCTATGGCTTTTCCTCCCCAAATGTAATTGCAACTTACATTATTTTCTAGATGACACAAAAGCCTAGAAGTGGTGCACATACTCAGGAAAACTCATATGCCATACATGAAAGTGCTGTGATTCTGTAAAGCTGGGAGAGAATGGCACTTTGTACTTTGCACAAATGAACAGTGAGTACAAGAATAACAGCTCACCACTGAATGAATGTTTCATCATTTTCCTTGCTGGGAGTTATATGCTTGTGAGTAAAAACTCCTGCCGTAAAAATGCTGCCATTGTAAGAGAACCACAGTATTCTCAAAACCGTGCCTGATGCAGAACACAGTTTTCTCTGAGAAGGGTGGGATTCAAATGCCTTGGAGGCAGGCTAGGGGACTACATGGCATGTTGTTCTATGAGAACTACTTTGCTCTGACAAGGAGATTAAAGGAATCTAGGTTTCTTCCAACCTCCCGAGCAGGACTTTGCGCCTCAGACTGTGGCACAACGAGGCAAGTGTGCAGAGCAGGTGGTTCACCTCACTCGTCATGAGTCCAAGATTGATGGGAAGGGAGGCAGCTCTTGAGAGATCTCTTGCAGCCTGGCAGGAGTTCAGTCCATTCCAGTCCTTCATGCAAAGCTCTAGCAGGATCTAAGCACTTCAAAAAGTCTCTCCCCTTGGCCAAAAAAGCATCCCTCTCCCCCAAAAAAGCATAAATTCTTTTTCCGTGTGGACTTTGACCTGTAACTCAAGAGGCTCTGATAGTTATAACCAGGAGTGAAAGCCCAGTATTACTTCTAGTGGAGTTATTCTGAGCCAGGACTACTGGCATATGCTCTAGAAGAAAGCACAAAGCAAGCACAGTTTTAAAACATCAGCAGTCAGGTAGATTTGTGGATTTTTTGCCTAGAAAAAAAATTAACATAATGTATTTCTCTTCCCTTGCCATTATGTAGGGCACTGACATCCCGGAGAAACCAAGGGTCACTAAAAATTTTATGCACCATCCTCACAAGTCCTTAGAGACAAGACAGGGAAGACAGGGGTATTCTGAGTATTCCTTTTTGAATTGCTTTCAGACAGAGGTCTCTAAGAATCAGACAGGATATTATTTATGTAATTTGGTTTTTTTTATCCCAATATTCAACTACCACCCCACTATTGAGAGAAGATCCAATGAATAAAATAGGAAAAGATGCGTGGAAGAAATGAGGCCTCCCTCTGCCAATATAAAAGTTAAATTGACGACCTGGAGTTCATAAGAACTAAAGCATTCAGACATTCTGAATCTTTTAGAGTCTTAAAAAAGAATCAGTGACCTACTCAGCAAAGTGTCTCTATAAAGAAATGGGGGCCTCTCTCATCATGATTAAAACTAATCAACATTTGTGTTGGCAACAAAGAAGCTGAGGATTTAATGGACACAGAAAAGAGACAACCTCCCAGCCTAAGGAACTATACCTCAGCTGCACTTAACTGGTAGCTGAGGAAAAAGTCTTGTCCTTGTAAGACTTGCCTAACACATCACACTCAAGAATTATTGTGGAAAAACACAGCAGTTTTTGATCTGTTCTTCAAACATAGAGTATGAAAAGACTTTTCTGTTGGTGACAAAATACTTGAACACCATCAGCGTAGCATATTCTATCAGGACTCAAAGTAAAACACCCCGTCCTTTCCCTTTAAAGATTCTCAATTTAAGGCAAATTAGAAAATTATAAAAGCTCTTGTGCCCCAAGTTAAAAAAGCAACATTTCCATACTATGCTGTTCACAATGTAAGGGCTTTCTTTACTTATGAGGGAGGCTCTACCTCAAGTTGCAGGTCCCAAACTGATAACCAGATAGCTTGCTGAAAAAACAGTATGGCTCATACACAGTGAAAAAAAGACGTCTCTTCTTTCATTATCTAGTTTTTATTTGAAAGGCATCAAAATTAATACAATCTTCCATAAATTAACACACCCTAAAACTTGCAGCTGTTGAAAGAAGCTGTTGTCCCATGGGTTTTGTAACTGAAAATTATGAAAATTCCCAGCAATCACAGGGAAATCAGAAGTTCCCTAAACCTGCTATTGAAAGTGGTAATCTTGATATTGTCAGTGCTTGTAGGGTGCTTGTTTCTCAGCCATGTCTACAAGTTATGTCTATATTAGGATGTAATGCAGGCCAACAGAAGATCACAGAAACAGCCAGTGCTGAGAACCAGCATACAGAGCATACACAGCATCCACATTTCAAGGAGTTTTATCTTGAATACTTATTCTTCTTGTTGACTGAACTCCCATTAGTGATGGAAGGAGGTTGTGGGTGTTCATGGAATATGTCTTTAGGTTTAGATTAATTTGAACTGAATCCAGGTGCAGAGCCTGAGACCTCTGTTCGTTGGAAAGTCCAGCACGTGATGTTCAGGGTACATCTGGAGATTGGCTTCTAGAGAGTGCACTTCAGCCAAAAAAAATGCTCTAGTTCACACCCCTCAAAGATGAAAATGAATAATTTTGAATAGATGAGGAGGAAAAATAAAAAAGGAGAAGTATATCCTGGCTGTGTGGATAGAGAAGTTCACCTTCTCTGCTGTATTTCAGTCCATGCCAAGTGAAACCTGGAGGAACACAGTCCAGCTCAGAGGGACAAACACCATGTCTGCAAGAGTAAAGGGAAGGACAGAAGGACAGGTTTCACCAATTAACTCAAGTAAATCTGCTCTAATTTTATCACAAATTTTTCTCAAAAGCTAAAAATAACTTTATTTTTCTATATAACCAATTTGTGTTTGCCTTCCCATTGACGGAGGTTGTACATGTTTTCTGGGTGTTTGCTAGGAGCTGTGACAAACAAAGCAAACCACCCTATTTCATCAAGAGTAGGAATAACTTAGTGAACATAAAAGAATCACACAGAAAAATCCAGCTGATGCTAAATATTTGGGCCCAACAAAAAGTTTGCAGAAACTTTGCAAAAACTAAGTCGAGACTTTCAGAAACCAGGCACATTCTGCCTTTCTTCTTCTGTGACACTGGAAGATGTACAATTAATGATGAATGAAGGGCCTATGACTTGATTATGAATCACCTCCTGTCTGACTTAGTCTCCTGAATCATTTTTATTGTAAACTAAACTCTTTGTGGATTACTGTCATTCATGAATTGCCTGGTAATACCAGTTTTGTGGCTGATGTCGGCCACTGATCTGACAAATTAGGGAAGATAGACTCTTTTTTTTTCCCAGATCATGGATATCTGCAGAAATTATGTTTGGACTGTTTTATAAAACCTGAGACTGGTAAAATATAACAAGACAGTCAAGCAACTCAAGAACAACTGCAAAAGAAGGTACAGAGACAACTTTAAGCTTCTCATCAGTGTCAGGAAAATTGAACTATGTGGCCCCAAAAGAGGACAAAACTCACTTCCGGGACACCATCAAGTCTTGTACTTGGTGGGGAAAAGGGAAGGCTGTGGCAGGTGTAGTGGGAAAGTATGGCTGTGAAGCTGGATTTGAACTCCATGGGACTGAGGAAAAAAGGGAATGAACTAGAAGAGTTATAAAGAGATACAGAAACCTGTATTATATTTTGTGGGGGGATTTCATACTCTCCTTGTCCTGTAAGCCTGCATGACTTCACCGAATCTGTTTGTCTGTGGTAGCTGGACATGACAGTGACATGGGATCATGATTATCTGACCAGTGCATGGTAATGGCCATATTCCACCCACACCCAGCTCTCATCCTTTCCAGAGTAGGGTCATCTAAAATGCCATATTTTGTCTTTGGGAAAGATCCTGTCAAAAGAAAAGTAGTGCTTTTAAAGCTTCAGATAAAGTCAAAATGTTCCAACCCAAATGATTCAGAATGGCAGTTTCTTTCTTTTTTCTTGAAATTATTTTTTTTGTTAGTTTTTACATTAAAACAAAAACAAACAAACTAGAAACCCAGAAAAGTAATATTTTCATTTGTAAGGGATTTTTAAAATATAATTTAATATGCCATGAAACCCCAAATTAATTGTTTTAAGAATTTTAAATTTTAAAAAATTATTTGATGCTTTTGGTTTTATCCTGTTATATTATTAAATAAACTAGAGAAACAAAACAAATTGAAAAACCTATCTACCACTGAGTCTTCTTGATTCCTCTGATCAATTCATTATGCTTTTTGTAGAATCACAGAAACATTTAGATTAGAAAAGGCCTTTGATATCATTGACTACAACCATTAACCCACCACTGCCAAGTGCACCACTAAAACATGCACTTGAGTGCCACGTCTATGCATCTTTTAAAATACCTCCAGGGCTGAGGACTCAACCACTACCTTGGGCAGACTAGTCCAGTGCTTGACAACCCTGCTGGTGAAGAAATTTTTCCTAAGATTCAATCTAAACCTCCCCCAACTTGTGGCCATTTCCTCTTGTCCTGTCACTTGTCACTTGGCAGAAGAGACCGACCCCCACCTGGCTATACTCTCCTTTCAGGCAGCTGTAGAGAGGGACAAGGTCCCCCCTGAGCCTTCTTTTCTCCAGGATAAACACCCCCAGCTCCCTCAGCTGCTCCTCATCAGACTTGTGCTCCAGACCCTTCCCCAGCTTCATTGTCCTTCTCTGGACACACTCCAGCACGTCAATGTCCTTCTTGTAGCAAGGGACAAAAACTGGACCCAGGATTCAAGGTGCAGCCTCACCAGTGGCCAGGATAGTGGGGCAATCTCTGTCCTGGTCCTGCTGACCACTCTATTGCTGATACCTTTCTGATTTTTGCATCTATTCAATAATTTAATAAAGAGCCTTTCAAGACATTACTCCACACAGGTCTTAACGATGACCAGAGTGCTTTTTCACTCTGGATATTCATTTCTTCTGCATCATCTTATCCCAGTTAGGTTTGCAGATGGATTTCTATGATGGGAACACAAGCCATGGCCATCTTCATGGTTCCGAAATTATTGAATTTTTAACACATCACAGAAATATATTCCAGTTTCTCTCTATTAAAATGCGGAAGTAAATTTTTCATTAATTTCTCCAGACTCTAGGTTCCACCTTCTGCCCAGAGATGTAATTAAAAGAACAGTTCTGCACTGTCCGTCAGATATACATTTGGCTGCAAGAACACAGATGCCCTTGGACTCTCATCTTTCCACAGCCACTGTCATGCATGTTGCTTTTGCTGTCACACCCCACAGTTTTACAGACAGGCAAAGCCTGGACTACGGTGGGAATGCTACATTTCATCTTCACTTAAGAATATGCAGAGCCCATAGAGGGAGTGTCAAAGTATCATTCCCTGCTGTGCAAGTGTGACAAACATATAGACAGCTTTCTCAACAAACTGAGAGAGTAAGAAAAGCATGTTCAGAATTCACATAAATTGCAGGGCTCTGTTGGCCACAGAACTTCATGAGAAGGCCTGCACTTGTAAACTGGAGCGGGCACAGAATTCCGTCTCTCTATTACACTACTAGCAAAAATTTCTATGATGAGAGCTACAAATGTTAGAAATACTAATGATGGGTAGGACTTCATACCAGTGAGCTATTTAATGAGTAAATTTCACATGGTAACAGTGAGGAGAGGGAGGGATAATCCAGTGCATAGGTTGTTCGGATGGGAGCTCACACCACTGGCCAAATCACGACTGCTCAGCTATTGCCAGTAACCACTGGCAACTGCAGCACTGTCAGCTCAGCCTGTTCCAGCTGTAAGACTGCGTAACTCACCTTATAGTCCTTCATTAGGGCTTTAATGACTCATAAATCATGTGCCAGAATCCTAAAGCCTGCTTCTTCCTTCTCTCAACTAAGATTTCCTCTGTCACCTTTGACAAGATATTTCATTTTAGCCCTACCACAGATCCCCATCTACAAAAATGGTGAGCATAATCCTATTTTTTAAGTTCTGTGAAGCCACATACCCAACACAGAGCAAAGCACTCAGAAGTCACCATGCTAACATCTGGACAAATCAGGCAGAAAAAGCAGCTAAGCACAAGGCAACTAAATGAGGTTGATACATGTTTTGTTGCACATTAAACTTTAATTGTTCACAAAGGCAGATGCATTATGAATAAAAAAAAAATTGTGACAACCTTGTACGAATTTAAAAATTTGATATCATTTGTGATTTTACCTTAGAACAAACTCAGAGAGACAGAGAGGCAGGCACACACCTACATACAAACACATCCATGCATTTACTTACCTGTGCAAGTTCAGGTGCATGTGAAAAAATTTTTATTTGCAGGTGCAAACTTTTTCCAGCATTGAGGATTGCAACTCAGGAAATTTTGCACATTTCACAAGGGTGGAAAAAAGTTTTGATTTCATGGTAAATATTTCATGAAACAAAGACCAGATGTTTGTCTTAGCTCCTGTTTTTACTCTGCCTTACTTTCCCAGCTGGAGTTATTAATTATACCTTTTATTCTCCTACTGCAGCTCTTAACTCCAAAAGATTAAATGGCTTGATTAGCACTGTTTAGCTTTTCCTAGGTGGTTTATTGAATGTCACATTTAACATTCTGGCACCTCACAGATGAAACTAAATTCTTGCAGCCTTGAAGAAATATGACTAATTTTTTTTACCAGAGAGCAAGAGAAGGGCATTTGTTACATATTTATGAACACATCACATTGGACATTTCTATTTACTCTTTAACACAGTCTCACAAACACACAGCCTGTCCTAGGCTGTATATTATTTATAAATGTTGACACATAGCACTTTTGGAAATGCCTCTTGGAAATTTTTTCATAAAATAGCGCCTGGGAGGCTTACAGAGATTTGTAGAAACCTTGAGTCAACAAAGTATTCTAACATAATTTTTCTAACTTTTCTACCTGCTTGGAAGCCTATAGAAAAGGATGCAAGTACACAATCCTTTAGCAGAAATAGAACACTCAACTCTTCAGCCTGGTGCAGCTTATATGGCTGTACCTGTGCTCATGAGACAGAATTGATAATTCGTCATGAGACACCTTTGATGCTGCTCCATCAGTGGCTGGTTAAGATAGTGCCAAGATTCGTTCTTTTAACTTGCCTAAGACCCGAATCCTAAAGCTCTCTATTCAACTGAACCTTGAGCCAGTCACCAGATGATGGCCATCCCAATGTTTGCATTGGACCAGCATCTAAAGCCAGAAGGCTGGGGTGGGTTTGCTGTGAAATAAAAAGCTGCCTTTTTATTTCACAGGCTGTGAGTTAAAGTGCTTGCAAACAGCTTTCTCTATTCTCCCTCCCACCCTCAAAGTCTAGGACTAACCTAAGCCTAGCTAGCTTAAGGTGCTTTCAAAAAACCATCTTTTTGATCAATTAAAGCCATGTTCTTCAACATCTTTTCAGATTCTAACTTAAGAACTTTTTAGAAAATGTCATAACATTTAGCTTCATGTGTTTTCTACTTCCAAGAAAACACAATGATGATCGATCAGCTACTTGTTCTGAAGAGAGAATAGACTATGCAGACTCGGATTGTTAATAGCAGAACACAGTAAGAAATAAAGGCTGAACACAGATTTCAGCCTATGGCAGGACACAGGTCCTACATAACCACTGAAAGCTGTTCCTGTGCAGATGGAGTCAATGTGAGCTCAGTTTGGCCAATTTTTATAATCATTTCTTTGAATTCTGAGGCACCTGATCCTAAAAAGCAGATCTTTTATTTCTTGCATTCATATATGTGCATTCATATCCACATATAAATGCCCACAGAAGAGGGGCTATATCTGCATCATAACAGAGCACAGGGGTGAGGGCACTGCATGGAGCTTGCCGGCTGGAGGAGCTCAAACTACAAAGCTGGAAGCAGCCAGGTCACACTGAGTAAATTAGACAGAGACCTCCTTTCATTCTTTGCACCATATGCCAAGCATCCTGCACGCTGGGCACGGGGCAATAGCAGCACACCATGTTTATATACGTGTCAGGAGCTGTGGCCATTGCCACAAGTGCAGAAGCAATTAAGACTTAGAAAAATTTCTAAACCTGCAATGATTTTTGTTTATCACAGATTACCTCCTCACCCCACTCCCCTGCTGTGGTCTCTCACTCTGCTTGGTTTCCCATTCCATTTACTTCCAAAGTGACCCCCCAAGCCTGAACAAACAAAACCAGATGTGAGACTAAAATGCTATTTTGTGTCACTGCAGCAGCCCTTTGTTTTGCCTCGTTTGTTTAGCTCTAGTTTGTAAGAACTTTGGGGCAGAGGCTCTCAATCGCTCTTTGTTTACATCTCATCTGCAAAAGGGCCTCCTCCTTCTTCGTTGGCTCTTGTACTCTACCACAATAAAGATGACTATTAATAATATGACCTTCAGCTAGCTGGAACGTATTCAGCAATTTAAGGCATTGACATTGGAGAAACCCTTATGAATGCCTGAGATCATATAACCCTTCGATTTGTTTTCAGGCCTATCTCCAAACTGTGGTTAAGTAGCTATCATTTCTAACATTTGCATTCCTCTTACCCCATAGTGTGTGGGGGGGATGGTACTATCATAATTATACCACATTCTTCTGGGTTCCATAACGAGCTATTATTTTGCTAATGGAATATTCAAGCAGTCTGCAGTAATTTATCAAATAGTCCCAAGTCCCATTTTCTCTGTGTGAATCTTTTTGTTCACAGGTAAATTGATGTGTGGGGGGTTATCAAGGCTTTTTTGTAATTCAAATTAACCATTCCACCCCCCTCTCGGAAAAAAAGATCGTTAGACACAGAATGTTATTTTTTTTTCTAATGATGTTTAGAATTAGAATTGTGCAGGCTTCCTGTGAGTGGCAATTTCTGCATTTTAATTCATTCTTACAGTGTTTTTGCATTTTAACGCCCAATTTTGAAAATTTGCCTAAACTAAAGGGGAGCAAAATGTAATTCCATTTCTCCTTACAACTATTGTCTGCTCCACTGTCAGATTAAACTGCCAACAGTGTAGAGCGCCATTGAATTGGAGATGAGAGGGAAAAAAACCACCACCCTCTCCATTTATTTTACTTTCAGTAAAAAGGAGGCCAAAACCCCAAATCTGGACGTGTTCTTAGACCACACTGAAAAAAACCCACACTCACTCACCCACCCCCACACACACACACTCCCTCACATCTCTTCCACTGTGTATTTCTCTGTGCAAGAGGAAGAGGAAGGGGAGGGGTGTGCACACCTTCCCACTCCTGCATGCACGCATGCACACGTGTGTGCAGGGTAGCAGGGGGAACTGGTACCTAATAGAAGAGGAGTATGTGCAAATGGTTTCTATGAATGACAAGACTTCTTGTCTTCTCAAAAACTGTCTCTGCCACAGTTCCTCACTTATCTCCTAACTACAGTTGGGAAATTAATGGCTGGCAATGTCAAGTGGAGAGTTTTGGCATAGAATGACAGAATGGCTGAGGTGAGAAGGGACCTCTGGAGACTGTCTAGTCCAAGCCCCTGCTTTGATCAAGATCACAGATGACACAAAACTAGGAGAAGTGGTCGATACAGCTGATGGTTGTCAGCATGAGCACGTTGCTCAGGATGTTATCTGGTTTTGAATATCCTCATGGATGAAGATGGCACAACCTTTCTGGGCAAATGTTTGAAAAACCTCGCTGTTAAAAAAAAAAGTGGTTTTTTATGTTTAAATGGGAATTTCTGTACTTCAGTTTGTGCCAGTTGCCCCTCTTCCTGCCACTGTGCATCACTATGAAAATTCATCCCAGTCAGGTATTTAAACACAAAGATCTCTCAGAGCCTTCCCACCTCTGGGCTGAATAGCCCCAGCTGTCTCAGCCTCTCCTCCTATGTCAGCTGCTTCAAACCCTTAATCATTTTTGTGGCATTTTGCTGGACCCTCTGCAGTGTGCCCACTTGCACTGGGGAGCCCAGATCTGGACCCAGCAGTCCAGTCACATCTCATTAGGGCAAGGGAAAGGGTCACCTCACTTCATGTGCTGACATTGCTCTTCCCAATGCATTCCAGGACAATGTTGGCGTTCTTTGCTGCAGGAGCATATTGCCAGCTGATGCCAGTGCCTTCCAAAACCCCCGAGGCCTTTTTTGCCAGGCTATTTTACAAGAGTTTGGCCCCAGCCTGGCCTGGTGCATGGGCAGGACCTGACATTTCCCTTTCTTGAACTTCAGGAGGTTCCTGTCACTCATTTCTCTAGGCTGTTTATGTCCCTGTGGATGGCAGCACAACCATCAGCTGTATCAGACACTTCTCCCATTTTTTGTCATTTGCAACCTTGCTGAAGGCATATTCTGTCTCGTCATCCAAGTGACCAGTGAAGATACAAAATACTAGCTGCAGGACCGATTTCTGGGATACAACATAGTGACTGGCCTCTTGCTGAACTGTTTGTGTCACTGATCACAAAACACTGAGCCCATCAATTCAACCAATTTTTACCCGACCTCAGAGTCCACATCCTTAATTTTCCTCACCTCATAGTCCATACTTCCTTCATTTTCTATGAAGGTGGAAGGGGAAGCAGTATTGAGTGCTACAGAGGAAATTAAAAGAAAAAAATCCTATGGAGAGGTTATTGCCTTCATCTGCCTCTATAAATGTTCTGTCCAACTCATCTTCTTAGATCGTGTTTTTACCACAAGTATGATAAGTGGTGTCACATGGCTTTTCTAGGGATCTGCCTCTATAAAGTACATTACAAGGAGAGTTCTTTGCTTTTTCAACCCAGAGGGTTAATTTTCCTTTGTATCGGAATGCCATATGCTGCCATGAGTTTGCATTCCACTAAATACAAGAAACTGTTTACTCCCTCTCTTACAGAAACAGCTCCCACTCATTTATCGTGGGGTGGAAGCAGAACCAGCTAACAAGCAATTTCAAGATCAATCCATGGAACATGAAAACAGAAAATCTACTAAGCATAAGGTTTTTAATCTCTGACTCATTATTTTGGGCCAATATTTTATCCTTTAGCCAAACATTCCTCCAGTGAAGGTTTATATTAAAACTGAGACGTTACTGGAGGAAGAGGGAGAGGTACATATTTGTTTGTGTCTCACTGGTCTTTTCTAATGAGAACCATTCTGTCACAAAGAATTTCTGATTTTTCCCAGTAGTTTATCTTTCTGTAGCCTTAGTTCAGGTGGATACTGAGCCAGGTATCATCTGAATGTGCTGGTCTGGTATGATACATTTGTTCAATGCACTGATAATTTCTTAAGTGCTCTGCTTATTGAAATATGTAAAAATCAGAATAATGAAAGAACTTGAACTTCATCAGTTATCACCCAGTTAGTCTCTCCAGCCTTCAGTTCATGCCTCCAGAATAAACTGGTTTCTTCTCTTACCTGTTGGATAATCAGTGTACACAGGGTAGGATGAGCTCCTCACAGCTGTGCACAGTGTTGACTTCTGGTCTTCCATTCCAAGAACTCACATCAAATCCTGCAAACCTCAGATGTATGCCTGCCTACTGCAAAGCCTATTATGGGAGGGGCCTTACAGACGGGGTATTGTGGCAGTACAGCATGAAAACAAATGAGTCAGGTATTCATTTTATCCAAATGACACAAACAGTACTGGCAGAGACAGCTGGGGAGGTGGGCAGGAATTTGCAGCTGCGCAAGGAATTCCTACCAGAAGAAGTGTAGCCAACATGTAATGTGGAAATTTTAACCCTGAAGCAATGTTCTGCTATAAACAGCAAATCTCTTGCTACTCTCTGCATGCAGGCATTTTTTTCATTTCCATTTTAGAACATATGTCAGATCTTGCTCTATTGTGACACATTCGCTTTGAACTGCATCACCCCCATTTATGAATACGGCATCTGAAGTGGCGAAATGCTGGGGGGTGCTCTATTGCCACATTCACTGGACATAAATACTCTGAAGCTGAGTGTCACTAGCCACATTACTAGTTGAAGAAAGTTGTGCAATATAAACATTTGGTTGGTAAATAAACAAGGCATAAATGTCTTAGGATGTTGCCTGCTGCCTGTAGCAGCTTAGGGTAAATGTAAGCGCTCTGTGTTTCCAATAGATTTGTGGCATTATGTGTAAACCAGAATTCACTTACTTGCTTAGCTCATCTTCTACAGTGAAGGTTGCCATCAGTGAAAACCTGTAGTCTTTGCTTAAGACAAAGATCTGTAAAGATAGTTGAAGGTTATCCTCTGGATTTGTGTTTGCTTCTTTGGAAGCGTGAGGTCTGGTACATGTTTTCCTGGAGCAGGGAGGTAAAGCAATGAAGCAAAGCTAAAGGTCTATACTATACTTTGGAACTGTATAGAAAAACAGAGGTATGCTTTGTGCACCACAGTAACAATTCTATGAATACAGTAAGTATTTTCCACTGTTTAAAAACTACACAAGTGAATATCTACACGATACACTAAAAAACTATGTTTCATTTGTGATTCCTGCAGATGAAGACAGAATTACATTACATATTTTGCTGGCAAAGATCAGCTGGTCAAAGGTTTCTTGTTTTCATACCAAAAAAACAAAACTGTACCAAAAAAAAGTTCATAAGAAGATATGCTATTAAAAGCATGCTTTGGCTAACACAGCTACATATACTCAGGGGAGTGCTGGGGAAGCTTGAATAAGTCTTGGCAGTGCTGCAACTTTGCCTATGTAAAAGCACTGCAATCCTGAAGGCATTTGCCATCATAACATGTTGATATAACTCTTCAGACTCAGTACAGATTTGTCCTGAAATGGAACTAAAGACAAGTGCAGTTTAGCAAGACAGGAAGTTATTGAAGACATACAGGAGACATTCGTTGATTCATGGGTGTGCATAATCTACCACAGCACTTACCAGGGATGATCTCTGCAGCATGGAAAATGATGCAAAATCATTTTGCAGCAGGCTGATGAACAAGACAGAAGAGACCAACGGTTGCCACACTACCAAGTAAAACTGAAGCAGAGCAGCCTGCCTAGGCTGAACTGAGTGCCCCAGTGTTAATCCTGTGAGCCAGACCAGCCTTTATTCGTAGTGTGACAAAATGGAACAAGGGTTTTGGGGAAGGGAGATAAGGGAAGATGATAACCGCATTGGCAATGCAATTCTCTTTTTGATTCTTATTCATGATACTGCAAGAGGCAACACATTATGTGTACCCTCATGATACTGCATTCCATCTGACTAGGATCCTGCTTTTCAGCTCATTTGTTTAGTTCACGTTGTCCAGAGAGGAATCCTATCAATTGTGCTTCAATCCTAAGTTGTCAATGGGCACATATGCACACACTAAGGAAGATTGGCCCAACATTAAAGGCACTGTCCCTTAGGAACCAGGGCTACAGTTCCTGCTTTGCCACTGAATTCTGGTATCACTCATTACCTGGGTATGGGTGAACACTGGGGGAATAAAATTTCTCCCCCTCTACCAAGGCAAGGAAAAGAAGAGTAAAAGTTGTCAGCTGCTCATACATACAGATAGGTTAAACTGTTAAAGACACACTGCCAACTTAGTGTGCAATCAATCATATTTCAGTCATCAACATTTGTGGCCAGACCCAATACTCTGCACTTCTGCCATGGTTGACACAATGTCACTCTGATCTCACTTGTCTCATTCTGCCGCAGAATGTATTAGCGTTGCTTTTAGTATAACAACACACTTTTTCTGAGGCAAATAGAGTTCTGCTTTGCAGAAGTATCTCATATACAAATGAAATAAATCTCACAGGAGAACTGGATGCTGAGCTGCAACGCTCTCTCTTCACCAGACATTTTTCTGCAATTACATGTCCAAAAGAATTTCCAAAATAAAAACACTTCCACTTTCCTCTTCAATGGAATTAGAAGCCTTCCTACCTTTTTTCCCCAAGATTCTTCTAGTTCAGCATATTCATTCCAGGGTTACTCTTTCTGTCTTCCATGCTGATGTACAGTGATCTCATTAGTTCATGTGGAAAGGAAGGCTGAAACTGCTTGTTCTGCTAATACCACTGCTTAATCACACAACTTTTGAGGATCCACATCATCTTTCCAAACCAGTCCCTGTCAAAATATGGTGAGAAAGTCTTTCTTTTCTGAGGGCCAAAATGAGTAGAGACTCTAAAAACTGAAAACATAGTCCATTTTGTAATAATTCAGGAGCCTTCGTGATTAAGAGACCACTGATACATTTGCTAATTTTTGATCTGCCTCGTTGTTCATGAACAAACACAATCAGCTCCCATGACTAGCAGAGGAATCAAAAAGGGATGCAAATCCTCTCTGAAGAGAGGCATATCACTCCAGTCTTTTACACAGACAGGATCCTGCAACACTCAGAGGCTGTGTCCATGGCCTATTCATGCAGAAAACAGGAGCTTTCCTGTTTCTTGTGACAGATGTCAGGCCAAGATGAGAATCTTCCCTAAAACCCACCCAGTTTAAAGTAACATTGCCCTGCTCTCATCTCTTACTGTTGCCATGGTCTGGTTAATGCAAAACTCAAGTGAAAATACATGATATTGAGTAGGATTTAAACATATGCATATAAGCACAGTAACCACAGCTCATGTGGAGGTCTTCCAGAAGGTTACTGTCCCCTCAGCAATATTGTGGGACAGCGGAATTTATAGCTGGTCCAAGCACAAAAGTTCACATTGCTGTTTTACATTTGACATCCTGGTAAGCTCAGAAAAGGGAAAACTTACAGCTTACCCTTGATCCTGACAAAGAGCTTACACGAGCCCTACCACTGCAGCTGTTTCAGGTGAGGAGTCTTAATTTTGCTGAAAATCCTTTCCTGCCCTCTTGCCTTCAAAATCAATATGTTGTAGTGAGTTATTTCATTAAGTGCTCCTCATGCTCTGTACACAGCTCGTCTTTGAAGACAACCTTTAGATATACCTGCTGCCTGCAGTGCTGCTAGTAAAAGGACACCTGGTTATTTTGTAACGGGGATATGCCATGTGGGATCTTCATAAATATATATTACAATTGCTCCTGTTACTAAGGAAAGAAAATTGTCTTTTGGTCCTTAGTGAGACATATTTGCTCCCTACCCTCCTTCACTTCCAGGATGACCTCTCGCCTACAGACAGGCATGAAGACAACCTTAAGTGACAATGAGACAAATTTCATTTTGTAGTGAACTGCTTTTTCAATTATTTTTCTCCTCTCTATTTCTTCTGCCTGACCCAGACCAGGCTGTTACTCTGACAGGGGTCCCTAACCTCCAGATTAAAATATGCAAATTATTATCTTTCCTTCCACTTAGCCCAGTATCAGATATATTGAGACTACAAGAAAATCTTTGATTTGGGTTTATATGAGACAAACATAGTTACTTATTTTTGTCATCTTCTTTAATAACACATGCCCAGTTTAACATTATGAAATCAATGTTCAGGTACAATATAGATCACAGGGCACTTTATGTTCTCTGAGGAAGATGCTGCTAAAAAAAAATCAAACAATTGAAAATCTCTAACACCCCCCATTTTCTACCTTACATCACCTACCCTCAAATTAGTATTAAGTAAGTTCTACTCAAACAACGTAAAGAAAAGCAAATGCAACTAATCAGCTTTTGGACTTCCTATAGATAATTCATGATGAAGTCTTTAGATTGATATTAATACTAATTGGCTTAAAATTGTACAAATAAATTATTTCCAAAATGCATGGATATATTCCAGTTTTCAATCACTGTAAAGCTAAATTTGACTGATATTTTTAAACTACAGAATTATATTACACACAGAATGACTCTGTGCAAGGATTTTCCTTTATAATTCCTCTTGGGTTTTAACTAATTCTAAAAAGCCTGTTCAGTAGTGTCATTACTAATAATGATAATATAACAAATATCTCCAAGTACACAGAGATATACATAATACAGAGTGTTGAAGGAGAACTCTACGTGTTAAAACAAACTCCAGATTTTTCAGGGAAGTTTGGAGACATGTAGCTAAAAAAAAGAAAAATACTATTTACATAAGCATGAATCCCTTTCTGTCCCAGGTACTGTCACAGTATAACATAATAGCTGAAAATCTGGAATTTCATAAATGCAGTCCTACATAATTGGTATAATTTTATCAACATGTTGAAATGAAAGGCGCACTGATTGAAACAAAATGCGTGTGTTAGTAGGGACCTGAGCAAGAGAAAATATAGGTAGCTAGAGATCAGGGTAATCTTCCCAATCTTCCCCAAATACCTGGGGAATGCTGCATTTTATAAAAGGCCCACTTCTAGCCTGTTACACCTTGGCCGCCCCTAGCTAATATAATTGTCTTATTAAATATATGAGTATCTTCATAGGATTTACTCATATTTCATTTCACCCACTTGTACATCTACAAATTGAGAAGTTTCTGAAATTTTGTAATGTGGTAATTTTGGCAAGATGTCATTAAAAGTTTCTAACCTTGCCCTAATGCATTGTAAAGACCATTTCAAGCAGCTGTGCTACAGCATATCAAAAAATTGTTTCTCCTGAAAACTGCATGTTACCACTAATTCAGCTGTGATGTGAGCCTGCACTGACAGTCTCCAAAGCAATGATAAACAAAATTGCTGCAATGACACATTGCCAGCTGTCACAGTAGGGATACTGCAACACACCTATCAAACAACGAGGCCCGTGGAAAAGAAATACATATGGACCGATTCTTGATAGATGTTTCAGAGATGTTTATTTCTCCAGCCGCATGACCAGAGCTCTCCCAAGGAACTGAGACAATCACGGGACCCGAGGGTCCTTGCCCACGCAGGGAAGCACAAAACAACCAATGGGGAACGAGGCTGACCAGGGGCTAGGGAACCCCCTGTCTCCCCCCCAGGGCCCCTCTCCCAGGACCCCACAGCAGGGGGGGAGGGCCCCAACATTTCACCTGTTTATTTTTAACAAAAAGAGATTTAAAACTTAACATTGAAAACAACTGGATAAACATGAGATAACAAGGACAGTTTCAAAACAAAACAAGCCACCCTCCTGAGTCTTTAAATGTCCAAATAGATTCTCTGGAACATCTTAAGGCTGACAGAAGGGAGACAGGACTCTCCAGGCATGCTTTGTGGGGAAACTGAGGCAGGAGAGGGTTTCTTCCATTTGTACCTGTTGGAACTCTAAACAACAATAGTTAATTTCTTCCCTCCTCCTCTTCATCCCCCACTCGGCATTGGAAAGGGATTTTTGGGGAAACAATTGGCAAAGGCATGGTTTTGTGAGGGAAACCATGGGTGAAAAAACGGATTGGGAATACACTGGGGGTAATAGGATATAGGGTAAAAGGGAAAGGTGGGATTAGGAAAGAGAGACTGTAGGGGGGGCCTATAATGGAGATATTGTCTAACATGACTACGATTTTTAGCATATATACTGCCTTTACAGAAACACCATCAGGCCCAGTGACCTCTGCTGTTTGTAACCCTTTTCTGCCTTGCACAATTTTGAACCCTACTACTTCTCTATCTCCTAAACTTGGGATGTATTTTTCAGGGTTATTCTTTTTAATAGCAGTTCCATGAACAAATATGTCTTCTTGGTTGTCACATCTTGTTATAAAACCATAATTTTGTTTATCATTATACCATTTTACTATTCCTAAAACCTTAGCTACAGTGATTTTTTCCTTTTTCCGAGTGGCT
The DNA here is from genome assembly GCF_009650955.1 of Corvus moneduloides. Taxonomy (NCBI): domain Eukaryota; kingdom Metazoa; phylum Chordata; class Aves; order Passeriformes; family Corvidae; genus Corvus; species Corvus moneduloides. The sequence goes on from NC_045476.1 coordinate 67,182,997, forward strand.
GCTGTTTTCTGTCTCGCTGTGTTTTTGCTTTCTCTTTTGCTTTCGCTTGCTCCTGTGTTGGAGCTGCCAGGGCTGCTGGGGCTCTCGGGGCTGCTCGTGCCTGTGCGCTCTTCCCGGGGTCGCATGCGGGGCCGCATGCGGGGCCGCATGGGCTGGGCTGGGCCGCGCCGCTCAGCAACCTGCACACTGCCTCCTCTGCTCTCAGCTGTGCTCCCACTGCCTGGGGCCGTTCCCATGTCTCGGCCGGGCCCCTGAGTGACGACCCCCCCGGGCCCTGCTCCAGCCAGCTCCTTTAGTTAGACCCTGAGTGTGCCCATTGTATGGACTTTTTCACTCAATTACTAACATGCAGCAGAAGGTGCAATAATTACTTAAACCACAAGTTTTAGTTACTTGCAATTGTATAACACACTGTTCATAGAAGCATGGCGTGTTTAGCTTGGAAAAGACCTTTAAGATCATCAAGTCCCACCATTAACCCAGCACTGTCCAACATTAAACCATGTACCTCATTGCCACCATGCACACATCTTTAAAATACCTCCAGGGATGGTCACTCAACCACTTTCCTGGGCAGCCTGGTCCAATGCTTGACAACCCTGCTAGTGAAGAATTTTTTTCTAAAATCCAACCTAAACTTTCCCTGGCACAACTTGTAGATGTTTCTTCTTGTCCTGTCACTTGTCACTTGGCAGAAGACCCTGACCTGCATGTCACCACACCTTCCTTTCAGGCAGTTGTAGAGAGTGATAAGGTCTCCCCGAGCCTCCTTTTCTCCAGGCTAAACACCCCCAGCTCCCTCAGACATTCCTCACCAGACTTGTGCTCCAGACCCTTCCCCAGCTCCATTGCCCTTCTCTGGACATACTACAGCCCCTCAGTGTCTTTCTCCAAGTGAGAGACCCAAAACTGGATTGGAGATGTGGCCTCACAAGTTCCAAGTTCAGGGAGATGATCACTGCCATGGTCCTGCTGGCCACACTACTGCTGATACAGGCCAGGATGCACTGGCCTTCTTGGCTACCGGGGCATTGCTGGCTCATGTTCAGTCACTGCCAACCAGCACCCCCAGGGCCTTTTCTGCTGGGCAGCTTTCCAGCTACTCTGTCCCCAGCCTGTGGAGCTGCCTGGGGTTGTTGTGACCCAAATGTAGGACCCAGCATTTGGCCTTGTTGAACATCATACTATTGGCCTTTGTCCTTTGATCCAGTCTGTCTAGCTCCATCTGTTTCCCTAGTTTAGGAACCGTCCCTGTGCACTGCCCTAAAGCACCCCACCATGGATCACATTGGTACTGGAGTCATTCACCTCAGCTACTCAATTGTCTAGCACAAAAAGAGATTCCTGTGATTTCAGTGGGTTTGGACATGAGTAAGTTACAGGCCAGTAATTATGCCTCTAGGAAGGAATTCAGGTCTCTGTGATAGACTCTGAGCAGCCATAACTACATCACATGGAGCTACATACATAAAATTTACATTTGTCAACAGAAACCAAATCTGGTACTTAAGCACAAATAAGCTTTCCCTTGGAAATGCAGCTGAACACTTGAGAGGCTGCAGGCTTTTGTGCCACTGAAGTAAATCACATCACTTTGTGTGTGCCCACAGGCCAATCTAGCCAAGCTGCAAGTCTTGTAATCCATCTCCACCCCATATCTGAGACTTCATAAATTAGTCTCATGTCATGCCTGTGTTTATGTACAAACAAGCATTTTCATTTGTAATTCTTGTTTTTGTCAAGGTAAAACTAACTGCTTGGTCATTGTTAGAGCTAAAAAAGTAAACCAGGGGTTCATATTCACAGAAACAATTTGAGTAATTCAGTTTCAATCATAAAACCCCAGCTTTATCAACACACAGGTGTTTGCATCACCCACAAGAAAATGTCTAAATCTGAAAAAACCAAACACACCTATCCTCAGAGTTTCTTTCTGGCTTAAGCAATCTCTCCCTTCTGCCATCTCAGTGTCTGAATTGCCATATCTATTTGTGAGCAGGTTATCCCAAGTCTTTAACCACTTTGGTTGTTGCTCCCTGAAACACTCCAGCATGCCCACAAGCTACATCCCCATGTGTAACAAAAACCTTCAATTTCATGCTGCAAAACATTTCAGTAACTGGCAGCAACAAAGCCCTCCCAGATTTTCCAGAATCTTTGAACAGAAAAAAATTACACAAAAATAATGATGTCGTGAGACCCTGTGATGCCCAAAAGAGAACAAAATGCTATGTAACTCTGCAGGGAGCTCTCCCCAAACAGTGTGTGCGCAACCCAGTCCATGCCACCTGGCTCTGGTATTTATTGAGGAGCTTGGCCACAATCTCAGTGATCTTCATTGTTCTCCTTCCCTTCGATCCTTGCTCTCTCCCCCATGACCTTCTGGGGAGGCTGGCATTCCTTCTGTGAGCGATTCAAGTCAGATAACACCAGTTTTTTCTACAGCATGGGCAGCTGCTCAGCTGAACCAATCCAGGACCTGGAAATTTAACGTATCTTAGCATTAGTCAACATATTGTAAGAATTATTCATTAAAACTGTGAAGGATTACAGTCACACTGGTAAGGTAAAAAAAAAAAAAGATTTAGGATCTTGTTACCAATCCCTCAGCCTTCTACTTCATACAAATAATACTGCCTGTGATTTCTTATTAACTGCATTCTATTTAAAATCCTTTCTTAAAGTCTGGTTTGCAAACTTTTAATGGGTATATTAATTAGACATCATTAATAGCTCCAATATCAGACATGAATTTCTGTTGTCTCTTAAACCAAATATGATTAACTTCACTCATCCTCAAGGGCATATTTTTTCAAAAATTAGCAAGCACAAGAGTATCAGCTATTATAGTATTAAAAGTGTCATTTTGTGTATGATTTCATGTGCAGGTCTAGACCAGCCTAAAAAGCACCTGAAATCTCATGTGTTTTACACCAATATCCTTGTGGGACTGATGACAGAAATCAAATGGAAAATGCCACATTTTCAGCCGCATTTCCTATATTCTAAGGTAAGCTATCTGTAAGAGAATTATCTCACCTCAAATGGACCTTTTTTAAACATAACAGTGTGCTTTGAAATACTGCAGAAGTCCTACCAATGATGCTGAAATCTCTACTATAAAGGTGTATGAAGTACACAGTCCTTGATCTGCAGAAAGCAATTTTTAAAAATGCCATTGAATGTTTCCTTTCATTCCTAAAATTTCAGCCATTTAGTTAGCCTCTAATACTTAAAATATCATCAAGAGCCTGGAAAACAGAAAACTATGCTGTTCCTAGCTCTTTTGCCAGATTTTTGCTTCACTGCTTCATTGAATCTCTCTCGCTATTACTGCAGCAGCTGGCAAACTGTGTGCTGTGCCCAGCAGGAAAGCCCTCAAGCAAGCCAGCGTATCTCAGGCAGCCAGCAGCTACCCTGCTGCACGTAGTTCAGCAACACCCATCTCTCACTCTCTCCAAATGCTACCAAATAGCCTCATCACTCCTGTCTGCTCTTGATATATTTGTTGTCAGCTTGTAGACGTTCTCCACAATCTAGCTCAGGTTCTGTACACAGTTCCCCAAGACTTCCATTACAAGCATAGCATAATCACAGATGCCTGTTGTTTGGAGTTTTTTGTCACAGCATTAGACATTCTGTGTCCAGTTCTTTCACTTGTCCTGACAGAGCCACCTTACCTTTGAGGAAGTTAAGTAATTTATGGAAAGTAGGTCAGCAAATGAAACATTCCCAGTGAATGAGGCTATTATGGAGGCTGGTACTCATTCAAAGGATGGTAAGTCACCTGTTGCTTTTCCTGCCAGTGCCCTCTCCATGATACAGAGGGTACCATCTCTTTCACACACCGAGATTATTCTGTTCATGACATTGCATTAAACCCCATGTAATCAGAATTAGAGCTAAATATTCAGGCCCATCTGAGAGAGTAGCCACAATGCCATGCATCTTCTCAATTGTTTACACTCCTGTCTGCTCCTTCCATATGACCTAGTAGTCCCCAGCGCTCAATCAAATAAAGGTGAACACAACAAAGCGTTCACTACTCCCCGTCTGCACAGGACAGATGATGAATCAAACTTCTGTCACACAACCCCTCCCAAAGGGAGAAGTCAGGGAGTGATCAATTGGTGCTTCATCAAATGAACCTCTTGTCCTCCCAGCTCCAATTCGTCTGATTGTTTTCCATTAAATATCAAAGAACTGTTGACCTCAACTTTTAAACTTCAACTTTCAGCATTGATCAACAGTAAATAATGGACAGGTCTTTGACAATGTATTTCCATGCTATATCAATTTTTCTTCAGCTGGTGTACCAAGTCACAAGGATGCAACTTTGTCCCCAGAGACCACAGAGGTCTTTGAAGTTCCTTCAAACTGAGAGCAATCCAGAACTTTATAGATCTAAATCATCTTCTGATTGGTAGGGACATCAAACAGTTGCCAGACAACGTCTGGGACCATTTATACAATTTTAGGCAAGTCACTGCACAGCTCTCAAGCTTTCAGAGAATTAATTAATTCAGGATAATATCGTCAGCTTAGAGCTGAGAAAGAAAACATCGTATTTTTTGAGTGTGTTATGATTTCCCAGGATAGCAGGAAATCAGTGGGCAAGAAACTAAAGCTAATTTTGAATGAGGCAACATGTAAAGCAAATGCCTATATAAAATAAGATAGTGAATAACGAGTGCAGCTATTTAAATATTTAAGCCTGGGAATCAACTGTGATAAGAATGGGGAAAAAGAGATACCTAAATTTTTCTATGTTAAAACTTTTTTTGCTGTAGGCATTTTTCGTATTGCACAGCTTCATCTAGTGACATCCAGCTGTTTCATCACTTTAAAAAGAAATAACACATCTTCAAAATCAAGTCCCTTCCCCGATGAGCTCAGTCACACAAGAGAGTGGGGGATACTTCCTTGCCTTTTCTCACACTACAGATCTTCATATTTTTAGCAAGTTCTCATTTTCTAAGCAACAAAAAACCAGCCTCCTTGGCAGCCTACCTTCCTTGTATGAACCTTATTTTCAGCAGGCAAATGTCCATCCAGACAGAATCCCTAATTTCTTATGCTAATACTGAACCTCTACAAGCAGACAACAAGGAGCTTTTTTTGTATCAGTTACATTTTGGGGAAACATAGCCTTATTTTATACACCAGGGCCTCAGGCTTGCTTATATTAGCTTATATTGTGGAGGAACTTGGCCTAGTAATTCCCAGTGTTGGCTCATCATTGCTAAACTATAAATGGATATTTTCTGTTTGGCTGGGTGCCCAGGCAGCTTTCTTTTAAATTCTTAATCCCACTTAAACAACATGTTCCTAATAGAAACAAGTGGTGGTTTCCACACAGTAACTAAAGTTACTAAATAAAGCACAGCTACCACCAATTACCTTCTCACCAGCATGACTCACCAAAATGCTGGGGGCTAAGGGCTATCTGACCATTCTGTTTCTGATGCTGATACTCCTGCTTTTCCCAGCGACCTTGTCAGCTCTCTCCCTCAGACAATCCATAAGAACGCTGTATTCTGCATCGCCCTTCTTGGTGCAATGAGCTTGCGTCAGCCTCAACTCACCACATCAATCCCACCTCCAAATGTACCCTAATCCATTTATGAATCTCGAGCTCCTTGGAGCCTTCCAGATGTCTTCCCCAATATTCAGTTTTTCTCTCCTCAGAGACTCAAAGAATTGTGGAATCATAGAATGATTTGGGTTGGAAGGGACTGATGCCTCGTTGGGACCACGTAGATCACCCAGTTTCAATCCCCCCCACTGGTGACAGGGACACCTTCCACCAGACCAGGTTGCTCAAAGCCCCATTCAAATGTCCTACACTGCTCACATACCTTATGGGTGGGTCTTATTCTTCTTTTTATGGCTGCAAAGAGTCCTGTTGTCATGACAACTTTATCCCCACAGCTATACCCATTCTGTCTGCTGTGCTTCCATTAAAAACTATCCCAAATCTGGTGCAATTAAATTGTTTTGTACTGGGAAAAAAAAACTAGTACATCAGACAAAGCAAGGAAGGAACACAAAAGAAGGGTAGTGGGTAAGTATATACATCAAAAAGGCTGAACAATACTTGAGGAGAGAAGTCAAACATATACCTATTATAAAAGAAATACAGTCCTCTTGTCACAAATATACTTTCTTTCAGCTTGTTCTTTCACTAATAAAATACATAAATACATAATGGCATTGCTGAGCAATAAAAAAACCCAAACCGCTCTTATCCATATACTTTGTAGGCCGTAAAAGGGGGGCCCAGGTTTCCCAATCTATTTTAAGACTTCCTAAGGTATTTCAGACATGGGGGAATAGAACACATGTATCCGAAACTTTGATTCTTTTCTACAATACAACTTATAGCCACATTTGCTACAATACCCTAACTTGTTTATTACTAAAAATTTGTTTGAACACTTAAACAACTTGGTAAGTCTTGATCACACTTGCACTGATGAATTTTTGTGGCTACTGCTAGCAAGTACCCCAACTATAATTTAGGAGAGCCTGATTTGGGACATTAATCTTCAGAAAGAATAACCCATCTCTAAATTCATGAACAAGCTCTATTTACTTCCATGGTTAATGGATTGTGTAAATACTTATCTATGAATGATTTCTTTAGTTAGGGCCTTGTTTTCTTCACAGAGGGATCCTGAACCATTCCCATGCCTCCACTTTGTTTCTTCTTTTCTTGCAGCCAGAAATGTGAAGGACATCCAGGTCTTCTGGCCAAGCACTGCTGGTGTCACCTGGGACAGACTGCATGGACACAACAGAGAATATGGAAGGTTCACTTCACCGGGGAACTGCAATAGCACTGAGGTAGGGGTACAGCCCAAACTTTAGCTCCTCATTAAACAGATTGCCAGAAGCTGATCCCCAAAGCATAGATATGCTTTCAAACCCTAAATATTTTTAACATGGACTCTTCCTCCAGTTCCGACACAGTATCCACTCATCCCATTCTTTTTTGTAGTAGTTTTTGCCTGTTGAACATTTTAAATAATGCAGTTACTTATCTGTTTGCCTGCAAAAAATAATAAAGAAAAGGTTATAGAGATATGGCTACCTCTAAAGGTCATGTTAAAATTGAGAGAGAATACAAAGAGACTGCGACTTTTACCAGAATGTGGGAGAATACATGTACATGAAGGCTGCAAATATTTCAGTTGAGTGGATTTTATTTTGCATTCTATCTGGTTTCACTTATATGATAATTGAAGGAAAATTGTGATAGAAAATAGAGCACTTTCCCATGCTGTGTCTAAAGCTTTTTTAATGATTAAATGTCATCATGTCTCAAGTGTACCAAAAATACTGGTGAAAGTCATCTTAATTTTTAAAAACAAATATGCATGAGAACTGGTTGTAGCTGGACATAGTTTTGGATTAGAGCAGGTCTGTCACTAGAGTAAGTTTTATTGTGATTTACCCAAGAGAGTTTGTATTAGGTTCTTCAGGAAAAAGTAAAGATAAAAATATTTTTAAGTCTTCTACTAAAAGATTTTTAATTTTTTTTTTTTTTTGGCTGAAACACCTCCTCTGTGTGGAAGACTGGCCAATCACTTGTTATTGTTACAAGTGAAAATATCTCTAGGGACATACACATATCTCCTGAGAACAAGAACCAATCTCTGCTCTCACTCCAACAGCCGTACCTTTCTTTTATAAGTGAAGACAGAGTTGGCCCTTAATAACAAATGAAGGCAAGGCAAAAAAAATCAGAGAAAAGCAAGCAGCTAAGGACAGCACAAAAGGGGAAAATGTCCACAGAAAAACTTGTCTCACTTGTTCTCCAGTTGATGTTGCCTAATCAGGAAGTTTCTCCCATTCCTAGTGACTTAACTGTGGGTGAATTAAGAACCTGTCTCCACTTCCATATAATGCACTAGCCAGTTGTCAGGTATATATATCAGTGCACATATTTATACCTCATTTAAATATCCAGTCCTAACTGAAGCAGGCAGCTTTAATTACTGAGTTTCCATGTATTTTACTGTGGCATTTCAATGTTCCTTTTAATTTGGTTCTGGATATTTCTGTTGCCTCAGTTTCCTTGCCAATTGGGACAATTTTTTTTAAACAGCAAGTCCTCAATAAAATAATGAAACCTGACTTTTATACTCCCATTGATCACAACAAAGACCAAGTCAGTTAAGTAATTAAGAGATTGCTATTTTTTTATTGCATTTCATTAATTTTAGAACTCAATTGTGGTACTTTACAGGAGATTTTGTTCTTTTAGCACATGCATTCAGAGACTGTTTTATAAATTTCCTCTGAGCTTGGATTTCAGAGGTTTCTATTCCCACCAAAGAATTCTCACAAGATTCCTATTATCTCATTTTCTCTTTTTTTTTGGCCTTGCACTTTGACCCTGGCATTCTCAAAAGGACACTTTGTTTTTTACATTAGGCTTCTACCACAGACTGGTTTTCTAAACAATAAAATAGAGTAACTTGCAGTCCATACTTGTCCAGAGTCCGAGAGACAGGCTCCACAAGCCAAATATATACAGTGGGAAAGTATAATTTAAAATGTTCCAGACTAAACATTTTAAAATCAGACAAAATAAATATTTCAAAGCACTAACCTGAAAACTATTGCTGGAGCTTGATGTTGTTACTGCTGTAGCTCCTTGTTAAAATATCGTGAATTTTTAATGCTTTCAGGCATCCTACAGATAGCACAAGCAGTATATGTTGGCTCACAAATTATTTGCTGCCCTTCAGCACAACCTACAATATCCAGTGCTTTACCTTTGAAATTAGGAGATTCTGTAGTTAATAGAAAGTCTACCTTTGCTAGGATCAGTTGTTTACTTTGCTATGTGTGCTATTTTGAACAAGAACTTCTAGCTACATGAAATAAGAATGCCAGGCTCAAGATAGTAGTAATAATAAGAATTATTATTGTTTTCATTCTGTGCCTTTCGTTACTCAAAGCTCCAAACCATCAAAACCTGGGTGCAAGGAGTTAGCTGAAGTAAGGACTCACAGCAGGACAGGTTCACCCTTTACAATAAGACACAGCTGCTTCACCCAGGTATTGGATTTTCCAAACCTCTAGGATTCTACCTTTTTGGACAGGCTCTCACCAGGCTCAGAAACAAATATATATATTATCAAAATACATATGGCATCTGCTGTATTCATTAGACTTTCTTTCTCTTCTTTCAGAGGTTTGAGTTTTTTGGTTGCTGGTTTTGGATCTTTTTGGGGTTTTTCAGTGGGGTTTTTTTGTTGGTGATGCTTTTTAGTTTGGATTCGGGGGGGGGAGTTGTTTGTTTGTTTTTCTTTTTTGTTTGTTTTTTTTGGGGGGGTTGCTTTTTTCATCTTTTGGGGGGGGGTGTTTTGCTTTGGGGGGGAGTTTGTGCATTTTTTGTTTGGGTTTTTTGGGGGATGGAAGGATGCTAGCTATAGGATTGAACTTGGTAGGGTATTCAGCTCTACAGGCCACCTAATAATTTATCATTCCTTAACCTTCAGCATGAAGATATGACTATGTCCCATGCAGAAATGGTCATGATATTAAACAGGAAAGCCTTTACAGATTTTTTAGGGCCTGTATCCCAAGAGAATCACCTGCCTAAACATTAAAACCAGGAGTGTAGATAAGGAAGTATTAAATCTGAATTTACTATTCTAACCGGAAAAATGAGATTTCTTTTTTAAAAAGAAAAATAAAAATGTCTTACTGCTCAGGAGCCCAAGAAAAGCTGTGATAAAAATGTCTTGCAATTACACTACTGTAGATCTCATTTTCAGATTATTTCATTTTCCAGCAGGAAGTGTGTCATGGGCTCTGTGTCACATAGAAGTAAACTGAGATGTCACACAAGCTATTTCTAGAGCCTTCAGAAGGATCTGAAGGAGTCAAACTTCTCTCCTCTGACCAATGGGACCATCCCTAGTCTGGCACTTTGTTTCCCAAGTTGCTTTATCCAGCTTACATTGGGAGAAAACATTCTGAAACAAGTGAATGATTAAAACATACAGTACTCTTGTCAGTGAGGAATAAGCATTGCACACTACTACTGTTATTATTATCCCTTCCAAAATTAAAGACTGAGCAAAGTACTTCTCAGTCAGTAAGGCATGAAATCTTGGATTCTTTTCTAGCTTTACTCAGAGATTCTGTTAGCAGAGGGTTTATGTACAAAAGCATCACTTACCCTTTTAAAGCTGACTCTGATAACCCCACTCAGGTAAGATTCCAAGAGTAGAAAAAAAATTTGCACCTTGGATCTACTGCCATGGCTGACATATTTCTAAGAAGGAAAAGAGAAGCAAGTGTTGGCTCTGAGTTAAGATTCAGAGGCAGGAAAGCAGGCCACAAACATGAGAACACTGCATGCTGAAGCTAGTAACGTTTTATAAATTTCAATTAAGCGTTGAACACCAAGCATCCAGCACAATTTGCAGTGGTAAGCCCAAGAAGCTATGACACAGAGGGAGACAAAAACTGTCCACTTTTATGAGAAAAGTTGTTTTACAGTATTTAATTAGATCTTAATAGGGACCAGGTCATAAAGCAAAAAGAGTAACATGAATTATGGAATTATCTATACGCCAATAGAAAATAACAGAATTTTATTTTAACATACAAAACCATCCTGCAACATCACCAGTAGGACAAGATATTTTGTAACTCATTGCTGGGTGCAAGTGAGGGCTATACAATTTGTGCATGTCTGTGTGTATGTACTTTATTATTTGCATAGTACAAAACTATTCATTAATGGGACTATATATAACATAGTTTTCGAGAGCCACTAGAGAAAACATTTGCACTGCCCTCATATTTCCTGTTTTCTGAATCAAGACTGGCATTAACAGATTACATAAATTTCCAGGATCTGTTAGAAAGCTATTGGTTGATATGTGACACATGCATAGTAAGGAAGACTTTAAGAACGATAAATGAAGTATTTTTCAGATGTCAAAAGCAAGCAACAACCTGACTCATGACTCCTCTTAGAGTAGCTAGTTACTAGTGTCTTCTTCTAGAACAAGTCCCTGTGTGGACACTCAGGAATAAGAATATTGTCACAGAGGGTTAATACAACCCATACTCTCACCTCTGGGAAAACAAAATAAAATCCTATTACGTCTTTGCAGCATTTATTTCACAGCAGCTATTTTGTAGATTCCCACTATAGTGGTGTGACCCTGGCTGGATGCCAGGTGCCCACAAAAACTGCTCTGTAACTCTCCTCCTCAAGTGGACAGGAGAGAGAGAATGTAATGAAAGGCTCATGTGTTGAGATCAGAATGGGGAGAGATCACTTACCAGTTACCATTAGGGCCAGAACAGACTCAATTTGGGGAAATTAATTTAGTTTATTACCAGTCAAAATCAGAGTAGAATAATGAGAAGTAAAGCAAATAGTAACAACCCCATCAGAAAATTTCTAACAAGCCCAAATATTCCTGGTATGAGAAGCACTTACTATATGTCTTTCTCAAATGCAAAAGGTATAATTTAAATTACATATTGTAAATAACTGACGAGAAGAAACATGCTACATGGACTTGTCCATGGTTTTATGAGAAAGTTACAAACGTGGTTTTCCATGGTGCTGCCAAAAGCAAATTGGCCATACACACACCAAGTCAGCTACTGATGGACTTGAAACACATCCAGCATTGCACTAGAAAGCCTTAGACTTAAGTCACAAAATTCTGAAAAGCAAAGGTATACAGCAGTTGCTGCTAAGGGAAATGCCACCTACTCTACCACTTAGTAAAACACCACACACCTGGTCTGGTAAAATATTTGATCTGAATTGTCCTTTATATCAAGGACAATAGAGAATATATGCATGCCATAGAACCAGTCAACACCAAGTCACTTCCACCCACATTAAATCCAGAGCCTGAACTCCTTGAGGAGTCACTGCAGGGACACTGGTGCTGATGAGACATGGCACAGAAATAAAATAGACACACTTGAGAGCACTGCACAATGCTCCCAAAGTCATGCTGGTCAGCCTATACAGCTACTGTGCAATACTAAAAAATATGGTGGTCCAGATCTGCACTAAAGGAAAGATCTTAACCTTGTTCTCAGTCAAATGTGATGTGGCCACTACAAGGCCAATTAAACTGCCTCCACAGTGAAGGACTCAGGCTGAGGGAGCTTAACTCAAGAGCAAACAATATTTACTTTTAAAAGAACCCTTTTCAACTACCAAGGCAGAGAGTGGAAACAGGACTTACATGTGAAAGGTAATACATTTCCACTTCTCACATGAATAAAATCACACAGGACCAGTCATACTTGGCATATAAACTTCTGGAAGTTCCTTCTTCCACCTTTCTAAAATATTTACTGTGTCAGAGTGCTAATCCACGTTTTATACATTCACTCTCCAAAAGTCTGGATTTTCAGCCTGAGACCTTTCCTTCTTTTCCCTAGGAAAAGTGCATATTAAGAATAAATTTCACAATTAATCTCTCAAAGACAAATTATTTCTAATATTTTAAAAGTGAAGGGTAATCTCCTATACCTTTAGATTTGGTGAGATGCAGAGACACACCTGAAGGATTAATATGACCATATAATTCCAGATGAGGTAGTAAAATTCCATTTGCTTTAAGAAGGGACTGTGTGTCAGTTTTCCACGTTCTTCTAATGAATATTTCATATGGGTTTTAATGCAATGCAAGAGCAGATCTTAATGTAGGTAAGTGTAATGGATACAGGATAGCGCATTACTGATGAAAAGCCAAGTAGATGTGGCCAAAGGGAAGAAAGTGCCCCTGTGGAACTTAAGCAGCTCCAGGAAAATTAACAGTTCAGCAAGCTTTACTAAGTACTATGGAATTCTCCCCTGAGTTGTTACTGTTGAAATACATTTTCATGTTCTCCATCAGTCATTTCACTTTGTTGACTGAATGAGATGTTTTGCAGTCCTGAATAAAAAAGAAAAGAAAACCTAACACTCCTTGTCTATAGTTTCACTGCATTCATGAAGGATTCTGGATCATCCCATCAGGAAAGAACACTGACACCACTCAATTCTACACAGTGTAAAATTATTACAGATTTTCAATTAAGGGGCTAAGGATATTTCATAACTTTTTCATAACTAATCAAATTAATTGCAGTTGAGGGACATTTCCTTTGGTTTGCAAAGCATTCTCTGCATCTGCCCTGCAAATCCTTTATTAATTTGAAGCTAAGGAAAGGCAGAACTCAAAAGTACCCACTACTGCATGGAAGATGTGCAAATGAGCTGATGTTTCATGTTCTCTTTTCAACTTCAAGCATCTGAAGGAAGGATGTTGGTTGCCCTTTGTCACCATGGCTGCCTAGGTGTACATTTACTGATCAGAGTATTGAGGCTGAAAAGACAGAGACTAAAAACAACATTTCATGAAACACACTAGGTATTCCAAGACTAAAATGTCAATTTGATGTGGAGGGCATTTCATTTTTTTGTCATCTTAGAAATATGGCCGGTTTCCTTCTAATTGCTAAGAATAAACTATGTTGCAATTTCAGTGAAAGCCTCAGGCTTTTGTCATCTACAAATGTGTTTGAAGTTTCCCAGAAACTTCTGTATCTTGTACTGATATCTTGTACTCCTATTTTGATTAATCTTAATCTGACTAAAAAAAAAAAGCTGTTTCACCTTATGCTTTTCAGACTTTAAAAATCTTGCTCATGGTATATATGAGATTGCACTAACAAACAAAAGCACAACTCAAAGTCCAAACTATACCTCATGGAGATGGAATAGACTGTTTCCCTAATCCATTTGCTACAGCTCACACTCTAGAAGACTGTAAGGGATGAATAGTAGAGCTCCTTCCACAAAGCACAGGGAATTGACCTCGGCTGCTCTCCTATGAATAATGGGAGCTCCTGCAGCAAGGTGATAGCAAACATAGTAGTATAGCACTTTGTAGCTCCCACTCTTGAGCAAGGCAGGGAAGGAAAAAAATAATTCAGCCCCAAAGACATTTGCTGGTCTAATTTTTTTTTCCTCTTCTTTTTCACAGTCCCAGCATAGTTGTAGTAATGAAGTATTTATTCTGGTGCAGCTAGCAGTCCCCTAAACATAAGACTCACGTCATCAGCAATTTTCAGAGCATTAGAAAAAAAGAATGAGGAAGAGAAATAAAGTTCCCTTCAATAAATTGTCAAACCTAAATGATTCATTATGCACAGCTTCTATGAAGACAGTTGCTGTTATGACATTGATGGCATTCATAAATACACAGGTACCACTAAGAGGTGATGGATGTAGTCAGAACATTGTCCTTCATCATTTCCACTCCCCTCTTTCATTATTCTTCACTTTTTAATTATGACAAGAACTATTTAAAGGCAGACTCCTGTTATAATCAAATCATCGTATTCTGCTTTGGAGATTTCATAGGGGGTTCCAAGAATGTTGGTTTGACTAGGATGAGATGTGGGTTTTTGCCTCCAAGCACTCTCTGCTTGGTGAGTTCCTCCCTTTCTAGACATTTTCCTGCTCAGCACCTCTACAGATACCAGTCTATGAGATGGAAAACAACGAAAGAACATATTACTCAGAGTGAAATTGTCTCTAGTGTCCTTTTTTTCAAACTGTGAAAAATGAAGACCAGATTTTCAGTTTTAGCCAATATTCAGACAGAAAAAGGAGAAGGTGGTAGCAGGGGCATAGAGTGTATCATAGTATCTCTTCTCCCTCATTTTTGTTTTCTCTGTATAGTCAAAAGCAGCTCAGTCTTGTTCAGGCTAAAGGGGGTAATGCAAGACTGAGCTTAAAACTGAGGTTCACAGATACACCAATGTGAGAACTGCTGCATTCTGGTTATAATTGGTCTTAGCTAAACTGATTCCACTAGAAAATTTTCCTAATAATTCAACAGTTTGATCCAGTACTGTAGTCTGTGTCTAGAATCTCACAGCTTTAACATTTCAGTGTGCTAAATGCAGAAATGCTCATGGTACCGCTTGAAAAGCAAGCTGCCTCCATAAAATACCTCACTATATTGGAGGAACCAAAGCCGCCAGAACACCGAGATCACGGAAGATCTGGATCTCTTTGAAAATGCTTTGGAATAATTCGGGGGTTTTGTAATTTTTCTTATCTAATCCTGTGATGCTCAGCTTTGTTCTCAATGCCCTTGCAGTCTTCAAAATCTATCATTGATCGTTAGGGGCAGAAGAGTAGGTTTCCAGCTGCTAGTGGTAAGACAAATTTTTATCAAAAATAATTGAACCTTGTCAGGTACCAAGGAATTCCACTTTCTCAGAAACCTTATTGGTCTTAAGTTCAGGTGACAGCCACAAACATCACCACTAATTTTCTGGCTTCTCAAACACACAATAGTCAACTTCTCATAGTCAGCATTTAATAGCTGACACTGGTGCTCCCCCAAACTACAACCACATGTTTTATGCATAGGGAAAAAAAGCAAAACAACTGTGCTACATAAGAAATCATGAACTGTTAAATATTTTTTAAATCACTTTTGGTTTGCATTTGCCCATTGTTCCCCAGTGGTGCAAAACATCATTAAGCACCTACTCCTATCATCAGGCTAACTTATCATTGGTTTCAAGAACCATTCTGGTCACACATCTCTTTGCAGAGTATAATAAAGGCATAGTGAAATGCAATAGAGGACACAAATACAGCTAGAAAATGATACTTGCACATGTAAAATAAATTACAAGGATGGCATGCTCCATATTGAATCCACATAATTTTTTGTTGAGGAAAAGAAATCGGAAAATTGTCTCCTAACTTTTTTTTTAAGTGTTCCACAGCATAAAAATAAACCAACTAAAACCCCCCCCAAAAAAGCATTCTGTCTCTTTATTTGAAAGTTTACTTTTAAAAATTTTTCATTTCAAGATGATTATATATTCTCTAAAGAAATATTGAATCATCTAGCCAAGCAAGAAAATAATTTCTACAGAAAAAGTGCAACCAAAAAGTTTCTGACAACTATTACAAAATGATAGCAGTAATTTTATTATAATATATTTTAAAAACTCCAAAAACCCCAACAAAACAAAACAAAAAACCCAACCAAACAATGGGAGAAGATATATTTGAATATGCTATTATGCCTTGGCTTTAGCATTCAAGCTCAAGGACAAACAAGAACAAAATTTCCATATATAGATATATACTGTAAGCTAAAAATGCTGTGGTACATAACATCCTTGAGATGGTTAATAAGACCAGCATGAGAAATCTGCACCACAGGGTAAAAACTAATGATTGACAAATACTAAGCACCAAAAGGACTGCATATAAAAGGGGAAAAAGCAGAACTTGTTGACAAGTGAAGAGCAGTGAGAGGAGATGAGCTGAACAAATTTTTTTTTAATGAGGTGTTAAATAGATCAGCTCTGGAGGTTGGATAATGACCGTGCCAATGATTTGGCCATGGATGTGAAAAAAGCTCAATAACATGACATTTGGGAAACTCAGGAGAGCACTGAAACATGAGATAGCTTCTGAGACAAAAGGTGAAGTTCTTCTGCCACTCAGAGAACTTCTAATGATGCTAGGGTTGCAAGGACTTGGCATCTCGTTAAGGTAACATGGTTTTAAAAAGCAAGTACAAATTTAAAGAGAAAAAATCCTACTTTATAGAAACTCCCTCACTCCCAGAGAAAAATTCTGAAAGTGCAGCTTTTCCTCCCTACACATTACCATTCCATTCTATGTCCATAACTGTAGTGGATCTCTGGAAAACTGGGGCACCACCAAGCTGGGTCTACCAAAAAGGCAGTACCACATTAGAGCAACATGCCAATGGAGCAGGGGAAGAAGAGTAAAAAGAACAAGCAGCACTTGCTTCACTGAGTATCAGAATTTAAAAAAAAAAAAGAAAATCAGCCCTGTGGGAACATTTTCATGAGAAAAAGAGCAAGCAACAGAATTGTCAGGTTGTACCAAAAAAAAAGAAAAAAGAAAAAAAAAAAAAAAAAGGAGTCTAAAATAGCTAGCAGTTGTTTGAAGGAACATGACAGTGACAAAGGCAGAGGAAGTTTGTGGTGGGTGTTCAAGGATGGCAAGGAACAGGATATGTTTACGTGCAGAGATGCTAAATATAAACTCCAAGGTGCAGCAGAGATGAAAGACACCTCATCAACAGCATCTGTAGAAGGTCAGGATGCAGTATAAAAGAGGGGAAAAAGACATAGGCCCCGATTCACACGGAAGATGGCAAAAAGAGATTTTGTGCCACTTCCCCATGGTTTTGCTGGGCAAATATGTAAAAATACATAAAAGCTGCCCTTGCAAACTGAAGTTTTATTTGTACCAGAATCACAGACAACATAAACTGAAGAACTGGTGACCCATGATGCAAAAGTATTACAAAATTTAACTTGTATTTCATGGAATAAATGTTCTATTAAAGTCAGTGCAACTGTAGCTGACTGTAGCTGCTCATCAGAAGAGATGAATAGAAGTAATAGGGTTTCAGATTTGTCATTTTTTTCCTGAGATGGAAATCGAAATGGTTCCAGATTCTGAGAATGTCATCAAACACTGCCACATAATTTGAAGAAAGGGCTGTATAAATACATAAGGTAAAATTTTCATTTAAGTAGAGCTTGAGATACTGCTGGCATGACAACACTTAAGACCGAGTAAGAAGTTTCAGTTTAAAATTTTATAGTTTCATGGCCTGTGAGTTATATCATATAAAGGATACCACTAAAGGAATTGTTGTGCTGTGTTGCTACACAACAGGTAGCCATGGAAATCCATGCTGTGATGTAAAATTATTAAAGAGGGTTATGACCACATGATTTAGTCCTTTGCTTTGTTTCACAGATGACCAGTTGATAGTCAAAACTCTCTTCATCAGCTCCTCAACACAGACACTTCTGTTCATTACCTGGTGCAGTATGGTTTTAATTGATCAAGCTGCTGGATATTTAATTCAGCAGATCATCCATTTCTGACCACAGTTCTTTTCAAGTCAGCTTCCTGAGTGTTATTTTTCAGGTGAAAATCCAATGGTCCTTGTTTCAAGTGATTGTGACAGTGAAATCCATACAGAAAGCTCAAACATAGACAGTCTACCCTTAACTGCTTGTTTATCTTGTGCATCACAGCCCCGTTTAATCAATTGGCATTGATTTAAAATGCAGGGTAATCTCAAAGGAGAGAAGTAGGGTAGATGGGCAGGTATAGATCAGGGCAGGAATGACAGCACAGTTCAGATCTAGTTTTATAGATGTCCTGTGGAGAAAGAAAGCACAGAGAGATGGGGAATTAGCAGGATGAGCAGACCAATTTTGTTCTTTCTTCTGCTACTGCACCCTTCTTGGCAATTACAAACAATTAAAGCCTACAAAAGCAGACTTTCCTGCTCTGTGTTCTGACACAGGATTTTCCATGTCACCTGGAGCTCCAGCCCAGCAATGCTCACTCTGGCTCAGTGGTACGCAAAAGAATCAAAAAATTCAAAAGACAGGAGGTGCAGAGGAATAAGAGGGAGATGTTAAGGAAAAGAAAAAAAAAGAAGGAACAACACATAAGCCCAACAAAAAAGAAACAACAGAAGTTTTCAATTTCCATTTCAAATAGAAATACAGAATATTTTCCCAGGAAGCATGTTTTCATGGGCCACCTGAAAAATATATGTCTTTTATTTTACTATTATGCCATACAATCACCAGAATGTTCTGTGGCCAGAGGAGATTGCAGCATGAAGTAGATAATGAGGTGCAGTAGTTAAGCAATAGTCAAGAGTTTTAGGGGCATTTTTTTTTAACTGCTCTTAATCAAGACACAGAGACCAGCAGATGGGCCACCTGTGATGAAAGGCAAGTAGAAAAACTGAGCTTGCCATTGTTCTTAAAATTGTTATGCACATATCTGACAGCAACTAAATTAGATCAAAGCAGAATACAGAGGGGATCACAAAGCAACAGCCACTGAAGCAGGAAAAGATGTGAAAAGAGCTACAAGCTAACTAGCACAGGGACATGAAATGGGTACTGACCAAAGCTGTGAAACAGCAGAACCCAGCAGTATCAAAGACATTGTTTATTTCAGAACTACAGAAGAAGTGGAAACATGAAGGTGTGGCATGAAAGAAAGAGATGTAATAAAGATGTAACATTGAGAGTCTCTTGCAGAATTAAAGTTACAAACACCCACCAGGGGAGATAAGACACTTTCTGTGCTTTCACTTGCTTAAAAATTATTCATAATAAGGAAACAGGTTTTGATACAATAAAAAGCAGTCCTGCTATTATATATGGGGAGCAGAAGTGGAACTGGAATATCCTTTTCCTTTCCATCTGTTGTGTCATTAAGCTCCAGAAACTATTAAAAACAGTTATTAGAAACAGTTATTAAATATTAGAAACAGGTATCTTTGACCAGTCTTGTTTTTCCCATTACAAGCTGCTGTCATCCTAATGATCCAGATATAGTGACTGAATTATTATTTGTACACCAGTCATACTCACCCAAGGCCAGACAGCCCTATAGAGAGCTCAAGAGAGCTTGGATATTCCTCAACACCAATCCCTCTGTCAGTGGGAGAGTCAGGTAAGCCAAAGGGCTCTCTCCAGACCATCAAC
This sequence comes from Corvus moneduloides, assembly GCF_009650955.1. Taxonomy (NCBI): domain Eukaryota; kingdom Metazoa; phylum Chordata; class Aves; order Passeriformes; family Corvidae; genus Corvus; species Corvus moneduloides. Next base: position 67,202,587 of record NC_045476.1, read on the forward strand.
ATCAGGTCTAGATAAAATCACGCTGTGGATGTGACACCTCCATGGCTCTCTGGAAGGGAACTCTTAAGAGGTTTTCCTATCTTCTAAACAAACAAAGTCCAGCTAGTACAATCACAATCTTCATTTTCTAAACCAAATTTTTTTCTAAACCAAGTGCACATGGTCACATGTCAATGAAAAAAAAAATCATCAAAGAGAGAAGAGGCCTTTCTTATGGCAACAAACTAGCTCAAGCTTTCCTGGATAAATTGGAGGTGTGGTGGTGGAAGGAAAAAAGTAGGAGTAACATTCTACTCCTCTCTCTTCATTTATTTTCTTCAAACAATAAATTCTTCAGCCTTCTTTTACCTCACCTCTTGCTTGAATTTACAGAAACTTCGACCAGTGTAAAAGCCACAGCGTCACTCACCTCTCCTAACACATCAGAAATAGCATCAGCTGCCTGTCCTGCCTTCTCTGCAGCTGAAACAGCAATGAGGTGGCAGCAGAAGAGCAAACAAGATGGATGGGAAATGGCTCTCTGCTGAAGTCTGTAGTGCCATGTCAGGAAAAGTTCGAGCAGAGGATGTGGGGGTCAAGGTTCTTCCCTGTGACCTGGCCTTCCTAGGGGAAAATATGTAGTGGGTAGCTGTGTACATGTGTAGCTATTAGAAAAAGGTACTGTAAATTGTTTCCTTTCTGTCAGATTAATTGTCATGTGCTTTATTTAGGAGCAACTTAATCACACAGGACATAAAAATAAATGTGTGTTCAGAATCTCAAATTATTCTCAAGTCCAGCTCAGCCTGCTGTGAGGCTACAGTTTCAATCACGAGATGTGTTTCTCTTCAACGGATAAATTTGCCAGACATTCGGTGGAAAAAAATTCTATTAAAGCACATAGTCAATCTGTAGGGAACCTGGCCTTTGTTGACATTGGCTTCAGTGAATTAAGGGACATCGATCCCAACCTCACCAGTTTTTTTAAGACTCCGGTTTTACAGTGGATTTGAGGAAGCATTTGCTAGTAAGTCTGAAGTTGAAAAATAAATAGGAATCTATGTGCTTGCAGTGAAAAAGAGGTACAAAATGAAAATTATAGGGATTTTTGAAAGAAGTTTACACTGAAATTCTTCCTTCTGCATCATGACCAGGGAGGAAAAGAAGAAAAAAAGAAAAAAAACCAAAACCCAAGCAACCAAAAATCTGGAGGCTCCTGTCCCGAATGTGAAATATGCAATAAAATTTCCCATTAATTCCCATATTGAGCATGAAATGGTTCCTTCACATTGAAAGAATGTGTAAGTATACTCAACAAGAGTTCTGAAAACTATTACCAAATTATTTTTTCACATGTTAAACAGTGAATTCCAAACTATATTTGGAGAGCTGGATATGGCTTCATCTTTTTATTCATCCTTTTAGCACCATCAGAACAAAACAGTGTCAAAACACCTTCCAATTTTCCCATCTAAAGTGGAGAATCTATCTTGAAAGCTGCCTTGCAGAAGAGATTAATGTTTCAATGATAAACCAATATAACTGCTTAAAAATAACACAGGCATGTCATAAAAGTATCACTGTTTAAGTGTTTAATTATTTTTAACTTAATTAAATGACCTTAAACATTTTACAACAGAAATATGGGAATTTGGTTATTGTCAGCATCAATTCTACCATTACCTTAAAAAAAACCCATGTATGTTGCAGATTTCTGAGAAAGGATGAAGCAGTTATCAAAAAGAAAAATCCTGTCTTGGAAAAATGTGGACCCACAACAATAGACTCTCAACTGAAGGAATTTATCTTTTAATGAGATGGTGTGTGCATAACCTTTTGCTGCTTTAGAAAGTGTGGTCTCATGCACCTGGAACTCCCTACATGGCAATGGGACTCTCACTATTCCCCCCCTTCACAGCAGAACCATGGGAACTGAAAAAAGAATTCTACATACGAGAAATGTTACTACATTATTAAGAAGAAAAATGCTTCACAGAATGTGGAAAGATACTCTCCAAAACCATGGAGAGTTGGCTTCTCTTTCCTGATGCTTGTATAAAAAGTATGCTGGAGATGAAGGCTATGGCCCAATTGTACAAGACCTTAAACATGACAAAACATTCAAAATTGGTGTAAAGAGAAGGCAAAGACAGAAGAAATCGCTGGAAGTAGCAAGACAGTTTATTCCACTGTCTTTGATCAATGAGAAACAAGAAGAGATAAAATAAGGTACAGTCCTTGGGAATATGAAACACTGCTCCCATACTGAATATTTATTCTAAAGCTTGGTTTTTAACAAAATCTTAACTGAATCAGTAAGTGTGAAAAATGGCACGGAACATCCAGAAAGAAAAAATAAAAGTGTGGTTTTAGGCTTTTTTCATTTGTATGCAGAACTAAATATCTCAAAGTATATTTTGCTTCTGTTCTCTCTTCCTGTTTTGTCCAAAATATGAAATAAGAAACCCAAGCTTATTTATTTAAGACTGTTTGAATCTCAGAAAATGCTGTTCTCAGGATGTGGCAGTTCATATTCTATCAGAAGAGGCTTGCCTATTCCTGAAGAATATCTCTAAACACAAAACAGAAGAGAAAAGCTAGGAATAAAACAACAGGAAGGATACATGCACCACCGCCAGTGGTAGAGAGAAGAGATTTCAAATGCAACGTAGTGTGCCAATCACCATCACAGCTTTAAAATTAAGTAAAGCTGCCACATCTCCCATTCTGCCATTACTTCTCATTAAAAAAATCAGTTCCGATATTTTCTATTTTATTTGTACATATGGCAGAAGTGTGAATTCCAAACAAATGAGGAACGCATTGCCTGCCTTCCAAGAGACAAATGAAAACCTGGACACTTTAAAGCTGGCATGTATTTTTCTCACACCTGAAAGCTAAGCGAAAAATCCCCTTTTACATCACAGCTGACCCACTTCTGCGCAAGGAATGTTAGGTGATAAGAAGTCCATCATGAAAGACACATCTGTTGGCATTCTTTTAAGTTCCTAGCTGAAATTCTGACATGGGAATATGCTAAATGTATTAGCAAAATATAAACAAGTGGTAGAACAGAATACTCTTTTTAATAATATTTTAAATTAACTACATTTATGCTAATGACACACAGAATGAAGACTGCAGTTAACAATTAAACAATGAAACTATTTTGAAGGGCAGATATGCTGTGCATCAAGGTCAATGCATTTAAATAACTAGACAGCTCATAAATCCCAGATAACAAACATCAAATGAAAGCAACTTAGTGACTATGCTGAAGTAAATATTACTGTCAGTTGTTGCTTCATTTTCAGCAGTTCTGTGTATTTGGATAGTGTGGCATTTTCTTGTTACAGAATCAAAACAAAATTTTGAACTAATTCAGTGACATAATTTAGAAACATCTAGTGCTTCTGGATTTCCAGCTTTTTGTTCAAGGTATAGCCACATCACGTGATTGAACACTCCCTTTACAGTGAACAATTTCATTTCTGCTTCTTCTCCTGTGTCACCACAAATCGAGGACATGAAATTAATGTTGTTTTTACCAAGAAAATATTTCTAAAGGAACTTCACTGCATAAAAAGGGGACCGTAACAGAAGTCAGGAATAGGCATTTTGATAGGCAATGATCTTACCTAATATGCAGGACTGAAAAAGTGGACCTACACTCCTCAGAATTACAAGCCAGTCAGTGAAATGACAGCTGTATAACTTTCATTTAGTACAGTTTTGTAGCCTATTCACTTTAGCCAATGCTGAATGGTTTTAGGAAAAAATTACCACTCTCTGCATTTTCTACCTCATCCTAATCTAGAACAAACAATCAATTGCAAACTCGTAAATGATCCTGTGAAATGTTTCTAGAGAGTTGTTTAAAATCAATTCAGAGTTGCCCTACAAACAATATGAGAAGATACTCACTCTTCCTAACATTTGACTGTTCAACTTCTAGATCTAGCTCTAAGCCAGCAAGATTGGAAAAAAAAAAGAAACCTTTTTTAATCACTGCATATGTTCCTACATATTTGAACTCCTAACAGATATACCATTTAAGCTTGTTTTGAGTTTGCATTTTCTTGCTGCAAAGCTGATTAAGCTACACTAACAAACCAAGCCCTTATGTAAAACTCACCTTGAATTCAACAGCGGTTTAGCACAAAGAGAAAATTAAAAACATGGGCCTTAAAGCAGGGGGCAATAAATATGTTTGCGCATTATACATATATTTATGCATAAAACATTTTTTGCCACTTTTTGGACCACCACAGAGGTTTACAGGAATGGTCATTAGGCCAGAAAGAAAATGCTGCATTTCATAAGCATTTTCATCCTATCAACTTCATGCAATTTTGTGCTCCCCCCTACTGATGATGAGTCTATGAAAAGACATAGTGCATGTTGGACAAAGCAAACTTTCAGCATTCACACTCCGTTAATTAATTCATCACCTAAAAGCTAAGTATTGATTTTTTAATGGCTCTACAAATCTGTTTAAGCTACTATGATGTAATTAAGAGGACGTGTGTTTACTGTAAATTATCTAACAAGTACAAGGGCTGTGCATTCAGCAATAACAAAAATTTTTGCTCAGACAACAGGCAAATTGACTGTTGAAAAATATTTTCCCACTAATTTTATAAACTACTGTGATTGTTGTCAAGATGAATTTTTAGAAACCTCCTACATCAGTAAAAATAGAAAGATATGATAATCCTTGGTTTGAAGGGAACAAGAGATCTTGTGCAAATCCAGTGGTGAGGAATCAGCTTCTTAACATAAGTGTCCACAGGGTTGGTGAAATAGAAATCTCAAGCCAAGCCTTACAGGAAAATTAGTGTACTATAGTGCATGAACTCCTTATAAAACATTCTATGCAAAATGCTAGCAAAATTAGGAGCAAAGTCTTAATTTCCACAGATGGTGTCTGATTACCCACTAAAATCCTACTTTAAATTCAAAGTAACACATGAAACTGATATTGTCTTCTTCCATTAGAAGTATGGAGACTTATGGTTAAACGCATAATGATGTGCAACATATGAGTGTGAGCAAACCTGCAGCCAAGGGAACCACTGACATGCAGACTATATAAACAATAATTAAGGAGCAACCTAATAAACAGCAGACACAGCTTGTTGCAAATACAAGTAGATTTCTTACCTTATCTTTACACTGCAAAAATGAAATATGCTTCGTACATCATTATCACTGCCAGGAAAAAAAAAAGTATATGAGGGGGGAAAGGAAGGGAGTTTAAACACAGATGCTAAATGAAAAATTCAAGATTTTGTGCTTTTTGGAGCAGGCAAAAATTATGCCAGGTAAATCTCTGATTGATACAATAAAAACCTTTCCAGTATGGAAAGTTCCATGAGATCTTGACTTCTGACCAATGGCCTCTACAACATTTTCAACCTGAGAAGACATCCTGAAGATACCTTTACCTGCAAATCCCTAGCTTTTCAGTTACTGTTGGAAAAAAAAAATTCTAGGCATCTATACCTCCACGGTCGAAATGTGGCATGCATATTTTACTGTCCAGTAGCCTCCAGAGGGAGGACTTCAACACTTCTGCTGAGAATAGTTACTATTATTACTCAGTTTTCTAATGACATCCAAATGTTAATGGGAGAAGGGAGGACATTTGAAGGTATTTATCATGCAGAGATAAAAAGACATCAGAATAATCTGTCTGTGTCTTTTGATAACATTAATTAGCAGTGGAGCTAAGTTAGATTTTTTAAAAATAAAAAATGCACTAGAATTTTGCTCTTCATAGCAAAAATGAAGAGATTTCTAAATATTTAATTACAAAATCATGAAAATATTTTTTTCAATGTCACATTTTGGATGAAAGAAGGACTTTCCCAAAGGTATACTAATTTATTTATTTTTCTGCTTTGCTTTGCAACTGTACTGGTTTTGCATAACCAGCCTTTTTCACCAAGGCAATGTTCCATGCTTACTGGTGGAGGCAAAAGAGGAGATGATTTGTACATCCGTACGGCACAGAGGAGACAGACATCTCAGTACTCAGAGCCCGTTCTCCTCAAGTGTTGGGAGAGACAGTGGCCAGATAAAAGAAGCTAGAAGACAATGGAATAGAAGAAAACATGAAGGTACTTATTGTATGTATGCACGACATAAAGTGTGAATCAATAATTAAAGAGTTAATTATCTCACCAGTTATGGGTACAGGCTTGGGATTAATCCCTGCAGATAGAAGAAGAGGCAGTTATGCTCCCTCCATGCAGCACAAGATAACCAGCCCTTCCCTGGCTGCACAGATGGGGATTCACAACGGTGCTGTGCTCCCAGAGAGTAAATAATTTTGAAATCATGAGTGGCAACTGCAATAACCAGTGGCAATGCAGTAATGTTCTACACCTCTGTGTATCCAGACTGATAATCCTCTAACAGTGATCACAGTGTAGCATTAAAGCACCCTTCTGCAGAAAACCAGAGTAGCATTAAGTAAACCATACTAATTTGCTCTCTCATCATTGGTGTACACTGAAAACTTTTATTTGTGCTATAGAAAGTGAGCCATGGATTTAATGAAATCTTAATAGGTCATCTGGAAATCTGAAAGACACGATCTGAAAGTCTGAAAGACAATGAAGATAACGTCCTCAGAGCTCATTGACAAAAATTCATAAGGAAACAAAACTCACTAGTTTCATGGCTTACAGAACATTTAGTTAACTATGGGATGTAGTTGTTGAGATTCCACTCTTCTTTCCTGAAGACAGAAACTTGGACTGTCAAACACAGTTTCCTATGACAGCAGATGAGAGCCCACAGCAGAATCTGGCTTTGGTATTATATAACCCTTGAATTAAAAAAAAAAAATAAAGCTGGTTTTTGCTCTGTATGTGACATTCTATGTATTACGCACTATTGCCAACCTCAAGCTTTTGAAAACCATGAATCAAACCACAAAACATCATGAGATTAGCTGTAACATGAGTTACTGAAAAATAAATAAATACATTTGTGAGGCTTATTTGTCTTTTAATACAGGGTGAGCTCAGGTCATGCTTTTGCAATTTTCCTTCACAAATACCAAGGCTACAGATCCAGTTTTTTTGTTTTTTTTTTTTTGCCAAGTTGATTTGAGCTAAGAAATCATAAGACTTGGTAGCACTAACACTTTTCAAACATCATGCCTAGCTACATCGACCATGAGGGACTTTCACTTCCACCTCCTCAGTGGTAGTGAAGGCCAATTCAGTGATTACTGGGATACAGCTTCAGCAAAGGTCCCAGCACATGGTGAGTGCACAAGAGAGTCTCAACAGCAGCAATAGGTCTGTGGGAAACCAAAGGATATGTGAGAACCTAGTGACCAGGGTATCCTGCCACCAAACAAGTACTCACAGTCATGGTTGGAACAGATGCTCACTCTCACAAGACACCTCACCTCCCCACCAGCTGAGTGCTAACCACGCAAAGAAACTCTGTTAGGCAAAGGGAGTGGAATTTCGGCCACAATGTCTCATTCCAAAAACATTTTTCTGCAATTAAGATTCATTCTTCCCAAAATATTTGGGCATTCAAAAAGAAAACACAATCTCTACCCCTAGAAACTAAATAGGCCAAAGTCTAAATATGTAGAGGTAAATTGCAGGTTATTGCATCATGTTCAGTTTGTGGGGGGAGTTCCCACCTTCTCATGCCACAGACATAAACCTTCCCTAACTCCTGCAGGCTCCTAACACTTTTTCTTATGGCTAATTTTAATTACATGCATACAGAGCACATAACAATCAACTTTTTGTTTAGCTGCTCCATACTCAGATTTTTCAGACTCTACATTTAAGTCTAGGATGTTGTAGCCATTAACATGCATCACACAGAGCCATTCCTATGCTTTCTCCTGTACTCCTTCTTGGGTGGCAGACATAAAAAATAGTTTTGGGGGATGTTGAAATTAAAACTGCTCCACAGAGGCAGTTTGGAAAAGACTTAGGAAACAGTTTATAGTGGGGCCGGTTTTTTTCCTTTATTACTTTTTGTGAGGGTAATTTCTATTCATCAGAAGAAACAAAACATTCTGTGGGAATGGGCCACACCTTTTCAGCTACGTACAAAGCATCTTCTCAAAGTAAGGGAGATCATTGCACACAGTGAGAGCTGATCACAGTGTGATCATTGCACACACTGCTGAGGGAAGCTATCTGGAGCATCCCACTGAAAATGCCAGCTTTGCCTCATTCAGAGTGGGAGCTTAAAGCTGAAGCAGCATCCTAGACACTGTTTTTATTCCTAGCCTACAGAGTCATTTATAATTTCAAAGTGCATCAAGGAAACTTCTGAGGTTTTAAAAGCTTAGCAGGATAAATTTTCCTTTTCAACTCTCATAAACAATTAGTTTGCAGATTGTCAATTTAAGATATTTACAAGTTTTAGGATTTATACAACTATTAGCCATCCCTACTTGACAAAAGTTCAGTACCAAAAGACTGGGTTGTGATTTGGAATATTTATTCTAGAAACAACATTAAGAAACTGTTTTTCTCATGTTGTTCTAGCTCCTGAGTTCTAGAACTTGCTCTTTTGCACCCATTTAAGTTCCAGTTTCAGGCTTACATAGAAACCTCCTATTTTTAAATCTTGCAGTTCCCCACTACATTTTTCAGCTGGACTATTTAACCTAAAGGCCAAATCCCGCATGCGAAAATTATTTAACTCGTGTGTCTTTTTAACTTGTATTCTTTGACACACGGCCTTGTTGGGGTCCCTCCCCCGCCGTGTAGCCCTGGGAGAGGGGCCCTGAGGGCACAGACACGGGGCTTCCCTGCCCCTGCTCAGCCTCGTTCCCATTGGTTGGTTTGTGTTCCCTGCGCGGGCAGACGGACCCTTGGTCCGGTGACTGGAACAGTTCCTCGGCAGAGCCCCGGCCATGCGGCTGGAGAAATAAACATCTCTGAAACATCTAGCAAGAATCTGTCTGTCCATATATATTTCCTTTCCACGGGACTCCTGGTTTGATATATGCGTGTTGCAGGATCCCCACTGCAACAAATGGTGGAGAATGCGGGCAGAACGATCCCCGATCCCTAAGCGACTGATTTGTGTGAGTAAACCCTGGAAACTTTGGATTCCTCTTCTTGGTTTTGCTTTGCTATTCCGTATCTAAACTATGGAGGAACAGTGGGAAGACTCTTGGCTCTCCGAGCCGCATATGGACATTTATCTTAAACTTAAAATGATTCTTGAACAACGATTTGTAAATTTTAGCTTGATTCAAGCTCAAAAAGAACTGAAACACTTCCTGGCATGGTTGTTTAAGAACTTTTTCTATGTTTCTTGGGATTTAATTCTTACCAAGGGCTTTTGGAAAACCGTTTGGACACAGTTAATACTGGAGTCAAAATATATGCCGATGGAAGAATATTTTCGTGAATATTATTTAGTTACCGAGACTGCTGAGCGATGTCAGCTGTGTCCTGGCGCAGGGACCGTGCGGCCCAGGCCACGTGCACCGAGCACTCTGCGAGCAGCAGCGAGGCAGTTCCCGCGTGCGGGCGGAGCCACGCGAGCCGCAGTGTCGGTGGCGGAGCGAGGCGCGGCGGGACCCGGCGGTGCCTGCCCGGCCGCGTGCAGCGTGTGGTGGAGCGAGCCCCGGGAATGCCCGACCGAGACGGAGCCGCGCCCAGCCGAGACGCGCGCTGGAGCAGGGCGCGGGGGGGTCATCGCTTGGGGGCCCGGCCGAGACGTGGGTGCAGCGCCCGGCATCGGCAGCGAAGCTGCGACCAGAGGAGGCGACGCACGGAGAACTGAGCGGCGCGGCCCGGCCCGGCCCGCGCAGCCCCGAACGCGACCCCGGGAAGAGCGCGCGGGCACGAGCAGCCCCGACAATTCCAACACGGGAGCGACCGAAGGAGAGAGCAAAGACGCAGCGAGACAAAAAACAGCAGCCACTCGGAAAAAGATCATAGTAACTAAGACCTTAGGGATAGTAAAATGGTATAATGTTAAGCAAAATTATGGTTTTATAACAAGGTGTGACAACCAGCAAGACATATTCGTGCATAGAACTGCTATTAAAAAGAATAACCCTGAAAAATGCATCCCAAGCTTGGGAGATGGAGAGGTGGTGGAATTTAATATTGTACTAGGGAGAAAAGGGTTACAAGCATCGCAGGTCACTGGGCCTGATGGTGTTCCTGTAAAAGGCAGTATATATGCAAAAAATCGTAGTCATGTTAGACAATATCTCCATTGTAAGCCCCCCCTACAGTTTCCCTTTCCTAATCCCACCTTTCCCTTTTACCCTATGTCCTATTACCCCCAGTGTATTCCCAATCCGTTTTTTCATCCATGGTTTCCCTCACAAAACCATGCTTTTGCCAATTGTTTCCCCAAAAATCCCTTTCCAATGCCGAGTGGGGGATGAAAAGGGGGAGGGAAGAAGTTAAACCCTCTCCTGCCTCAGTTTCCCCACAAAGCATGCTCAGAGAATTCTGTCTCCCTTCTGTCAGCCCTAAGATGTTCCAGAGAATCTGTTTGGACATTTAAAGACTCAGGAGGGTGGCTTGTTTTGTTTTGAAACTGTTCTTGTTATGTTTATCCAGTTGTTTTCATTCTCCTTTTATTAAAATAAAACGGGTGAGGTGTTGGGGTCCCTCCCCCGCCGTGTAGCCCTGGGAGAGGGGCCCTGAGGGCACAGACACGGGGCTTCCCTGCCCCTGCTCAGCCTCGTTCCCATTGGTTGGTTTGTGTTCCCTGCGCGGGCAGACGGACCCTTGGTCCGGTGACTGGAACAGTTCCTCGGCAGAGCCCCGGCCATGCGGCTGGAGAAATAAACATCTCTGAAACATCTAGCAAGAATCTGTCTGTCCATATATATTTCCTTTCCACGGGACTCCTGGTTTGATATATGCGTGTTGCAGGATCCCCACTGCAACACGGCCTAGCACCCTACCTCCCAATAGCCCTGTGTCCACTCTACCACTGTGTGCACTGTCTGTCACAGTGATAAAAAGGCAAGCACTTGCTGTTTTGTGTCAAGGCTGTGGACAAGATGGGTAGCAGGAGTATATGGGCATGCCACATCTTGGGAAAGCCATTAATCTCACTTATCTCCCATGGCTTGCTTTCATAGTAGATTCGAGAAGCCCCTGTGCACAACTTCAGGTGTACGACTCAATACCCTTCAACTGGTCATGTGTCCCATAATAGGACAGTCAAATGATGTGTTTTTATATATTGCATCTGAATACTGCCAGGAAAGCCATAGAGATCTGTCAACATTCCTTTACGCCTTTTTCTTAGAGACACTAAGGGACAGAAGCAGGAGAAATGGTTCTAACTTGTACTTCCAAGGTCAGTTTATTCTAAATTGCTTCTAGAGAGCTTATTATAGAGTGCTTCTAGAAAAGATACCTGGTGCCCACAGGTGAACGAACAGTCAAGCTTCCTTTTCTGATAGGCTTCAACACACACAGGGACTAGCGCCTCGCAACTTCAATTACAAATAAAAAGAATTAGAATGAAACAATTTTAGGGCACTTCTGCAGCCCAGGGTTACCTATAACCCGCTGCCCTTGTGTTATACAATTCTATTCCCCTGGTGTCTCTACTAGTGAACTCATAATATCCAACACAGGATTCCAGCACAGAGCCACCTGTGAGCGAAGGGAAATTCCAATGAGAACAGAGCATGAGGAGCTTGCAGTGCTGCCAGGGACCATTTTGACACCATCTTTATTTTTAGTGTTCCAGCTCTGTTTTCCATGTGTTAATCAGTATAGGGTGCTGGATTTTTGGTATGCCACAGCCAAACTGTATCAGGAAGACTGCAGAAGTGATTCTTTTAAGCTGATGCAAGCTTCTTCAAAACACACTCTGCTTCATTCAACCCATTATAAACACCAAACATTTTTGTTCATTATTTGAAATTAAATTCCATCTGGCCTAAGAAACTCTATATGCCTCTGGTTTGTGTGCCCAAATCCCTGGTGCTTGCTGCAATTCTTGTAAACACCACAAATAGGTTTTTACCAAAATCTGTAGCTGCAGAAATGACAAACCACTGCAGATTCGTAACATGAGCGTGTCATTGCTGACTGCAGTTGCAACACAGAGGATACTAAAAATATAACTGTGGTAAAACTGTATTTTAGAGATGAGTGCAAACAGCAAAAGCTCCAGTAAACAAGCTCCATTTTCATCTCTTTGAGGTGTTTAGCTGGACGAAAGGGGGGAGAGGGGAGGAAAAGTTACCTTCAGGAAAATTTCATACATGTCAGTGAATAAACTTTCTGACAACTGGACATTACATTACATGTTTTTACATGTAATAAGACAAACTGAAATTGGACAACAAAAATAGGCATTTTTATATTAGTGGTTAGCAGCAAGTATGTTGTAATTTTACAATGGTGTTTCCTACTCTCCTGAGCTTCCACAACCATACAGCTGAGCTGTCATGTTCTCACAGACAGAAGTTTCACATTTTCCTTTAGGTGTTGCATTAGCACATAGAGAAGAGATGATTTAGTATAAAACCATAGGGTCTAAGAAACCATTGAGAGTAGAGTAGGGCAACAATTCCCTGTGGCTTTACTACAGCTCCTCCTTTTTTGTTTAAAGCCTTTGATTTGCTTCAACCTGTTAGGCATATGTTTCCAAACACACTTACTTCTTTCAGCACCCTCTTCAGAGAAATATTTCTAGCTCTACTGGTGATTTATAGTAACTCCTCAAAATAAGCACATTTGTTTTCCTTGTTTGTGACTATATTATACCTGTTATGATGGACTGACTTTTATTGAGCTTCAACTAAAGCTTTTTTATTTGTCCATTTGACTATCACAAAACTGCTGGATAGATTTTCTGTGACTACCTAAAATATATTTCCATCATTTATCACAAAAGTCTGAATTTAGCTGAATTAATATGGCTGATTTAGCCTTCCCTAAAGGAAATGCATAATACTTTATAGAAATAGTGTTTCTTTTTATGCAAAAATCCCACTATAAATCATAGAAAACTAACTTGGACATCCTGCTTACCCATGATAACTCAAAATAGCTTTACCCATAAGCAAATACACACGTGCATGGGCTTCTTTGTCTTTGTTTCACCTGTGTCTGCATGAAAACAGTGTTCAAGGGAAGTGCTGGAAGGGCAGACTTGGAAGCACAAATCCTGATTTTGTCTACACAGTCAACAGAACAGAGACTTCCATGACTGTGCCTCAGCAGAGCGAGCTCAATGCACAAGCATGGAGTCCCTCCTGCACACCCTTTGTTTTCCCTGAGCCCTATCCCAACCACACAGAGTCCCTTGCCAGGGTAGCTGTTCACGAGTGTGCCTCCAGATGCTCTTTTGTTCTTTTAGTAATATTTGATTGCTGTTAACTTAGATTAGTCTTCTGGGGGGAACCTGACTCTTCTCTTTTTTGCTTCTTGAGCTTTCCTTCTCATGTTACCCAGTCAGAAAACAGCTATACTGAATCTCAGAGGCTTAAACGTAGCCTTCCATCCTGAGCCCCAAATTTATCGTCTTTGTTTTAAAATTGTGTCAACTTGTACTTCCCTTAAGTCTGAGATACCAGCTCTATCAGCCACTTGTTTGGAAACTGAAAAAACAAGTTTTATCTTATGCTGCCCTTCACATATAAGAGACTTCCTGTCAACAGCAACAGCACTTACACATTATCTGTTTTCAAATCTCACCTTGAATATATTCTTTACTATGATGATCAAGGCAAAAACAAAACAGAAGAAAAAAAAAAAAAAAACAAAAGCAAGACAGTTTCAGAGACAGGAAAAAAGAAGTCCAGAAAATGGAACATAAAAATGTTTACAATATTTAATGAGTATTTCTATTATTAATTAAAAAAAAAAAAAGAGAAGTTGTATGGGCTTAGTGAAAAAAAAAAGTACGGGGAAAAGAGATACCTTGACAATTTCAAAAATTTTTACTCAGTCTTCTCCATCTCTTCTCTGCCCTTCACAAAATCCTAGCAACTAGCTTGTATCTTCAATCTCCTTTTGAAACCTTGAACATCTGAGTTTCATGTCTTCCAGCTTTCCTATACTATAGCAAAGGCTAAGAAGTTAATTTATTTTTCAATGAAAAACAACATCACAGGACTCCAGGAGGAAGAATTTAAACAAAGGCATCAAACACCACAAACCTCAAGACAAAAACAATCAGATTTCCTAGGACAGGAGAATTGGGAAATAGTCTGTCTGACACTGATGCCTGAGGTAGTGGTTTGCCTCAGCTCACAGGCTCTCTAAAACAGCCTGACCTACATATTCCTCTTTTTTTCTAGGGCTTGCTGAGAAAACAGACTTCCTACCACTATCATGAGGTTCATTGGGAGGCTAAAAACATGGAGAGTTATCTTCTAGTATAGAAAGAGCAAAGTTTATTGTGTAAACATTTACACTGTGAGCTGACCTTCTTCTGACTTCAACTGGTAAAGAGTCCAGGGGGAAATGTTTTGGGGCAGCAGTCCAGGAAGCTGAGTGGAATGGGAAGATAAAGAGTGGCCCAAAGTTGAACACGGAAGTGGGGAGAGAGACAGAGGAATGCTCCTCTGGTCCATTAAAAGGACTGCACAGCTTTGGAAAAGGACTCCATGACACTGATCTCTGAGGTGAGCAGGGGACCAGAGACAAGTTGCTTCCTGTGTCCTTATCAGAACAGTTGATTAGAAATCCAGGAAGACAGAGCACTTCCTTGAGGGTGCAGAGATGGAAGGCATCTCAGGGGCATGATGTAATACTCCCACTGCGTCATTCTTTGAACTACACAGCCAGAATCAGGATCCTCTGGGCAATTCCCCGTTCGGGCACCTGAGTTCTCCTGAGGTTAAGCTGTGCATTGAGATCCAGCCACCTAAACATGGTGTCATTTTAGATGCCCAAAGGCATCCCACTGCAAATTCACAAAACATGTGTGTGTTGGGGTAGGGGGGAGGGGAGGGCTGTGTCTCTTGTAGATCTGAACTTTCATTTGTCAGCCCCGTGGGAAAGTTCAGATTCTAGGATGCCTCAGGTGGCACCTGATGTGTCTGCATGCTTCCATCTGGAGCTGTCTACAAAACATGCTGCCTCCCAGAAGACTTTGACAGTCTATAGAACTTATATACTAATGTATAATATACATCCTATAATGCATTGAACAAATTATTTCTCATATTTTCAGTAATCTGAACTCTGAGAACCTCAGTTGTCCACACATGGCATATAGTGCATAGGATGTTTAAGGCATCCTAAGGTGTCTAAGACATCCAGATAGCAATATCAGATATTACACAGGACCTGAAAGGAATCTATAACAACTTGACTCTGTGCCAAGTGGGAAAAAATCAGGTAACTCAAGCCACAGCAAATAGATTGAGCAATTGCTTGGTTTTTCCACTGGAGAAATGGGATGCATGTTGGTTAACTTTCACAGTGACCCTTCACCTATCCCCTAATTTCTGCGTGCTCAGTGTGATGGGATGTGTGGTTTGTGATGGGGTTTGGCAAGGCTTTCTGCTGGTATCGTCCTAGAGGACTGTAATTTACTGACAACTCAAATGAGCTGCCAGCCCTAAACCACTGGATAATTGACATTTCCCAGTCAAAGCAAGACAGCAGATTTTGTGTAGGTGTGGACATGGGAACAGTGTGTGGAGAGAGATCTGTATAACTTCTCTGCCTGTGAAATAAACAACATACCATCCCTGTCTATTAAGGACAGGGATGATTAAATGTGTGACATAACTTCTTAAATTTCTTTCTGTGCACTTCAAAGTAAACTCTAGGGTACTTCACCAGGTAGTTATAAAAGACCTTAGAAACAGAAGAAACAATGAAGATATATGAATGTTTTGTGTCAAGCTGAGGCATTTTTTAATGTCCTCAGAAAATGAACCAACATGGTAATGTAAAATCCCAGACACCCCTTCTTCACTTTTTCATTGGTACTTAAGTTTTACATGCAGAGACACATTTTCACATAGGAAAGAATAATTAATTTGCTTGGGCACATGGATTCCTTGAGCTATCACACCCCTTTCAATCCCAGTTCACTGTGTTTGTGTGCCTCATATACAAGGTATTGATCCTCCAACAAGCAGTCACCGGGTAAGAAAAAAACCAACACAGTTATACAGAAAAAGAAAAACAAAACCAAACAAAAAAACCCAAAACAAAACCAAAAAAACCCACCAAACCAGCAGTCAACACAGAATCACAGGTGTAAACATTCAGTTAAGATTTATTATATATTTCCATCACCATTTATAAAATTCAATAGTCTGGAGTCACATAGACAGCTATTTTGGATTAATTTTTATTTTAATTAATACTTCTGGGCTTCTTTTTCTCATCTATTTTGGGAAATACAGTAGAGAGAGACAGTGCTGACAATATCAGGTGCCTCTGTCAGAGAGTCAAGAATTCAAATAGAATTATAAGGAACGAGTTTTAAGTGAGGCAAGAGCAAGAGGGGCAAAAAGACATGTGGTCATCCTTTGAGCAGTGACAGGACAGTTAAAGCTACATCTAAGATACTTTAGAGTGAGACTGGTGGCTTTCCAGGGCAGATGTTTGACTGCAAGTTCAGACCATTCATGTCAGAATTTTATATGAGGTTTAAAGTGGAGAATGATTGAGTTATCTAAGAAAAAGGCATTAATAAGTCTTCAAGCAGGAGAGGCAAATAATTACAGTACTAAGGTATCCAACACCTTTAATAGAGATACCTGCAAGACTGCATGGTTCTCTGCTGTGGAGAGAACCTCCTCTCTTCTTTACCAAGGCAATTAAAACACTGCACACTCACTATGCAGTGAAGACTCGTACAGGTATTGAGCACTAGAGAAGTCAATACATGAAGTCATTAGAGAAATGATTTCTTATGAAAATTCTCCATCTTTTCTCTAATCAAAGTGGAGCAATTTCTATGTCCTGCTGCTACCCTACGTTATCCTCTTTCTCCCTCTCTCTCTCTGGGCAAATTCTCAAAGTGTCCCACAAAAGAGATGTGAAAATTTGTAATTAATCAGGCCCAAAAATCTGACAGCAAATCCCATGCTGAAATCCTAGAGGCAGAATGGAAAATATTTCTGGAGAATAACTGGAATTTTGCCAAGAATTTTTAAGAGCTTGAATATCTTGGGGGAATATATAAAAACAACCTCATGATTCAGCTAACCAAGGCAGTAAAAGAAGTTCCCGAAGGCAACGATCAGCACTTTGAATATATTTGGGTGCTTCCTTTAATCCCTGTGTTTCTTTTTCCTTCTTCTGTCCTTTTCCCAGTTCCTTTCTCGTTTGAAGTAAGAAAGGTAGACTTTATAAGTTACTTTTCCTTCTCATCCAGCCAACAAGGAAGGGTCATAAGTAGGGCAGCCAGTTCCCTCTTCTTTGAAAGCTGTATGACTGTTCTACTTTAGACACACATCCTCCTGCCTAAGCCCCAGCACAGTGTGAGCCCTATCACAAATTTATAAGCTCCAGTTCTGTCCTCTATACTACCTAGTCCAGACACGTAACATCATCTCAATTATAACTCAGATGCAGAAAGAATCCCATTGTTATCTTTCATGATTAAAACACAGTAACACATCTATCGCAGTTTCTTATTAAATGGTGTTTAATTTCCAGCTCAAAAAAGACCACCAGTGCACCACTTAAAAATGCTTGCATGCATTCCCTGTTCTGGAATTGGGATCTCCCTTGTTTGAAGAAGCCTGTCTGACCCCATGAATAATGAACTCTTTAAGAACTTCAAGAAGAATCCTCAAAGAGATCAATCAAGTGAGACCAAAGGGAATGACAAGAATACAAGATTAAAGAAGAGTCTCTGATATAATCTTGACAAAGTTGATTTGAGCACCTAAAAGTTTAATAGATTTAACAGACATTGGCTACAGTTAACTCACATATTATGGTTTGCGGGATCCTAGCTGGAAGCATTTTAGATATGTGTGAGCAGTCTCAAATCATCCGAACTTTCTAAAGTATGTTGCCCTTGGCTATTAGTTATTAAAACATGGTGGCTACTAGAAGCTTATTGGTTCTTAAAGGTATCAGGACAAGGTCATGATTCAATCAACAGAAGAAAAGCTTCTAAGAACAAGTTATATCAGTTATATCTATGCTAGCAAGTGGTGTGACAGTAGATAATCGAGGCAGTCACTGCTGACACCTCTGCCCTTTATGCAGTTCACAGGTTTTATTTCAGACTTCAGCCGATTCTTGTGAAACAAATTACTCTTCCATATACATTGTTCTACACTGCCAAAAGGACTGTTCCCTGGCTAGATTCCACTTGAGGTTGTACTGCATCTGATATGCATCTGGAGCAAACCTTTCAGTTTGTCTTCAGGGATTGTTGTGATAGGACAAAGGGAAATGGTTTTAAACCAAAAGAGTGTAGATTTAGACTAGATAAAAGGAAGACATTTTTTATGGTGAGGGTGGTGAAACACTGGAACGGGTTGCCCAGAAAGCTAGTAGGTATCCATCCCTGGGAATGGGATGGGGTCTCCTGTAACATCCATAGACAGCGAGGCCAGTGGAAAGAAATTGGGACAGATTCTTGATAGAAGTTTCAGAGATCTTTATTTTCCAGCCACACGGGCGGGGGACTGCCCAAAGACTCCGGAATCACCCAACAACCAGGGTCCTCCCCAGGCAGGGGAACACAAAACAACCAATGGGGAACAGGATTAGGGTACATGTGACCAGGGAGCAGGGAGACCCCAGGCCTAGGCCATGCCTCTACCCCAGGGTCCCCTCTCCCAGGATCCCATGGCAGGGGGGAGGAATCCCAACACCTCACCCTTTTGTTTTAACTAAAAGAGATTTAAAACTTAACATTGGAAACAACTGGATAAACATAAGATAACAACAATTTCAAAAGAAAACAAGCCACCCTCCTGAGTCTCTAAATGTCCAAACAGATTTTTTCTCTGGAACATCTTAGGGCTGGCAGAAGGGAGACAATACTCTCTGAGCATGCTTTGTGGGGAAAATGAGGCAGGAGAGGGTTTCTTCTATTTGTACCTGCTGGAACTTTAAACAACAATAGTTAATTCTTTCTCCCCCCCTTGTCATCCCCCACCTAGCATTGGAAAAGGAGTTTTGGGAAACAGATTGGTAAAGGCATGGTTTTGTGAGGGAAACCATGGGTGGAAAAACGGATTAGGAATACACTGGGGATAACCGGATATAGGATAGAAGGGAAAGGGAGGATTGGGAAAGGGAGACTGTATGTGTTGCTTACAATGGGGATATTGTCTGGGATGACTACGATTTGCAGCATGTATACTGCCTTTCACAGAAACACCACCAGGCCCAGCAACATTTGCTGTTTGCAGGCCTTTCCTTCCTTGTATAATCTTAAACTCTAGTACTTCTCCGTCTCCTAAGCTTGGGATAAATTTTTTGGGGTTATTCTTCATAATGGCAGTACGATGAATGAATATGTCTTCCTTGTTGTCACATCTTGTTATAAAACCATAATTTTGTTTGACATTATACCATTTTACTGTTCCTAAAACCTTAGCTATGAGGATTTTTTCTTTTTTCCGAGTTGCTGCCGTTTTTTGTCTCGTCGTGTTCCTGCTTTCAGTTTCGCTTTTGCTCGCTCCCGCATTGGGGCAGCTGGGGCCGCCCGTGTCTGTGCGCTCTCGCTGTGGGGTCTCAACTTCTCGGGGTCGCATTTGGGACCATGAGGGCTGGGCTGGGCTGGGCCGTGCCGCTGCCGCCTCCAGTTCTGGCAACAGCTGCGCTGCTGCTGGCTGGCGCCGCATCCGCATCTCGGCCGGGCCCCTGCGCGACGGCCTCCCTGCACCCTGCAAGCATCTCTGTTTCGGCGCGCGTTTGGGCTTTGCGTGGTTCTGCTCCGCCGCCATCGCCGCCAGTTGCTGCCAGCACGCCGCTTTTCTCAGCCGGGCATTTATGGGGCTCGTACCACCACACGCACCGCGGGGCCAGGCGGGCACTGCCAGCTCCGCTCCATCGTGCCGCGCCCGCTGCGCCTGGCTCCGCTGCTGACACCGCAGCATTCGCTTGCCCACCTGTGCACGGGAACTGCCTCACCGCCGCCCGCAGAGCACTGGGTGCACAAGGCCAAGGCCGCACGGTCTCTGAGGTAGTGGAGGAGCCCGCCATAATGCGTGTGCCATCTGACCACGTGGCCCTGTGGTGGACTCCATTGTCCGCTGCCAGGATAGGAAAGGGACATTTCCCTTCGCAGAGACACAGCTGATATTGTTCAACAGTCTCCATAATTAGGTAATATTCATGAAAATATTTTTCCATCGGCATATATTTTTGACTCAGAAATTAACTATGTCCAAACATTCTTCCAAAAGTCTTTGGTAAGAATCAAGTCCCAAGAAATGTAGAAAAAACTTTTAAACAACCATGCCAGGCAGGCTCTCAGTTCTTTTTGAGTCTGAATTAAGCTAAAATTTACATATCGCTGTACAAGAATCTTTTCAAGTTTAAGATAAATGTCTCTTTGCGGCTCGGAGAGCCAGCAGTCTTTCCACGGTTCCTCCATAGTTTAGAGATGGAACAGCAAAAAAAAAAGCAAGAGAGATCCAGAGAGTTTCTTTACTCACGAATTTTTGGGGATCTTCAAATGTTGATTGTTTCACAGTCATTGTCTCCAGGGAATCGTTATGTTGCCCGCATTTTCCACCATCTGCTGCAGTGGGGTCTTCTGCAACATCCATAGACAGCGAGGCCCGTGGAAAGAAATTGGGACAGATTCTTGATAGAAGTTTCAGAGATCTTTATTTTCCAGCCACATGGGCAGGGGACTGCCCAAAGACTCCGGAATCACCCAGCAACCAGGGTCCTCCCCAGGCAGGGGAACACAAAACAACCAATGGGGAACAGGATTAGGGTACATGTGACCAGGGAGCAGGGAGACCCCAGGCCTAGGCCATGCCTCTACCCCAGGGTCCCCTCTCCCAGGACCCCATGGCAGGGGGGAGGAATCCCAACAGGGAACATTCAAGGCCAGGTTGGATGGGGTCTGAGCAACCTGATCCAGTTGAAGGTGTCCCTGTTCATTGCAGGGGGTTTGGACTGGGTGGCCTTTAAATGTCCCTTTTAACCCAAACAATTCTATGAATTCAGGGCTCTGAGGAAAAGGAAAGCTCAGCATCTGAAAATCCCACTAGTTTAGTAGTGCTTCTGTGGAATGAGAGAATACAGCTGATGAGATTTAAAACAGTGACATCATATCTATGCACACATTAATCTTACGAACAGGAGGAAGTAAAGTACTAAGCCTTGCATCCCAACTCTTTAGCTCTTTTAAAATTTCTAGTCAGTGCTGGATCTCTAGGTCTCCAAAAACACTGAGCTACCAGTCAAGAATGGAATTTAACATCGTGCCAGACACAAAAAAATCCTTATCCATGACTCAAAGTCCACAGACAAGGCATTTCTGAGTCACACTGAAATTCAGTCCCAGGAACCAACAAATGTAAACACACCATTCCCCCAGCCATGAGATGGGCTCAGAGAACGGTAAGTTGCAAAGTGAGGACATACAGTAAAGTATGTGAAAACTAACCCTCCCCACTAGAGATTACACCTCCACAGAACTAACCAAGAAAGGACTATGCACCAACTCAAAGAATTTGAGGATCAGAAAACAAAAGAATTGAAACTATCCTATCATTACCCTCCAGAGCTCATTTCATCAAAAGGAACTGACCTTTTGTCAGTGGAGACAAAAGTAAACTTAAAGGCACAAAAAATATGAGAATACTTCTACAGTCAAATGTCTGCTTTCAAAACAAGATGGCGTATTTCAATAGCATCTTTCCTCATTTGGAAAGAACAAAAGTTGACCCCAGCAAAGCACACGAAGGAACACATACATAACATCCTTTAAAAATACAAATAACCCCACTGGAGAAGATTGGCCTATTCACAGACTTTAAATGAGGCACAAATTAAGGCACTTCACCAAATCAAGGCCTCAGTTTGCTGAACTAGGCTTTCCAATTGGCAGCAAATGAGCCTGAAGTACAAACAAGAGGTTTCTGTTATCTGTAGCATGAAATGTCAGGTGATACTTGTATATTTAAGTACAAAAGGTCTGCATTTCATAACCCCAGAAGCAAATGTGAGTGCTTTAAAAAAGAAAAGCAATCTTTCTTATTCTTTTCTCATTTTTACCTGCACAAGAAATTAAACCCAAAGGAGTTTCATTGTCATCTGACTTGCAGCCATTAATATCAGCATAGAAGAATGTTTATCGCAAAAAAGATAATTTAGCAATGAACTTCAGTGTGAAAAAAATAGTTAAAACCCAAGACTCATGTAAAATAAATAACAATCTTCTGCAACACTCTTCTTACATTTTGTACTTTCATAGGCCCCTGTAAGTATTTTAAGTTTTTCAGTTGTTAATTCAAAGAGAAAAAAAGGAGATATTAAGTCTGGGCAGAATATTCATTCTCTCCCCTTCTACTCGTGAATTTTTTACTATTTTTAGCACACACAGAATCACAAAATCACAGAATGGGCAAGGCTGGAAGGGATCACAGTCGGTCATCTGTTTCAACCTCTCTGCTCAAGCAGGGTAGTCCTAGAGCACATGGCACAGGATTGCATCCAAACAGGTCTTGAATATCTCCAGTGAGGGAAGCTCTTGAAAGTGTGCTAGGAAATACAGCCCTATTAAATTAGTCCGAGATAGGTGCACAGCTGGCTGAAAATTGCTTTTAAAATGTTGATATAACCATTCACAATTAAACAGGACATTTTTTTTTAACATGACCTCTCAAATTCCATGGTATTTTATAGTTTCATTAGCAAACAGAGTAAAGAAAACCTTTGTAGCCTTTGAAAACAGCATCAAACAGGGTGGGTAGCAGGCACTTCTGACAATAAGACTAGAATGGAAAAGATCTATGTCCACTGGACTCATCTGTTTACTCTGATAAACAGATGAGGCCAGAAAGGAGTAGTGCACATTCCTGCACTTAAGTCAGAATTAGCAACTCTATAAACATAATAGGGGGAAAATCCAGCTGATCAGAAGCTTTGCAGAAAAGAATCTGAGGGATTTCAAACTGCATATGAGTCAACTAAGTCAGGCTGTTTAAAAAAAAACATACACCATTAAAGAGATAAAAGTAGGAGCTTTATAAGAAGCATATCCTTTTTTATAAGGAATCCTCTCACTTTTCCTTTTCCTGGGCATTTTGTCAGTTGTAGGAGCAGTCTTCTAGGAGGGCAGCAACCCCTGGGTGTCCACAGGAGAATATGCACTGTAAAGAAAGAACGGGACTCTTTAGTCTAGAGAAGAGGGCTCTGTGAAGAACATGCTTGTCTTAAAATATGGTACAGATTGCCATGAAGAACCATCTGTTCTCTTTATCCACCATGGCTAGGACAAAAATGATAGGTTTAAATACCAGTTGTGAATATACAGAATAAACATTAGGAAAATGTTTCCAACAATAAGGTGCTAAAAATAAAAAAAAATAAGGCTAGCGATATAAGGGTGAGAACACTATCAGGTCCTTCCTTAAAATTTGGGAAAAAAAAAAATCTCTTTTTGATGTTATGTCTCTAAGTTGAGAAGGACAGAGTTGTCCTCTGTATCTTTTGTCAGCAGAGCTGTAGAAGAGCTTCTCTGCTAATCTTAGAAGGCACTAAGATAAAATCTGGCAGACAGGCAGTTTGTCTGAGTCTTTGACCATGTGTGTGTGTGCACTCACATAATGTTCCATGTGAGCATGTACGTATCTTCCCGTGTGTGTGCCTGTACATGTACAAGCCTGTGTTCATGCACATTCTTGTGTGAATGTAGTGTCCTCGACACCTGAAATTTAGTTTCAAAAACATTTAACAAGGATTTCCCTTCATCGAACCTCAGTAGTATAAAGGGTTGAAGCGTGGAGGATGGCTACTATCCAGGGATGCTGGTATTCTTGCCCACTTTTTTCTTGCAGAGCAGAGCAGGTTTGGAGAGATGAAACGGTAGATGTGAAGAGGGTTTTCTATCTGAAAGGGAACTTGGCATAGTTCATGTCTCATTTACATCCACATGTATCACTGAATGCAGCAAAGTGACAGTAGTATAAAACTAACTTGAAGAGAAAAACAGATCTTTATATCATTATAGTTATATATGAAGAGCTGTATATTATATACGAAGAGCTATTGATCTGAAGATTTGTTCCACAAAGGTAAGACTATTCAATAAGCGTGTCTGATGAGACTTGCACATAGTAGCCTAATGGTGAAACCAGAATATGATACAAAAAAAACCAAGCAACGCAGACTATATCTAAACCTGGTGAATGAAGGAGACAATTATCCTCAGTATTCAGACCAAATGATTTTAATTTACACTTGGCAGCTCCTTTTCTCCATTTTGGAATATCTAGACAAAGTTTTCCTCAGTATTGCATTCCCACTCTACAGTTTCAGTGCTCTGGGTGCCTGCCCAATGAAAAGCTAATCAACTATGCACATTTCATTTAATCATACCAATGTATCACCTCTACTCATGACCACACAGCCCAGAGAGTGGCAGCACACAAGAAACCTGAGAGCACACTGAAGTTAGATGGGAAGACATGAAGGAAGTTAGGTAATTTTATTATGAGAACAAAGTTACTTAATTAAATCCCTTTAAAAGTTTATGAGATGGTCTGAGGAGGCCAGGAAAGAAAGTTTTCCCCAAATGGAACACAGCAAATACTAGCCTGCATTACTCGCAGGAAGGAGGGAATGGGAACTTACCCTAAAAATATTTAGCTGCTTCCAGCAATGAAGAAAAGTATTTTCAGTATTAAAAAAAACTTGAGGTACTTTTGTGGTGGGGGGTTTTGGTTTTTTTAAAAGGCCTACACTCACTCTTGTTGCCTCAACAAAGATATATGCCGGGGGATGGAGGGAGAAAAAAACCCCACAGCTTACACAGAGTCATTAAAAAAATTAGATTCTCACAGCTAAAAGTCCCTGAAGATATTCTCTGCATTAAATATACTTGAGGGTCTCACTGTTCTGAGTAGCGACCACTTCATAGGCTGCACATGTAGCTCCCCCGGAGGATGAGTGAGAATATTCCATTCCCTCAGAGATCCCCAGGCTCGCTGGGCTGCACATGTGCAACCAGAACGGATACACTCCAGCCGAAGGCTGCTGTGGCTGGCAGAGCCAGAATTTTGCTGTAATGGCTGAAACTGTGACCAAGAACCTGTCTCTCCACCCTTCCTAGTAATCCCCTTGCTAGCAGCATATGGCAGGAAGTCATCTCATTTCAATGCAGGAAGGATAAGAGGAAAAACTGAATAGCAAAATGAGGGGAGTGGGGCACAAGAAAAAGAGGCGGAAAGATATGTCTAGGCAAATATATTACAAACTTGGAGAATGTGGGAAAGCAAAACAGGGAGGAAATTACCCTTATGAGGTAATAGAGCTTGAGATTGGAGAAGATGCCTGGCAAGGAAATGGAGACATGACAGAAACAGTTTAGCAGAGAAAGAGAGAAAGGCATCAAGCTGCAAAGAGAATGGTAGACAGGTTTGTGCCCAGCAGAGAGAGAATGTGCATATGCAGAGCCTGAAGTCAGGTACAGCATCCCATTTTGTCTGTGTTACCAATGATATTGTCAACATACCTTATGGTCACTTTGTGATGATCATTCACATAGGAACAAAACTTTCAATCAATTGTTCTGTAACTCAAGCACCAGAAATCTGAGCAGTTTGCCTGAACCATTGTGATTAACCACTCTAGAAGACAGTTGGTCCCATTTTCAAAACAAGGAGATGTTATACGTGCATGTGATCACTATTCTCGCTAAATTTGCAAAGTCAGACACCTAGGAAAAAAGGAAAGGCTAGAACCAAATTATATTTGTCTAATATAAGCTTTGCATGCAGATGTATTAGTATATAAACCTATAAAGTTTGCAGACTGTCTTAATCAAGAATTAGGATACATCACTTCTGAACTAACACTCTACTCTTTAATATTTTCTTGGGGTTTTTTTCCTGGACTTCTCATTTCCTGCAGTTGGCTGTTCAGTCCTTTTTTTTTTTTTTATTTTCCCTGTTTACTTTCCATTCTTGTGGCAAATGCAGAGGAGGAGGAGCAGAATTCTATGAACAAATGCATTTTCCTGTAGCAGTCTTCTTTAATCCCCCAAAATAATGTGTGCATCTGTGCCTATGCTACTGAACTAATAAGACTGTTCTGAGAGCAAGCAACAGCACAGTCTACATCTACATGGATAAATTCTGCTTCTCACCCAGAAAGCAGGCTGGCTGCATCAAAACAATCTATTAGGAAATTACCTGGGTTCCCAGCTTGTGTTCATGCATTGACTGTGCAGGTGTTCTCAGGCTCGAACAAAGAAACATACCAAGAGTATCACATATGGAGAACTGTAATCCCATGCTTAAACTCATATACTTTCCCTGTTTTATTTAGTAGAAGTGTAGACAATAAGACCAGAATTCTATGCAAGAAGTAAATAAAGACCATGTAAATGAAGACCATCCTCATGTACATGGGGCAGCACCTTTAGATCTGGTGTTTCCAAATAAATGTACTTGTCTTTGAAACTTCAACAATGTGTTTTTAGTGTCATTTGTCTGCATGCTGCATAATTCATATAGGGACATTATGCCCTGCATAATAAGTTGGCTGGAAAATCCAGAAAGAAACAAAACTAAATATCTGAAGAAAGAATATTAAAGAAACAACTATAGGGCTGGAAATCTAAGCTCTTCTATCAGGAGCATTCCGGTTTTATGCCTTGGCATTGAAAAAAATGCATACATTATGCACATGTATCACTACTTCCTGAAATAATATGCGCAGCATCGCATATCATTCTGCAGACAAGCAATTGGCAGGTGTTTTTTACAATAGCAAGATGAATTCACAGTATGGGATATGTTGATTACTCATGTCAGTCCCTTTGAAATTTTAAAGCGAGAGTAATCAGAGCTATAAATCTCTCCTAAGTATAATTAGATTACTATTTATACCTAGTGTTGTTAAAACCAGCCTAAGAAATTACTTTTAAGGTGCCATTACTGAAAGAATAATCTCTTTAAAACAATAATCACTCAGTTAAGTACAATTCATATACCTATTTTCTATAATGAGAACACATAATTCAAGAATTTAAGAATACTGAATGCCTTTTCCTATTCAAAAGTTTGATAATGGCATTTTCAGACTTCAAAGTTTTTTACATTATACGGCAGGTCTGGGAGCATCCTCCGGTACCATAATGTACTGAGATGAAGGATTAGATACAGTGGCAGCTCTGCATAGAAGGCACCCTTTGAGGGATGCAAGTTTTGTGTTAGAGAAAGTGCAGGTTATGACTACTGTAGGGCCCTATAGGGAGTATTATGATAACGAGGCAATTATGATCAACTGACTAGAACTAGAGTCATCTCCATAGACTTTTTATCTTTTAGGAACATATTAGGAATTCCAAAAGATGGTAAATTTATATAATCTGGTCTAATGGTTCGCTCCTGTTAATTTACGTCTTATTTCCCATGGGAACTATCTTGACTTTTTTTTCTTCTGAAGTAGAGACAAGGCAGAGCAGCATGCAATCAGTAAAACCTGAGTGTCTAGTACCATCTTTTGATTAAGGAGATCTCAATAAAGATATTTAAATGACTCTAAAATAAAAAGAGAGATATTTAATCCCCAGGTAGAAGCATGGCATTCCAGAGGAATAGGCTATTTTTATTTTATCAGAAAGTGTATTCATGTGGAGCTGCAGGCTTTGGTCAAAGAATGCTGATACAGCTTGAAGCTTACTGGCATTCTGCAGGGTGTACCTTCATTAAACTCTAGCAATTGCATGGAGAACACCAATATTTGGAAGCTACTTCCAAACCCATGGCTGGAATAAACCAGGTCAAGAGGTTGGAGTAGTAAGACAAAAATTACATTAATATACATTGTCACAATATCCAGGAGCATAAGAGCCTGTATCTCTCTTGATACGTATAAGCTTTAGCAGATCTTGTTCCTCATTTTTCTAGTGGAAATTCATGATCTTGTAGATTGCTTCATGCAAAACAGATTCCTGAACTCAGCAGCTCTTGGAAAGGCTTGATGACCTACTACTCATGAAGTGAAGGCAAGGGCAAAACTGCCCCCAAGGTCTCACAGCATTTTAAAGTTAGTTCTCATATGAAACGTCCTCCCTTTCCAACGAGTCACTTCATTGCTCCATTAATATTTTATTACACAGAACTCAGAAATGGAAAAAGCATATGTTTGGAATGATATGTAGCAATAAGAATAGGACCCTGTTTTTATGTAGTTTTCCATTGCAGGATCCAACTGATGTATTTAACTGTTTTGGTTCCATTCTCTTTCACTTTTATTTTTGTCCTAGAATCTTCAGCTGAAAAATTATTCTAATAAATGTATTTTATCTTAAATGTTAACAAGCCTCTATTTCAGCATCTAGATATTGCAAAACATAATATTGGTCAGGTTTAGCCACTTACAAAAATCACAGTTTAATTCTTCATGTTTTGCTATTCTACCATAAGACAAAATCTAGTTTTTCTGTGCTATTTCACTTTCTATTAACTCAGAATTTGTCATAAAGGAATGGATGTATGCTGAGATTTTGATTCTTTTTACTTTGTTACACATTACTGACATTTAACAGACAGTATGAATTCATCCATTTATCTCAATTTTAAGTACCATTTAAAAAGTTAGACCACCTCTACACAGGTGCTCTTTAGGAGTAATATGATGGATCCTTCACAGCATTAGTCTTGCTCCCTGGTACTGTGCTACTATGATAAAACTTTCCACTTCTGCTCTCATGGGTAATAGTGCTGTTGAATTCTTCAGTCACAAGGAATGGAAGACACATCCCTAAACAACGCCCATATCTAAAACTTTCTGTTGAAATACCTAACATTTTGATTTTTTTTTTCTTCAGAGTCCCAAACACAGACTCTGCTTAAGCAAACAAGCACCATTATTTAAGACAATACCTACAAATATTGATCACAACCATCAAGCACATTTTAGCACAAGTAACACCTCCATGAGGTGCAAGGTTCTATTCAGACCACAGTCATTCAAATAATCTACTGTGCTGGTTTTGGCTGGGATAGAGTTAAATTTCTTCACAGTGGCTGGTATGGGGATATGTTCTGGATTTGTGCTGAACACACTGATATAACAGAGTAGTTTTTGTTAACAGAGATGTTTTTGTTATTGCTGAGCAGGGCTTGCACAGAGCCAAGGCCTTTTCTGCTTTTCATACTGACACTCTGGCAAGGAATGTGGGGGTGCTTGGGAGGCTGGGAGAAGACACAGCCAGGACAAGTGGCCCCAAACGACCAGAGGGATATCCCAGACCACATGACACGATGCTTATCATGTAAAGTGGGGGAAAGAAGGAGAAAGAGGGGGCCATTTGGAGTGATGGTGTTTGTCATCCCAAGTAACCATTACACATGACGGGGCCCTGCTCTCCTAGGATGGCTGAACACCTGCCTGCCCATGGGAAACAGTGAATTAATGCCTTGTTTTGCTTTGCTTGTGTTCGTGGCTTTTGTTTTCCCTATTAAACTGTCTTTATCTCAACCTAAGAGTTTTCCAGCTTTCACCCTTCTGATTCTCACCCCAATCCAGCTGGTGGGCGAGTGAACACGTGGTGGTACTTGGTTGATGGCTGAAGTTAAACCACAACAACTACATACACTCTTTTGTATTTTCTTCTCCCTATTTGCTAGAGGCACCATGACAGGTGCACGGTGTGGAGTGTTACCAATGCTCATATATGTTATACACAGCCCACACGGTGTTTAAAGGACTTAAAGTCTAGGAGGAAAAAAAAGAGGGGAAGAACCAGGAAAATTTTAAAATGTTTCCAATTTCATATTCACTTAGACTTAGCTGCATGTATCTTTTTGGCCATTTGTTAGCAGCTACCAGTAAGCAACCATGCCCAAAGGGAAAATGTATTCTAGTTAAAGATTGGCTTATAGCCTCATCAGCCGAGTTTTATTGCTCTTAAAGCACAGCAAGAGAAATATTTATACTGAACTTGTTGCATAGGGACTTTAGACAGCAGGACAGTCATTTCTTGCATAAGTACTTTTAGCTGGAGACAGCAGAGTTACACTACGAGGGAAGCAGGGACTTCTAAAACTAAAATGCCTAGAAAATAAGATGAAAACATAGAAATGCTAAGCTCTCAATTTGAAGTAATTTTTTTTTTTTTCTGAAAAGGTTCCCAAGACTCAAAATGTTTTATGTGTCCTTTGAGTTCAGAACACCCTAAGTAAAGTAGCATATGTCTGTGCTGTTTAACCAAATACTCCAATGATTGGAACTC
Source organism: Corvus moneduloides (assembly GCF_009650955.1). Classification (NCBI taxonomy): domain Eukaryota; kingdom Metazoa; phylum Chordata; class Aves; order Passeriformes; family Corvidae; genus Corvus; species Corvus moneduloides. Next base: position 67,232,926 of record NC_045476.1, read on the forward strand.
TTTTTAATTTTTTCCTCTTTTTTTTTTTTTTTTTCTGTGTATGTGTGTGTATAGAAGGGAATATTATTTATAACCATCTAAGGTCTGGCACAGCATTTTTGAATCAATGCCATTCTACACATCAATGTTACAGTTGCTCTATATTAATCTAATTGTTTTAACAACATTGGAAAGTTTGTTCTGAACTAACATATATATTTACATGTTCTACAGTTCTAGCCTGTTGGATAATGACGTCCTAAAGAAGGTTTCAGCACCACCTTTTACACTAATATTAAGAAAAAAACTCACCAAAATACATATCTATTCAAGGACCTCCCAGTATTATTAATATCTCCAGGAAGTCACAGTCTAGGTAAACTCATGTGGGATTTGAAGTGGTAAAACTACGGAATGATTTTCTGCAAAGAGAAATACCCTAGGGGACAGTAGAGAAGTAAGATTTCATAGTATTCAAAAATGAGATGGCTAAAAATATTACAGTAGGTAAATAAAAATGTAATAGTCATTTAAGCCAGCAGGGACTGAGAGTGAGAGTTTCCGATTCTATTCTGGAAGGCTGCTGTCCTTGTCTCTGGTAGTCCTTGCTTTTATCTCATCAGTAATGTGTTACGTCACACCCAGTGATAATGTCTGGCATTGATATTGTAGAATAAAATCAGAAAAGTCTAAGGAAAGTCATCAGCTGACTAGAGTTTCATTGCTAAAAGAGAAAAGCACTTTTTCAGTGATTTCACATTCATACAATCATAGGATGGTTTGGGCTAGAAGAGACCGTAAAGATCATTTAGTTCCAGTGCCCCTGCCATTCACTGAACGTGAAGTCAGTTCTTTTCTAAGAATGTACCCCAGTACTGTACTCTGCAACAAACTGCACTCTGAGGTACAGAATGTATAACCTTGTATTTCCTTTGTACACGTGTGGGCATGAATGTGCATGTGTTTGTGTGTGCATGTGCATGCTTCTCTCCTTTTCTCATTTATTTTTAAAACTACAAAAATATTTGCATATAAACATATTATTAGTCCAAACTTTTAGTTCAAATAGCCAAGAATCCTTCTACCACCCACTGGGATGATATTACTGACTTTGATAGATATAAGATGCATTGGGGTGGCAAAAAAAATGTTTATTAGGGCCCATCAAAAAGGACTGTGCAGACTGAGGAAAAGTCACATCATGGCCTGGTGCTAAGACCAAAATTTTAGACACCATTAATGACTCATTCGGGGAGCTGCTAATGAGGAAACCCACAAGAGGGAACCAGCAAGAGGAAACCCTTGAACCTGAGCAGTGCTTCAGGCACTTCCGGAACTATAATTCGTCTAAATAATATACAGCTGTAATTTTAAATTTGTGTTTAAAACCAACTGCCAATGGGGTTCCAGCATCTTTCTTCACAGAAATCTCAACAATGAGTCCAAAATCCTGCATCCATCTTCTCAAAACTGTCAGAGTAGAAATTTAAGATAAAAATCAATAATTTCCACAAAGATCAAGCTGATTGCACCACAGTGGGATTAAGGCCATCATAAAAACAACCTCAAACTGCCCTCACAGACAAATACCAGAATTTTACTCCAGGATCTAATCACAGTTCATCTCCAATGGAAAAGTGATAGAGGAAGGACAAAATAAGAAACCATCTTATTTTTTCCACATAGAGGTTTCATAACAGTTGAAGAATTCAAACCAATAGACCTCACTTAAGTTTTAAAGCAATAATTCACATACATATGCATGTGTATGTGAACCAACAACAGTTGTTTTCAGTTCTCTTTGTATTTCTTACTTCCAATGCACATACATTTTTAATTGCTTAGCTTCTCTGTATTATCTTTTACTATTCTTAGTCTAGGAAGTATTATTGGATGAGCTTTAGCATTTTAATTGTTTTAATTTAATGTTGTTCTCTTTAGTAGAAAATCTAATTTGAAATGGCAAAGGGTTAATTATGGAATTTTCCAAGGGAATGTCCCAAGGAAAGGAAAAGATATGGGATAAAATCAGTGAAATGCTAATTTTAGAATCTAATTTCTACTCCTAATTTTACTTCATAAGGTACTCATATTAACCCTACATATGGAGAAATATCTCTAAAATAAACTGTTCTTTTAATGTGCTATCATTCCACATGCAAAAAAAAAAAAAAAAATAGACCATGTGTTAAAGAAGAACCCTAAGGAAGTTTTTATTTAATTCAATGTATTTACACACCTGATTAAACACGAATATCTGAAGACTTCCATGTGTCATTTAAAGTATAAATAGATGTAATTATATGTAACAAGGTCTTCGTCTTTCCCAAACTCAGGCTCCTGAACGCCACAGTTTAACTATGGCTATTTGTTTAATAATCTCAGTTTGCTGGATTCGAGTGTTTTCAGAGACTCTCTATGAATAGTTGAGACGGGATAGTTTAGGCAAACTAAGATCACAAAAGGTATAAACAAACTGTCTGCTGTTCAACAAACATGCATACAGCCACAGATCCCTCCTGGGAAAGAAGTCCAGACCAAATGTTTTTGCATGTGAAATCTGAACCCAAAATCTTGCATTTGGGGAAGATGCAAGCAGAGTGTTAGCTAAGGAGATTTGTTTTGATGAAAGCTGTGCATTTAGAGAAGGGGATATGGTCTGTTGCTTCCCAAAGAACCAAAATCCCATCCCTGCACTGACATGCCCAGCAACTGCTGAGGTTTAGGCAGAAGAAACTCCTCTGTCACTGAAATTTTCAAATATATGCACCAAAACTGCAATAAAACACAGAGCAAAAGTGCTTGGGAGAGCACTTCAGCTGGTCTGCCTCTGCTCTCCCTAGTTCCTCATATCTGGGGACTGCTCATTGGTTACTGTCTCAGCTGGCCCGTTTTGTTTGTTCAGACTGTAAAAGGAAAAGTCCATCTTCTCAGGAGTTTGCCAGTGCAATGAAACAATCTTCAGTGCTGACTTCCCAGGAGATTTTCTGATTTGAGAAAGATATTATGTCTCAGAAAGAAACACTGGATTTAAAGGGCAGTAAATCTGTACAACAGTCCCATACTCCTGCATCTGTATTTCTAGTCTCATATACATCTGTGGACAATTAATTTCCTTGGCCACATGAACCTTCCTCTTAGAGGGGCCAGCAGGCCTCACTGTACACAGGAATAAGACACAAGGGAACCAGCTTCATTTTCAACACTGCCTGTTTACCATATCAATTTGAACAAATCAGTTTGAATAAATCAGCAAAGTGCTCAGTTTCCAATTCTACAAAGTGAAAATGACATAACTTTTTGACATTTGCAAGGCAATCAGCTACTTGAACGAAGAGAGGCTGGCTTTGCAAACTTGTTTTTAAACAAATTTCTAATTACTCTTGGGAAAATCTTCCAAGTCCCATTGCATAGTAGGGGAAGTTGAATCCTTTACCTGTCTTTAATAAAGTCACTCTTCCTGCCCACACATATGCACATGCTTCTCATAAATTTCTCAAACCTCTGCACTTTGCTGGCAAGACATTCCTCACAAAATTCTCAAACAGGTCATTTGTACACTGGCTATTAAATACATTCAGAAAAAGACAAAGTTTACAACTGCCAAATGGAAACAAGTTTATTCTTCATATATTAAATAAAATTAGAATCTTGGGTCATGTAGCTGTTACCCAAATTGAATGTTGCATACTGCAGCTGCACAACAGGGCATATGTACTTGTCTCTTCACTTAATTTGTCAGCTCTCCATCAAATTTGTAAATAGATGAAACTTAGATTATATATTATTCTACTACCTTTGATTATTTATTTACATGTGCAGAAGAAAAACATAAATTTGTCTGTACAAAATTACTATATATAGTACATACATATTTATGCACTGTAACTCTGCTCATAAGGAATTCATTGGGAAACCTATTTTCTGGTATTTATGTTCTTTGGAAAATCCTACTTGGAATCTTATCTTTTTAACATCCATCTGTGTGCTTTACTCAACTGAAAGACTAACAATGCACTGTAGTTTGTGTCTGGCCTCTAGATGATGCTACAATGCTTTTAACTCTCTGACATTTAGTAGTATGTAACAGGAAAGCAACTTTCAACTGTACTCACACCATTTGGTACAGTAGCTTAAGAGCAACAGAAAAGTGACGTTGTTTACAAAAACAGAAGCAGAGAAGGACCAAGACCTTTTCCTGTAGAGGGTTTCTACTGCAAGTGGGTCGATGTTAAGCACAAAATAAAAATTTTATTAGAATTGTTTTGCTTTATTTCGCAAGGAAGTCCCTGGAGCATTCTGCAGTCTGTAGCAATAGCTCTCAAAATCCTTATCCCACACCCTCAGAATGCTCCACCACCATAAAGTACCATTCATTCCAATCTAATCTGCCTTACATGCCATGTATCCGCCACACATGTATGTGCCTCACTGGCAGATAACCATTGTTAACACGATGATTATAGAGAATTTCACTAGTTTCAGCATAGAATTTCCTGGCAACTCAGCCTTATTGCAGAGCACATTAACTGCCATGGCACTGTCCATGTTGTTCCACTGAGACATAAGTTTCTCTCACTTTGGGGAGCACTTCTAGCTGTGCCTAACATTGCCCCTGAATAGACCTTGGCTGTTTCCTAATCCTTCTGTTTCCTGTTCCTCACTGATGACTTCCTGCCCACCTGCTGCCCAGATCCATGAAAGGATGCAGGAAGCCTACATTTATGGTTCCAACAGTAAAAAGCTGAAAACAGGAGTTGCAGGCAGGTCACCAAGACAGTAAAAAAAAGAGCTGGGTTTGTTTGGTTTGTTGTTGGGGCTTTTCTAGAAAATCAGAAGCACTATAGCAAACCAGTAAATTTTGCCTCAGATGTTCTCCCACTTGGCATCTTGGGAAAAGGCTTAATGTTGTGAGAAGGATCTAATGAGGTTCTGACAGGTGCTAGAACTTTACACTTAAAAATAGTTCAAAATTTCAATAGAACAAGTCAAATCAGTGACAGAATCTTTGTTTTAATCCTTAGAAAGGAAGCTACATTTTTAAAATTTACTTTTTTCATCTGATTGTTCAAAAATTGATTGTAAAGCAGTAATGAGCCAATGGCAGCCACACTGCCATCATCGTGCCAGGTTATGCTACGTCATCACACAGAAGATCTCCCTTAAGTTGTTTGGCAACTGGAGACATATCAACTTTAAGCGATTAACATATTAAGAATTCACAGATACTGCACTCCCAGTAGTGGTTATATTCTGATTTCTTTAGCATGCAAGGCTGCAAAAAAAGTATTGATCAGCGTTGATGATTTTGCAGGTGGTGCCACCTCCACACATTGAAAGAATTGATCTGTTGGAAAGGCTGACTTTCAGCCTCACATCCAGGTTATTATAAGGATGTCTAGACAACCATCCCTACTTTGCCATGTAGTCTTTTCCCTGCTGCAGAGACCAAGGGAGTCTCCTGGTTTAGACATTCTACTGCCTCAGATGAGCTGACTTTTCTGAAGCACATTTCTAGATTAAACAAACAATAACTATATACTAAACTTTAACGCTAATGCTATTACTAACACTAAACACAAACTGGGGCCCCTATAGCCTGGAGAAGACAGTAAAATAATGAATTTACTGTGTGCCCATATAACTGTAGTTCACTTGTATGAAAGAACTAATTGCCTGCAGGGTGTGCTCAGCATCACTCAGTGGCCTGCAGCCAAATGAGTCCTTGTAAACTGGAGAAGAGGTGGAAAGGAACTCTGCATCTTTCAATTTTTTCACTCCTAGCTGCTGCCAAAGACCTCAGCCTTTGGGGCCAAGAGATAAATATGTCAGTGTCTACAGTTGTGTGGAAGATTATTTATGGGAGATGGGGGAGGGAGTTCACATTTGCCTTTGCATGAGGTAATAAGTTCCTGTGTATACCTCAGGAAGCTGTCACAAGGCTTAAAAAAAAAATAAGTGGAGATTATCTTATGCTTTCAGTGTCTATCTAAAGTGTTGCACAACAGTTTCTCTGAGCATATGGATCTGTAGTTAGACAACGGTGGTTCATAGATCAGCCAGACAGCAAAGTCTTTCAAAAAGAAGGTGTGGAAAAAAACACCAAGAGGACCAGCAGCTGAAGAATAGTCATGGCTACAGCTTCTGACAGCTCTTCAGGTTGGAGAAAGTGTTTTCCACGACAGCCCCTTTAACATTAACCACTTCCTTGTCTTGATTAGATAGCAATGGCACATCAAGCAATGGGAGAATTCTAGCAGGCAGCGCTGAAACAGATGGCACACCCACAGTGCTCCTCCTGCCAGGTGCCTGGGAAGGAGCTCTCTCTACCCTGTAATAAAAATGGCATGAGTTCAGCTCCATTCCCACAGCACTCACTCTCTTCATCAGAGGAGAGGCACCTCAGGAGCAGAGGATGGAGCATGGCACAGGAACAAGCAAACCTGCAAGGGAAAGGCTCATGAATGACTAGATTCTAGCAAGTCTGAAATCCCACACAGTTACTAGAAACCCGTGACATTTAGGTTCATTTCCAGTTGTAAATATAAAAGGAAAACATAGCAAATTATGATATAAATGTGCAAAATTAAAGCCTGGTTGAATCAAAAGATTACATGATTTATTTGTTCTCCTTGCTAATGCTCTTGTGTAAGTATTTCTCTTCAATATTGGCTTGCATTTCCACAGATGGCAAGATGAAAAAATACCCTACCATACTAGGACAGGACAGGAAAGATTTCTGAGACAACAGCATTTGCCTACTTACAAATATTGTTGTTTTCATCATTTTTACACTTCTTTTCCCTTTCAGATATGTTTATTTCACTTTTGTTATCGTAATAAGGCACTGGTAATTCAGTGCAATAGTCATGATATAAGACTGGTCACATACCACACGCTCCTGGGTTTATCATTCAATCCTTGCCACTTTTCACGGTTTTCAGAAGATACGTATCTCTGGGTTTTTCTATGCAATATCTCTAGCAGACCCAACTCCCCTACAGTAGTTACAGGTCAGTAGATGTTGTTGAAACATACATTACTAATCATGAAATACACAGGAGCAAACAAAATCTAACCAGTGTAAAAGACTAAGGTGTGTAACTGTAATAAACACCTTTCCCACAATCAAATAGGGCCAGATGATGGACAGGGAGAGTTTTCCTTTGTCCCACCTCTTATGTGTAAATGCTTGCTTCACAGAGTTCCCTCATAAAAATAAAAAATAAATAAAAAAGATCATTCTGCAATAAAAGCTCCAAACAGCATCTCCATATAATAGCATAGCATTTTAGGTTATTTTGAAACAATGCCATTTAATTTCTAAGAATTAGTAAATCAAGACATAGACTGTAGATTGCTGTTTTCTTTCACCTATCTGTCAGCAACATTAATCTCTCTACTCCAGATCTCTGACACAGAATAAAATATCTGAAATAAACCAACAAAAATAACACCTTAAAAAGCTATGCCAGTATACATGAGCTTGGTTACAGCGCTCAACCCTTGCAGCCATATTGCGTAGTCATTAAATCACAGTCATAGAATCATGAAAGTTGTGAGAGACCTCTAAGACTGAGTCCAGCTGTTGACCCAGAACTACCATGTTCACCACTAAACCATGTCACAGAATCATAGGGTCATAGAATGGTTTGGGTTGGAAGGGACCTTACAGGCCATCCATTTCCAGCCCCCCAGCTGCGGGGACAGAGACACCTTTTATTAGATCAGATTGCTCAGAGCCCCATCCAACCTGACCTTGAACACTTTCAGTGATGGGGCATCCATCAATTCTCTGTTCCAGTGCCTCACCACTCTCATAGAAAAAAAAATTCTTCCTAATATCTTATCTAAATCTACTCTCTCTCAGTTTGAAGCCATTCTCCTTGTCCTGTCACTACATGCCCTTGTAAAAGTTCCATCTTTCTTGTAGGCTCCCTTCAGGTACTAGACAGCCTGAAGCCTTTGATGGGCTGAAAAATCTCAATTCTCTCAGCCTTTCCTTAGAGAAGACGTGGTCCACGAACCTCGAGTTTGTCCAGGTTCCTGAGAGTGGCATCGCATCAGGTATGTCAACCTCACCACTCAACTTCATGTCACCTGAAAATTTGCTGATGTCCCCAGGTGCCACATCCACATGTCTTTTGAACACTTCCAGGGGTGGTGACTGGAATTTTTCTAAGGAGACTGTGCTTAGAAAGGGAATGGAGGTAACAGTTCAGCTGGGGCTTCATGTGCAATCCAGTGTGGGCAGTGGGTTGTTCCTGTCTTTGCCAGGTCCAGCTCTGAATGGAACTGACCACAACAAGGGCTGACTGCCTTGTCATATTTTCCACTGATGTAACCAGTTCAGGCTTAATCAGATGCTGGTAGGGGCGCAAGGCAAGAGGACCATGAATTTTCCCAGAATGCAGTTCAGCTGGAAAAAGTTTTTGAGCAACTTTGATTCAGTAATGTGAGGTTAAACTGGAGGGAAGCTGAGTCATGGGCATTTTAATCTGGGATGAGACACCCCAGAGTCTGTTCCTTGCATTGCAGAACTGTAGCCTTGAGGCAAGGCACTGGAGTTAGCAATAGGCTGAAGGTCAGAGCAGAACGTGCAGCGTGTCAAATGATTCAGAGAATAAACAGACTCAGGAAGGGCAAACACACAGGCTCCAGAGGCAACACAATAGACTGACCTTCTCAACTTTCTTTCTTCAGCCTACCGCGTCACCAGACATAAACGCGGGCAAGGAGATAAAATAAATGAAAGATGGATCTCAGCAAGTGGTCAGGCTTTCAGCTACTGGCTGCTCAAGCTGCCTTGTGTAACACAGTGCAGGGATGAACACGAAAACAAGCAGAGTGTTACCAACCAGCTGTTTCAGCTTTAGTACCAACCTGGAAAATATTAGCAGTTGCATTTTCAAATAGTTCAACCAAAAAAAAAAAAAAAAGAGGGTGGAGGAGAGAAAAAGCTTAAAAAACGTTCCGTTGCAGGTATAGATTTGATACAATTTCTCAGAGAAGGCATTGGGCAATGGATTTATTTGAACGTATTGTACAATGTAAAAGAGCAATTAGAGCTAAAGAAAGAATTTCAGCTGTTTTTGATTGTCAAAAGACATAAATTCTTATTACCCAAGTTTTTCACAAATACACATCAAGCTCATCAGATTTTCACAGTCAAAAACATTCTCTAAAAGCCAAAACATTTTGAGTTTTGTCAGAACAGATTATTAAGATTCTAGTCTCAAAAGGTTCTGAAAACATTCTACTTTTTGTTCAACAGCAAATTAAAATGAAACCAAATGTTTAACCTGGAACAGTCCCCCACACCCTTGATTAAACCCACAAAACATGAACAAACCAAAAAAAAAAAAAAAAAGTCAATTATTTCCACAGCTGGACTACTAATTAGGAAATAAAGGCAACACAATTGATGTCCGACTAGTGACTACCACATCCTACTCCAATATGGTCTTTGAATAAAATACAAGCAAGAAAGACTAAAGCAGCTTTGAACAGCTCTTTCGTTAAAGGCTGGATCTCCCAACATATTCTCACATCAGCTGGGTGCTTATATCATTAAAATTCAGCTATAAAAGGTCTGTGACCATCCGGGGAATTTGAGCAGGTGAAATCACCAACAAGAAGCTAATAATTGTCTTTCCTTGAAGGAATAAATTCAAGCCAAACACATATATATAAGAAGTTTCCTTTACAGATTTGAGATCCAGAGCCAAGAGGTGCTGCATGAGGGTTTCACTACCCTTGAAAACTTTCTTCAGCAATAAAAACGGACCACAGACTAAAAGGAAATAGACCAAGAGGAAGGAGCTCCTCTGCCCTTATGCTGAGCTGACCCTGGACTGATGACAGCTTCATTTTCCACTTGGCACAGGATGATTTTGGAACGCCCCCAACTGTATGAGAAGTGCTCCCAAAAATCCTGCAGCCCACTTGTGACCTGAAGCAGTCCAGCAGCGTGGGTGAATCAGATCAGTTAACACCTTGTCAGAAATAGAATAAAATAATAAAAAATAAATAAAAAATCCAATACAAAAGAGGGAGAGGGAGAAAAAAAGGGAGAGGGAGAGGGAGAGAGAGGAGTAGGAACACACTCCCACACTTTCTGTTTAAGAGATGTGATCGGAGCAGGGCAGCCCACTTGTTCCTTTCCAAACTGAAAACCAGACCCCATTCCCCAGTGCCTTTCCTGCATACAGAAAGCTTTCTGTATTTTAAGCAGCATATTTAAGTTAAAAACTGCTTGTTATTTCCAAGCAAACATAAATTTCAACTGCGTAAGTGCCCAAACGAAGAGAGATCAGTCCTCAGCCTGGCTCTGCTCAGTGACCAAAGGGGTGAAAAAGGGAGGGATTGTCTGTAGCTAGATCCTGAACTAGGATAGCCTCAAAGACAGTTGGAGCAGCCCAGGATTTACTGCCATTTATGCAACAATCTGGACTTTACAGCAGTGGTGGTTTGGCAGAGCGTGACTCTGTTTTGCATTCTCTCTACTGCAAAGGAGTTGTTTTCACTGTGTTTATAGTCAGGGAAGGAGTTCCCTTCTGTCTGAGGCCGTAATAGGCAGCTAATTACATCCAGGACAAGCCCTTTTTGCACTAGAGCAGCGGCAAGTCTGCCTGGCAGAAACAGCCACTCAGGAATTTTCTAGCGCTTAAAAGCAATGAGAACCCGATCCTGCGTGCAAGGCACAGTGGCTGAGTGCTACAGACATTATTTTCTTGCACACCAGGAGCACATGGCATTTAGTGACCAAGGACTTTGGTTATTCTTCAGAGGTAATAGGTAAAGTGCCTTCTATCAGAAGGGGCAAACACCTGATTGCTTCTCCAAAAAGACGGGCAGCAGAAGCTTTCCCTAAATTTGAACTTACAAATACATTACTGCTTGAGAGATTTTAAGAGCCTCAGTCATCAGTTTTAGGGCAAGCAACATTCAAAGTGGCTATAGTAGCTGGTTAACCTGCAGTACAAGGGAGAAAGACAGTTCTCTGGTGAGATAGTCCCTACGATCAGAGAACCGCAGGCTAGGGTAACAAAAGAAACTTCCCCCAGGGTGCTTTGTGTTGCTATGTTAATGTACCCCAGTTCTGCGTTCCTGGTTGGCCATTGGCCTCTCCGCCCCCTTGCTACCTTATATGTCCCATGCCCTAGAAAGTTCTCCACTCCAGGTTCCCCCCCATTGGCCCTTGCCTATTGCCACTCCCCCAGAGCTTCCTCATTGGCTCCCATTCCCTAGTCCCACCTTTGTATCGCCCTGTGCCCTCAGATCATTGGTCCCTGGTGCTCGCCCCGCTCCCGTACTTAAACCTGGACCCTGCATTGTCTTTTATCTTTGTCCTTTGACTCCTTTGCAGTATGGTTGCAATAAACCTTCGTCTGCGGAACTCCACACAGAGACCCTTCCTGTCTCTTTGCCGTCGATCCATATTATTGGAGCTATCAGTGTGTTTGTGCGTGCACGCGTGTGTGAGTGTGTAGCTGATCCTGCCGAGCGGCTTCGCTAAAGAGACGCTTTTGGAAGATCACAGCACCTCGCACTACGGCACAGAAGCCACAGCGCCACGGCGTAGCAATAAGTGGCCTCAGGACACTGCGAAGGATTTCTGCATGACTACAGCTAATGTAAACTCATTTCTGAGCTGTTTGCTTCTCTTTTGATAAAAGATTATTTTGGTTCAGTGTCCTATTTTACAGGGGGGTTTTTTACTTCCATTTTTTGCTTTACTTTCATTAAACTACAATAATTTATTAGTCCTCCTATTTGAAATATTCCAAATCTTAAGTGGTTTTGTGCTATTGGAAGGTCATGACTTCAGTAAATGAGGAATTCACTGTACCAAGACCTCTTTTCTGGAGAGTGCCATAGCCCTGCACTGCACTGCCCAGCACCTCAGCTCCTGGACTGCAGTGCAAACTCTGCCTTGCTTTTCTCTGGTGCACTGTATTAGTTTGTGTTTCAGACCATATGAAAATAGCTTAAATTGCTTCTGGACTTGAAGTGGCCTGGCAAATAGATGGTTGTTTTAATAGTGCTGTTAGATGCCCCATGGATGGAGCAAATAACTCATTGACGGGGTGCCAATTGACGAGAGTTCACTGCTCGCTCAGTCGGCAGACTCACTGTTCTATGCCCAGGAATGCCCCGAGCTGCCAGGAGAGACGGCACGGGTGATCCAGCAGCTCAGCGGCTCCGATTTGCGGCAAGTGATAGCTGTTTGGCTATCATCACAAGCTGAAGCAAAGAGGTAGAAATATAGCCCTGACTCCGTGCCTGTGGCTATCATCACAAGCTGAAGCAAAGAGGTAGAAATATAGCCCTGACTCCGTGCCTGTATTCATGTTTTCTTTATTCCTCCCGTCCCGAGAGGGACGAGAGAACCAGTCTACGGAAGGGGAAGCAGGAGCAGACGGGGCGGGGCAGCTGCGATTGGGCCACCTTTATTTGGGGGAGGGGAACGGGGAGAGCAGGGGGTGGACCCATGGTAATCAGCCAATTGGACTCTGTTTCGGGGGAGTCCGTGCTACTTTCAAGTTCTACCCGCGCTTGGAACAAAGGGGATTCAGAGCACATGGCAGAGACAAGTCCGGACGTACCTGGGCAGTCCCGGGGCCGGGCTGCACCTCGGGCAGGCAGCAACAACTCATATCCCGTATAAAGTGACTGTTGGTGCCTTTGAGCTCACTACAAGTAACAGAATGCACAGAAATACTGAACAGTAAAATCACAGTGACCCTACAGCATTTACAGCGAGCACACCTGCTGCCAGACACCTGAAGTGCTGCTTCCACTGATATTTTTGCCCAGAATTCAATGTCTTGAATGTCTTCTTTGCAGACTGCCTTCAATCATGTTACTAAGCAGTTCATCCAAGGCTGGTATTCAGCAGCTGAGATACGGACATCTAATGCCACTCGTGCATTGTTGGATACCTGAGGTGTAAATCTGGATAAAGCTCAGGAGTCCCTACCCTCATGACCAGGCAGCCAGAGGCAGGACGAGACCTCTGAGGGCATATAAAATGTCATTCAGCCCTACTTCTATGCACCTGCGTTGCTCTCTGAGACACCTCATGGGCTATTGTTTTCATTTAGCCTCAGCTCCTGTCCATAAAGCTTCAATGAGGAACTCCTCCTTCTAACCCATTTGAGCAAAGAAGATATCCAGATCTGCTTTAAATGTGTTTATGAAGCCTGTGATAACACAGAGAGATTCTGTAGATAATTAGAAGTAATACCAAAGAAAACTTCCAATCTTTTCAATGTGCCCCTAAATCTTGTCCTAAAAGAACTATTTCTCAATTGAATTACCTATCTCCAAAGAGATACTCCACTTAAAATATATATATTGGATGAAATCTTGGACACAGGCTGTGATTTAACTTCTCAGTTTGTATGTGCTGCCTGAATAGCTTTAAGATGTTACAGCAGTCAGTGCCAATTTATTCCAAAGGATTATATTCATATAGTATAAATCACAGAGATGCCACACTAAAGCCATGTTACTGTGGGATTCAGAATATTTTGGGCTGGGGATTTGCTGGTTTAGTACTTCTTTTGTTCATTCTAAAACTGCTGTCATATTTTGAGTCTTACAGAGTATGGCTTTGTAAAGTTACGCTCCCTCGTAAATTAAACTGCTTAGCAAAAGTGCTTAGTAATGATTTTACATTTTGGCTTAAACACAAACCTTCTTACTTTGTTGTATTACAGCCTTGTGGAGGTATCAACTGATTTAATAGCCTGCTTTTCTAGCTTCCCTTTTAGCTGAGACTTTCAAATAGTCCTTCAACAGTTTTGATTCTTCTTCCACAATTCACAGCAAAAAAGTCATTTTCCTCTGTAATGGGAACAAAAAAGTGGCTTTTGAAATGGGCAAGGATCATTACATAAAAAGTAGTCTCTTCACAGATTTTGTCAGATCCCACAAAAAAGGAGCTTTAAAAATACAGTGTGGCCCATGTATCTATTTAATATAATGCCTGAAATGACAGTAATACTTCTCAGGGGATTTGTGAGAACAAATTCATTAATATTTGCACAAGGTTTTCAGATCAGCCTTTCTCTTTTGCCTTCTTTTGCCGGCTATCTAAAAAGAAGGCTCAGTATGAAAGTGTAGGCTTGATCCCTTGGGAATGCAGTGCATGTCACATAAACAAGTGGTTTTATATGCTCAGTCATTATGATACATTTTAGAAGGGTTTCAAGACAACTTTAAAAATCCAGTGCTTCAAATTTGTGTGGTGGTCTGCAAAAACACCTGATTAAACAAAAGAAAGATGGGGGAAATACGATTTAATTTCTGATTGTGCATTTGCAGGGAGCTAAATTCTCTGAGAACTTTGCCATACCAAAATATTCCTACCTGTTGTGGGTGCACAGTTGAAAACCAGCCTACTACTATGTGAAGGGTTGTTCACAGTTCAGGTACTACATTTCTAGTATGCTGGGAGTAAAATTGATATAAGGCTATCGTAACTCAAATTGTCTTTGTTTTTATTGGATTGCACCTGTGCTTTAACATCAACTCAATTTTTAGAATTTAATATGACATTAATACAAATAAATCATGTAAGGCTTGTTCTTAATGGGTTTGCAGCATGCATACATATCACACACGATAATGTATTTCCAATTCACATTAATCATAGGGGGATAATACATTGGACAATAAGACACATTTTTGACAGGTTTGTGCAAGTTTAGATTCACTCAGTCCATATCTCCTTTTCCTCAAAATCATTCTCTGCCTGATTTATGTTTCAACACTTCCCCAAACACATCCCTCCAGCCTGTAAGATTGTACATTGCTGCAATCCTGCTTACTGTTCCAGGTGACTGCCTGTCTGAATCAAATATTAAACTCCATTTTAGGGCAATTTATGCTCCCAGAAAGATGTATAAAAGCTTTCATTCTTTCTTCATACTTACACCCTACAACTCTTGCCATTTTATGCTGTTTAAATGAGAGAAACACAAAATGAATCTACTCAAATCATATAAGATCTGTCCACCTGCAATCAAGGCAATGGTCCTTCTCCAAAACAATACAAATCAACAACAACATAATGAAAAACAAAGAAAGAAACAAACAAACAAAAACAAAAAAAATACCAAAGCTGCTACCTTATTTTTACAGGTATCTTCCTCCCAGTCAATTTCTATATAACACACAGGAACTAATTAGAGATGGACCCAGAGCAAAATCCACGCTTCTAAAGACTGGATTTAGATTTTTTCTCCCTCATCTCCTTCATCTCTCTGATATCCAGTCCATGGCCATTTGTAGCATTTAGTTCCTGCCTCCTTTCTCTCCTTTCTGTTTCCGTCTGCAAAGTGCAGATACCCGGCTTGGTGAGAACTCAAGAAAAGATTACCCTAGCACCTGAAAGATTTCCTCTCACAGCAATTCACCTGGAAGCTTTGCTGCTTGTGGGGGTTAAGGGCCTTAGCTATCATACTGTATACTTTCCATGCAGCAGGAAAGCTTTTTAACTGAATGTTTAACTGGGCTCTAGCCTAGCAGAGACAATGACCATATTGTTATTAAGGAGATGAGCCTGTCTATTATTTTGAGCCCAGATAGTTGTTTTTCTCTCATCATAGCTCTGCTAAGACTACTAAGTTTGAATATTGATCTCTTGTCAAAATAATGCGCTCTACTTGGAAATTCAGGAGCTTCAATATTCTGATTGACTTCCATGTTTTGTGGCCTAGGATTAAGGTTTCTAATTACTATCTTTAAATAAAGATGAAATACTGGGTGTGTGCATATCTTTGAAGACAAATGACCCAACTGCCAATCTAAGCACAACTCAGATTCCACTGATAAGTAATTTTCAAGAAACCTTGACCACACTGACATCAATACATCAGTGTCAAAATTATAACGGTATCTTTTGGCCTCACTTTGTTTATATTTTAGGGTGATATAGAGACAGGAAAGTTCAGTATGTCTTATAGGTTCATAGCAGGAATCAAAGTCCAAAGACTCAGCCTTGTACTTAATATAAATACTATTTTTTTTTCTAACTTTTTTCTGTGAATTTAGGAGTATTTGTATATATATTTTTATCTCAGAAAATTCCTCATACAGTACTGTTGTCGCTGAAGGATCAGCACTGAATTTCAGAGTACTGACTCAGGCACTTGGTAAAGAAAATAGGAAAGATAGCAGTCACGTATCTCGTTTGAGGCAATTATTTCATTACTCCAGGAAGGAGGAACACAGCAGAACCAATTGTCAATCAATGTCTTCCATATCAGTGTTTTTTTAAAATTAAAACCTGGCCATAACAACTGAGTATATTTCAAGTCTACAGAAATGCAGTCATACAGACCAAGACAAAGAAGTTTTCCAGTGCTCTGAAACAATCAATGTTTATATAAATTAGTTTTTGATCCATATTACTCAACTGTATAATTTTATTTTATTGAACACATTAATGTGAAATAAAGACCCACATGTTCATGGTACACAGCCTGAAAGCTCTTCCAGCAAAGGAGAAATAAAAAGTAATTAGAAGAATAGCTGACTAAAAGGATTTAAAATTTTATTGAGACCTCTGGCTTATATAAAGCCTGCATTAAATGTTATTTATCTGAATGTTTTGCTCACCTCATTCCATTTTTTCAGATAGAAACAGAATGAATTTAACAGTTTTGTAAGCATGATTAACCCTATATTATTGTCAGAAAGAAAGGCAAAAGGAGTATAATACACAAGGCAGCAAAATAGGCTATCATAAAATACTGCCCCAGGACTATATCATACCAATCTAAGCGAGTCAACAGCAAACAAGAAAGTATGCCTTGGATGTTTGATTTATCCTTTTCTAATTAAGATGGAGGTGACCTCATTCTTGTTTCCACACACTCATGAAATTATTCTAATTTCAGAGTCAAGCAATGATCTCACAAGAGCTAAGAAATGATTGCTTAGGCTTGATATATCCAGGTCAGTACACTTTAAAGCTCCATGATATGTTACTACATTATTCATTTTTAAAAATATTTAATATTCCTTTCATTGATTTGTTATTATGTCAGCAAAGTAATGATGTGATAATGTTATCCAATAAAGACATATCTCTTTCTGGAGGTCTTTTAATAATTTTTTTCATCTGTTTTTCCTATTTTCTGTTCCTGGTTTGATTTTGACAATACAACCCTTGGGAGCTTTGGACCAAGTTGCACTAAATCTTCCCTTGTGCCACTGGCTGTAGTAAAGGTTTGCCAGTTCTTATCAGTAGCTCTGTCAACGCTCCACTTCCCAGTGAAAAACAAAGCCAGTGATGTTTAGTACTTTCTAAAATCCATTCTACAGAGAGGTTTTTCTCATGAACAGCTGAAAATTCTGCTCCTTTCCAATGAAGATAGGCCTGCACATTTTAAATCAGCACACAGTGAGCATACTGGTCACATAAGGGCTAAGTTATAGCAGTATATTTTTTCTTCACCCTGGAAGAAGAGAAGGTTACACCGACCCCTGAACTGGTATCACTGTAATAAACTGCTGTTCTTCCTTGCATTCTAGTTTAGAAAGCCCATTATAATCATCAATCAAGTCTCCCAAGGTACGTGGAAAGCAGATGTACCATTGCATCTACTTCACAAAGGAATAACTGAGGAAAAATGGTTTTCCCGAAGTCCAAGAGGCCATAAAAGAGCTGGCAAGTATCCCACAATTTCCAGTCTTTAAATACAGAAATTATCTTCTATAGTGCTCAAGGAAAGGCAGGGAAGCAGTGTGGAAAAGGCTTTCCTTCCTAAAAACAAGAACCTTTCTATGGATTAAGGATTAGGAAACAACACCAGCCCTTAGAAGCAATGTCCATCTTGGAATTGTATTTGTTTCAGTGAAAAATAGGCCAGGAATATCTAGTCCTCATTACTGATAAGAAATCTTCATCACGGATTGCAGATACTTGTTGACTTTTACCCTAGTGGTCCCAATTTTCTCATTTCAGTTTGAATGAGCTCCTGTACTGCCAAGAAAACGGAATCACAGCTCTGTTAGTTACAGTAGGAAAGGAAAAAAAAAACAACAACAAAAAAAACCAACAAAAAAGCCAACACAGAAAACCTTGCACAATGAAGCATTTTGAAATGCTATTTCTTATTGTCCCATTCAACATATTTCAGAGCCAACAGTATCAGAAAGACTTAGAGAGCTGAAGAAACAGGGAGAAGTAGGTGCTGCTTTTAAATGCTTTTTCAAACACAGTGTTGTAATTGGAATCAACAGTATAGTCCAGAAATTCTGTCTCACTGATAAAAAACATGTGTGGTAATATCCTTCTCCAGAAGGACCAGATGTCCAAGGCAGTCAAGGATTAGCAAGACATTGGCCCAATCTGGCTCTGTATCTCAATTTGCCTAACCTATTGTGCAGCAGCCATTCTCCAGCATAGCTGTAGCACCTGGAGATCTGCAGCAATTGTTAATAAAAACTCCTAACAGCTGATGTGGACTGTGGAAGAAGCTTCTTTCTACATTTCCATCCTTTTTCTTTTCTCTGTCACTGGGATTATACAACAGCTTTTTCAGGGGCCCTTGGTGGTAATAGTTTATTTTCCATACAAGGGCCACAACAAAATTAATGCTGTTCACACTGACAGATTGTGGGATGTGGTTAATCGATGAAGAGAACTGTGATTTCTGTGACGCTGTGATTGCTGACACCTTTCCCGTGCTGACAATTATCGTCCACTCAGCCAAACAGAGCAAATAAGCCACTAATGTATCACAGTTATCCCAGAGAGCTATGTCAGCATGTTTTTTAATAGCGGGACTCAAGTAAGAGCTTCAGATAACATTTGCCACTCATTCCAATATCCCACCACTCTCCCTTTCCTAGTTGGAGCCTTATTTATGCGTGTTGGTTGTGGCATAACCCATGGATGGGACTTTTTCAGCTTGAAAATGAGATACTGTCATACATGTCACAGAAGATCAAATGAAGCTTTCCAATATACTGCCCCAGAGGTATTAACTTCTTAAAGTGGCTCTTCTTTTCCCAAAGGATTGAAATAATCTGCCCAGAAAGCATGAGCCTGGCAGTCAGCTCCAACTGTTTTAGCAGAATACTGGAGGAGCTCCTGGTATTATTTAATAACTGTAGCTTCTGGCAAGGGTTTAATATGCACATTTAAGCACTGTATTTAGCTCCATTTGTCTGCATGCTAGATTGGATCCATGGGGCGCTGAAGTACAGCACAAAATGTGGTTATGTTCCCTCCGAGAATTTCTCACTCCCTCTGGGTCCAGCCTTAACTACAAATTGTTATTTTTTCACCTGAGGCAGGTTCTCCTTTGCAAAGCTAACAGTTTTGTCGTTGTAAATAAAGAAACAGGAATAATCAGTGGCCCAAGTAATACAACAGCAATAGGCCCTTTAACTATCAAAATGTCATCTGAAGCCTGCTGTTTTCTCCACTTGTGGCTCCACAGGGCTATAATTTATTTTAGAAATTTGGTTACAATAGATGATAGTGGAGGTTTCTCGAACCAAGCCAACAGAAACATTTTCAAAAAGCAATCCTAGATATTATTCCACAGACCACATATAGCAAGGAGAACAGTAGGATGAAAGACAAAAAAATCCAGTAACAAAGGGTTTGCCTCTATGAAGCAATTTGTCTCTACACTTAATGACTTTAGGTGTGATATAAGTTATGCCTTGGAGTTCAGCAGAATCTAATGTCATGAAGGAATTCTGTAACACATCTATTCCTGTGGTATGATCGCCCATTTTTTTCACTGTGAGTCTTGCAACAAAAGGAAACACTATTACCTTAAAATGCCCCAAGAGAATTTTGTATCACACCTCCAACCTGATTTAGAAATGCAGAGCAATATGTTTTCTGCATAAAACAGTATATTGAAAGTCTAACAGCAAGAATAAACCTGATTCAGATGGTAACTGGAGTTGTCAGGAAATATTCCATTCCTGCACAAATGGCTAAAAGATGACTACAGTCACCTCTCCCTTCTATGCCTGCTTCTCTTACATGTGCCCACAAACACTGAAAAAGTGCTGTTGAGATCTGCTTCAGAGAGCTGTAATAAATCAGCAAAACCCACTAGTCCTTCCAGCACTAGACAGGCTGCTGAACAACTGCTGATCCAGGAGTGTCATGGAAAGTGTTCTGTATACTAGGAACAACAATGCAGAGCATATTTCAATATTGGCCTGTTGGTTTGCTAGGTCATAGATGTTGAAAAAGTCAAAATACTCAAATTAACATGTTTCTCACATACTAAATAAGGGAGATTCATAGAATTGCTTTTGACCTGTAGCAGAGCAGTGTTCATAATCACCTCACTTTGGGGAAGACATCAGTAGAAGGTCTGGGCTAAGAAGGCTTCTGACAGCGCAAAGGAACACAGGAGCAAAAGCAGTCCCAGGGCCAGCACGTGTTCAAGAAATGAGCTTACCCTGTGGAGCCAAAGGAGGCACCTCTGCAATGCATTCCTTAGCGTCCCTCTGCACAGCTGGCCACAGCAAGCTGACAGAGGGCCCTTGAGCATCTTCGCTCTCTGGAGGCAGCCAGAGAACCCCAAACACTTGTTCTGAGACCTCCAAACAAGAAAGAAAAACAAACAAACAAACAAAAAAAGCCCACAACAAACAACACCAAAATAAATCATCTTAAAATGAAAAAAACAAAGAAAGTTTCAATTCAGCTCCATTCTCATTTTTCTCCTCTTGCATACTAATGTTAAAGAGGAACACTAGAAGAAAGAAATGAGCTGGCCCACATACTACAATGGATGCACCAACAAACACAGGGAAATAATTTTTATTATCCAGAAATTTGGAAAAGTGTATGTGTATTGGTTTAAAGTGAAGAAAAATGCTGATTTTTATGTCATTTATGTTTCTTTAACAGTCTTCACACCTGAAAATTACACAAAAATGCATACCAACAAAAAAACTATGTCCCTACTGGCCACTTACTAGCATCCTTATGGGTGTTGTCCAGACTCATCTCACTACCTTCATATTTTAAAACCAGGCTTAACTAAAAAGCTTCCAGACATTACTTTTAGAGAAATTTGATCTTATTCATATACAGTTAGTTGCAAATTTAAAAGAGAACATTCACTCTTTGCTTCATGAACTGAAGGTATCTGGATTATTTTATCCTCCCATCATTGTCTGGCTGTGATATTGTCGAATACATGAGTGTGGGAAGTGCCAGAAACTAATTCAATTCTAGAACTTGATTTATATTAACAAACTGGAGGAAGAAAAAAAAAAGAAACATAAATCATTATTACCATTCCCCATTCCTTATTTTAATAAATGAAGTGTCAGGCTTCTTTACCTAATTTGTTAGAGAGGTTTTAAGTCTTTCTGATTTCAATAATCCCACTGTAGTTTTGAGATTCTGTTGTAGCCTGACTCTGGCTGAAAAAAATACGTGTTTTTAAAGGGTTAACTTGTGGGACAACTATAAAAGGCCGCAGTAAAATCTGCAATTCTGTTCAAAACGAGACTAGCACTTAGAAGGGGTGAAAAATAAATAAACAAACCACTATAGAGTAGAATCAAGCTTATAGAGGCCTTGAAGGAAAACTGACCTCCTTCCATTGTAGAATGCAAGTGTGCTATTCTAATTAAATTACATCCTTGCCTTAATATTTCTAACTCTGCTTGGCTTATTTCATCCCAAATATACTCTTTACTGATTGAATAGCATCACTCATAATTCTCTTTTCTTCTCTTTGAGGTTTATACCTTCTGTGCACTGATCCTCCAGCTTGAACAAAGGGTTTTTTCCAACAAAACAATCATGTTTATTCCTCAGCTAATCTGAAGCCAACTTTTAAATGTTTAGCCCACAAGACTAATCCACAGACATAATAGCTATGTTGTTTGAACCATAAAATAAAAACCCAGACAAACTGAATTTTTTTTCTTTTATTTTTCTGACACAGAGAAGTAACCAGATCTAACACATTCTGTTTGCAATTTTCACCCAAGAGTTGCTTAGGCAATTTTCTTGGCAATGAAGATTTAAGAAAGTGAAGCACAAATCTGCTGAAGGTCAGGTTTATTGTTAGCCTTGTTCAGTCTTGTCACAATTGCAGTGACTTTGCAGAGCTCGTGAAGCAGGAGGTACCTAGAGTTGGTGGTGAGGCAATCCCAAAATACAGACTTTCTGACTTTATATCAGAGACAGACAATTCTTGTGGGGGAAAAAAAACCAAACAAACAAACAAAAAAACCCAGCAAGAATGTAACAGCTTCCAGAATCTGTGAAAATGTATGACAATTTGTGGATGGGTCTCCAGTTTTCCCCCTTTCCCATGGAAAAGAATGTACAGTTGGGAATGGACTTAGAACAAACAGCAACATTTGAATATAGGCATCCATGTCTCATGGCAAACCAGGAATGTTTAACTGTTTTGCCCCACAGTCAGTACTTCGTTTTGATTTAATAAAGAAATCATCAAATGGATATGATTATAAGGTTTGTATACCAGAGACAGCAGCTTAGGTGATCAAAGAAACCAGCCTGCCGTATGCAGAGTCAGTCCCTGCCCTCACTGGTCCCTCATTTTCCCTGTCCATGACAGGAATTGCCAACTTCTTTCACTAACAGGGATCCACATCATTTCAGTGAAAGGCGGTATAGAGACTGGCTTTAATCTCTCAAAAATCCTACATCAGTGTTTTCCAGGTTGAACACAAACTGCTTATTTGACATCTTCCACTTGTCTCTTCCCACAAACTCTACTAGAGACCGCCTGAGATGCTCACTCACTTTGTGATAGCCTCATTCCTAATTTATTGAACACAAGGTGGGTTTAGTTAATTTTGTAAGTCACACCAATGGCATCAAATTGTCACATCCTCAGCAGCAGCAGCAAGGAGCCAAAAAGGAACATTCCAAGTGACTCGGCCAATGGTATGCAAAGGTTGTATGAAACTCACTGCAAGTTAAGAACATAAGGAACTTAGGAAAAAAATAGCAGACAACGAAATAACAGTATTGTGAAGACCATAAGCTAAGCCATAGCAATCTGGGGGGAAATACTGAAAAATCAGTCAGAAAAGAAATATCTTTCACTGAATTCACTGTTAAAATTCCAGAATTTGTAAGCACAGCAGAAATTATTTTCTGGTATATTCTGGGTGGGGAGAAATGAAAACTCTGAATGAAAAAAAGCAAGCGGGAGAGCCCCAGCACCATTGAGTAATCAAAGGCTTTCCTTATTTGAAATTTTTTTTCCAGCAAAAACCAAAACAACATCTTTTAAGGGTTTTTTTTATCACTTTTGGACACTAGTCTTATTCACAAACCAGACAAGAAGAGAATCCAGAGACAGATTTTTGCTGATCAACAGAAAACAATGTAAGTGCTTGCAAGCCAATGGCACTGGGCTCTGGATTTGCAGAGTGTATGGGAAAACATTCTGTCCCAACAAGTCCATGAGAGAATGAAGGAAAGAGAGCAGATTCTCATATATACTCATTTGTATTTTATCCTCACAGTTCTAATATTTTTATCTTATCATTGTGAGGATCTCTAGAGCTGCAGGCATTTATTCCTAGGAATGAACAATCAAATTCAGTTTATATAAGGTAACTTGAAAGTTACCTCAATGACTGTCAAGCATTTTTTTGTCAAGAATAACTTCAGAAGATGTAGTTATTTCATGTCTGCTGGGGATTTGATTTGTTTATTCAAACTTTTCACTTGTTTATTCAAACATTTCTCTGTAACCTAAAACTAACATCCCAAAATTCCAATAAAATCCCTATTATACTAGTATTTCTGAATCAAACATAGCCAAGAATTGCTAGAAATCTCATTTAAAAAATATTTTTTCCTATTATGCTTCACCTACTTTTTTCAATCAACTGTATGGAGCATATTCAGCAAATAAGGCAATGGCCTGGAAATGCATAGTCACAAAAGATGCATCACTAGTTGCTTTTACAGCTTAGTTCTGCTCCCAGTTTTTAAAAGAATGCATGTGTTGTCTTAGTGGTTTGCTCTGGGCATTTACATTGAGTACAGGCACTCACAGCCATCTCACTTTGCAACTGTCTTGCTCATAAAGCACCAGTTTTCCAGAGTGACTCCTTAGTAACAAACCCTGTACAAATAAAAGCCACAGGGAAGAAACACAGGTAAACAGGCACAGGTGAGAGCACATAGCTGCATATTATGGGGTATTTTGCTAGGCATAAACTTAATTTGTACACGCAAACAAATGTATTTTAGGAAAAACTAGCATTATATGCATAGATCCCTTTTCCAAAATCAGTGCCTATTTAAAGAAAAACTGGTATGATCTGCATATGAAAACCATAAATTCTTGTACCACTCTGAACTGTTGTCGTCACAGTGTGAATGAACTGATTTTTGTATTTAGATGCTGCTTTTGCAATGTGGTTTTTGTCAATTCTTCACATTTGTATCAAGTATGACTTCTTTCAAAACAGGCCTATGGTTCTGGTCTTCATTTTAGCTAAAGCTGCAGTGGTCCTTCGAGCGACATGCCCTTCAGTTCTGAGTTTAATTTCTAATCAAAAGCTGAAGAGGTATGACTGGCTCTGGGAGTTGAATCCAATCCACATGATTTCAGTGTGTTCTGACTGAAGATTCTAGTGTTTGGTCTATTTTCCTCCAGCTTGTGCCAAAGCTTTGACAAATTGACAAATATCAGGGACACACCGAGGCTCCACATATGGATGAAAACCAAGGACAGATGGGAGAAGGAGTTACAGTACAAATTGCTGAGCAAAAATTAATGCTTAATAAAATATAAAGCATTTATTTATAATACTACTTTTTATTTTCATCTCAAATTAATGTACATCACAAGATGCAGTTTATAATTTTCTCTTCATTTACAGTTTCAGGTTTTTACATTGGTTAGCAAAATAAAAGCTTAACATTGTTGTTTTGTTTTGTTTTGTTTTGTTTTGTTTTGTTTTGTTTTTAAAGACAGCCTTGTAGTTGACCCAAGTCACTGACACATGCATCCATGAGATATAACATCATAATTGCTGCATAAGATATATTAAGGTTCTGTGTACATTCCAAACCATTTATATGAACATAATGGGTGTACATGTATTTTGCATATGGAAAAAAAATATCAAGATCTACATCTTTTAAACTGACCATTTACTGAAGGAGCCTGAGTGTAACAGAGATATTCCAAAGGATAATGAGAAAGCAGAAAAAAGAAAAGCCAGCGGTGCTTTTCAGAGTTCTTTCTAGATGTTTTCCCTCTTTGGTCAATGAACTGAGTTGAGCATCTGAAATTGCGTTTCCTATCTTTCAGCTTCCATCCAGTGATTCTATTAAAGGAGGCAGATACTTCATGTTGTCCATAAAAAAGATTACTATCTACTCACATGGAAAACTATCTCTCTTGCTATTTCCCTCCATGTATAGAATCACCTAATTCACCATTTCCATGTTTGAACAGCCCCTTTAATGTCCTATCCAAGCAAATCAAGAAAGGCTGTAACAATCACTCTTTGCTCCTTCCCAGCTTATAAGAGGCCCTGCATATCTCATTTGTAGCACACTTAACTTTCGTTTGCATGACATACTGTGTAGTGAGGCTGCTCAGAGGAGGAAACTCAAATAAAGAGACTGGATTTGTATGAGGGAGCAGGGGGAGAAGTGGCTCACTGAAATTTGAAAAATCAAGTACCATGACAGCTGCTGCTGCTGTAACACTATTGCAAACCCCAGATTGCCATGAGGTTATTCAGTGCATCTGCACTGAATTTCCTGGGTTACTGTAACACATTACAAGGATGTGCTTTGATGTGTCCCACATAAATGTCCTCACCACCACACCCTCTTCCTTTCCCTCCCCTCTCAACCTACCCCTGGCCCTAGGACCCCACAGTCCACAGCAATGTTATGCTGCATGCCTTCCTGCTCACATGAGCAGCAGTTGTCAGAGAAATGGATCCAAAAGAAACAGTCAATAAAAACAGAAACAGCTGTAACAATTTTACATGGCATGGTTCTTATTTCTGGGTATATCCTCTGCACACATGTTTTCTTTTTCCCTTTTCTTCTACCTTTCCCAAGTAACAGGGTATGGTGTTGTGAAAAAACAGCCATTAGGAAGGGAACAATGCAGCAAAGAAATTCTGCTCACAGATTTTATCATTTGAAAAATGGGGCTACCTAGATTTTTTAATTTTTTTTTTTTTAAGAAGTGGCAAAAAGGGAAATAGATGGCTAGAGAGAAGAAAAATAATTAGTGGGCAGAATGAAAGGGGGCTATGAGTTCTACAGGCAGCTGCAGATTTTTTCCAGAAGAGGTCTGGCAATATTTTAAAGCCCACTGTCTCCACATTCTGCCCCACTTACACCCTTCAAGAGAAGGGCAGGTTGTAGTTGTTGGCACTTGGACAACACTTTTTTAATGTGAGAAGCATCTAAACTGACTAATGAGAGATTGTGCATCAGTTCTGTGTTATTTACAGCAAAACAAAAAGGAGCCTTAGGGTCACCGTACTTAGTTCAGGCAACAAACAGTGGCATCTAAGCCAGAAGCCACACTAATACCCCCAGACAGAAGGGCTCTTGAGATTATCATTCTCCACTGAATATAGGAGGAGCCCAGAGCACCTGAACTTTACCACACTGTCATAACTGACCTGGAGGGATAGAAAGTAATAGGGGTGATCCAACTAGATAATTTTACAAATGTGTTTAGTAAACACGAGGCTCCTTAAGAAGGAAGAAGCAGGCTTGAAAAATAACTATGAAATATTAAAAAAATCTGGCAATTAACTGATGCTTCTCAGCCTAGGAAGGCATGGCTCTGTCATAGCAGACAGGGTGATTTCTGAATCAGTTGCCATAGCCAGGATAGACTACTGGTGACACAGATTTCAGTTCACAGTAGACATTTCAGAAAGTACCCAGAAAACCTGCTCATCTCTCTGATTGCACTGCAGACACATCAAAAGACTTTATTACTGTCTTGAGCATCTATCTGACATCAGACTGCATAGGGAACTCACAGGATTTACACAAGATCAACTCACAAACTCCCTCCTTTAGTCTACCCACTATTTCATTTGCCCAGAGCAGAAATGTAAAATAGAATAAAAATATATTCAACTGTATTTTCAGGCTTGTAAGCAAAAAGAAAAAACATGTGATTGTGGCTGCCTAGGTGACTTGCTTGAAGGTTTTTACTGAGGGGAAAAAAGTGAACAGGTGGTGTGTAATTTTTCCTTAATTGGAATACTCTCCAAAAGGAACAAAATATCTAAATTCTGTTCCTTACTCCTAAATCCACAATCCCCCACAGACCACCCTAAACACTGTGTCATAGAGTATTCTATGAAGATTTTAAAATTACCACTAAAATACTAACCAGCAAGGGTATATCATTTTCCAGCAGAGCAGACACATTATATTACCCCTCAAATGTATTTTAACTTGCTAATATGGCCATATCTGTCAGCCTTATCATCACGGTACAGGAGAGTCCTTCAAAGTCACACTCTCAACCAGTGGCACAAAGGTCCTTAACCCAGACCTCCACAATACAACTTGCTGTCTTAACCCTTGGGCTTCAGAGGAAGAGAAATGAAAATACCATCCCTTCTTCTGTTATGAAGCTTTTTAATCTTATTAAAAATGCCTAAAAGAAAAATGAAAAGCTCAAGTTTTAGCAGCAATTTTTAAGTCTATAGAAATTCTAGTTGAAAGGCATGAGCTTAGCACAGGAGGAATTAGTTACAACAGAAGGTTGCTAATAAGCCCAAGGACCATCTAGTTCATTGTAATGATTTCTTAGTGACTTCAAAATTCTGTGGAACAGCACACTGCACACAATGTAGTTTGAGTTTTCATAAATAATCCAAAAACATGGTCTAAACCTCTGTGGCAGGAGGTGTCTTAGGAGCAGCTTTTCTTTCAGGTCACATTGCACCTTTTCCATTTCTTTTCCAGTTGGAATCCAGAGTGCTCAAGAGAACAAAAGATGAAGAACAAACCAACTCTTTTCAATTCTTTCCATCTGGGCCAATTTAATCTTTAGACAAACATGGGAATTCTCACTTTAACCCCACTTCCAGCAGTATAATTGAGAATTGTGCCCTAGGCTGAAAAAAATAAGACCAGATTCTGCCTATAGATAATTAAATAAGTCGCATATGTTTGAATAAAACAGAAGTTGTGCCAGTATTTCCAAAACCTGCAATTCACATTTGGTGATTTTTCAAACCAGAAATGTCCCTGTTGTGTTTCTTACTTCCAAGGTTTTTTCAGCTGTGTCACTGAAGCCAAATATGGTGTCTCTCAATAAATCAGTCATATTTCAGTCTCTTATAATTGCATTACATTACTTCATCTTTCTTTAAAATAATACTAAAGTGGGCTATTTTCTGTTCAAACCATTTGCACATAGCTAATGGGTTCAGTATGTCTGCACTTCATTGCTATACCCGAGGAGTTTAACAATACAATGTTTAGAGAGCATGAACACCTCACACACTAAAAGTGATATCCCTTCTCAGGTACCCCATGGTCACCCAGCTACCAGTTACAGGTGCTGTGGTATTCACAGAAAGATTGAGGGATAATACTGGCATTTCAGCCAAGTGCTTCCTTTCTCAGTGAAATGTGTCCCAAGGGCCAGGCTATGTGAAGGCTTTGGCCAGGTGTTGAGCCGTGCTATACTGGCCTCTGGCTGTTGTGATGTAGTAAATGATTTTATTGACTAATTCACATATTAAGCAATTAAACAATAATATTTAATAGCACTGAAGCAATTTTAAATAGGTTGTAGGAATTACCTAAAACTGACCTGGAATACAAACTCCTTAAAGCTTAAATGCCTTGTTAATGTAACTGTCAGGCACAACCTGCTTGTTCACAAAGGTCAACACAGAGAAGTGATTGCAAGGGTCCCTGGAGTTCCCTTGAACTCTGTTGTCATATCCAAGGCTGTCCACAGCATACCAGAGCTCACATTTGCCAGATGCCAAAACACAACAGAAAAGGCAGCTTCTTGCTGCTTGTGCTCTGATTTAAAACCACCTCAGACCTCCCCAACACAAGCGAAGCAAGAACAGGGAGAAGAACTGGGCTGCAAGTTGCTGTGAAACACAGGCAGTGCATAAGCAATTGAGATTTGAAGAGATGAAGGACAGAACCTAAGCTTTGACTGTGCTGTCTTGGACATCTAGGGGGAAAAACGGGCTGTCAGAAGTAGCTACAGCATTCTCTTATTTTTTTTTCAGGATAGTTTCATGAATTTGACAGCATGAGATAGAAGACAAATGGTTGGAACAGAAATTGTCACAGATACTGCAGTTACTAAGAGCAAAGAACTTTTGTTCTGTACTCTTCACATAATAGAGCAGCTTTGTTTATGGATCCTTGTGGAGAAACATCTCTGCAGACAGTCATAAATTCTAACATCCCATGCTTGGGGCATTAGTGGAATTGCAGCCCTTAGGGGGTGAGTACCCCAAACTTATGTGACTCTGAGTTTATTGCCAGAATATGTTGACAAATGCTGACATAATACCTAGGCTGTCCTTTGAAAGATGTAAAACACATCTCTGGAGCAGGTAGCACTAGAGGCTCGAGAAGCCAGCCTGGGGATCATTGAAGTGTTTCAGTTCTGGCAAGCCATCACCAATGTGACTGTTTGATTTGGCATCTACTAAAATTGTGTGGATTTCTCTGCACAGCACACAGGCCAGAGTCCAATATTAGCCAAAAATTCCCAGGTACATAAAATGACCAGAATTCAGCCAAATAATGAATAAGTATGGCAGTCCATGTTTTTTTCTTGCACACCATGTTCGGGAAGCACATGATGGTGCAGTCTATGTTCATTCTCTGGTCCTAGTTGGATCTCTTCTAAATGACTGCTACCCACCCAGTTCAAGTTAGCTATTTAAGATAGATCTCTATCAGAAGAAGGAAGCAAGAGAAGTCTCCACAGAACTCAACTCATCATGAACAATATCTCGGAAATGTATGATGTATTGTCCCCTGGGTTTGCCTCATAAGCACAAAAGATAACTGAAACTTCCTCAGGTGAGATGTCTACTTCCAGAGTTAGAAAATGGAAACCACAAAATGAAGCTGTGATTGCAAAATAGAAAAGCATAAATTTGTGCAAGAATTATTCTGGCTCATGTGGCTAACTATAGCATTGAAGATATGGCCTTTGGTATGAGCTAATAACCATATACACAGGCTTCAGCAGCTCTTGTGCCTTGCCCACCATTTTGAAATATGCAGTAGCACTCTGAATCCACTACCAGAGTAGCTAGTTCATGCTTGTCACCTCTCGGGTCTGCAATCAGCACCACTTCCCTTTTGTAGGTTTATGTTCAGGGCTGCAGGGAGAAGATTTTAGTCACTATGATTTTTTCATGCCTCTCTTAAGTTTTCTGATCAAACCACAAAAAATATTTTCAATAAAACTGCTGTAGCCCTAGTCATTGAAAACTGAGTGGCTTTTTAAGCACATGCAATTTCTTAGACTGTTAAACAGAGATAAATACTTCACAGTAAATATTTATGTTTAGGTAAAATCACATTCTGCAAATGGATTCCTGATACCATCAAATAACAGAGGTTGAAAAAACAGCCTGATGGCTCATGTGTATTTGTAAAAACATACTCTTTCCACATAAGAATCTAATAAAAATGTGAAAGACAGCTCTTTGTATATTCCCACAAAAGTAATAGTGGCAGGAGAAAAGGGAGATGATCATCCCTCTCAGGCAGGGCCCCCCTGATCTTTAGACTGCTTTTGACCTTCAATGAAACCCGAGCAGATGAGATCACTGTCGCTACTTTACATCAGATGGGAATCAGCTCAGCACTGGATGACTGTGTCTTAGAGGGCTGTCAAGTAGTGGCATTTTGGAAGGACAGTTCAAAGTACCTGAAAAAGGATTTTAAATATCTCATTGAAAAACCTTGAGGAATACTCACCATAGAGGGAGACTTTTATGAAAGGTCCAGGGGTTGCTGTGAGAAAGTGTCCTTTTCAGCTACATGAGACTTGGCAGGTCTGAGCTCAGCTGCACTCCTATAACTTTCACTGCCAAAGATAATAAATAATTAGTATTCATTCTGACTAAAATGTTAGAGAAATACACTATTCAACTAGATCCCTTCAAAACCATTCAGAAAGGAATGACACACAGGGCAAGAAACTGTATTTCAAGTCATGATCACATTCTTCCAGGATGCTAGGTCATCTTGTCACTCTGGCATTGAGAATGTCCTCTCTCCCCCATGGCCATAGAGAATTTCTGAAGTACTTTTACTGAAGCACTTTTACTAGCTCTCCCAAGATCATCTACTGCAGTGCCCTGGCTCCTGACAACATTCCCTCCATTACACATCACATTAGCCCAAACGTGTTTGCCTTCAGGGCAAGGTGTAAGGTTCATCTATTCAATCAGGTTTATGCCAGTGGAATGAATGCAAGGCCTTGACTACTAGTTTGCTTATACAAAGGAGGTAGGGTGTGAATTTACAAGCTACGTATGAATTTACACCATGCTGGCTGCTCCCTGCGTGTGTACTTTTACATGCAGTTGAGGAAGCCACTTCATACAAAGGAACCCTCAGTGTGCCCTCTCAGTGTCCACGGGGGGTTTTAGTGCAGAGTCATTTCACATAACACAACGTCATTTCACATCTTAGTTTGCTGCTGGTAATTTTCCTGTATAGGCAAACCTTTGCCCTGTGGTTTTGTCTGATTTCCAGAAAGCATTGGTCAACAGTCAGAACAGTCCCTGTAAAACCGCAACAGGAATAAAGTTGCACAAAAGAAAGTATTGCTTCCCAAATAAAAATTATATTGTCATTGTTTTATGTGTACCTATGTAGCCACTTTTAGGAGTGAAATTAATTTGCCTTTCAAACAAATTTTACTTAAGAATCAGTTCTTCTGGTTTACATACTTAGGTGGTATAAAAATATCTGGAATTTCTCCTTACTTCAACGAAAGCATCTCTCTACCTAAGAAAAGTGCACATTCCAAGAAATACCAAGCTGATACCCAAGGTCTCAAATTCATATTTAGCCTTCTGTGAGCTCAGAACCATTAACTTCTTTGGCATATCTTAAAACATGCAGGCGCCTGTGTATCTCTTTTGTCAGGGGTCCACCTGATGTAACTTAACAGAGTTGCATCTGCTTCAACAATAGCCTGCCAATTTTCGTACATAAGAGTGTGGCCTAATTTATTTCCCAGAGAGGGAATAGTAAGGTAAGACATGTATGCTTTTCATGACAACATTTTCTTGCTAGAGCACAAGTAAAAAAGTCTGTTATTTAAAGCAGACTGCATTGGGGAAAAAAATCATCTCTCACTCCCAGTTAATTCATTTTAAATTCTTAGTAGGTCAACATCTACTTCAGGGTCTTCAAAGTGCATATTGTCTCATCTATGTTTGTCTTCAAAATTATAAACTCCTCAGGGTACACTCTGTGCTTCTCTCTGTCTTGTTCAGTGCCGATCACGTCATTGGAGATTAGCAAATAATTCTTACTATTAGCAAAAATAGATAATATGTGGCAAGATGTTCTCACACGTGCCTTTTGCCTGTGAAGCATGGCATGGGAGAAGATGGCTTAGAATGACTTGGCAAGAAGCAGATTCTTCAGGATATTGAAAGGTCAGGTCCCCAGAGAAAGAACAATTCAACACCCAATCAACACACTTTGGGCAAGCAATTCTCATGTAAGCTGCTTGGTTGGGAAGAGGGATGCTCTTTGGTTGCCCAGGACTCTGCTATAGGCTGGGATTTCCTCTCTCTCCTCTGTCTGTAGCAAGCCAGCCAGGGTAACTAAAGTGCAGTAAAGTAAAATAAACAGATCTGCAAAGTGCTGAGTCCAGTCATTTTCCCCAGGAGAATCTGCAGGACTCTGAGGCTGTACTGGGGATTGTAATTAACACCCGACTGCAGCATGTTTATGAACAGAGTTAAGGAGGGAGAAAGAGAGAGAGAGAGATATTTCAGCCTTAAACGGAATGGTCTTGAATTGGCTCAACTTTTATGGGCTAATTTGGCAGTGGCTGTGATTGAGTATAACACTGAAATGAAAAGGAGCTTGGGGCTTCTTGCCACCTCCTCCTCCCACCCTCATCTAGCTCCTAGTGCAAAGCATGTGTTTCCATTTAACACTGGATAAGAGTCAATTGATGTCTGGATTCTCATTCAAATATTTATTCTTCTGTGGTATTATTAACATTATTTTCCAGTTAGGTGTAGCTTACTTCTGTCTCAGATTATCTTCATTTTTTATGATCACATTGCAGCCTCAGGTTTTTTGAGAAATGTTTTATCTTCCCCTAACTTGAAGCTGTACCCTATTTCTAATTCTCTCTCCTTGTTTAGAGTTAATATCCTTCAAGTTCTTACTGAATTAGAAAGAAAAATCTCCCACTACCATTAGCAATGAGTCTAACAACAAAAACTGAGAACATAATGGTTTCCATCACGTTCACCTCAGAATGGCTGCATGAGCACACCCACTGCATTCTCT
This sequence comes from Corvus moneduloides, assembly GCF_009650955.1. Lineage (NCBI taxonomy): Eukaryota > Metazoa > Chordata > Aves > Passeriformes > Corvidae > Corvus > Corvus moneduloides. The sequence continues at coordinate 67,266,455 of NC_045476.1, forward strand.
CTGTCTTTCAGGGAGAGTTTATGTTTCTGTTTTCCTCTTTGTTCTTGACCGACCTTAGCTTAGCTATGGAAACTCAATTCACATCAAGATCTACTTCTAGATTAGGCTTAGGAGAGAATTTAGATTTTTGCTTCTTCACGGCTTACCAAAATGGAGTTTAAACTTCAGACCACTCCTATTTTACCAGCACTCCTACGACATTTGAAAACACAGAAACCTGCTATGATTAATTTCCACCATCTTCAGTACTTCCTTTCCTGAAGCTCCTTTGGAGAACTCTCTGTTGTGTGACATGTCCTAATATAATAATCTATTTTCAACAATTTTACTCCAGTTTTATGTTATTAATAAAACCAAAATATTTTCCAAAGAAACCATGCCAAAAGGCAGTAAAAGTATACAAATTCTCTGCCCTTCTGCTCAGCAATTTTTAATCCTAATATATGTGGCACAGCTAAATGAGTCATAATGTCAAATGATTCAAAATTCTAACTTTCCCACAGAGAGTGTAAAGCACTATGTGCTATACAGCAGTAATAAAACCAAACAAACAAGAAAATAAAATGCCCTAATAATTTGACCAAATGAGCTATTTTTTAGCCTTTCTCCAAGTTACTAAGATTTCCAGGAATTTGGTCAAATGACTGAAAATATAATCAAAATGATGGTAAACATGCTGTCTATTTTATAAACATCTCTTTGGGCAATCAGTCAAACTCCAGCATAATGCATTCTGTTTCAAAAATCTCAGATGGATTGCTTGTGGCATTTGTATGCCCATCAGCCACAGAACTGGTCTGAGCAGCAGTTAGAGAACAGTTTTCCTGGAGCCTGGTAAAAGGCTGCGTATCTACTTGTTATAATTAGTGAGAGCTTCAGTCTGGGAAGATTGCTACTGCAAATTTAGCAAAAGCATGTTAGGTAAGTCCACTCTATCACAGCAACACAATATTTATCAATTTTGCTGTTTCTTTTTTTTCTAAATGTGTGTTTGTTTCACTGACAGTACTGAGGCAAACACATACTAGGAGACCAGATCTTCAGAAGTTCAGTAGTGCACATTTTAAAGTGGAATTTGCCGTGATGAGCAAATCCATATGAACTCCCACACTTTGAAAGTCCTTAGAAGTCTCTCTGGGATTACTTTTGGCACTGGACCAGAGGCAGACACAGTTATAATTCATTTGAAAGGTACAAAGCACATTTGTGTGGGTCTTCCCGCCACACCTCCCATTCAAACATCCATGAGAAGGCTGATTTTGATGTGTGTATGCTACCTTAGCTGACAGTCTAAAGTCCCACCAGGCACCTGGAACCATTCCCTGAGCCTGCAGGGGAGCGTGTCTTCCTTATTTCCCACCATGCCGCTTCTCAGGACTCAGTCCAGTTTTCCAGCCTTCCCTGCCAACATATTTAATCCTGTAATTCAGTCATCAAAATCGCAGTTGGAGTGAAAGTTAAAGAGTCCACATGCAGATTTTGTATGTGTGTGTATGTGAATTTTGTCAGGCCTTTGTGACAAGTTATCAGCAAGAAGACCACATCCTCGGTGCCTTGCTTAAGGAGAGGTGGGTCGGGTTTTTTTGTTGTTATTACTTTTTTGAGGTTGTTTTCCTAGCTCCTTAGTGTTCCTGGGAACAGAAATGTGTTGTGAATTAACCCACTACCCTCTTCTTCTGCAATTTTCCATAAACAAAACCGCAACCACACGTTACACTCTACCTTGAGTGCTCCTCCCTATGGAACTGATCATTCTTGGGCAAGATAAGAAATATTAGGAAAAAAATGCTTTTTTGTAAACTTTCTGATTAATCTTTTGACCTATCCATGTGTTCCCCATTACAACATCCTCTAACAGTCACAGTTTTGTCATATTGTCTAGAACCTGAGCAGCACAGTGCATCCTCAACTCTGACTCTCTTCAGGAGAAGGTGACACCCTTAAGTGACAATTCTGTGCTTCACAGATCAAGACTTCTTAACATCTTTGCAAGTAACTCACAATTCATCTTTTCTTTCTTGGGCAGAATGACTTAAGCCTGTTATGAGAGCTATGGATTTAGGAATACAATGAGCACCTTCATGTGAAAATTTGGCTGTGTGGACTGAAATCTGCTTTCATCTGTGTGACTTGTTAGAACCTTCAAAAGGTCTCTCCTGTTTATGAAACCTACAGCATTAAAAAAAAAAAAAAGTAAATTGAGAAACAGTAGACAAAGTTACCATTTTCTTATTCAGAGTTCATAGTTTGCCTTTAAGCCCACAGAAAGTGATACTGAAAAGGTAAGTAAAAAATCATTATGTATTATTGAGTGTGGCTTAAGCCCTAGTTCTGCAGGCTTAAAAATGAGGTTAATTTTACACATACCCACATTCTCACTGATGTTCCTTCACCTAAATTAAATCAAGAAGATATTTGTGATCTTAAGTTTCAGCACTTGACTATTTACAGGACCAAATATGAGTCTGGTACTGTCCTTTACCTTGCCAGCTTCCCCCTTAGTCCAGGACTCTCTTTTTGTCCTTTGTGGAATTTGGAACAGACTTTCTCTAATGCTGGACTAGAGCCTTTGTTTGTTTATGGAATGATAGATATCTAGACAACAACAACAATAGTGGAAATGTCATCAAGAAATTGCCCTTCTATTTTCAATTAAAATAAATTAAACTTGCTACCCCTTTTGGGTCAAATTCAATGGATTCCCTCTACATTTATGAAAAGAAAATAGAAAGTTGCATTTATCCATCTCTCTATCTCCCTCCTTCACATTCTTTTAAACCTTCTTTCTTTCTTTTTTTTTTTTCTTTTTTTCCCTACTGGTTACTTTACCAGTAGGAAATTTCAAGAATGGCAGAGGAAGAGGTGGGCGTACAGCTCTCTCTGCTCCATACAGCAGTAAGCAAAATGAAGCAGTGAGGCAGGAAATAGCCAGCTGCATTTCGCAGCCAGGACTCCCACTCCTCAGCCTGAGTCATTGCAGAGCTCCCTTGTGTGCCATGCCCCTGCTCCACATCTCAGCCGAGATAGAGGGCTTCATATGCTCAGTCCTACTCCAGGAGCAGAGGAACTGGCCCTCTACCAGCCAGTGCACCCTACAGTCAGGAAACAGACCCAGACGTTCCCTCTCTGAGTACATTTTCATCGTTTCAAAATAAAAACATGCCACAGCCAACAATAGTATTGCCTCCTTGACATCCATACACAGTTCAAGAACATTAAAACTATTCCAGTCTCCTCATCTGTTCCCTTCTAGGAGCAGAAATAAATGAGGTTTACATTAGATTATGTCTGACTAGTTACATTGCCAAAAGTTTGGAGACTACAAGTGCCTAGCAAAGCTCAAGTATATTATGATACCCCTTGGGGAAGTGGGGCTTTCTCAAGATCTCTGCTGACTCTTTTCTTTTACCTCACATTTACCTTAAATACAACATGAGTGGAGGGAACTCTGCACCACCCACGAGGCACTCAATATGGGAAATGATGATGCCCATAGATAGCACCTAAAACACACAGAAGTTTTCAGAACAAAATCAATACTTTATGCCCTGAAGCAATTCTGTAAGCCAGGACAGACTTTGGAAAATTAGAATAATAAGCTGCCTGTGAGTTGCTTCACTAAATAAGAAAGCTGCATTTGTGAAACTTCTCTAAGACATTGGGGTTTTGCATGCAGACACCATTTTCTGACATCTGGGAAGGAAATGCGAATTCTATGCTTGCCACATATAGGGTCCCAATCAGATCTAACAGAAATACTTGATTTGAGGCCAATTTATTTGGGATTTGAGTTAATTATTATTTTTTTAAAAACCACAACTGAGTGTCAGACAGCAGCACTACAAGATGTATGGAAATGTATATGTAGATTATGGTGAGAAGGAAAGTAGTTTTCCTATGAGACCTCGTGTGCAGGGAAAAAAAGTTACTCTGTAAATTTGCAAAAGGAAAAATGGGACAGGAGAATGGTATCTTTTGGCTAATTGCAGCATACATCTGGAAAATTGAACAGAACTAAAAGATGTTCAGCATCTTGAAAAAACAAAGAAGCATGTTTCCCAGGTTACTAGCCCATAAAACAAAAAGCAGGCACAAAAATTAACTCAGACACTGCACTGCTCTGTGATTGTCTGCACTGGGCTGAAAGTGCTGCATGGAAGTTCAGAGTAATAAAGAATGTAAAATACAAGGGAGAAGGGAAAACTAAAGGAGAAAGGAGAAAAGTTCTGTTTCAAAAGACTTTCCAGTAACTCCTCTGCGCACACACTTCACTCACCTAGGCTAAGAGCTGCTTTCACATGACACAGCCATTCTCTCTCTTCCATCTCAGTTGTCACTGCTCTGAGGCTTTTTGCCCATTGTTAGATGGCACATGCCATGTGCCAGACAATGATTTTATTTTAGATTCAATTAAAACAAACTTGAGTCTACCCAAGAGGTATCCTGCCCCAGCTGCACTTCTGCTGTGTTGTACACTCTGTTCCAACCATATTGGAGACAATAAAAGGACTGGGAATGGAGAGACACACTATTTTTAATTAAAACCATTTGTATCATGTAAAATACTCAGGACAGAAGCAAGAGGGGTTTATGAATATCAGCTGAAATCAGCCTCAGAGAGCAAGTGCCAATAATTATCTTTCTATTGCTTAACATTGTTTGGGTTGGAAATTATGGCAGTTTTCTGATTAACTACCTGCAGGCATGCACCAGTTTGACCTTTTGCATGCTAAATTGCATGCACAAAATCAAATTTTCCTTCTCTCTGTTACTGAGATAAACAAGGCCAGTTACATGACTCAGGCTGCCCTTTTCCTCCTGCCATTCCATATGCAAAGTCAATCCTAGCCAGTTAATCCTCCAATTTAAGAGCAGACTTCTGTATTTTTATAAGTTATTAGAAGGATTTTGTTTCTTTTAAGTAGTTGTGGGTCAATAATTTTCATTCAGAATGAAGAGCTAGTAGCATCAAAATAAGTTTCCTAATAACAGGTTTGTGTGAGTACTTCAGAGGTAAGTGAATGAGCAATGTTCATTTCCAACTCTTTATAAAATTTGAGGATACAATATCATCAGCTACAATGGCTGCTTAGCATACTTCTCCAGAGAAAGTGGAGCCAAAAAGAAAAAAAAAAGGAGAGGAGAAAATACTACATTTAGCAGGTGATCAGTTGTCCTATTTTACAGGTAATAGGTTAGAAACTATTAGGTCAACTCTAGCTATTTACATTTTCAAATACTAGTAAATAATTTGAGAACTATCTAAATTGCATCATTACTCAGACATTCTCATTATATTCTGAATTGAAATTATGCAGGTCAGGGACAACTTTCTTGAAATCAGATCAAGTTATTCTGAGACCAACCACACATACTTAGTAGTACTCATTCCACAGAGAATCATAAGGAAATACAATCAATTTTCAGACTACATTGCTGAATTTACACAGACAAAAATTACAGCAAAAGCAACAGGCCAGACTGTTCAAGAAAACAAAAATCTGTCCTTTTTTTCAGTGGGAACTAGGAAAAATTTGTGCTCTACTTTTTTCTCTGGTGAAATAAGAAAATTTAGTTACTACACTAAAACTGAGAAAGGGACTCGATGCTTTGTATCTATGATTACATCATTTCAGAGAGGAAATATTTTCTGTGCAAAGGCAATTTCAGACCCTGCCTTCTTTAAATATGTAGACTAGGCAGCAGTCTAATTTCCCAATAGAACACATCATGTCTGAGTTTGTGCAATGACAGCTTATAAAGCTTATATTCTGTGCCATAACATGGCTCAGAGAAAACACAGATCTCTTTGCAGTCCAGCCATGGCCAACTCGACAGCAAACTCTACACTGTCAGCTCTAGAGGTGACTGGCTAAGCCTCAGTTGACTGCAGTGATGTACCATCACTTCTACAGTCAGAACGAAACTTTAGAAGAAAAAACACTCCAACAGAGACTCCATTGCTCAAATCAATCAGCTCAGCATCTTTCAAACTTTTAGTAGAATGGATCCTTCTGGAGAAATGATTGCCAAACAACATTCACTATCACTCTGAGGAACTCTTGTCACAAACACTTCTCCCTCTTATAATAATGACAATATGTTTGCAGCTTATCACAACTGTTTTCCCAGAGAATTGTTGATTGGAAAGCATTTATGTGTTTGCTGAAGTTTTGATGAAGGTTTTAGTTGGTTGGTTTTTTAAATTCTAGTTAAATACTTTCTCTTTTTTTCCTAAAAGTTTGAGGTGTTCTAGCTTTACCCTACCTTTTCCACATGGGTTCTCTCAGTCAGAAACAGAAAAAGAGCCAGCATGATGTGAGTAAATATTTCTCCTTCAGCTACAAATCACAGTTTGAAAATTTCAGCTCTACTTACCTGATATAAACAAAAGCAGATGGCAAATCCTGTATTTGCAATGATTGCATTAGGATTTATAGGACATAACTATTTGCTTGTGCCGGTCACTGTTAAATTTTACTGGCTCTTTTTATTAGTATGTGTCTGTGGGGCAAAAAGCATTCTAAACTGATCAAAAGAAACCAATTATCATGCAAGAGGATGTTTTTAACTGCAAGACTAGTTGCCATTTGTTACATGGACACTCTGCCATTTATTCAAGAACATAATTGCGTATATGATCAATTCCTTGTCGAGTCAAGATGTATAGGCATAAATCTTCATGATATCCTTAATGTACCTGCTGTGAGAAAATAAACTATTTTCCTTAATTTGGCAAATCTGAGAATAAAGCCAAATAAAAGTGTCATATTCTCACTAAATACTGCACAAAGCTCAGATGTCTTGGCTACGATTTGGACCTGCTCATCCTAGAAAATGATTTGGTCCAAGAGTTGGGCCAAAGTCTGTTATAAGAGCCAAGATAGGTCCTGTAGAGACTGTGAAGTCAAAGATAAATTATTCTTCTCTCTGTTAAGCCAAAGTTATTCTCAAAAGAAAAAATGAAGTTATGGCTTAATTTCTGTTTAGTTGCCCCACTACAGTACATGTTCATAAATATTCCCTTTTCTTAACCAGTGTACCTTTAGAAACATGTTTCATTTATTGTATATAAACATACATGAGTTTTTTATCAGCCATGGGTGCCCATAGATACCACAATGAACAAAGAGCAACAAAACCAAAACCCAGACACCGTACACTATATTGGAAAACAGGCAAGGGAAATTTCTAGGAGATATCAATACCGAAAATATAAAAGAAGTTGCACTTCTCAAGGTCATATCCCATGAGATGAGTTCAAAGATTTCACAAAACAGAGCCTGCTGGGCCTTGTAAACATTAGGTGAAGGGACGGGAAGGCAAAGAGACTAACCATGCCCAAATGGAAATAATTCTGAAAGGCAAATAATTCAGGCAAACTGATGGTAATCAGCATAGCTGTGAGAAAGAGATAAGATTAACTTGGGAAATTCTGGTAGATACCCATCATAATTCGTTTAGTCCATAGCTCAGTGTTCTTAATATAGTTTCACATCATTCTCCTCTGTTATACCAAGAGACAATAAAGTCTGTGCCTTCTAACTCATCATTTACAATTTTGCAAGAGTCATTACTAGATCAATATTGTGTAAATTGTGTACGTACATATATTGCATTAAACTTGAATTCTGTTGTCAAATGTTTTGTAATATCCCAATTCCAGTTTGCAAAAATTAAAGGAGTACTTGCGTCTATAAAACAAAGTAACAGAAAATTAAGGAGGTAATTAAATAAAAAATAATGTAAAAATATTTTCCTTTATATTCTGGTTGCATTACTTCTGTAATATATTACACCTATGTATAACATAGCATAGCGTGTATGCTATATATACATACATTTCTGCCTGTAGGGTATATCTAAACCATTTCTAGATCTCAAAAAAAGTCCTGCCAGGGGCCTGGGGCACATGGTTATCCCAGGAACCACCCAGGAGCAGCCTTCAAGTGGGTAAGAGAAACACACAAATCTTCACATTGAGGCAGGATGCACAAGTTTTTTCATTCCAGACCTCTCTCCACCCACTGCTCTTCACATATGCTTGCACTTCTGACCTGAGCCTCCAGCAGTGTGCGTGGAATTTGTAGTGTATGCCACAATGTGACTGTGTTACTGTGTTTCCCAAAAAGGGTATTGTCTAGTGCATCTCTTTTGTCTTTTTCCTTTTTTTTTTTTTATTTGAGACATTGCATTCTTTTGCAATGGAAATAAATTATTACAGTTCTTAAGTTCTGTTTCACTTAGGTGTTGTTGATTAGCCACAGGTGGGGCAAGCATCCTTTCACATCACTCTCATGGACCGCAGGTGGAAAGTCAAAAGAGCTTTAGCCTCTTGAATAATATCTTGATTACTCAATAGCTCCAGTGGTTGAGAGATTTGCTTCCACAGTTAGCTCCTGATAGTCTAACACAAGGGAACTGAAACTGACTAAGCAGAGAATGCTATCTTGGGTCTTGGAACTGAATGGCAAAACTCTCATTGCTCCAAAGAGACAGAAACTTTAGTTCAGGCTTCCAGGCCAGCACAGAAGATGTGAGCAGTTCCTCCACCACCAACTAGTTTTCCCCTTTCACTTTTCCCAGTTTTCTTCCACTTAAATTGTTTAGAATTGGAAGGGGCAGAAGTATTTCCTTCTGTGGCACCAGGATTTATACATGAAAATATTACGCCAAAAGCACCCACATAATACTTCCAATATTTCCAAGCACTGACATACACAATTCTGTCCTGGAACTGAACATTGAAAGGGTATAACCACCTAACCTTTCCTGCAGGAAATATGTGCCCATAGGGAATATGTACTTTTCTGAGGCAGGTAAGTCTGCTCTTGATCAGAACTGGTTCAAGGGATTAGCAGCATAGGTCAATTAATTTCTGCTGTCCTCACGATAAGAGGAAGGCTCACAGGCCTATCTGCCTGTACTCAGATCTCCAAGATGAATGCCCACTTTTAGCCTGTGCCTAAAGATGGCCTGAGATGCAAGTAAAGCAAAAAAATGGAAGAGAACATACATAGATTTCCTTCTACCTTCTTACTTTTAATAATCCCTTATCTTTACTTTTCCTCAACTGGCCCATGAGAAAAATGGGGATAATTCTGCCCACCTCCTAGGAATATTAAGAGCATGACCCCAAACAAGGTCATAATCTTTGTGTGCTAAACTCTATACCAGCACCCAGTGCGTTTGATCTTCAGATTAAATATTTTTCAGTTTTAAGTAGCAATATAAAGGGTGGCACAGAAGAGCAATAAGGTCAGTTTCTCTACACATAGAGAACTAGAACAGAAACTTGTGAAGTAACCTGCATAGTAACATAAAGGAAGAGTCAGAAATTCAACCTAGATCTCCAGGAGATATTTCTTTTACCATGGAGCATAACTGCTCTGGGGAAATAACTTTTATCTTTATTGCAGACTCTTAGCATAAGACTGAACAAGAGAAAAACTCACATTTATTCTGAAAAAGAAGGACAGAGCACATAATGCTCTCTTTCAAGAGCTGTAAGCTTCCAAGTAAAGAGCAAAAATGCAGAATTAGCATGTGAATTAATGCTATCACAGTGCTAAAATATTAATCCCATGCCATCTAAAACTTTTTTCACAGGTATATTTTCTATCTCTTACAGATGGATCTTGGCAATTAGGGACTGGGTTAGTAACCTCCAAACTAGTAAAATTCAAATTGCAGTGCCAGGTATATGAGGTGATGGTAGGAGTTAATAAGCCAGAGGATAAGTAATAAGCTGTACTGCCAAGTGTAATCTTTGACAGGAGGGTCAGAAGTCACAGGGCAAATCTAGAAACAGACCAGTTCTTTAAATCTTCCCAGTTACAGGAGTGAACTCTACCTGCTATGTTTGGTTTTGACTGAAAACAAAAATCTTCAGTTTTGATTAAGCTGCAATGACTGCTTCAACTCCTGCCATAGACAGATATTAGGCTGCGATAAGAAACCTCTCATTTATGCTACAAGGTTGGCCGTGTCAAAGGAGAATTAACACAAGAAAGAAGAAACAGATGCTATTTTTCACCAGTTATAAAACTGGAGCTTTCATACACATTCTCAAATTAGTCCTTAAAGGCCAGCATCCTTCACATTCTATAAACATTTAATGAAAGCTTGGTAAGAGAGTAACTTTAATCTCAAATACCTGCTTATGTATAAACACTTTTACACCATGTTTTCAAGTCTACAATTAAGCCCTAACAACCTGAAATTAGATTTTAGAATTAAACACACTGTTCCAGAGCAACATTATTGCTGCTTTAATACTTGCATCTCCAAAAGGGCAGCAGAGATAGCCTCACCTGACTCACAAATCTAGCCAGAGTACTGGAAATTACTAATATTTTTCTTGAAAATGACAGCAAATTAACTCAGAACAAGAATATTCACTCATGTAGCTGACAGCTAATTCTGAAATAATGAATGCATTTAAGAGTAACACAGTTTTTAATTGCAAACTTAAGAAGGGAAAATAAGCAATGTGCTGAATAAATTGTTCATTCTGAATGAGTCATCCTAATCTAATAACTATCTGTCTCTACAAATATTGTAATAAGGCATAATCAGTAAGTATAAAACACCAGAAAGAAATGAGCCACCAAAAAATGAAGCTGTATTGCTGCTGTTTCAGTACCGAAGGACAGACTTCATAACTCTCTGACAATCCCTTCTAGCTTCAGATGCTCCTGCAAAAGCTGAATTTAAACTGTGTTTTGCTGCCATGCATCATGGCTGAGACCCACAAGCTCAACGGTAGTCCAACCCTAAAGGCAAAACGAGATTCTTATTCTCTCCTCCTCTCATTTTTACCCCTCTTCTCTTTGGAAACCCAGAACCAGAAGCGTGGGGGGAACTCTCTGACTCAAACTGCTGTGTGAGCAAAACCTACAGGCTCCATGTCGCTGCTATATATGGGCTGGGGGGAAAGATGATGGGCCTGTCTCAAAAGAGCCGCCAACCATCACGTCTGAGAGCTCCTCTCAGGCGTCTTCAGCCTAAACATTTTATGGGATGGGGGTCGCAGGTCACCAACTGTCAAAACAGAGCACAAGTCACACTGCGCACCCACGAGGAAACTGAGCAGACGGCAAAGCCAGAGTTCAGGGGCCGCATTGCTCAACGCGCACCACAAATGGCAAAGCTGCCCTTAAAAAGTAACAGGCTTTCCCCCCTAAATCTTTCTGATTTTTACAAGTCGAGCTCAAAGTTAAGTGGGCGTGAGTTTTAAAAGATCAATGCACATGTGGAATTAGACTATTCTAAATGTCTTTTTTTTTTTTTAATGGAGGAAAACAACCACCAAACTTTGAACTTCCAAATTTAACCAGCAGCAAACTCCAAAGCACCAGGTGGTTTCATAAACCCAAAGGTTCATAAATCTTTTCTTTAAAGTTTCCAATTTCAAAAAAGAGCTTGTTCTCTTTGTGGTTATTTTTCAATTTTTCTCCCTCCCTCCCCCTTCTTTCCTGCCTTGGGCGGACGACCTGCCAACCCCTGACAGCCTTTTAAGCTCGCCGTGCTGGCTCCTGCTGACGCTGCCGGAGACAGGCTGCCCACTCATGGGGCAGCGAGCTGTGGGCATGACTTCATCTGCCAGGAGGAATCGCTGGGAAAGGGGCTGCACAGGGGAGCTGTGCTTTCTATTTTTAAACACTGCCTGTCACATAGCTCAGGAGTGCGAAGAGTTCAAGCGTTCAGTGAATCTGTTCTTGCCACTGCTCGGGCCTTTAAAGTAGTAATGGAGTAATCAAGGCAGTGTAGCCATCAGTCTCCTCAACCTACAGCCCATGGGCTACATACAGGCCATGGGAGCAATTTGTCTGTCTTGTGGGGTAATTTGGGAGACTGCCAGGTGCAGGCAGGGGGATCAGGGTTGGATGAATCAGCGGTGGCGTGTGTTTAACATGGACCAAGGTGTCTTCATGAAAGATGTCAGCTGGGAATAAACTTCTGCTACAAGCAGAGTAAATCGCTTGTACCCTTGCTTGTGCTGTATGAGAATTGCCACTGAGAAAGGCAGCTGTCAGGCATAGCATGAGGTCTTCTTGTGCCCAGAACCAGCTGGTGGCTGTTATGCTTGCAGGAATATATAGGGGTTTTACCTATGCATGTATACAGTGAAGCATGTGAGCAGTACACTCTGAGAAGGCACCAAATTTTCTGTAGTTTCTGTGATGTGAGAAGAGCAGAGCTGCCATAAACAGTCCTTCTCCAATGTTAAAAGAAGCCAGCAAAAAGGCCTCTTTTAGGTACTGCTCTGTAATCAAGAGACACACAGACACAGGGTCCTCTAATCTTCTTAAACTGACAGAAGACAAAGCAGCAAGAGTGGAAGAAATGGTCATAGATTTCTGGCTTCTTTCTTTGTTTCCTAATTACACCTCCAAAACCAGCCTACTTTAACACATGCCTCAAATTATGCAATCACAAAGTCACTCAGGTTGGAAGGGCCTCAGAGGTCACCTATTCAATCCCCCAACAGCTGCCTGCTCCCTCTGCTCCACACATTCTCCCACAGAAAGGCAGCATGGAGAGAGAGCTGCAGAACAGCTGTGGAACCATTAACTCGCTTGCTTAACCTAAGTCAGACAGATGGGACTCTTTAGCCCATTACCACTTCTCTTCTTTAGGAACAGCACCAAAGACGTGGGTCAGTGGAGATAGAGACACACACAGGTGCTGAACTGCGTTGCAGGCCTGGGTGAGGGTAGGTTGTTAAATGTCCAGCCACTTGATGGGTGAGAGTGTTGTCTGATCAGACTCAGTACACAAAATCCTCAGATATGAATTGGTTAGTGGTAAATTTCCTATGGAGCCCTCAGGTAAATATCACCCACTTTTACTGATGAAGCTAATGAGGCAAAAATGTTGTGGAATGTGATCAAGGCCACACAGGAATGTCAGAGCTGGGATTACTCAGCACAATCTTAGTCTAAATGCTCTAGCCCCTTCTGGGGTTCAGATTATTCACTCCTGTGGCCTGGGCCGAGCTAGCTGATGAGGTATGGCACTGGCCCACAGACATGAAACTGGATGAAGCAGAGGTTTAGATGCCGGCAAGAGTCACCCAAGCCTTTCTGTCAATCCTTCAGCTGGGCAGTACTCTTCCCTCTGGAATAAGTGTTCCTTACTTTTTGTTGCAGCTTTCTTTTATCCACTTTCATCCCATGTCTTTACTGTCCTCACATATACAAATATACACATGCTTTGCCAGAAAATCAAAGGAAACTACCACTTTTTTTAAAAAAGAGAAACAAGAAGAGCTTTCATGTTTCTCATGTTTTATGCTGCTGTAACTTCGTTTGATATAGTCCCATGAGCAGACCTTCCAATAATAATGACTAAATCTACTTTTATTTTGTAGGCTATTTAGGAGCTATTTGGAGCTGTAACCACAGTTATCCAGACAGCTCTCATCACATACATGTGGTATTATTTACTCAACCTCCTGATTCATTAAATGTATTTTCTGCTCCTAAGAAGTTTATTATTATTCCTCTGTGGCATCTTCATATTGATTATAATTTCAAAATTCTCTGCTGGAGATCAATGAGTATCCACTAAATTAGGTGACAGTTGATGGATATAAAATTGAAACACTGCAACTATTTGCTGTCTACAGCCATCAGAGTAATTAAGATGATTCCATCTCTCCTCGCTCATTCTCTAGAGCTAGCTCTGGTTCTGTGTTGAACTGTAGGCAAAGAAACAGGAGAGCAGACAATTGGTAGACAAGCTAGATAGCAATGGCAAACTCAGCATCTAAAATCTTCCAGAATATTGGCTAGCATGACAAAGAAGCTATTATTTTCTGCTATAGCTCTTCCAAAACCTGGGTCCAGTCTTCCCTTAGCTCAGGAGTGTTACAATATTGCTCTCTTGATCCTCTGTCTCTGAGAATCATAGATTTTGTCAAGAAATAGCTCTCCAGCTAAACAAAAGAAGTGATTTGGGGATCATAAGTGTAAAACAACACTAGCACAAACAAGTTGAAATGACAGACTCTTCAATGATGCAACTCATGCTCCAGTTTTCATAGCAAGGCCTGAACATGAGGTTTCTCTGCATTCAGTATTACTCACCCACAGTTAAAAACAATTGACAGATACAATTTTATGTTGCTCTTTCTCTGAATGGTCAAATTCCAAAATTAATTCCAGATTTGGATTTGGCAGTAGGGATCCATGGTTGTGCTAGTAACTTAAATACCTCTAGCCCAGATGGCCCTTAAGCCTATCTGAAAAATAGTCCTGGGTTCCAACTGCAGCAAGCCAGTTTCCAAGATACAGAGTCCCCTGGGAAGAACATCACACCAATATTTTGCATCTGTTGCTGCCTGTTCCGAGCTTCCCCTCCCCCTCCCAAAGACACGTGCTCCTGCCCATGTGCTCCGAGCTTCTTTGTTCCAAGCGTGGGCAAAGCCAAATGTAACTCAGACTCTTCAGCAGTGTCTGATTGGCCGGTACCCCGGGTCCGCCCCCAGTCCTCCCCTTTCCCCTTCTCCTAATAAAAGATGGTCGAGGGGAGGCTACGCTCTTTCACTCAGCTCAGCGACTTTCCTGTGAACATCTCTGGTCGTCTGTCTCATTTGAAAGCTTCTAACTGCAGGGAATTGAGCGAGCAGGGAGCTATATTTCTCCCTCTTTGCTTCTGCTGATGGTATTTGCTCTGCAGCTGATTCAGGTACCGATTTTAGAGCTACTAAAGTGCTAGATCGCCCGTGCTACCTCTCAAGGCTGCTCGAGGCTTTCCAAGGCATTGAAATACAAGCGCTAGCCGGTATAAAGCTGAAAAGATACCTTCCACATGCATCAACTATTATTTTTAAGTATATGAAAATATCTAATCCCTATCTTTTCACCCATAAATAGACTCTAGTCATTTATATATAAATAGATACATATATAAGGCATCTCTTCTCACTCCACCATATTCTGTGATAAAAAATCTGAGCAGGATCTCAGACCTGACAGAATGCAGGTTGGATCTTGGTGGGACTAGGCTTGGATATGGGACTCATTGTTTCCAGAATTATCCAGCAACCGAGAGAGCTGACACCCTGAGGGAATGATAACATGCCTCTTCTTTATTACAAAGCCTGTTCCAAAAAATATCAGAGTAGCTGGTAGCAAACAACTTCAAGGGAATGTGACATGTAATTTTTGCCCTACCAAGAAGATATATACATTATTAATAATAAAGATATACTTGGTTGATAACATTTTTGATAGTTATGAGCAATGAGATAGATAACTATTCTCAATTTTGCTAAATCCCTATGTGGATTTTGCCAAGATTAAAATAACAGGATAAGGCAACAGCATACTTCCAATAGCTAAAATTCTGAACAAAAATTACAAATTAAAAGGAGTTAAGAAGGCTTTGCCAGAAAAAAAGTAACTTTCAGGTTCTTGAACAGTAGATCAAAGTGACAGTTAAATGATTTCCCTATTACCTGCCATGTTCATGCAAGCAATATTCATTAGCAACAAGATTATAAATGAGACAAAAAAAACCCCCAAAAAACTTGTCTCCTTATAATTCTATCTTTTCTTTGCTAAACCCTATCAGTGTTCAAAACAGTAGATTTCACTGCTATTCAAAATAAGTATCTGAAATTTAGTCCTTCCCTAAATCTACAGGGGTATGTTTTAGAAGAGAATCTGTACCAAACTTCATCCCACATATTGCACTAATTCAGTATCATATCAGGACTATCTCAGGGAAGACCATGGCACTTCTCTAACTTTGGCCATAGGATCATATATGCTAAGAGTATGACCTACTGAGAAAAATAATCCAAGTTCACCTGACAATATGCTAAGATTAGCTGGTCTTCCATTAACACAAAGTACAATGTGAAAGGAGGCTGAGAGAAGCCAGATCACTCCTTCCATTGTTTGCATAGAACCTTACTCTGTCAAAAGCATTACAAATCAACATGGACTGTGGCCTTCTAAATTCTTCTGCAACTTTAACTGAGTCTGACACCTGTTACATGCAGTAGGCCTGTGAATTGGGTTTTCATGCACACATGCTTGTATGGGATGTTTCTGGTGTGCATATGACTAGATGTGTCTGTGAAACAAATTTCTGGACTGATCCAGACCATTTTTCCAGAACAAAATGAGGTATGTGTGTGCGTTGTATGATGCAAGTATGTGCATCATTGCATCTAGATACATGAAGACAGGTGGCAGACTAATGGATTTTGGGAGGTCAAACAACCTTTTGTTTTTCATGTGGTGTCACAGCAGGGCATGAATAGAACACATGTAACAGTAGAGAAAGGAAAACCAAAGCCAGTACAAATTAAATAGGGCTATATGATGTGTGGATGATTCTGCAGCAATTAAAATAGAGATTCAGAATAGAGCATAAGTATATGTGCAGTTTATGCACATGACCTATGCCTTTGTATACTGGCAAGTCACACTCCATTAGGGTTATAGAAATAGTCATAGTTCCAAAGGTATTAGAACATACAATGTTAAAACTCTTCCTGTAGAGATAGCAACATGTCCTCTACTGATTTTATTCCAAACCTCTAGAACTTGTCCCAAAAATACCTTAAATTTACCACAAAACAGAAACACTAGGCACATCTTCCTACAGAAAACAGAACAAACAGAAACACCTGCAGAATATTTTTCTGAAGGGTTTTATGCTAATTATATACTTTTTCTTCCACTGTCGTTTAGAGGCATGTCTGCAGTCCTGGACAATGTGATAGAAATTGTGTCTGCTTTTATTCAGAGCTTAGCAGGACTTTCTGAACTGATGTTCTTAGGAAAAAAACTTCAGACTAATCACATTCCTCCACAAAATCTCCAGTGGAGAGCACTGAACACTGACACGGGCCTTTCAGACAAGTTAGGTCTATCTCTTGCTGATTGGTCCTTTTACTCATATTTTTTGAAAAACTTTCAGGTTTCAATTCAGAAGGCAAAAAGCAATTTCAAATTCTCTCCATATGTCAAGGATTTTTGTTGTCTTTTTTCCTCCTCACAGATTCATGTTCTAAATAGAAGAAAATAGAGAAAAAAAAACCAAAAAGAAGATAAGGAGAAATTTTTTTTAAGGCTTTTAAAGATATAAGAGATCTAAATTAAAACCTTTGTGAAGTGAAAGGTGGCTGGAGGGAATGTACAAGAATAGTCAGTTACTGCTGGCATGTTTACAGGCTTTGAAGGTTCTTCACATCTAGCCCAGTGAGAACGGTTAACAGCAGCTCTACCTCACACTAAGATTTTACAGGATTAATGAGGTCTTTATTACAAATACCTGCAGGTTCTGTTACCGCCAGTGCAGTTACAAATCCTTCATACTTGTTCATACAAGGTAGAGAGTAAAATCAGAGCACCGTAAAAATGACTGGCCACTTTGCCTTTCTGTTCTTCTGATGATCACTATTTCTAAGAAGTAAAAGGGTTTATTTCTACTGACACTGCTTAAAATGAAAAGGGTTTGGGGTTTTTTCTTTGTTTGTATTTTCTTTTTTGGTTTTTTTTAACAGCCATAGATTTCTGATCCATATAGGAAAGAAATTTTTGTGGACGATAAACTGACTATAACAGGAAGAATTTTCGAGTTACATTAACTGATTTACCTTAAGATGATTTTTTCTCCAGAACAAGTCTGATGTAAAGTAAAAAAAACCTTCTGCCATCTTTTCATCCCCATATAATTATTTGGAATCATCAGCTCACAGCCATGTGTGAATAATCGATCCAGCTACAGGATATGTCTACACACAAACTCAAGAGTCATAGTGGCAAAATGTGCTGCAAACTCATTTAATTTTGCAAGCCAACATGACCTATTCTTTTGCTCCACTGTTATAAAGATGAGAAATAAATATTCAAAAACTGAGATGTTCTGTTCTTCGATCATCATTAATTGTAACCCGGCTCTCTTTCTCCTACACATAACTGAAATATTTTTTTATTATAAGATTTAGGGTAGATTAGAAATCTTTAATACTATGATTGCATCCCTCACAGCAAATACAAATGTAAAAATGCATTATTTTGATACAGGTCTCTCCTCTACTTTCTAAAGACTGATTTAAAAACTCGTAAGTTTAAGGAGGTTGGCAGGATGTTGAGGTTTTTTTTAAAGGAAAGAATATAATAATTTGAATAAAACTTCAGTCCTTTAATTAGAATTACTTTAAGTCTATTTTTTTTAATCAACTACCTCTGTTTAGCATATTCATTTTTGTGAAGGATAGAAAGAAGTTAATTTTATTCACTAGGAAAATTTTATCTTTTCTGCTGTCTAGAAGGTGGGATAGTATTGATGTATTTCACAGGTATAAAGCCAAACACTCTTGAAATATGCTCCACAGGGAATATTAGCCCCAAGCTTTGAAACCACAGCCGAATCAGAAAATCTGTAAGGAGAAAGTCATGCAAAGATTGTGCTGCACTCTGCTCCCTCCTATTGGGTTGCTGTTGTGTTTTTTGATTTTTTTCCCAAGGAGGACTGTAACAATATCAAAGCCTTCGTGCCTTGGGAAGAGCTGTGTTTGAAGGGAAGCTCAAATAGTGAATTTATAATCGCACTTCAAAAAACCAAAGTAAAATACATAGACAAAACAGGCAACAATTCCTTTACCTCTTCCTGTTTACACAAAAATCCATGGCTAATGAAGTGAGTTGCACAGTTTATTTGACGTTCCTGCTCCTGCTCAGCCACGAAGCTGCACCGTATCAGCCACTTAAAATGACCAGGCACTTCCGAAAATGGCAGTGTCATGACATTTCCATGGTGACTTTGGCCTCAGCTTTGCAAATCCCACAAGATCAGGTTACAGACTGAGGACTTAGGAAATGAGTAAGAAAGCTCTAAAGGAGAAAAGCTGTGATTATATGCAAATATATTCATTAAAGAAGAGATTGAACAAAAATGCACCTTCAATATTTTTTAATGAATTTTTAAACATAAAAATGTGCTGCAGGTGTGCAATTTAATGTATTTGACCTTTTAAGGACTGGTTAGAGATGTCTGCTACTAAAAAGTTTTCTTGACTATATTTTTTCTATTTCTGTTTAAAAATGTTTCCTTTAAAAGCTTCAGTTGTTTTCGTTTTTATTGACATTCATTTCTTTTTTGCTTATATTAATTAATGTCCAATATAGCTATCAGCTATAAGTTTTGAAGTTATAAGCAAATCCTGCCAGATGCCCTGGAATAGTTGACAACCTCGGCACAGAACTTACCATGGCCTATTCCTGCTGTATATATCTATATGTATTTCCATGCATTTTTTACCTTGTAGCAGAATTCCTTTTAATAGCACAGAATATCTAGTAACAGAATAACTATTTTCCCACTTTTCCCTCAAAGAAAATAGTTTTAGGAAGTAGTTCAATGCATTTTACTAAAATAATTTCACATGTCTTTCAAAAAAAATCTATGTCAATATTAATTTCTAGCCTGGGTTCAATAAATATGACAAGCTTAACTTAAATATTTTAAAAATGAGGTAGAAGAAATATTCTAGTGAGATACTAAATAAGATTTGAAGTTCCAAATTTCCTGTGGGAGAGGAGATGCCTGATACACATATACCTCATCCATTAAGGGTTTGTTGGGGTTTTGTATGTTTGGGGGTTTTTTATATATTAGGTTTAGAGACAGTTATGAAAAAATGAAGTAAAGAAAATGTGATAGGTTTTGAAATCACTCAGAGAAAACTGACACTGAATGCTTCCTTAAAGACAATAAGGTAAACATCACATTGTTTCAGTATTACTTCCATTCCATTATGAAACAGAGGATTTTGAGCAATCCTCTGAATGAGAATCCTCCCTCTGATAAATGCATAGCTAAAAGTAAGATCCTCCGAAAAAAGCAAGATCAGAATAGATCTCTGCTTGTTATTTTGCTTTCAGCTAATACCACAGCCCCCAAAAAAATTCTACTCACTTTTTACTCTCCATTCAATCCTGACATATATATCAGAAATTTTTGGACCAATGAGCATTTCACATGCATTTCACATCAGGAGGAAAAATGCATCTTCACAAAATGCACTTCTAAAGAGCGGGACAAAACTGCCATTTGCCATTTTGTGTTACTATCCATTACTAAAATCAAATACTGCATGCTAAAACAGAAGCATGCTTACCACAAACTGGAAATACCTTCCTGTTCAAATGTGCTTAAAATCTCTGTGCACACTTCAGTATTCTTTTCAATGTATTTGCAATTGAAAAAAACATCCTCTTACTTTTACAGACTGTAGTTCCACAAAGCACTTAAGGAAATATTTTTCCAATGATGCATTTATCCATAGAATTAAAAATATGCAAATACTTAAACCAAGTTCTATTTCTCCTGTTCCCCACTTACTGGCAGGAAAATTTCAGCCTTCTGATGGTAATTTTACTGTTTCTTACTTTTTATTAGAAATGTGCTACACAAATATAACACTTAAACCAATACCAATAATTACCCAGCCCACTAGTAAATTCCACTTTGGTATGCCTACCCTAAGTAAAATCTTGCAACTCATTCTACTTTATTCTGAAGAATGATTAGCTGAAATCTGGATCTTATGGAAAATAACCTGATTGTAGCATATTGTAGCTATGATTGTAGCTGAACATTGTCAAGGGAAACAAATCATACATAAAAGCTAATGTGTGGGAAAACAAGCAAAAAACATAGAAACTATTTAAAACACAAGGTCTTCAGTCTTTGGAGCTATGGTGCTCAGTGTGCTTCAGAGTCAAGCATACTTCTTGAGACTAAGAGCTAAAACACTAAACATCACTAAAAAGTGATGTTTTTATAGCAGTATCTTAAAGTGTGCTTAAAGTGTACTTCTTCATTTGGACTGGGCTGTATCTCACAGCTTTGGCAATTAGGCCAACTATGGCACAGCATGTTATTCCACCATCCCAGAAGCAGAACAAGACTCAAACTGGGTAGACAGAAGAAGCTGTCACAACTACTCAAAATCTCAACTACACAGCAATGGTCCCAGTAATCCATTCTAAAGATTTTTTGGAGGGTGGAGATTCCCCTTTGTCTTCACTTTCAAAATCACTAGTTTTCACCTCTGGTAAAGGAAAATTGGATTTAAGGTACTGGATAAATAATACCTTATAAATAAACCACATGACATTAAACGCTGAACCAGCATGGGCTAAGTCTGCCATTTCACATTTATACCAAAAGTTTGGTAGTGCATCTCTGTCCTAGCAGATGTCAGATCCTTATCATCCGACCTCCAAGGGTCAGATAAATCTGGTATCAAGTACCAGGCCAGGATAAGTACTGTAACGTGGTCTCTCAATAATTCAGCTGAAGTGCCATAATGCAGTTATGCGTGATCCAGATCAAATTCATACTGCCAAGTTATTTGATAATACACAGATACAGCATTGGGGAGCACTGAGCCACAGGCTTCAAACAACTTCAAGTATCAGGACCAATATATATTAGTCAGCTTTTACTCCATTCTTTGCAAAGTCCCCTGGGTTTTTGCTATCATTAGCTGGAATTCTACTTGGGATTCACACTTAATATTTCATGGTGTACTTAGATGTATGTCATCATAGTGGCAGTGTTGATAAATTATTTTTAAAACATGTTCTGCCATTTCATTTTTATTTCTACTTCTGAAATTTAATGAAACCACACTGGTATGTGAATTAAAAGTAAACTGAAAATCTCCCAAAGATTTCCACCTTTTTTTTCTCCGTATGGAGTTATTTTCCTTATGTTCTTATCTATTTTTTACCAGCCTGCATGCAGAGAGCACGCTAAGAAAGGATTAAATCCCCATTTTGCTGGTTTTGCTGAGACAAACATTTGGAAAGAATGTTTTTAAAATTCTCCTGTTCCCTATATGATGAAGATGGGAGAAGAAAGAGCCCTTGTTTAACAGACTCCTAGAAGATCACTTAAATTTTGCACAAAAGTTTCATGGACCTTATAGGGAGTAATCATGAAAGACAAAACATTTTTCATTTAAAACTATCTATCTAGATTGAAACAAAATATTCTGTTTATGTTCCTCTTCCAAATTTATTTTCCACAAGTTTGGATGGGGCTTTGAGCAACCTGGTCTAGTGAAAGGTGCCTCTCTCCGTGGCAGGGGGTTGGAACAAGATGAACTTTAAGGTCCCCTCCAACCCAAACCATTATATGGTTTTATGATCTTATGAAAATTTAAAGTGCTCTGAGGATTTGGTTTTGATCCAGATAAAACAGTTTTTCAACTTTTCAAAGCCAACCACTAAGTAAAGTTGACAGGATAACTTAGCAACTATTTTATAAAAGAAAGACAAGACCCCCAGGTCCTTCTCCACAGAGCTGCTTTCCACAATATCCACTGCTTTCCCTTGATCTATCCAGGTAGTTTGCTCATCACAGAAAGCAATTAGGTTGGCCAAGCATGATTTACCTTTAGTGTATCCATGCTGACTACTCCTGATCACCTTCTTGTCCTCCATGTGGACAAAGATGGCCCCCAGAATGGGGTACTCCATCACCTTTCCAGGGATTGAGGTGAGGCTGACTGTATGGTAGTTCCCTGGGTCCTCTTACCTTGTCCTTTTTGGAAACCAGAGTGACGTTTTTTTGCAGTCCTCAGGCACCTTTCCTGAGCGCCACCAACTTTCAAAGGTGATTGTGAGCAGGCTTGCTATGGTGTCCACCAATTCTCTCAGCACTTGTGGATAAATCCTATCAGGGCCCATGGACTTGTGGACATCACGTTTGCCTGGTTGTTCTCTAACCCAATCATCCTTGACCAAGGGAAAACCTTCCTTCCAACACTCCTCTACCCTGGGCTCCCAGGTCAGAGATTCCTGAAGGCTGGTCATGTCCCAATGCAAAGGCAGCATTCAGCAATTCTGCCTTCTCTGCATCCTCTGTTACCAGGGTGTCCCTTCCGTTTGGTAACAGGCCCACATAATCCTCAGCTTTCCTTTTGTTATTCATGTATTTGAAAAAGCCCTTCTTGTTCTTCTTGACATCCTTTGCCAGATTTAATTCCAGAGGGGCCTTGGCCTTCCTTGTATATCTCATTGCATGTGCAAAACAAGAACACAAGAACACACAAATCCTTTTTTTTATTTTTGTGTATCCAAAGAGTCAATCATTTAGATCACATACAGGAATATTTTTCTGAACATTCAGCTTTGCATGATCTGCACTTGGGAGTCATCTTTCAAAAACATAACAAAAATTTGGCATTTCAAACTTCTGCATCAACTAATGTTCTGTAATTAAAGACAGATACTTCCAAGTAAGTAAAA
Source organism: Corvus moneduloides (assembly GCF_009650955.1). Lineage (NCBI taxonomy): Eukaryota > Metazoa > Chordata > Aves > Passeriformes > Corvidae > Corvus > Corvus moneduloides. Next base: position 67,289,743 of record NC_045476.1, read on the forward strand.
GTCAAAATCAAGTGATATTACCAGTCTTCAATTAAACTACTTAAGTAGTTTAAGTAAGGAGCTAGTCTATTAGATAAGATTTTTCATTCTTCTGCATTAGCCATCAATTAGACACAAGACTTAGCATATCTCAAAAACTTTAAATAAAGTAAAATGAAATAGGAATATTCGATCTTCAGTACTGATCAATAGGTCCTAATCAAGATGCCACAGTCTAATTTATGGTTTTCAACCTGATATGAGATGGAAAGATAAGGTTAGTGAAAAATGAGCACTAAATATTGTTATCTGTAATATCGATACATTACACGCAATGCCTATGAAGCATGAATAATGAGCTAAAGGCTATACAATAAAGTCTGCCTATAGTAAGTCCTGCTTTTGTTATATTGTTTACACTGGGTGGTAAAAACTACTCATTTTATTTCCAGGAAAGATCTTGAAGATAAAAGGAATGTGATAATTTTTTATATATATGCTGCTAATCACAGCCCTGCTTTGTAGATCCTCAAGTTGTTCCAGAGGCTTTTCCCTCAGTACTGATAACTCTCCGGCTATTTACAGTGCTGTCTTGAGCTATTGTTAAAATTAGATGGCTACTGGGGGCTAGGATGAACTTCCTTTCCATGGTTCAGAGAATAATCAGAGACAATGGGATGCCAAGTTTCATACTACTTCTTCCATATACTTCTATAAAGCCAGGTCCCTTTCAAAAGGCAGAAGGAAGCATTTTCAGCTACTTTCAAGTTTTTATTCAACTTTTAAATAGAACCAAATCCCTAATTTATAAAAGAAAATTAGTATTTTAATATATTTATTTCTGGTTATTATAACTTTTCCTCTCTTTTCTTTCTCTCACCTTTGTTTTTCTTTTTTGGTACTAGTAAGAAATTATGTTCTTCACCTAAAGTGCAGGTCTGAGAATCAGGAATTTTTTTTTTTTTTTCCCCCAAGACTTCCTGTGCAGATACAAATAAACTTAACCTCTGTGTCAGTTCTCACACCTGGCAAAAGAACTTCACCTTTATACTTATCTACTTTATGGAGAGTGTCTTCTCTCCTGCCTATGATTCTTGATTGCTGACAATTTTAATCCATTCATGTTCGTAGAGTATTTGAGGATGAAAGGTGCAAGAGAAAATTAAAGTATATTATTTTGTGGTAGAATGTTTTAATTAAAATGTCATGCAATTGTTTCAAATAAACCACTCTCCTGTGATCTACGTTTAAGGTGCTTGTCTACATTTACACAGAAAAAGACATGTTCTTCTCCAAGCTAGGTCATATGAGGATATTGACTTCAGCTGATGCCGTCAGGCCTCAGAGAGGTCTCCTTCTCCAAAAACGGAAAAGACAGCCTTGGGAGTTTACCTGCTGCCTTTGTTATCTAGTCCCGACTATTAATTAACTGTGTGCCTTATTTTGGCCCCACTACCAAACCCTCAGAATGCCAAGAAAAGGAGACTAGTAAATGAAAGAGCAAGAGGTGGGTTGAGAACTGTTCATCTAATTCACAGGACTCTTCTAATGTGAGATACCAGGATTTTTCAGTCTCACCTGTAATCTTATTGGGGCAGGTTTTCAAATGAAGCTGAATTAAATCAAGCTTATAAGCCACTAAATCAGTTTAGGAGACAACTGCTTTTTCTAGAGCTTTTGCTGTGGCCCCATTCTAGTATTACTGCCTTCATCAAATTGCCACTTTTCCTGCTGCAGACAACAACTGCTTTGTTTACTCAGCAGAACTTCAATTTCCAATAACAGTGCAGCCTCTAAGCAGAACAAACTGTTCTAGAAAACATCCTAGAACTTAGCAAAGGTAGAGCTCCTGTTACCAGCTCTGATTTATTGCCTAAGCATCTTGTTTCCCAAGGAATGCCTTCCCTAAATGCCTTACTTTTCTTCTCCCTTGTTCAGAATCCTGTCCACAGTTATGAAACAATGAAGGATTCTGAGTTGTATGTATATCCGTTCTACAGGTATGGAACAAATTGTCTAAAGGCAAGAAAATTCGTTAACACTGTATACCTTATTCATTATGACCATCTAATTTGGAAAGTTTCTTCATGGGTAAATGGACCTGAGAAACAGATGAAAGGTTATATATTTGCTAACATATTCATGCAGATGAGCCTCACACAAGGAGAAACCAGGGCCAACCTGCTGAGGCTGGTTTGTAGGTTACCACAGACGCATCAGATTTGAGAACAAACCTCACTGCTGACGACAGCACATGTTTTGCATGTGGTGGAAATGCCCATCTTTTACGCAGAGGGTTTTTGAATATAGAAAATAATTTCATGGGTTTGTAGAGGTGGGGTTTGTTTCTTTTTAGATAATGCTAACTTATTCATGAGACATTTCAGATTAAGCAGTAAACATATAACTCCTACTTCTTCAGTTCTTCTAAATTATTACTTTTTCAATATAAAAACTCAGCCTATTTCTCTAAACATCTCTCAGACTGAGGATCAGTTATACCGAGATTTGTACTGTGCAATATATTTTTTAACCTACCAGAAATGTCATATCTATAATTTTACAGATAGTGACCTGTCTTTCCAGGAGCCTGCATTCGTTTTATGCTGGATAAATTTCTGTACAATTTATGCTATTTCTCTCAATGGGGACATTGCAAACCACTGTTTGCCTCCCACAAATAGCCAGAATTTTAACGTAAGTAAGCTTAGGTGGCTGAAGAAACAAGAAAGGATGAGAAGAGTATTGTGGGTAATGGGAACAGCACGCTAGAAATGTTGAGAATACCTGTCTCAGAACTGGAGATTTCTAGGATCAATGGCATTTTTTACCTCATTCAGGGCAAAATATTGACACATTCTTCATTCAATCAAACTTGGGATCCCATAGCTCAACTTACTAATGAAATTCCCTCTCACAGTTAAAAGGAAAAAAAAAAAAAAAAGGACCAAAAAAATACTGAATATGAATGTGGAAGAAAGGCAATTTGATGTTTGTAATTATCGAGGCAAACTCCACGACCTGCTGAATGTATGCAAAATGGACCCTGGGTGGTGTATATAAAAGTGGTATGTGCAGAGAATAACAGCAAGTATTGAGGTTTCTTTCTGGTAAAGCAAGTCATCATACAGGATCCCTACCATGAGCACCAAGGGGGCTTCACTGAAAGGTAAGACTTTTGACATTCACCTGCTGATAAATTTTATATTTCTTTCCATTTTGATTGAACTAGGAGGCAGCTGAAATGTAACAGATATAGAAACTGAGGTCTTCCAGCCCCCTAGTTTTCCAGATAGGGTGAAACCTGAAGAAAGGAACTTGATTCCTTTTGTCTTCTAAGAGTACCTTTGCATTGGGCAGTGTCACAGAAAATTGGCTTGAGGGATGTCACACCTTCATGTGAAAGTTTGGATCTGGACAGGTTTGCTACACCACTCAGAAGGCTATGACTGGAAGTCATTATCCACAAGTCTAGAGGTGATGTATTAATGTTCAAATTAATGTTTTCCTAATGGTTGTCAACTTTCCAAGCCAACAAGTCTCAGGTTTTCTTATTCATAGAGTTATTCCTCAGAGTACTTTCCTAACTGCAGCGTGCAGCATGTACCTTGGCCATGGGGGAGAAGGAAGGCTTACTTCAATATTGTGTAAATCCACATTTTTTTAATGTAGAGATAGAAAGAAACATCACATTATATCATTACGGATAGTTTTGTTGATTTATGAAATACACTTAATTTAGCATTATAAATAAGTCTAGTGAACCAATATAGGTAACGGGTCAGTTTCCAGAAGTAAAGTCTCAGAACAAGTACATTCATTTACCAAATATTCTCTTTTAATTATTTTCCATTGTTTTTTTCTGTCTATTTTATTTCACTGAATAAAAACTTAACTCTGTTAAGTTAATATGGAAAGTTTTAAACAGATGAGGCTTTGTGCTTTAGATAAGGAGAAGTTCTTTATATCAGTTTCAGAAGCTCAGGGAGAAAAGACAAAAACTATCACTGATTTCTTAGAAGTAGGAAATTTAGGGTTAAACTGTAACGAGCAAAGAAGCACAGCTGCTGGAAATCTTTTGAAGAAACTCCCAGGACAATCACAACCTTAAGAGTGACCTAACCCCACTCTCTCACAAAAATTAATTTTAACTCCAAATGTTTTCAAAGAAGAAAAGGACCTCTGGGAGGAGGAGTAAAAAAAAAAAAAAAAAAGGAAAGAAAGAAAGAAAGGAAGGAAAAAAAATAAAAAGACCAATCTATTTTCCAAACTTATGTATCTGTGCAAATATAATTATGTATCTGTATTTGCACTGTGAAGAAGTTTGATTTGATTTTTCTTCTTTTTATCACTATGGTATAAATTCAGACACACAGTAAAATACTTCAGAATACACTGTACATGCAGCACAGGTTACCTTGTCTCCTCAAACTCTGTAACAGGCTCTGCTATAGCATCAGGATGACAGAGGGGAGAAAGGATGAGAGAATTACAGAATTACAGTGTGTCCATTCTCCACTGCTGGTCAGCAGCCAGCACAGGGGGTACTCTGAGCTGTGTGACAGCACAGCCCAAATCACCCAGCACCTGGCTCTGACAGCCACTTCCAAATGCACCTGCAAGTCAATGTGAGCCTATTTTGCTGTGTTTTAAACTGGAACAGGTTTGTTGCTGGTGGTCCTTCTGGTGTCCCACATGCTTCTGACAAAGGAAGGAGTGACCTCTTTGCCAATCTGCCCCAATGGATCTGTCAATTGCCAACTTTCCCTTGAGGAACTTTTTGACCGAGCAGTTAAACTTTCACACTACATCCACTTCCTCTCTTCGGAAATGTTCAATGAATTTGTAAGTACTCTTTTCCTGAGAGCAAGAAAATATAAAACACCAATTTAATACTTTTAATCACAAACATATGTTAACATACAATAAGTAAACAAATATGACTGCTGCACAGACAGTGATAGTCCCGATGGTAACCAAATCTGTATAGTCCTGAATGTTGCTAAGATCCCCAGCACCTCTATTAAAAGATACCATTTTCCCATCACTCTTTATCTGTGGAACATATATTTTTGCGGGGTGCCAGTTCCACTCTAGAGACTCACCAGAAACTTTTGACCATTAAAGCATAAAAGAAGTGATAAAAGCTATGGAACAACAATTAGCTAGCACAGTGTTTGAGCAGAAGCTCTTACCTTTCTGTCTCAATAATGCCTGTCCGTGCTGATCTGCAGGATGAACGCTACGCCCAGGGCCGGGGTTTCGTTGCAAAAGCTGTCAATAGCTGCCACACTGCATCTTTAACCACTCCTGAAGATAAGGAGCAGGCTCAGCAGATTCATGTAAGTCTCATTTCTAGGGTCATTCAGTGTAAGACAGAACAGGGGAAGGCAGGGAAGGAGGGTTATGGAACAATTAGGCAGCAGTCAGAGTGAGAAGGAGATCAGCTCTATCAGAATAAAAAAGCCCGGAAGAGGAAAGCACCAAAAAGCCAAAGTTGATTTAACATTTGCTGATACTAAGTTGCAAACCATACAGCATATATAAGTACCAGTGACTTTCATCATACCTTCCATTTCCTGTATGGTACATGTAATCACTGCATCTTATTTCCAATTAAAATACTACCTCATGGAGCAATGCCAGGTACCATGCTTGTGCAGTGCTGAGAACACTACAACTTTTAAACATTATTTTAAAACATCTTATAAACAATTAATATATTTACAAACATAAAAACACATCGCTGTATGTAGACAGAGATAAATAGTTTTCCAGTAACTCAAAACACTGGCATTACTAAAAAAGCATTGAAAATATAGTCTTGATGTTACCAGTAGGCAAAAGTGGTCACATCATCATTCAAATACAAAGACTCTAGTGTGAAAATCTGCAAAATATCTGTAAAGAGAAACACACTACATACATACATCATTTGTAATAATCATAAACTTCAGTGAAGATGAAGATAATCTTGTTCAGCCTATGCTCACAGATACAATTTGAAAATTCTCAGGAGAGAAAAATATCAGAGTGATATAAATGGGGCTGTTCCAGAGTGAAATCTCTATCAGTTTCATGGTGGTGGTATCTTCTCAATCCCACAGTATTGCCAGCTTCTCTGTGTGTCATTCAGATGTTCTATTGGGAGCAATAGAATTCACAGCCCTGGGTTGTGCATCTAGCAAAGAAGAAAAGGTTTAATACTGCCACTACCTTAAACCATAAGCTTTATGAATTCCTACGGACCACAAGAAAGGACAATTTTTAAAACCAGAGAGCTACTGCTGGAAGCACTACTGTTCAAAGGGGAGGACAGATGAATTATGTAGAGGCAATAAAAGCTATTTAGTGGTTTCCCAGAATGTGCACCTTCCAGTCAGTACTAAACCTAAAAAAAAAAAAAAAAAAAATAAAAATGATCAGTGGATTTTAAAATGTTCATCAAAAATCAGGTAAGGAGTTCTGGGTGTGCTTTCACAGAGATGAGACATAGTTATGCTTGCTAGTTCTTAATGTTGAGAGTATTCGATTATATTTTCCGCTGCAATACGGCTTGTGCAAATATTGTAGAACATGATGACACCAATGACAAACTTCAAAAATGCAATTGCATAGAGCTATCTAAGACTAGGCTATAGGCCACATACAGTGATAGGTCCTGGAATAAGTTCCTAAATCACAGTGTCTGAGGACACTGCTCTAAACATGTTACCAGAATTTAGCTTTCTTCTTTTAACTGCCTTTCCTTACTATGGATGAGCAGCATGAAGACCTACTGAATTTAATATTGGGAGTTCTGCGCTCCTGGAATGATCCCCTGATCCATCTGGCCTCTGAAGTACAAAGAATCAAAGAAGCTCCAGAAACGATTCTCTGGAAGGCTGTGGAGATTGAAGAACAAAACAAACGACTTCTAGAAGGAATGGAGAAAATCGTTGGGCGGGTAAGTATTAGGTCCTTAACACCCTTCCAGCCTATTGCTTTAAGGAAGACACATACACTGATAGGCTCTCCCTGCCTGGAATATGAAAGGAAACAGTAGATGTGAAGATAAAAGAGGGAGACAAAATAGTCGAGTTTGAGAACTTTTCAGCTTTCTTCTTTCAGCTTTCTTTTCTTCTGCTATCTTGCAATTTCTAAAGAGACAATGTGATATGATTGTCAGAGAATAATCCATCATACTCCCAGTCATGCTTCAGGGGAGGGTGTAATCATCAGGACTTGCTGTGGTCACTCTATCTTTGAGTATTTTCAATTTGCAATCCTGATTGTTTAACAAGGCATCTCCATTTTTTCCATATGCACATATATATATGTGTGTGTGTGTGTTTTAGCATATTTATATTTATCTGTATACAAATAGGTATTATGCATAGTTTTTGGAAACAGATACTGTGTTTAAAACAGCTCTGGGAGTCTGGGCTATTGCAAAGATGTGGCATACAGCAAAGTAAACCTGATATCTTTCATTTCTCTTTTCACACTACACTGATTCCTCTGGACTCTGTGTCAGACTTGGTTCCCCCTATATTTGTAAGTTTAGACAACAAGGCTGTTGTTTCACAAAACCCATACTTGAATAGCTCTTGTTACCAGTAATTGATTGAAAGCTTTCCTGAATAAAACCAGCTCTTGCTTGTTTATTTTTAAAGGGGCCTCTGTTAGTCGCTGAATTTATCATTCTGTCAGTGAGTTAGATGTTGACAAGAGGTTCTGACTTCACTGCTCTGAGCAGCTGAACAGCATGAAGAGTGCCACCATCATTGTATCCACCACTTTCCACTAGATTGCTCATGGTCTCTCTTTCAGTGAGGTGTCTCTTCACTCAGAAACCTTATACCATCCAGGCCACAAATACATTTATCAGTGTAATCAAATACATCTCTATCACACATCCATGTGTAAAAAGGGTGCAGGTGAGGATTCCAGATAAGAGTAAGTTAGGTGCTGCTCCAGTTGCCCTGTCACCACCTTCTCATTCACATTATTTACTGAAAGAGATAAGACTGGCACATTCATTAGTGTCAAACCACATTTTTGAGTTATAGTGGGTCTGGTTTTTTTGCCTTTTGCTTAAACTGGATTATAGCGACACATATTCTCCTATGTGTCTTTACAAAGTACAACTTGTATGAAATAAGGATGGTGCACAAGCGCCAGTAGGCACAGACTTCCTTCTTGCTATGAAAGGTAGATTTATGCGATATGAGAAAATGAATGATTGTCTTCAAACATGGAGAATTAAACCAATCTTCACCACAGATACTAGCTCACTACATGAGTTCCTACATGTAGTTTTCTAACATTAGAGGTCATTGTATCACTCAGCATTTTTTTTAATGGAATCTGAAGCCCAGTACTTCTGAATATGTATTATTGAGAGATTTGTCTGATAAGGGCTGAGACAAATCTGTTGGTTTCACACAAACAACTTCTAAGAACAAGTGTTAACAAAGTTTTGAAGGTGGAGGGAGCCAAAGAGAAATGTCCCTGATGAGTCCATGCAAGAAGGAAGGTTTTATTTCTTTGCAAAGTCAGGTTTCCCTGAATATTGGCTAGCACACTAGTTCTCTTAAAACACTACTGAGACAGTTATGCTTTTTACATGCTTTAGGGAAATAAACCAGAAAATCTGACAAATTCTTTCAAAATCTGAATGAAGATGTGGAACATTGTATGGAATAGTGTGAGGCACAACAGAAAGCACATTAGAAGCCATACAATAGTAACTAGCATTCTTCAAGGACAGCATTTTAAATGCTACCTTCTACATCCAGTCAGGTTCACTATCATTTACTATTAGTACCATTTTGTGTATTTAGGTTCATTCTGGGGAGGTCGGAAATGACATTTACACTCCATGGGACGGACTTCCATCCCTGCAGCTTGCTGATGAGGACTCCAGACTCTTTGCCTTTTACAACCTGCTGCACTGCCTCCGCCGAGATTCCCACAAAATCGACAACTATCTCAAGGTTCTGAAGTGCCGCCTAATCCATGATAACAATTGTTGAGTACTCATGGGTCTAATAACATACTGAAATCATTCATTGTGTGTTCTTGATGCTTTGCCACTTTATGAAAAGTCACACTGTGCAGTATCTGTTCCATCAGTAACTTTCAGGCATGTTTGTATGAATTCCGGCTGCAACTATTAGCACCACAGGTGTTGGTGCTTTAAAATATTACCAGCTACTTGTATGACAAGAATACAGTTTTCTGTCTAATCTCCTCCCCTAGTAGTATTTCAGTGATTACCAGGTCATGCAGATACAAATAAAAATTATCTTAAATCCAAAAGCACATAACACTGAGTGGTATCAGTGAATAAAAAATAGATGGTATGGTTTATACCTTTAACAGCAGCTTCTCTTTTGGGATCTCAATTTCCAGTTACTGATAACAGGATATCTTACTTGCATCAGTCTTTACACCCTCTCCAAAAAGAGAGGAAACAAAAAAGAGGGACATAAGAAAGCAGATGAATCACCTCTAACACTAAACTACCCTAAAGTGAAAGTATGGTCTGAAATCCAATCTGCTTAGATCAATTATTTTACTCTGTACAAAAAACTGTCAGAATAGGGAGAGAAAGGTTAAGGAATCCATCCTGGCTAACACAGCCATTGATTCCGCATGCAATTCATGGAGAGAGAAGACACATCCAGAATTTTAAGGACAGAGATACAGATATATCTATGCCTCTACTGACTATTTAGAGAAAAGGCATTTCCAATGGAAAGTTCATTATATTTGAGGTAGCTATTTGAGGGCAAAGGAACCAACTGGTTTCAGTAGGCCTCAAAAGGAAATGATGAGCATTCACATCATATCATATCATATCATATCATATCATATCTCGTATCGTATCGTATCATATTATGTCATATCTTCATCTGCTTTTCACATTCCTCCCAAACAATGTGGTGGTTGCGGTTACTTGGAGAACTTTGAAGCCATAAAAGGGCATCAGCTGAGCTGAGGTGTCTTTTGTCCTAAAACCAAAGTGTCTACGTTTACTTTGAGTTGAGTCACAAGGTTTTTAGGGCACTCATTTCAAAACACTATGGTTACATATTGAAAATTTGGAAAGACCAAAACAACTGACTACTTTTGAAAGAATCTGGCTTACAGTCACACAGCAAGTAAGAAGCCAAACTGCAACAAAAGCCATTGACCATACCTATATATTGCCCTTGTAAGCAATAAATAAACCCAGCCTTGGCTTCATCACACAGTTTTAGCAAACAGGAGCTTAATTTCCAATCAGCTCCTCATGGAGCTGTCTTCCCACTACACAAGCATGCTGCATTGCTCCAGGTTGGAGCCAGCTCAGAGGAAGAGTGAAACACCAGAGATGGGTTTGAGGGCTTAAGACTTTCATTACCATAACAGAATAAGCACAACCATCATAGGTATTTATGTAAGAGATTAGATAATACCAACTGCCAGAAAGGTCTCCATCTCTATAAGAACGCAATGATACTTGCATTTCTAATTGTGTATACATATAATGGCCTTTTAATCTCTTCATGTTTTCAATTATTGATTGCCTCAGGCTTTATCTGGATAAGTATACACTAAGCCAAATTTTAATCTATAAAAAATCACCTTTACAGTAAGCAAATTCCTTGTAGGACAGTCACAACTGACATATTTCATAAGCTCTGAAATAGCACAAAACCTGGGGCATATGCAACAGCAGTTTAACAACACAGCTGTACAGCATAGTCAAGCAAGAAAATGGATAAAATTTGCCAAGCAAAATGCAAGTGTCCCAACTAGAATTTAAAATGGTTATAATATTCTACTTTTTGTTATAATGCCAATGGAGGAAAAAGAAGCATTTTAAAGGAAAGGAAAAAAAGAAAAAGAAAAAAATGTCCTTTGTAATTATCATAAGTGCTTAGAATTACAGTGTGAGTTCTTATTGAAAAGAAAACATGAATAATGGGACTGGTCTGTATTGAGCTGGAAAAACGATTATGTCTCACTGAGCAAACTCCTACCTCAGAATCTCTTTAGAATTCAAAAGCAACTTGATTAATAGGGCAGACATTCATAATTTTACACTTACATGACTAGATCTAAAACAATGACTTTCATTAACTGCTTAAAAATTACAGTGCTAAAACAATTGTTTAAAACTTGCATGCACTGGCTTTATTACAGCCTATTTTAGCACAATTATGAGTTTTTTAATTTCATAAAGAAAGATACAAGAGAATGACAAAAAAGGAATCTAAACAACTGAAAAGCTATCTGTTTCGCAGCTGCTTAGCTAAAGTAGTATTAAAAGTGATCTGGTTAATATTCTGAGTCATCACAGCTGTCACAGAGACAGAGAGACACAGAAGCCCATGAACACATTCAGGGCTACACCTTCCCTGCCCTGCCGTGGACAAACTCTTCAGACTCTAAATGTTCAAGCCACAATGTAGGTCAATTGGAAATTCTATTTCTTTGAGTTGTTAGTAGGAACAATACATACTTATCTTACTGATAGATAGATATTAGGAAGGACGTCTTTACTGGGAGGGTGGTGAGGCACTGGTACAGGTTGCCCAGGGATGCTGCGAATGCCCCATCCCTGGCGGTGTTCAAGGCCAGGCTGGGCTGTGAGGAGCCTGATCTAGCAAAAAGTGTCCCTGACCACAAGGGAATCAGCTCTGTATTGAAAGATGATCTTCAAGGCCCCTTCCAAACCAGGTTAATTTTATGATTCTATGATTCTAACATTTTGTTAATTAGTCCATATTTGTAAGTCCTGAGCAACTCTTGTCTTTTGTCCAACAAGAAATTACATGGCCAAACTCTTATTTTATATAAAATTGAATTTAAAACAAGCATGTTCTTTCTAAATAAAAGAAGCTGATAACAATAAGTATTTTTTTCCGAGCGTATTAACTTGTGGCTACTTCACAAAATGGCTAGTTTTCTAATTATTTATTCAATGTCCAAATTGGCCATATTTAAAAATCTGTTCATATATTTACTTCTGTTCATTTAAGATTGCATAGTGACAGGAATGGAAAGAAAAGGTCCACTTAGCTGAAATATAGGCTCCTTAGCTGAAATATAGGTTCTGTTTCCTTTTAAAATTATATTCAAGGTTCCATAGATGGCACTAAATTTAAGAAAACACTTTGTGACATGGAATCTAAATGGTATGAAGTTTAAGCCAACTTATTACTGAGAGCATTTATCACTGAACACAACAGAGGAGCAGAGATACACAAAACAGAAATCGACTTGTTATTCAAGACTTGTTTCTAGACTCCAGGATGATAGGTAGCCACTGGAGCAAAAAGAAATAATTTTGAGGATGATTTTAAAGACAATAAGGGAAGATTTTATTGACAGTATATATCATTTGGAATCAGCTGCTTAACTAATAATGTGATAATCTTTCTATCATCCTTTCTATTCCTCTTTTTTATTTGAGATCCTACAAAAAGCCTCTAGTGTTTTAACTATAACTTGGCAATTCATCTGTACAATAGAGTTGACCTTTACAATATTATTTCAAAGACAATGCACAATTCTAATAAAAAGGGATACACAGTGTAGACACCACACATATCTTCTAAATTTAATTTCTGAACAACAGAAATTCTCTGGGGGCTACATTTTAAATAGAGTCTGCTTATTATTAATGAAATGTATACGGCAACAAATTATGTCAGAAATGTAAACTCAGTAATCATACTTATGTATATATCCATACACTAAAGAAATCTAGTAGTACAACCATGCATGGGAATAACACCACAGGCATACACATTCCCACTGAAACTACTGGGTTTGCTGATCTGTAAAGCTATTAACATATATGACTATTTCTGTCTCAAGCCCTTAATGACTTGTGCCTGCAAACTACTTTGCTACATCTTGAAGACTGATGTTGAGCCTTGGTGTTCAATTCAACTGCAATTTAAGATTGACTACACACAGATTTATATTAAGTGCTAAAAAACGTTTTAAAACAACAGTTTTAAAACATAATGATACCTTTTTGAAGTTCTTCATGTTCATATCCATCTTAAGGAATGAAGCTAAATTCAACATCAGTCTCAGAAAACAGTAAGAGTGTCAGCCATGGTTTTCCAACTTTTTTCCTAAAGAACTCAATGACTACCAGATAGCATTTTAACAGTATCTATTATTATTGGGATTTTAAGGCTGTATTTAGATATATCCCCCCACAACGAAATACTTTTTTTTAATTACATTTTTTCATAGTGATTTTTCATTTCCGTTATTCTATTCAACTGTGGGGAGTAAATGAAAACAGACAAGCAATGGTGCCTAATGTCCTCTGAAATATATCTTTTTTTCCATACAGTGAAAGCAGTACAAACTGTCCTTATTTTTGGAGAAAAAAAGTAAGAATTCAGAGACTTCTCCCATCTGACTTTTGGAACACACAAAAAATGCAAGGCCATTTTGAAGGATACAGAGCCCACCTTCCAATTTACAATTTTAATGTGCATTGAGGAAAGTAAAAAACCATGTTGCTTACATTGTCACTAATGGTTTTTTATGCCCTTTTAATCACCCACTTAAATCCCATGCTAACATTCTTGGGTTTGGGAAGACATGCCTTGGATGAACCCTTTACTGCAAATTCCTATATTTTTGATATTCTCAATATTTTCATTTTTAAAAAAACGATAACATAGAGAGTAGACAAAATTTGTTAAAGAACACTTTTACAACAAATGCTTTGCTAAATTTCATCAAGTCAGCTACCAGAAAGTGCTTTGCCAAACATAAAAATGAACAGTATTTACCGACAATATTTAATAATAGTAGTCCTTCAAAAACAGAATTTTCTTATCAAACATCACCACACTAATTAGGGGAACAGTTTTCCCTTTTTAATAAATGATAGGGTTCATTACACTGAAGAGTTCAGATCACTTATTAATTCACAAGTGACAGTGTGAGTCATCAAAAATGCTAAGAGCACTCACTCCAGCATATCAAAGAAGCCATAAAGCTCATACCATTTGTACCATATACCACATGTTGCAAAGGATTTTGCAAATATTGAATAGATAACACGCATGTGCACTCAGTGAATAGGAATTGATTTGTGCACTAAATTACTAACTCTAAAAATATTCCCATTCACTAATGGAGTATTTTTCTCTATCAAGATGACTACCGCCCTTCAGCTTTCAGTGTCAAATAAGAATACTATATATTTAACAGTATTATCAGAATTACTAGACCAACACTCATCAACCAAGTCACTGTTACTGTACATTAAGACAGAAGAAAAAAGGAGCCCTTCCCAACAAGGTCCTGCTCTGTTTATTTATAATTCAAAGAAGACGAAAGTGTGGTACATAACATTAACTTGTCTCTCTGCCATTGTTTTCACTCCTTTGCTAAGGTAGAAATAGCTCCTGAAATATATATAGATATTATTGTGCTTACCTTTACTGACTTCATGTTTGAAAACATTGTGCATGGTTTGCAGGATTAGGCCAATAATCACACATGACAATAGGCTCTTTCTTTAGCCAAATGATTGAAATAACAATAATCTTCCCCAGGACCCAGTCTTGAGAGATTTCCAGCCTGATTTCATGGATAAAAATAGTTCATATAGAGCAAAAAACTTTCCAAGCTTTTGATGATTATCCAAGCCTAACTAAAGCCTCAGAGTCTTTTGGATGTTTCAACATCCTGAATCTACAGCACATGTACTGTAACTTAATATGACAAAAGATACTTGAATTGATTGGATTTGCATGGTATCTTCATGAGGCCCATGCAATAGAGACCATGGGTCCTCATGTCAATGCTAATGTAATAAGCAGCTCAGCATTTCTTTAAAGTGTTTTTTGTGTTATTTGCAAGGAATTTGCTCTCTGTGTCCCTGTCGCATCAAAGTGAGAAAATATAAAGGATTCTGTTCTTTATCATCTCGTACTAGAAAATACTTCATGGTGTTAGAAAATACTCTCATAGTCTCTCAAGGGCCATGAGATGGAAGAAAGTGCAATGCACAGACTGAGTTTATTGACAGACAAGCTTTTCATGTATGGCACCATGAAAAATGTAAAGCAAAAGCATCAGAAATGGTTTTCAAGAAGGTTAGGATACCCATTTATTTTTATTTTCACTTGAGATTCCATCTAAGTGAAAGTAATGTTTAGATGAATATAAGACAAAGAAACTAACACCAAAACGAGTGTTGAAGCTTTTAATACAGTGTTAGATAGTAGGATTGCTTCACAAGATCTTTTTGGTCTGCTACACAATCCTCCTTGTGCATGTCATAACTCAGGAAAAAAAAAAAGCTACATCACTGCTGTGAGGGAAAAAAATTTCCTATGCAATTATTTATACTGTGCACATCACCCTGATATCAAGCCATGCCATAACTGGTATAGCCTTTTTATCAAATGGATTATGAATCCTGTCTTGGTGTAAATTAAGGGTAATATATATTTTATTGTCATGGCATAAATCTATCTAGGGGCAAAGAGCAGAGCAAAGCTGTAGAATGGTAGTGTTACTGTCTTTTACCCATATTACAGGTTTTAGAGAAGTGGTAAAGAAACACCTCCAAAGCATGCACTGAATCATAGAATTGCTAAATGGTCTGGGTTGGAAGGGACCTTAAAGATCCTCTTGTCAAAGCCCCCTGCGATGGACTGGGACATTCTCTAGATCAGGTTGCTCAATGCCCCATTCAACCTGACCTTGAACACTTGTCATAATGGAGCATCCAGAACTTCTCTGAGCAACATTTCAGCATCCCACCACCCCATTTTTAAGAAATTTACTCCTTTTATCCAATCTAAATCTACCCTCTTTCAGTCTAAAACTGTTGTCACTACAGGACAAGACATCCTGTTTATGTACAGAAAGGTGACAATACCTTCTCCCTGAAACCTTCTGCCCCACCTTTCCCAGCCTTTCTTCACAGGAGAGGTGTTCCAGCCATCAGATAATTTTTGTGACCCTCTTTTGGATCTGCTCTAACAGTAGTTGTACTGGGCACCCAAAAACTGGACACAGTCATCCAGGTGGCATCTGGAACAGAGTAGAGTGGACAGAATCGCCTCTCTCAACCTGATGGCCAAACTTCCTTTGATGCAGAGTGTGATTGACTTCCTATGTTATAAGTGCACATTGCCAGCTCATACTCAATTTTTTAACTGCCAGTATCCCCAAGTCCTTCTATACAGGGCTGTCCTAAATCCATTCTTACCCCAGGCTGAATTGATGCTGGGGATTGCCATGACCCAGGAGCAGGACTTTGCACTTGGACTTGTTGAACTTCCTGAGGTTTGCATAGGCTCACTCTGCAAGCCTATCAAGGTCCTTCTGGATGGCATTCCTTCCCTCCAGCAAATCAAAAGATGAAAAATGGTTTTTAATGCCTCAGAGATGAAAGATAGTTTTGTTTGAGTTCTAACCTTAAAATCAATCAGCAATACTTCTATTATATATACTTAATTGCAGCTGGGCAAACTGAATTTAAATTTACTCTCCAACAAAATAGATTTATATAGTGGAAGGAGGTGGCACTTATAAGGTTATTTTGAAAGCAGAAACTTATTTTATACTAATCCATATACATAATCCGTAAGCTGATCCTCTTCTTTGTTGTTGCTGGTTTTTGTTAACTGCAAAGTATATCACATTTCAACTGTACATATTGAAGGCATAAGGAAAATGTAACACATATGCACCTCTTTCCTAGAGCTAGTTTCAAGCAGGTAGATATTCCCAAAAAGATCACAAAGTTAAGAAAATCTGAAGAAATGCGTTTTTTTATGTTTACCCTCTCCTTTTAAAAAAAAAACCCCAAAATGCAATTTTTTATATGTAATGAACATGTAGTAGGAAAGTTGACTTTTAGCAAAGAAAAGTCCTTTGATTTGGTTTCAACTTTTACTTCCTCACAGAGACATTCTTAATCAAGACAATCAAATGATGTTTCAGGATTTCTTACCATGCATAGATTGAAATCCATTCTGGATTTACATTTTTCAGCAAGAAAATGAAAATTTTCAGTGAAATTACAATTTTAGTGCATAAGAAGCATGTCATTTCACCATACTTTCTCTCATGAGAAAATTTCCATCAAAACACCATTTTAACAACAGTTCAAGGAATATTTCTCAATGGGAAAAGAGATTGAGAAAACATTAAGCATGACCATGTACTATGTAAAAGCTTTTGAGACATGCAATATTGTACAAAGTATATCAATACACAGTTCAAGATGAAAACATAAACAGCAACTGAACAACAACTGTGATGAATGTAAGAGGGTTCATTGTCATAATTTTTGAAAAACAAACCTTTTCCTGGAGTCCAAAAGTAGCCACAATTCAGCTAAGTAATACAGGCATTCAAGTAACATCCAACAAACATAACAGATCCAGTAACACTGTGGGTGAAAAAGACTGTCCCAAACCTTATTCCTTTGATAGCATCTACAAAGCGGAAATATACAAGGATTCCATCAAAGAAAAATGGATTTTAGTTTTCTCTCTAGATAAGCTCTTTCTCTTCAGAAATTAGCAGATACTTCCCTATGTGCATTTAGTTATATGGGGTTGCAAGTTATTTAAATTTCTCCAGCAAGTCCCTTCAGATGGGTTACTTCTTTCAAGGGAAACTCAATTTCAATCACAAACTGAACACACCATTTCCACCCCACTGGCTATTTTTAAAGAGCTTCCCTTTTTATCATCATCAAACCTATGGACTTTGAAATCTTGATGGAATTAAACTCCAACTCTGAAATACTGCTTTAAGCAGCCATTGCAAGGTACTGAAAAATGGAAACAATGAAGGATTAAGCCCGTTTTACTACATCTCCTGGGACTGAAGAAAGCAACTCTGTGCCAGCACCTGGCATTTTTCACGGAAGTGCAGAAGGCTCAGCACTGTCCATCAGGGTACACAGCGCCCAGTCTGTGCAGTGTTCATCATCGCTGTGATACACCACAGCCACCCATGGCACCCCTACTTCCAGGACCGTGGCTGTTGGGCCTAGGCAAGCTGACAACAGGGAGGCAGCCAAGGCAGAATGCCTGGGATGAAGCGGAGTCGGTCATTCACCCTGGCAGCTATAGGTACAGAGATGCTGGTGGCCAAGACATCCCACTCCCTGCAAGGGTTGTTTGAAAGCTCAGGCCCTGGGGGCGTGTGGTGCAGGCTGAGGGTGTTGGGAGCTGGAGCTGGAAGGATTTTCCATCAGGCTATAGGGATCCACGCACACATATACATTACTGTAAATAAGGGGGGTGGGGAGCAACCCCAGTGCCACACGGCTGTCTAATTCAGAACATTCAGCAGTTTTTTTGTGGGGTTCGGTGTGGCTTTTCTTTTCACAAAACTGACAAAATCTGGCAACAATGCACCGTGTAAAAAAGTGACATTTTGACTCTAAGGAAGGAATTATTTGCAATTTGTTTTGAGCAGAAGCTTAGCTCGTGTCAGATGTGAACCTCCAGACAATCATTAGTTTAAACTGCCTGCTATGTGTTTAAAAATTTCAGTCAATTTAGAGCTGATCTGAATTGCAAATGGAATGGTAATAAGCCATTAGGGAATAACATATCTCTCTCTCACACTTGCAACCCTCTGCTTTAAGGGGCCTCGACTGCACTCGAATATGAAAATGCCACTTTAGTCATGCGCATTGACAACAAACATGGAGGTGTAGTGTCCAGCCTTGTAGAGTGGCACTCAGGAGGAGAAGATCAGGAGTGGCCACAGGAGCGAAGGAACAGGTGCAGCCTCTACAGTGAACAAGAGGCAGCAGTCAGTTTTCCACAGAATAGAGAGTGTGGCTTGCTGATGGCACAGTAAAACACAGGCCTGGCATACAACTAGCACTTGGTGATTTGATTTCTGAGGATTTGAGGCACTTCTCATCCACTGTGAAGCCATTTTTTTGTGAATGAGTGTAGGCCTTGCATCACCTAAGATTTTCCAAACAAAGTTACCTGCGTTTCCTCAAAATTGGCTGCCTAACAACCTCCTGTGTTCAATGAGTGAAAAGATACAATGTTTTAATTCTTGAGCTTTCAGATTAAGATAGGGCTCTACAATACACCAATCCATTGATTACGAAATCTGCACAACTAAACCAGAGTAAATATCATACATGACAGCATTTAATAAATAATACTTAAGTAATTAAATTAATTAGTATACTATCCAAATTATATTTTCATACTGAAAAATATTTTAAATCACCTACTGATGTTTTATAGGTGTTCATAGGTGGAAAGACTTTCTTTCACAGCCCTATAGCCACTCTTGTGTAGCTGACAATTTTTTTTATACTGCCTCACAAAATCATATATGAAACTCATCTATTTCATGGTTTCTTGAGTCTGCAGCTGAGGCTGACTCCT
The DNA here is from genome assembly GCF_009650955.1 of Corvus moneduloides. Taxonomy (NCBI): domain Eukaryota; kingdom Metazoa; phylum Chordata; class Aves; order Passeriformes; family Corvidae; genus Corvus; species Corvus moneduloides. The sequence goes on from NC_045476.1 coordinate 67,309,125, forward strand.
TGTCCCACCATATCAGCTGATAAGCAACCTACTCTCTACATTCAAGCAAATTCCCATGCAGAGATAATGAAGGGAGAAATGCAGATCTGATCTGCATCTGTAAAAGTTGAATGCTGGTACTTTGGTATTAACCAGACCAGTAGATGTTCCCACACCACTGGATATTCTTGCAACCCTAGAGATGAACAGTTTCCAAATGGAATTCTGGGACTCCATTTGCTCCCTGAAGCTACATGTCTATATACAGGTCCTGGAGATTTTGTTTCTAGAGAACCTCTTTGTTGAGAGGGGACTCAACAGCAGACCACAGAGACCCTGCAGGGTCTCACCTCACAGGAGGTCCAGGACACAAACACCATGGCACTAGCACATTTGCCGGAATGGATTTCTGCAGACCATGCCTTCATTCTCAGGAGAGCATTAAAGTGGATATTCCATTGATTCCTTTACAGCACATCCACTCAATCCCCTCTGCTTTTCAGAGATAACGCCTTAAAATTGATGGCTGCAGGTGAATGTGGATATTACACCATATCACAACTTTCCTAGAAGGTTCATGTCAGCTCTTTCCAGCTGGCAATATGCTGGAAAGGGAATTGCTTGCACAGTACCTCTACGGAACTGCCATGCAGCGGAAAGTAAATGGCCATGAACAAAGAGGTCAATGTCAGACTGCTGAGCCGGAGGCTTTACATAAGTAGGAGGAATCTAAGCAAGGGAAATGCAACTCAGGTAAAACTGTGGGTGCAGATGAAAAGTACAGAAGCTTGATTAACCAGCTTCCCACACAGGACTGATAAAAGCCTCTCTGTCTGAGACTCAAACTGTACCTGCTAGAACACAAACATCACATGGCCTAATTCTATTGACAGAGTCTTCCAAAACTTGGTATGTATCAATATTTATACATGTACAGATATACGCATGTGTAACTTATTGAAAGAAATTCTATTCCACGAATATTATAAACGAGGTGACAAAATATTCTAATATTCAAAATTTCATGTTAGGAGTCTGGAGCAATATGAAGAAGCTTCCAACAGGGAAAACCTGAGGTTTGGGGTTGAATCACCTTTTCAAGGACAGGTACACCTAAAAATACCTGAGAATGCAAACTTTGAAGACAATTATGCACCAGCAAAAGACTTCCAAATTCTTTGTTTCCTGGGAACGTAGCAGACTATTCACATCCCTGAAAGCCACATGAAGTAAATTAATCCTTTCCAATTATCTTTGCAAGCTATATTTGGGATAACAATTCCCTACTTTCATATGTACACATGTGGAGCTCCCCTTCATTTTAGTGAGATAAACGACGTTTCCAATTTGGATCTTTGAAAAGGTCTGACATTCAGTATTTATTATTACAGCAAAGATTAAGAACAGTCCTACTGAACTCTAATATTTAAGGACTTAATCCTTTCAGAAGTGATATTATGGCACAGGACAATTAATATATTCCCAGAAGTATATCTTTCAAGCAAAAAATTTCCTGTGATAAATACAGAATTAAAGATGGCATTATATGTTAATTCAGATGGAAATGGAGTAGTTAAATGCTTCAAAATCTAAACTCTAGCTCATTACGATTTTCCCAGCATTTGTAATATAATAAAAAAATTATAAAAATCTAGTTTTTCTATTATATTGGGTTTAAGCAAGACAGCACACAGAATAAAATAGTCAGAATCTAGCAAAATATTTAAAGTTTAAAAAAATATAAAATCCTTTGCTTTAGTGACTTTTAGCAGTTCTGTATTTTAATGTCCTTAGATGAGGTGTTCACAATTCACTCCATCAATTACTCTGGCAAAGTGTCTACATGCCAAAGTGCATGCCCTAAACTTATTTTAGCTTCCATACACAAATAGTTTAATTGACATAAATGGGTTCTTGTATGCACAAGTTACCCCTCATAATACAGATGATACACCTGCATAATCTGGTAGTTCAAAGATATATAAGGAAACTGTTGAGATTCAGGTATTTGCCTCATTTACATTTGAAAACTGAGTTCCTGTATTGAGGGTTCTTATCCTTAGTTGACATGTGACACAGGCCAAAGATCTGCAGTTGTATTTACTGAAAGTAAACCAACACAAACAGTGAAAGATATGAGCCACTGGGAGATGTGATTTCTTGGACTTTTAAATGTGTGTGTGTGATAGTCATATGCTTTTTGTGTCAGATATTTGGCTATCTAAATATTACTTCTCAGATGACATAGTCCTGAGAGCATGTAGCATAAATTAACGTATATCAGTTATGAAAAAAGAGTCATGTGAATGGAATCTGAAAGACAAACGATCATCTCTCAGCTGCAACTGAACATAATCTAAGCACAGAGTAATATTTTGGTTTGGTTAAAAGAAGAATGCTACAGGAATCAAAGGCTCAGACCTGGATTCCTTCCTTGTGTGAATACACCTGTTGACCCCAGTGGGATGGCTAATGTAATATGGCATAAACAATCAATGTCATATTTTAATTCCCAAGGAATGCCAATACAAGTGCATGATGTTCATGTGTATAAAAAATACATAGGAGAACATTATTGGCAGTGGCAGTGACCTGACTTACTTGAACACAGAAGGCAGGAAAGTTTTGTTCTTTGCATCCCAAATTGCCTTGTACCAGCTAACTGTGTCACAGGTTTCAGTAGCAGAGGTCAGGCCATAGACTGCTAAGTGAAAATTGGTGTAAAACAGAGTAGATGATTCATGGGAAGAAAGCACTTTGCCAGTGTAGAACAGAGTAAAGGGGGGATCAGCATTCTTCCCTCAGAATATTTAATATTCTGTCTCTCAATGTATTCTACAGATAACCCAAATATTGTGTAGCTCCCTTGAAGGTTCAAAGCAAAGTTACAAAGAAATCTGATGTATATGGATCCTAGGACTGGATGCACAACTTATATGAGGTTCTGCACTGCGATTGTCCTCCGTCTTGATACCCACCAGACATTAGCATGGGATTCAACTTGTGCCACTCCATTGGGCTGGTGGCAGCGATATTAACTTGTCACAGAAGAGCAGTCTATAAAGGAATTGTGCAACCATAGTGCAAAGATAACCATTCTCTCAAATAAAAGCAAGCAAAGACAAAAGCAAGTTTAGGTGATACGCAAATCAAGCTTTCAAAAACGCAGTCATTTTGGGTCAGTCACTGCAGATTTCTTTTATACTGAAATACATTTTAATCAAGAAACTCCAGGTTCGAATTGTGAAAATTCAGTTCTTGACTCTAAATCTGTCTATACACTTGCTAATAGATACTGAAGAGGTTTCTTAAGCAGTAGAATGGCAAACACACCTCTTCTGGAAATGTATTTGTGTGAAAATACTGATATGCACTTATTTCATTAGAAGGGTTTAGTGGCCTTTTCCAAACAGAGGACACCTAAAGAAAAGCACCATGCCCTGAGATTAATTCAAATTCTTCCACAGAGCAGCAGTTCTTACCACAGTAAATCCAGAGGGAAAACAGAAAATTTGGAGGCAAAGTTCCATCTCTTACAGTGTTACTAATTTTGGACTACCCAACTGCAGTCCATCCAAGCTACTGCATGGTCCTGTTTCTGAATCCATGCTACACCTGCTGCAGGAGATAGAATCTGCTCCTATAAAGTTGGAGCTGAATGTGGTACAGCCTTGCACAAATGGAAGAAATCAAGGCAGCTGCTTCCTACAACCATTTGAATGCAGGAAGGGGTAAATCTGCATAAAGAGCATAAAGAGTGCCTCCTCTATATGTATCTACAGAATTCAGTCCTGGCCTTCACTTCCCATCTTCCAAACATGGGTTTTATTCAAAGAATGAGACATGATAGAATGCATGTGGATAGGAGACAACATGTGCCTGGAAGCTAGTGACAGAGAGAGGTGAAGGTAACAACCCCATGTGAAGGTGAAGACAAAGATGCACAGTGTAGTTCATCTCATGCAGACACAAGCTGAGAAGTCCTGTTTCTGTGAACACAAAAATCCTGGACAACCTGACCATTCCCTTAATGAAAAACAGCCCTTCCCCAGATGAATCTGTATGAAATGTTCTATCCTCGTTGATACAAAATAGAACACATAGCAAGAAGTGAACAAAAAGAAACACAAAAGAACTGCTTTTAAAGCTTAGCAGATCATGCTATGGTAATGTACAGAAAGGAATGACTAAGATACTGAATCACAATGTTATCTAATGACTTCTCAGAATGTGGTGTGAAGCAGTAACTCTTTGCTGGATATCATTGTGGGCATTGCTGTCCTCTCTGCTTCATTCGCTTTCATGCATTGATGTGTGGGTACAAATTACTGATGTTTGCTTTCTATTATTATTTTTTATTTGTATATATATTTCATTATTCAGCTGACATTTATTTTCATTCTAGTTCATTAATGCACAATATTAAACTGTCTTATTACTGCTGACTTATTCAAACCTCCAAACTCTCTGTTGTATACAGTTTTTCCCTCAAAGCTATGGCATGATTTAAGAAAGATGGGATTGGACATACAAACAAGAGTTTATGTGAGACGAGATCTCATGCCTTAAATATATATATATGAAGGCATAAATATATATTTTCTTAAATAATTAACATATTTTCTTATAAAAATATATAAGGTATTGTCCCGGTATGAAGGTATTTCGCACTGAAATACCAAATTATACGTTTGGGTTTTTACCCTCTGCCAAGCAACAGATAGATCAGTCCCAACATGTTAGTATTTACAGTAAAATATTTTTTTTATGTACTCTCATCATGCTGTTTGTTTAAAAAATTTTTAATCAAAATGAAACAAAACAATCACTACTAATGTTCTACACAGCTACTTTGCAGTTGTTCTTTCTGCTTCACAGTGACTTCGTAAAATTTATCTGTTTCATTCTCAATGAATTTTTATATATGAAAGAGGAATTTTTATTCAGAGACTGACACTTCTCTACCATCCCTTCTCTCCCTTTCTAAAACTGCAACGTGCAAGAAACAAATGTAAATTCTCCCATAGTTTAAGATAAGAACTGTGCCATAGTTTAAGAGAAGAATTGTGCTTTGTTTCTCATACTGAAAGTTGGTGGGAGCTGGGAGTGGTAGGGTTTGGGTTCTTTGCTTGTGGGTTTGGTTTGGGTTTTAAAAAATATTTTAGCAAAATACAAACTTTTTCAAATGGTGAAAATCCATTTCCCTACATATTTAGGGTCCTACAGCACACCACAGTGATTAGAAACTGGCCATTTTGAAGCTGGGTTGTGTCTGACAAATAGAATATATCTAGGAAATGGGGAAATACTGCTTGAAATATCAAGGACTATTTCCAAGACAATAGCTCTAAAAACAAGACATCCACTGTAGAGGCAATCCATTTGTCCATGTACTTATGTGCCTTACACGACTCTAGAAAACACTATTCCCAGATATTAAGGCTCATCTCATCTTTAAAAGCCTCATTAGAACAGGATAAGAATACATCCACAGAGCAGTGGTAGGAAGGATGGCACCTCTTCGCAATTCAAGTAGGTATAGGCTGCAATCACAAAGCAGTCAGTTATCTCACCCCCTGGAGCAGCCAGAGAGAACTGGTGCGAAAAGTACCAAAAAGGGTGGGCTTCAGCAAGGCAGTGGGCAAGCAGAAATCCAACAGTAGACTGGATCCTTCGTGTTGGAAAAAAATGGAGCAAGATCACTAGTTCAGTGGTGGTTGTGGATCACGTACTACGAAATGATAGGAAGATTGTGGGAACAGATATGTGTTCTAAGGTTTAACTTCAAACACAGTTGTCCACTCTGCTGGTATATAAGCCTAACATATCCTTTCAGGTGATTTATGTAATGCAGATTACAGAAGCATAACTGTCTGTCTTCTGATACTAAGTCCATTAACATCAGAATTAGATATGTCATCTCTATCCAGTATGCATTATTTTACTCATCATTACATATTTATTCCTTTATCAGATTTTTGTTAAAATGAGCTTCGCTGCAGACAAAAGACCTGAATAATTTGATATGCAATAAATGTGTCCTTGTAGCCCTGTTTCCTTAAACAGAGAAAATAATATGGTTAGATTAGCTCAAATGACAATTCACTGTCTTATATTAGGTTCACTAGGTTACAGAGGGAAACATTCATGCACCCTCAAATGAAAGGGTTCAAAAAAGTGACAGAAGGCATACTTAATTAGTTGACTGGATTGTTCAATCCTTGCATAAAGGCATGAGCTCTGCTTTAGTGAAGAAGCAAGCACTGACAGAAGTTAATGCCTCAGAGATTCTGCTTTAAACATTTTAGACTCTTGTCAAAATTATAATTGCATTCATATGAGATTTCATATATTTGGTTTTGCAGGGGGTTGATCTAATTTTACCTTGTAGGATTTTTTTAGCTAGAAAAGAGAATTGAATACATAGAAAAAACACAGGGGGATGACATGTATCAGGAGCAATTGTGTAGATGTTGTACGAAACACCTTGCAAAAATGCTACTTGTCTGAAAGGCACTTGTAGTAAGAGAGTGGGACAAAAAATGACAAACAGATGGAAGAACAAAGAAGTAGTGACACAGTTGGTCAGTGTGATAGGCAGCATTCTCAGCACATCCCTACTCTGACAGCTGTCAAAAATTTATTAAACTTCACAGCAAAAGAGGCAGAGTTTTAAAGAGGCATCTCTTACAAAAAAAAAAAGTGAGGTGAGACAAGCTAAAAATCTTAAATCTGTGAAACATTTAACTTTATTGCTCTGAAATCCTTTACTTCTAAGGGAATAAAAATAAAGTTACTTGGTTTTCTGTTGTCTGTATTCCTAGACCCATACTTTAGCACAAAACACTTTTTATTCATTGATAGACTGTATTGTCTTAATGTAATTGAAGAAATCCTTATTTTCACTTCAAATTCCCTAACCCTCCAGAAAACTGACATGCCATCCCTGTAAGAAGAAAGCTCCTTTTGCTCTGAACACTTTTGCCATTTCCAGGCATGCCAGATATTTGCAGGGTGTCAGCTGTGAAGGAAACATGAATATCTTCACATGATCAACAGCTGCACTGTGAAAATGCCTATGGGCCGGGGAAATATTCTAGACCCATACCCATCATCTCTACATGCTGTGAAGTGATTAAAAGGATAAGCCTAAGAGTTACCAGGAAGCCAGGAATTTTTGAGGGCAGAAAAAGACGGAAACTGATTTTCTGTGACATTCAGAATGGATAAAATTCATCCTTCTTCAGGACTCTTGTACAAGAGGTGTTCCTAACAGCACCCTTGTTTCAAAATAATTCTAAGCAGCAAAAATCAAACTTAGACATTCCAACAGTGGGATTATGAATCATAACATTGCCTGAAAACCTATTAATAATTCCTTGAGCCATATGCGAAATCTTATACAGTTTTTCTAAAGCTTGTGAACAGTTTGAGAGCTATTCCTTCATTTCCATTTCCTGTCATTACATGCTCTTGTAAAAAGTCCCCCTCCAACTTTCTTGTAGGCCCATTTTAGGTACTAGGAAGCTGCTATAAGGTCTCCCTGGAGCCTTCTCCAGGCTGAAGATCCCCAACTTTCTCAGCCTGTCTTCTAGGAGAGGTACTCCAGACCTCCAATTATCCTTGTGGCTCTCCTCTGGACTCACTCCAACTGGTTTTTTGGAGGCCAAAGAGATGAACACAGCACTCCGGGTAGGGTCCACAAGAGCAGAGTATTGTGGGAGGATCACCTCTCTAGATCTGCTGGCTACACTGCTTTTGGTGCAGCCCAGGACAGGCTTGGTTTTCTGAGCTGGAAGCTCAGGTCATCTTGAGCTTCTCATCGACCAACACCCCGAAGTCCTCCTCACAGATGCTCTCAATCTGTTCTCCACCCAGCCTGTACTTGTACTTGGGATTGCTCCGACCAAAGGACCTTGCAAACACTTTGAGAGCTATTCTTTGGCCTTGTTGAACTTCCTGAGGTTTGCAAAGACCCACCTCTTAAAAGCCTGCCAAGGTCCCTCTGGATGGCATCCCTTTCCCGCAGAATATCAACAGCTTGCTGTCATCAGCACACTTGCAGAGGGTACACTCAATCCTACCATCCCTGTTGCCAACAAAGATGTTACACAGGAGCACAAATACCTTGGGAAGCCTGCTATTGATCTAAATCAGTAATGGGATTCCCTATAGGATAATGCAAAAACTGGGGGAAGGAGACAGGAGATAAATTAAGAGCTACTCTGCAAGCTACTCTTGTCTCACTAGAATTCAGCATCTTAGATTTATGTTTGCTTCCTCTCACTGGTCTGCCTCATTTCTATTGTTCTGTTTCTGCTATTACCCAGCAGGCTCTTGAAAAGGGTGCAATTTGCACTTGCTTTTACAAAATATTTCATTGGTGACAGCTCTATTATTTCAAGTAATCCAGGTTGAAGTTCTGCAAATGACTTCTAAGTCAAAAAAACCAAATCTTTATACAGCCCTTGGTGAGCATAGGTACATTTGTTGTTAAAGAGTGTCACTCCCCTTTGCACACCCACACTACACAAGAACAGAATTTGTAGCTGCTACTCCAAGAACCTATAGGAGGAAAACTGGCTCACCACATTTAATGATACTTCTCACTTACAAAAGAGTGGCAGCTTGGCGTGTTGCAAGTCACTGTGCTACAAGCACATGGGTGGTGGAGTCATTTTCCACATCTCACAGGTAAGGCACTGCCATCATAAGCTCAAGACAGTAGAACATACTATATTAATACCAGTAACACCCATGTTCGAAACTTCCCCTGGCATTTAAGGAGTCCCTGTCTGAAGGCTAATTTCAGCAGTTTCAGCATGGTTGCCCTCCTGCATATCCTTTATATATCAGTTGTCTAACGTGCAGTTTACCAAGTTGTCTTCCACCTGTCCTCTGCCTGGACCCAAAGCCAGTTCTGTACACTGAACTTCAACAACTACAATAAAACCATTCTCAGTTCAGTCACTCTGCAATATTAGCCTGTCAGCCCTTCAGATAACATCCATGAGTGGTCCTCCTGAAATGCATGCATACCTTAATATCTGTGCAAACATACAATAATTAATATTTAGACAACTTAATACTAGATTTTTTTATTTAAAAGTATTCCAGTAAAACAGGTGTTCATCATTTTGCTTTTGCTCTCTACTGGTAAGACATTCCATTATCAACAGAACACATTAAAAATAAGAATTTTCCAGGCTGCAGTCCTTGAGTTTGTTGATGATAGATCCTTTATTTCCTCTCTATTTTTGAGACACTGACCTGCACATATCCATGTCAGCATATGTTAAAGGCAAAAAAATTACCCAAGTTTCACTTGGTTTTTTCTAAGCTGCAGAAACCACTTCCCAATCCAGAATTAAACATTAGACTTGAAAAAGTCATCTACATAAGAAAAGCATCTCAGACTGTCACAAAAAGATCTTCCATTTCAGTCTACCTTGAGAAAAATTGGAAATCCCTACAAATAGATGATGTAAACACAGATGATGTAAACCACAAACAAATGTCAGAGAATGCATCCTGCTTCTCACTTACACGATCCCAGAACTGTTCTTTTCATTGTATCTGGTGTCATGTTTATCTGTGACCTCAACTTTACATGCAAGGTAGATATGAAAAAGAAGGTATTACCTCTGCCATAAAAAACTTCCAGCATAAACTGGACACTGGCAACGCAGTGCAGGCAAGTTTGGACCTTGAGGGGAGAAGGAAAGCTTTACACAGATCTGAAGCACTGGTCTGCTCTAAACAAATATCTGGTCCATTGTCATGTTTCTAAAAATGGCAAGTGGGACATGATCGGGAAGAGGCCATTAGAGACAGGCAGCTCTCTTATTCTCAGGTCCTCTGTAGGTATGAGGTGTTGAACATTCTGGAGTGCATAGTGAATGCAACCATCACACTGAACATTACTGTGGGCCTGTTCTGTACAAACCTGGATATTCTTACTTTAAAATCTTATACATTGGTTTTCCAAAATTGCCAGCTGCAGCAAATTCCACAACTTGTTCTGTGTCAATGATTTCTTTTTTTGTTTGCTTTAGATCCTTCTTTGGCTGGAAAAATCAGAAAAAATATCTGCTAAAAAGGGCTTGAATTTGTGTTGGTAAAAATTAAAGAGTCTGAAGAAAAAAAAAAAAGGAGGAATTGTCTACCTGATAGCAATCAGGAATGGGGAACGAGGTGCAAAAGCAGCAAAAATTATTCCAGAGGACAGTCAGAAAGGAATTTGGCTCAATGTCACAAATAGCCCAAATTCCTCTTTAGGTTTCTACTTATATGAGTGAAATCTTGGCTAAAACCAGCATACTGAGATATGCGTAAGAGCACAGTTCATTCATTTGACTGAAAATAAATGAGATCACCTCATTTCTCTTACATCTAGTAACATTGGAAAAGCTTGGTTTTATCTACAGAAGTTAAGGTGCCTGTAGACTGTTGAAAGAATTGCTTAGGTCCATTTCTGCCAGCAGGCACTTTTTCTCCAGGATCAGCAGCTTCATCATGAAGTCAGTCTGCCTCACAAACTTTGATCAGAGGAATCTTCACCTATTCTCCCAAAGAAAAAGAAATTTGACTGAAGAAACATCCTTTAATTTCAAATCAAAATACTAAATTGAAGCAAATCTCTACTCAAAAGTGATCACAGAACTTACTTGTTTTTAGAAAAGGGTATTACCGTGTTCAAGAGGGAAGATGATACAAAGTAAAGAAAGGGTTTGGGGTGGATGGGCGTTGTTGCTGAGCAAACAGTGATGCTCTGTCAGTCTAATCATCGTTCATTGTTCTATGTACAGTGATGGGTAAAGAGAAATGCATTTATGTAGGTCTGGAGAGAATACTGAATGTAAAATTTTATACTTGAAGTGTAGAGTGAGAAGTCCAGAAATAAAATTTAATACCTCTTGTATGTCAAGGCAGATCAATTTCAAGTAGAAAAAAAGTGCACAATTTTATGGGATCTTCTAGAAACACCAATTTTACCCCCTTATATTTCCTCCCCTCTCTGATTTTTTTCAACAAACTCTCCATAAAAAGGAAATATGAATGATGGAGTGCACTTGGAATTCAACCTTAAAATCAAATAATTAACCCTGACATCTTCAGCACTTAAACATTTTTCTTTTTTTTTTTTAACTGATGTTTTAGTTATTTTCATTGTTGCAATGCAGTAGCTTTTAATCAGATTTACATAATTAAATGCTCTCCTCTCACGCAGGCTGCATTTCTATCACAGCCTCATTTAAGCCACATAGCATGAGTTAACGTAATCAGGAATAGTTTCCACATACCTAGGAACCAATTTTCAAAATTCCCGTGCTGTTTATATTGTGTAACTAGGAAAATGCATTATTCTGAACATTCATTTTAATCCTTTTTCAGGGCCGTAAACATTTTCCATGGTTCTCTTCTTCATATTTCCTTCTGGATCCCTCACTTGTCCTTTTGAATGTTATGCACACAAGTGGTTTTTCGTTCCTTCTCCCTTGCAGTACATTTGTGCTCTGGACTTTATAGCCTCACTGACACCTAAATGGATGCAGCTCTTCTACCCCTACATGTCACATCAAATCTGCATTCTTTTGTGATCAATGAAGTGTTGATTTGTTTTACCTATGTTGATTAGCATTTGTGGCCTTTCAATGCCTCACAAAACAGAGGAGCTCTAACAGCCAGATTTGTTCCAGTCTGAACTCCTAAACCAACTTCTAGGAAATGCAGGGACAGATAAAGATGCATACACATACATGCACATCCACATGTATATAAGCCTTTTCAGTTAGATTATTAATTGCAGGAATCTGTGTTACTTCTAAATGGAATGTTTTGGTTCTGGATCTCAGGAAATCTAATTCCTCTTTGTATTTAAAGCCTCTCTTTTTCTGAGAAAGAATGATTGAGGATATGCTTTTTAACTTAGAAAATTTTGTCATATAATATCTTATGACTAACTGGCCCTAGTGGTTCTGGAAAAAAAGCTTACACAATTCTGCCTAATTAATATGTTTGTCCTGATGGACATCTTTTGGAGTGTATGAGGAATGGGTAGTGGTCCATGCAAAGGTAGGATTGAAGGATCATTACCAGGTATTCATGAAGTAATGGAAATAGTAATCAAAGAGGATGAGAATTATTATCTGTATTGGTTTGGGGTCTGTAAGAAAGCGAGATCTCTCATTAACTCACTTTAGGTTAAAAACAAAAAATGAAACTTTTTTTTTGCCCTATATCTGAGATTAAAATAGACTTACTGCCACAAATACAAGCCCCCTACAGACATGCAGGAAATATTAAAGAACCTCAAAAGGAAGTAGTGGGAGTTTTTTATGGCTTTTTTTTTTTTAATAATCCTGGTTTTACTTTTCCAATACTCTCAAGCCTTACTGAAACTTTACTATGATAAAAAGGAGGGCTGCTGAAGCAGGACACATGCTTTTGGCAGGTTTGGAGGTGATATCTGTTTCTGCATTTGGAGTCACTGCTCTCACTGTACCAGCTTCTATTGTCCAACTTACAGGGTGTTCCAACAAGGAAAAGGGGGGATGGAGGTAGGTGCTTCACTAAGGACAACAAAAGGTGGCCTTTATAAAGCAGCATGTATGCTAAGATCTTCTGAGGAGAATTAGGCATTAAAACCAGAAAACGAAAATACCCTCCAGCCCTACAGACACAGCAATGAAAACAAACCACTTTTCCTTCACTCAAATATTTAAAATATTAAAACTTTGAAAGTTCTCCAAATGGAATCCAATTATGCTCACAACCAGAGGCTAATTTCCCCAACTCTCTGAGCCACTGATGCTCGGCAACAGTCTGAGCGGTTTTGCACTCTTAAAATCTAGGGCAGCTGACAGTCAACAGATCTACTTTGCTGAGAGGATTTGCTGTTAATTTTGTCCAGGTTCTGTTTTCCAGTGCCGGTCAATGTTTTCCAAGTAAACTCATCCATGAATTCATGTAAAGACTCAGCTTAAAGCCCTTAGGCACTGATGGATCTATTTTCTTTAGATGCAGTCCTAACTCAGTCAAAAGGTAGGCATTTTTTATGCAATATAGTAATTATTTATAAAATCTTAAATTAGTGCAACTATTCAAGCACCTTAAAACATTGAGATGCTATCTCTGAAAGTATTTAACCTAAATGATCAAAACCTGAGAGCACTTAGAAAAAGGATATAAAAAATCTGGCCTTTACAAAACAATGCCACACAGAAAGTCTGTTTATCATTGTCTCAGTGACAATCTAGGGCAAAAAGTCAATATACATTCCTTGGAAGGCCAGATGGAGGGTGGAGAGGAAAAGGGAAGAAAGAGAGGGTGAAAGAAAGAAACGAAAGTAATTTAATCCCTGAGCCATCAAAGTTTTTCTGGTGCATGCGTAACTTTAGGAAGCTGAATAGCTCACTGAGGGACAACATGCTGGTCAGTGTTTGCTGGCTACACCTGAAGTCATCCGGCAATCTTCACACTCCTACAAGTATTGTGTTGGCCACAAATGCCTTGTGAAAGTGCACTTTTGTCAAAACAGACACATTTTTCTGTCAAAATAAGCTTGAGATCAAGTCAGTACTGTAAGCAGCAATCAGCAGGTGAGTAAAAGTGTATTATGCCAGTCAACAAGGAATGGATCAAAATGCCATCCTTCTGCCAAAAGATGACCAGGCAGTCTGTCTGTCATGTTCTAGCTGTCTTTTTTCTTATTATAATAAATGTCAATTGCTGCTGGAAATAGTCTCATTTAAGCTAAGCAATTGCGAAATCCATAACTTCACTATCTCATCCCTACCACTTACATTATGCCCTATCTACTCAAAACTTGAAAAGCCACTGATAATATTTAAACTGTCTCTCGCAAGCCGTATGTCAATAGAGCACAGCAGTTCTGACTATTAGGGATCTGCTTGCTATTGTATAATCTCTCTGTATTTGGTCTCACTTGTGCAAAACTGAAGCATTCAAATGACTGCGCTATGACTATTGAGATAACGCCCATTATGGCAAGGATCTAGGTCACTGGTATTAGAGCTGAGTCACGTCGCCAGTAATAAAAACACTGATGCTCTTTGGGAAAAAAAGCAGCTGGGCTTTCTCCTCTAAATAAGTTTTAAGGCCTGTAGGCAGGAAAGGATGACATTAACATGTTGCACTTCTCCATGAAGCGTCTATCGGGCAATGCATAGTGTTTGTTGTGCAAGTCATATGGTCCTCTGTCTGGAGGGAACTAGTACCTTGACAGGAGTAACACAATAATTTCAGAAGAGATTCTCAGAGTAAATAACAAGGCATGTCAATTAAGCTCTTACATATATGCTAGACTTTAAATAAAAATATCTTAGTTTCATTGGTTTGGAAGTTTCCTTCATTCTTTCTAAGATGGGCACTCATTCATTTCCAGCAAATGATTTTGCTACTCTGTCATTTAATATGTTTAATTTTTTTCTCTCTCTCTTTTAAAATCTGCTCATTCAAATAGACCCTGCTTGACACCAAACTGAAATAGATTTCTGCTATGGTTTAGAAAGTGGACAGAACACGCTCAGCCAGTCAAGAATTAATTCAAAGTGGTGTCCAGTTCTACACACAACACGAAATTCGCACCCTCCTAGGCATGAAAGCCCAAAGCCTAGATTTCCAAAATGAGATCTAATATTCCACATTTTTTTCCTAAGCAAAATAAATGTCGTTTTTTACCCCTCATTAAGAGGGCATGCATAATATTTCCTCAAGTTCTAAGGGGATCCATGTCAAATTTGGATTATTTTTCTTGGGTTTTCTTGCTTATACTAAGAGAAAAGCATATCCTCTTTCTGTGATAAAAACACACTGCTAAGATTATAAACAGAGACAAGGGAAACAGCATACTTGTCATAGATAATACAACCAAATAGCATTCAGAAATAGTACAATTATCCCGTGGTGCATACATCAAAATACATCAAAGTTCCAGTATCTTCTGTGTCCAGGAAGTTTATTTAAAACAGCCTGCAATTAAAATTTTAGATGAAAGAGAGGTTTGACCTGCCTTTTGAAGCCTAGAGAAGGACACCATTCTGAATTACAGTGTGTCTTAATGTTATGTTAGATATTTTCTTATATTTTCAGGTGCCAGATTTCAAACAGATCTTTTAAGAATACCAAAGTAAGTCGGATCTAGTTTTAAGAGAGCCAAGTGTAAGCAGCTTCACAGTTATGACCAACTTGACACTTAAACTTCTAAGTTACCTGATTGTTTTTTAATACATGTATTAAACACATCAAAAAAAAAGTAGGAAACTGAAATCCAAGCTTTTATCTTCTTACCAGCCCTGTCACTACACACACTGACAGATTGCAGAAATGGTGAAAAGACTTTGCAGGGTCACACAGGTAAGCTTATATTTGTGAAAAGAAGCTGAAGAAACTTTCTGATCTTCAACAGAACTACTCAGTAATTTATGAAGACTTTTCATTATATCTTCCTGTGGATGGTTAATGCATTACTGAATGCCTGCGCAAACTTCTTCCAACCAAGTGGACAATATTAGGAGAATTTCTTCAGTAACTTCTTTATCCACAATACACCTTATTCTTAAAAAAAAAAAAAAAAATTAAAAAAAACAAAATAAAATGTTTTCATTAAATTTTAAAAAATCCAAAACTCACTCAGTCCTGACTGCCTGTCACACACACTCCTGCAACAGAATAATGACCAGAGTAAGAAACTGACAATCTTTTCATACGTCACTAGAGTTTCATTTTTCTTTTATTACATGAAAATGCAGGGATTTTTTTTCATCATCATTTCCACATATATTTTACCTTTGCCAAAGCCAGCTTGAGTGTGTATTCTGAGTGGACCTAAATTTGTCCTGGACAGAAAACAGAATTGAGCAGGCCAGTCATTGCAAAGCAGTGGACACCAGTGAGTCAAATGAAGTTCTGGCATAACCTGGCTTGCAAGGGTTCAGCAGGGAAGTTTTTGCCCAGCAGGTTGCAGGAGTGGAGGCAGCATGCATGAGAGAGAACACACAGAAGACTGCTAGAGCGGGTTGTTCAGGGATACCTGCAGAGGCAGCTCCAAGAATTGACAATAAGAGTGTCAAATGTACACGTGCAAGTATTTGTCTTGAGTTGGAGACCTGAACCTGAACAATTAATGTGCTGTGTGTGTACATACATTTATCTGAAAAACCCATTACACCCCCTCAATCCCTTTTTAATCTTCAGCACGACAGAAGTTTTCAGCATAGCACTCCACGAAATGATGGGTAATGAAGAGCAATGCTTCAGTTAGTCAGGGGAAAACCCTCGGAACTCCAAAAACTTGTTCAGCTAGACAAGTCACACTTAATGCAGCAGAAATTTACAGCAGATACAATCAACAGAGAAATATGCTGGAATAACTTATTTCCCTCAACCCAGATGCTTCAAGTCCCTCTTTCACATTCAGTGACCCGCCCCAGAGAAGAGCTGGATCCCCAGTCAGTGTTAGTCAGCAGGATGTCAGTGAAGTTCATGGCTATGTGTCACCCTGATGACCTGACACGGTACAGCCACAGAAACTGAAGCAAATGACTGCTTTCCAGGCAATTTTATCTTAATCATTCTTCTGAACTCTGGCTACAGGATTTTTCTTTAACTTAAAGTCCTGAAACATTAAAGAACAGAATGCATCAACTTAATTGGAAACAGTTTTGCCACAACACATCCTGCGTCTGTTCAAGGACTTAGAGAGAGGAAAAGCCCATGCTTTGAAGCACTGTGACAACTTAAGATAAATTTCAGCATTACTTTTCTAACAGAATGTAATTGAAAACATACTTCAACACAGACTCTAACTCTGGTTAGAGATGTGCTCAACCCACAAGTTTCAATCTCAACATTCCCAAGTCTTGAAGGAATCCTGACTCAGACACAAATTGTCTTCTCTTTCTGTAACAGTCTTTAACACTACTGAATTGAGCTCACCACTTATTAAAAATCAAAATGGCTGCTTCTACCACCACTTGTGTGCTT
Source organism: Corvus moneduloides (assembly GCF_009650955.1). Taxonomy (NCBI): domain Eukaryota; kingdom Metazoa; phylum Chordata; class Aves; order Passeriformes; family Corvidae; genus Corvus; species Corvus moneduloides. The sequence goes on from NC_045476.1 coordinate 67,326,111, forward strand.
CTTTTCATCACACTAATGCCTAAAGTTCCCATTTCTTTCAATCCCCTTCAAAGATTTGGGTGAAATACCTGTATATTATAGAAGACAATCCCTCTCCCCCATGCTTCAGTGCCTAAAGAGACAAAACTGGCAGACAGTAAGATAAAGAAGGCATTGTTATCTCCATTTTCAGCTGGGAAACCAGGCCCTAAAATGACTAAGAGTCAGAATCCCGAGGGAGGTCAAGGATCAGATTCTCAAATGCTCAATAACCAGCATCAGAGCCAGACTTTCACAGGAAAAAAAGAAGAAGAAAAAAAAATGGGGGGGAGGGGAAAATAGAAAAGAAACAAGAAGAAAAAAGTCCAAACCCTATAGTTCCTACTTTTATTGCACATTTTCAAAATATCTTTTTGCGGCATCTTGAAGATCTGTCCACTTGGGTACCCATTTGAGCGCTGAAATGGGAAGGTATCTCTCTAGGAAATCTCTCTCCAGTTTGGGTGCTACTCCCAGTTTGAAGTGTGGCAATACATGAGTTGCCCAAGGCCATGAAGAAAGTCTCTTGTAGAGCCAGAAATTTGGATCAGCAACCCCTGTGCCCTAACCACAAGTCTATCCTTCCTCTTACTAACAGCACAGTGTATTTCTTTGTTAAGTTGCTTTCTAGTTAGATATAATATAATGGGCCTTTTTCTTTATTCATCCACAATAACATGACATTATGAGATTGGCACTTGTCACTCACAGGAGTGCTCTTTTTCCTCTCACCCCGCAAAACACAAACACACTTAGCAGATTGCCATCTGCAGATGACGCTAGAATCTCTTGTATTTTAAAGCCTTTTTTCCAACAGCAATCACATAAGTAAATTGCCCTTTATTAATATTTTTCAGGATATGAGAGGCTGACAAGTTGCAGATCTCAGCTACAAAGAATTATTCCCCTTAACCACGTAACCTCCAGGAAGAGAAAAAACCTTTCTGGTCAAGAAGATCAAGATAACAGCAGCTTGTTCATATAATATCCCTTAGCAGCTGCTGCTGCTACCTACCATGGGAATCCTAAATACTTCAATAATGGGTCAATCACCACTGGCTGCCGCTTTATGTGTGAGCAGCCTTAAGTATCTGTGCAAGATGCCTAGAGTACAACAGCACGGAGTGGAAAACCCAAGCGCAACACCATGTCTTTTGCTACTTTCCCCACTTTAATTAGAGGGATACATGTAATTACTCATCAATTCAAGCTCTGGAAACTACAGGGGGATGTCACTGTGCAAACCAAGAAAATGATAGCTTTTCACTATATTTGTGCAGACAAATGCATACGAGACACGCTTGATGTACAGAACTCCATTCATCTCTGAGTTACTATTTTTGCACTTGTCTCAGTTGGGATTTTTTTTTAAATTCTGTTTCTTCAAACCCTGCCCTCTTCTACATGACCTTTTTGATCAATAGTCCTTTGTTGTGCTGTGAGGCCTCAGCAGCAAAGGACAGAATGAATACAGCTAATTCTTATCTAAAGTTTACCTTCAGAATCTTTGGGTCTTGGCACAGGTTTGAGACATTTGTTTTTCTTAGGTTTTATAACTCTAAATGATGAATATTGCTTGAGAATGTAGTCTCCTCTAGAGATCCTAGAGTTCTCAGCTCACCTTTCCCTCTGCTCCTGAAGTTGCCCCTATCTCTAGCCCATTTGCACCTTTCTGCTTCACCACCTCAGAAATTAGTGGATTACCTCAGCCCCTCTGATACATCTTTTGGCAAGTCAATGAAAGTCAGGTTGACAACTATTTTTATGTGGAAAGCAGGCCTCTCCCTGTCTTTTTAAAATTTTTTGTGGTAAGAGGACTCAAAAAATCTCTTTGTCAGATTCTACAGTGGCCTGCCACTTGAAAATCCAACTGGTTTTAGTACTTACACTGTCTTCTCACAAGAGTTTCACTGACAAAAATTTGGGGCTGATTTTTAAATGGCAAATCAGTGTGACACTTTCTATTCTTTTTTACCTTAAAGAAAGCCTGATATCCTATATGTGAAGATCTATTATTGTTTCAGACACTGTAGTGCAACAGTACATCCCTGGCAGCTCCTAGAACAAAACCATTTAGACATATGGGACGCCCCCCCTTTCCCAGCAGCTTTATCTCAACAAGTACTGCATTTAAGCAAACAGCCTAAAGCACAACTCACACTCCAGTGAAAGACAACTATTTGAAAACTTTAGGGCTGTATAAGTGACCACAGAAAGGACAAAAGGATCAAAAATGAGCCTAAAGTTACAATAGCAGATGCAAAACAAATTAATACTCCCACAGAGGGAAAGCCAGATCTGTCAGACTGCCCAAGCCTCTGCAGGAGTTTTGGCTACTGCAGCAGCAGGGAGACAGCCTGGGACCAGGCATGAATACTCTGGCCCTTGGAGTTAGACATATGTGCACTTTAGAAGGGTCTTGGTTGTGGGAAATCCTTGGGCTAAGCATTTCTGTTACTAACCAAGTCTGTCCTTTTGCAAACAGTAATTTACTGTTTTCTGTGAAGTAAGTTTTCACTAGATTTGAAGGTCCTCCTGGTGTACTTCAGAGATGCAAAGTTCTGATGAAAAAAAGTATTTTGTGTTGCTTCGGTTTTGTTAGACTTTGGTTTGGTTTGGTTTTTAATTAGCATGCATACATATCATGCAAAGTTAGAGCTAGTCATTAAAGTTACCTCTAAATGTCCTGTGAAATTGTTTGGGATCTTAAAAAAAAAATTAAAAATTGAATCAGTCTTGCCCTTTTCCCCCTCCCTAAAAGCAGCTGCTGAAAAGCTGCAAGTTACCAACCATTGAAATGCTACATAAAATGCTCTAAAATAAATCAAAAAATTATATCCAAGTAGACATAACCAAGTGAAACTTCCAGATTCACAATGTGCAGTAACATATTAGTGAGTGACTGATCTATTGCTCATGAAAAGAAAAAAAATACAAGAAAAAGTCCTTTCACAGTTCAATTGAAAGTTACAATATTTGAGAAATGAATAAGAAGTCATGTAATGGCTTTGCAGCTTTTGAACTTTCACATGTTTCAGATTTTTCTAATGCTTGTGTGGATTAAAGAGATTCACATCTCAATGGCTGGGGCACCTCACATTTTTTCTGGATCAGGTTTAATGATTTCCACACTGTAGAAACTTCACTTTGTATGAACACACCCTGAATTTAAGGAATTTTTCATACTTAGGTGCATGTTTTCCAGTATATTTCTTTTAATGTTAACCCTGTCAAAGGGCACAGTGGCTCCGTCATAAAAGTGAGCAACTCCTTCAATTTCACACATCAATACACTGGGGCTTTTCAGCATGCTTTTCTTTCCAGACCCCAAAAATAAATTAAGGAGGGGGGGAGTGGGATGTAAGGAAACAATAAAATAGAAGACATCCATATTTTTTTTGCTTCTGTGTATTATCCCAATGTGGACCCCAAAATAAAAGGGGGAACTATTTATTTCAATAATGTGCAAAGTTCATGGTTTTAAAGCTGCAACTACACCCTTTTCATCTCTTTAAAAGACATTTCAAAGCAGGATTGTGAGACCCAAAGAGAGAGAAGAGTCTCTGATGTCCATCCAGCTCACAGAGAAAAAAACCTTGCATTTTCTACCCTTTGACGTAGGATTAAGGAGTAACAAAAAGCCATTTCATCCTTTCTAAGAAAATGCATATGTGCAGGCTTACACTAAATTATAAACTAGCGGCTATCAGGAGGGCATGGGTACCATCTAGAATCCAGCAATAATCACAGACCTCATAAAAATCAGCACAGATGTTAAGTCTTTATGGCTCAATGACAAGATGAACCAAATGTTTAAAAATATTTCCACGCAATAGGTTTGACAACCTAAGATGCAAACTCTGAGCAGCCTGAGCAGAACTGAACGTAGTGGATGAACAGAGGAGTGTTTTTTCCTGGTTGTAGACCCATGGAGTAAGAAAATTTCAGAGCTTTAACTGAATTTATTGGTCCCCATCATTATGCAGAACAGGAATACAGCCAAAACTTCTGACTGCCTTGCAGTTCTAACGTTCTGTACAACAGAAATCTCCAATTCATCCAGAAATCTTCAACTACACAGCACTGCTGTTCCAAAATCCTGGCTGCCTTCTGAATTTTTTTGCATGCTTCAAACTCCTATTATAGTCCATCCTAGACACCCAGGATCACTTAAGGTAAACAAGAAGCCAAGGTTTATGGGGGAGAGCTGATTTAAATAAAGGGCATTTCCTCTCTTTACAATTGCCATGTAGCCAAAACCAGCATCAGTTGGGCTGAACAAAGAAAGGAACCAAATGCTGGCAGTACTTGAAACTTTGGAGACTCCCTTTGAACTGGGAGTGCCCCGGTACACCCAGCTCTCCAACTGTTCCATCAGGACCAGCATTTCACTTGGCCTTATAGCTCTGATTTCAGATGATCTACTGTTTGAAAACGCACAACCGAGTTGATCTGCACAGCATTAGCGCCCTGTCCTGCTTCTTAGAAATGCATCATAACATGAATACCTGGTTTGTGAAATCAAATACCATCTGCTCATTTGGGCTCCTTGGCCTGCCATTCACTTGCTTCTAAAAGAAATGGGATTACTCTCATAAAACAAGGGAAAGAAAACATTTCAGAGGGCAGTGCTTAATCATGTCTCATGTTCAGCTAAACTCATATCAACTGTGAACAGATAACACAAATATAGGCACCAGAGGAGGTTATTTTTAACATTTGCCAGTATCTCTTCACAATCACAAAAATCTTGGTGAGTACCATGCCAAGGAACCAAAGTCGAATTTGAAGGCAAGTGTGTGATTCCCTGGCTGTTAACATAAAACACTTGATGGAAAGAAGATCCACTGGCTGTAACACAGCAAATATGGCACTGAAGTGTGCTGGAACTTCTGCTTCTTTATAAACAGATTGCATTCATAAAACTCACAAAGGTGCACAATCTTACCCACCATTGCAAGGAGAAGAAAGAAAAACTGGAACTTGTGATCTCATCTGCAGGGTTGTAAACAATTGTAGGTTTTAAAGAAGTAATATGAAGAGCTGCTGGAGATGACACACCAGCCAATTTAGTTCAGCTAAACCAGTGTATACGTGTGTTAACGCAGTAATTGCTGCTGAGATCTATAATACACTGCCATCTGTAGAGGTCATGAGCAGGACATTTACATCAAGATTCACCAGTCATTTGTTTCAGTCATAACCAAACCAAATCTGCAGCACCATGTACCACCTCCTCCATTCCGCATGTTTTCTGCAGATAAAATACTGCACAAAATCTATCTCCAATGCCCTCTAACTGCCATTATTTCAAATGTCTCCAGCTTTGAAATATCAAAACCACTTGGACCTCAAAAGAGCCACAGTAATCTGTGTCTGTATGTAAAAAAGAAAAACATGGCAAACCCAGACGTAACTGTGGTATACCTACCTCCAAATGAATAACTCCTTTGAATATTGGTGTGACTGTTTATGCAACACCAAAGTGTCAAGAAAAAAAAAAGATAAATGAATTCACTGTTAATCTTAATGATGATAACAGCACAAGTGGCTAGAGAGCTAGAAAGCGTTTCTTGTTTGAAATTGTTGCGTTCTGCCTCCCTCGACATTTCTAAGAGCCCTAGCTTTGTAGGTCAAGACACCAGCCATCTCATTACCCGAGTTTCTGCAGCCTGTTAAGAGACCGAGTTCTCCTTGGTATATTTGTTTTGTTCACTGCCTGTTCTCTTTCATTAAAAACTAAAGACATTTTATGATGAAAGCAGAAGAAGTATTCAGAAAAACATAATTATAGAGACTCACTGCAATCCAACCTTACTAGCTCAGCAGTGAAGTGATATTTCCCCACATTTTCTCCTACTCAAGAGCAAATTTATAGTATATTGCTCAACAAAAAAAAAGTAAGCATTTTCAGAGGAACAGAGGGGGGGAAAAAAAGGTAGAAATAGAAACACCACACTTTGGAAGAACACTATAGAAAAAAAGACATGTTCAGGGGAAAATACCAGAGATGAAAGCCTGGCCCAACTGAATTCCAGGATAAAACAGCCATTGGTTTCAACAGGGTCACGATCTCTGTCAAGATCTGAGTCTGGATTCACTTTTGAAGTAGGTGTGGCCTAAGAGCAGGAGGGAAGAATTAGCTATAATATAAAGTATCTCTCTCTGCCTTAAACAGCACATCACACATTTCATTTTACCTGGCTACAAAATGCACGAGTGGTTATGAAACACAGCTATCTAGGTACACCCCATTTTTTACCACTCTATCCCTTTTGTTACCCTTCTATCACACATTATCATGATTTTTTTTTGTCGTTGCTAGTGTTGAATGGGATGACAGCATTAACACAATGGCTGGTGCTACACACCAGAACTGCCCACATTTCATGTCAAGCCACTTTTCATCATAGAAAAAGCAGCATCGTATATCTAAAGGCCCAGGTTTTGGTGCTACACTGAGACAACTGTGATTACATGCTATATGCTTCAGTGCTGTGTTTGTGTAAGTTGTGCTTGTGTCTTGTGTACACACCTACACACTACATGTATGCAGCAACTCTGAGTGCACAGGCACACACGTGCATGGATGCAGGAAAAGCAGGAATGTGGACCCACAGTAATGCTGCTCCTGTCTGTTACAGGAGCATTTGTAACAGAATTTCCTTCCGTGTTAATGGATCACAGAAAAAAAATATTGTAAGGATTATTTTAATTTGTTAAACATTTGTATTCCCTACTGCATTGCAATAAAAGGAATGTGCTAACTGCCAGTCTTTTAAGAAATATGAGACAATTCCTTGTACTTTTGGTTTGAAATTGGAACTGAAACACATCTGCTACAGAAGAACTGATCTATATGGCCCTGCAGGAGGTGAAGGCTGGGAGTCAACTCACTCTTTGTGGCAAGGGAACCTAGATGGGTTGCTCTATATCCTGTATCCTCTGATCATTTTCAGAAAAACAGAAAGTTGCCATAAAATCACAAAATGCTCAGCACATCCATGACTGTCCAAGACTTTGAAGTCAGGAATACACCAAGCAGTACAGGCACCTCACAACTGAAAATGGAGGCATGATTCTGGGTATTTTGATGGGAAAAAAAAAAAAAAATATTGCCTGCATGTGCTCCCAGTAAATCAGCATTCACTTAGCTACCCTAGAGCATGAAACTCAGCACAATAGATCTTTCATAGCTCACAGGAGAGGTCATGGTACAAGAATGTTGAACAATACAACACAATCTTTTGTAGGTAAGAAACTTCAAGGTAGGAGGTGTAAGTTGTAGCAAGAATAGAAACCTCAGAGGAGATCATCAGAAAGTGATTAACATGGTTTTTTCAAAAGAATGTGCACAATTGACAATATTTTCAACACAGACATATATTTCAAACTCCTCTGGCGTTCTGTTTCTTATGCATTATACACACATACAGAGCTCAGATTTTGGGTTTGTTTCATTAACTCCATATTTCTGCTGCTCATAATTACGCAAAGTATTATGATCACATCATTCACATTCATTTGTGTGGAATAATTTTCATTGAAGAGACTTTCAGCAGGGTAACTTTATGTTAAATACAATTTCTGGTGCACTACATTTTTTATAGTTAATATGTCACTTGATGGTTTGTTGAACTATCTGATTTGATGTTTGTTATAAACAGTCACTGTATTGAAATCCCAGATAAACAGCAAGGACACAACTGTTTTCCACAGAGTATATGCTTTATCTTGTTTGTTGCTTTTCTTCGAACTCCCTCTTTTTTAGCACAAATATATCAAGATAAGATAACACTCAGATTTTTTTTTCTAGTAAATGGAGTTCTGCATTAATATAGTACTGCACGCTTATTTTGATTTGCTGAAGCCCAAGTCAGCCCAGGTGAACTGGATGAAACTACAACTGGCTACAACCAACAAGGGCAAGAACCTCAAGAGACAATTGTAGACAAAGGCTGTCTTGTTGCCTAGCATCCTGCAGGAAAGTGGAGCAGGACACCAGATCTTGATCAAGAGAATATTGCTGAGGGAAGTGGGACAAAAACTTTCTGGAGTAACCTCCAAGGACAGACAAGGCAAACGTAATTACTGGGCATCAAGAAGTGCCCCTCTTCACTTTCACTTCTCTAAAAATCTGTCACTCCATGAGACTGTCAGGAAGGAGCAGAGAAGGAAGTGGTGCAAGTTTCAGTAATGAATCAATGCCAGGAAAAAGACACAGGAAATTCAACTCTGTAGGAACTGATTGGTTTGCCTCAGCTGCAAAACGCATTCAAATTCATGTCTCCATTTCCAGTTTCTTTTTATTTATACCTTCCCAATAAATTCCAGGGGCCAAGGCAGAACAGCTCTGGCTCCAGGGAAGCAGCTGGCTGTCCAGAGAGATGCACAGGCAGCTCACACTCCTCTAAAAGGTACCTGAGATGTGCAAGCTGTTTGCACCCCTCTAAAAGGTATCTCATTCATCCAAATATTTCAAATTAAACTGTTTCAGAAAAAAATGAGTTCACTACTTTTCAGCACCAAGTCACATTTTTTATTTTGCAGTTCCAAAAACATCTGGGTCCTTCTCTCCCATCCCCTACTGTCTCATATTTTGAAAATTCCCACTTCTTTGAGTGTGATATCATGAGGCGTTGCCATGAAAATTTAACTTAAAATTATAAGCACTGAATTAGAACTTCTTTGCATGGTAAAAGATCACACAGAGGGAAATAGCTGTTTAAATAAAGATCTTCTATAATTAGTGATAATAACAAAGGAAATATTCATAATTACATCAAAGGATTCTTCACTGAGTATTGTTTTTATTTGCTTCCTAAGGGAGCACAGAGTTCTCTGAAAAGGTAACACTGTTTGAGGCAGATGTAGATAAATAAAAGAAGGCCATCTAGAGAATCCAACTTCAAACCAGAGCCTGGAAAATACTCCAAAATTCAGAAGAGTTCTCTAATTGATCTGATTACACGTCAGGCATCAGCACTGTGCTAGGTATGCAGTGCTGATAAGCCTGCAGTATGTAAATGCCTTTTCAGATGAACATGACACACAACACTGCAGCTACCCTGGGCATCTGTCTCCACATACATGAGGCATAGCCTGGGGATTAATTTCATCCACTAGCATAAACAGGACTAATTTTTTGAAGTACAGCTAGCTAAAAATAGCTAAGAGTAATGTTATGCAATAAATAAAATAAATCCTGGTATAGGTTTCCCCTTTCCAGACGAAGGAATCTGACATGGCTTCAAATAGAAAGAGGCAGCAGCCTGACCAGAACACAAAATATATTCATTTGATTCCCTTCCAGAGAGGCAGCATTTTAATCTTCCATACATTAAAGATGCATGCCCACTATCATATCATTTCAATGACCTAAATATTAAATTATGACCAAAAATTCACAACACTTCTGCCCTCCCCTGGAAAAAAAAAAAATAGGTCAAAAATAAATGGAAACAAACTGTTTTCTGCTCCTTTTTATGCATTTGACAGAGAGAAAAAAAAATGAGGGAGATAAATCTGCATAATACTGAACCGAATCTCTTTAATTCCAGTCAGCTTTTATCATTCAATCACTGAGTCTGTATGTGGAAAAATTCATGCTAATTCCCCCTAGCAACAGCCGCAGCCTATCCGGGGGAGCCCTGCACCAGGCAGCTGCCAGCCAGCAAGAATAACTCTAAGTAGGTCAGCCCTGCATTTCTAAAAATGCCACGGTCTAGTAACCCCACTGTCCCGTCTGTCTGCCCTACCCCATAATAACCTCGATCGCTTGGTGACACAATGACATACTACCCTGTTAGAGTGCAATCAAATCCCGCTGCATTATTCTGCTGCAAGCATCGCTGCTGGATGAAGGACCCGTCGAGGGGCAGCATTAATCAGGCAGCCATTCATGTCCACTAGCACTTCACTCTGGAGATGGGGCCTGCATTAATGACCAGCTGTTTGTACTAACACAAACAAAATAATGCCTTCCACCCGGTTGGCTGTGCAGAATACATGTTCTAATCAGGCAGGTTATGCTCATTGACTAAACCTAAGATGTAAATTAAACAGCCCCAGACAATGCCAGCTTTTGTAACCTTCTATTAATTAAAGTAAGTATATTTAAATTATACTACACACAATTCAAAGAGCTATTGGTTTAATATAGAGAGTCACCTCCTCCTACAAATTTGTGTTCACAGTCTAAAAAAAAAAAAGCCCCAAACCAAAACCAAACCAAAAACCACCCACCCCCACTGTTTGCATAATACAATCTACCTATCCTGGTAAATTAAAGAGCGACTACAACAGAGCCGAACTGCAAGTGACTTCTGCTGGGAGCAGGGAACCACACCAGACCTCCAGTAACCGGTCTTTGGGAACAGTGACAGACATGCACACTGGATGTGGTGGAGGGGTACTGATAAAAGTCCTATAAACATCTCCCAGCCGTGACACAGAGAAAGGCCAGTCGCAGCAGATTAAACACCCCCTGCAATCTCACTGCTTAAGCTCCGTCGAGCTGCCTTCACAGACCTAAAAATAATTGCAGAGGTCAGAAAGCCCCTTGGCGGGATCTGGGCATGTGTCTTTAAGAGCACGTCCGTCCCTCCTGCTTCCCACAGCCCTGGGGACTTCTGCATGGCTGCAAGATGCTGCAGGAAGCCCTGTCCCTCCCCCCTTGCTCTTAACCAGAGAAGGCTTAATATAAACCACACCAGAGCCTAGTCAGTCTTCTCTGGGGTGGTATTTCAGTATCAAATCTGTAATGCCAGAGCAGAATTTCAGCAGGCTTGCTTTGTGTTTAATTGCACCCTTCCTTTTAAACACCTTTGTGCAGCTCGCTGATGTCTTCCTTCAGAGCATGCCTCCATGTCATGCAGCTGCCTGTACAGGACAGAGCTAGGAAAGACATTTTCAAGGATAGACTATTCATCTGCGTTTTTCCCTGAAGGATTTGCACTTTTGGTGAATGCGTGCCATAATTCAATCTTCACTGCTGCAGAATTCAGCAAACCCTGTGCATGTAATCCATCCACATCTGACTTAGGAACACAGCAGATTCATTAATCCATTTTGCACTTTCTTGTTTGAGCCAGGCTTGTTAACCAGGTTATGAGAGTCTTCCTTTGCTTTGTGGCACACATCACATAGCTATTATTGGAGAGATACAGTCACTGACGTAACCGTGGGCTCCTAATTACAAGCTGCTGACATTTTGCTCGTCTCCGCAGCTTTGAAGCTGTGAGTTCAGAGTCTCTCCTCCTCCCTCCTTGCTTGCTTTAAACTGCCTGAGTTAGAAGCATACAACAGATTCAGAAAGGTATACGAGTGGCATAAACTCCTTTGCAGAACCTGCTGTATTGCCAAAGTTGTTTTTCTTTAAGCAAACAGAAAACTACAGTTTGGGACTAATAAGACTCCTTAGCCCCCAGCACAAGAATGTTATCCAACAGCTGGCTAAATACAATTCGACATACAGGGCTGCCTTTGTAGGCTGGGGAACAAATAGTGGAAGGACCAGACAGGCGTCTTGCAGGGTAGCTCACTGTGACTATTGGGAAATCCCCTCATACACATTTTAGGATGACATTATGGTCTATGGCATTGTATAAAAGGGAAAAAACAAAAGGAAAAAACCCCTTCTTTCCCAGTAGGCAGCTGCTAGAATCCATGCCAAGCCCTGCTAGCTGAGTGCAGTGCTTTTTTCCCCTATTTCTGCATTGTTCAGATATGGCCAAGCTGAGCTACCTAACAAATGAAATACGCCTGTACTGTGACAATACCTGCTCTAAAACCACCCCAAGCAGGTTCCGCAATATAAAATACACCCAGGTACATTTCACAGAAATCAATTGCCAAATGCAAGCATTGCCTTTTCTCAGTATATGAAGAATCCTTTGCAATTAGAGGCTGATTTGAAAATCTAAAAAAAAAAAAGGGAAAAAGAAAAAGATGCAAGTATAACGCTGAATATAAATGCTCAGTAGAGGATTTAGTCATCTGATGACTGTGGTAGCCAGCTGGTCTAGAAGTCATCTGGGATGCATTTATTTTGATTAGATTGATCACATTTCTATTTACAGTATAGAATTTTTCACCATACTGAATACAGCTGTGTTTATAGAGATTTTAAGATGGAGAAAACGAAACCCCACGGTTTCTCTCAGCACAGTGCAGAAGATTCAGTGCTTCAAGGTGTTAAGCAGAAAGGATCTGCTTTCACATTTCTTAAAAGAATACTGCCTACCATCTGTTTTCACAAAGTGCCACCTCAGTCAGGAAATGGGTGTAGAGCTAGAGCTGAAAATACAAGCTGCAATCAAGTCTGACCCAGCAATCTGACAAACGTCCTCTGTAAATTGGTCAGAAATGTCTTTTTTTCATTTCTATACATGTTCACACACACACACAAAAGCACGTACATACACAGATATACACACAGAGTGCGAGGCTGCTGTTTTCCCTGGGGATATTCCTGCAGCCACCTAACTCATCAGTTCACTCCCTGACAGCTCCAGGAGTGCTCAAGCTACAATTTACAGTCCCCCCATCCATACATTGCTTTGTTAATCAAGCCATCCTCTCTGCAACGAGAATCCACAGAATCAGACAAACGGCACGTAGCGTTTCTTCTTCCTTTGCATTTGCATTCGCTCGCTCTCTCCTTCTCCCTTGGCTTTGCCTTAACAGGCAGATGCAACCAATACCTTATTTATCCATCTCCAGCACAACACTGAGGTGAAACCCGACAGCAGCACTGTGACTCCCCATGTTAATCCTCTGGAGCAGCAGAGGCTGGATTCTTGTTGCTGATGCCCTTGTCGAGCACTGGATTACTTTACATATTATTTCTTTAAGCTTTCACCCACCCTATCCTAGATTAACACCCTTCCTTTCTCCTCCCTCCCACCCCCCCCCCCCCCCCGCCAAAGAAAACCCCAAAATCACCACATATTGCAACCCTTGGCTTCCAAAACCAATAAAAAAAATTCGCGGCTCCATCACTCCTCTTCCTTAGCAATGTGCAGATGAGAGAGTTTCGAGTCAGCCAAGCCAGGGTGAAGCGCAGGCAGCAAGACTGCAGCAGCCCCAGCAGCAGCAGAAAGAGCAGCAGCCGCCCAGGTAAATGGGGGGAAAAGCAGGCTCTGTCGAAAGCGGTGCAGCATCACAGCTGTGAGGAAAGCCAGTCTTGCTTCTTCCAAACAGTCCAGCTTTATGCCTGCAGGAACAGAGAAAAGGGAAGACCCAGAATTAAAAATAAAAACCAAAACAGTTAAGAAGAAACAGTAACTATAACAAATTGTCATAACTTTATTTATCTGGGCTTTCGGGGTTTTCTGGGAGGCTGTCTCTTTTCCTTTCCCTCCCCAAAGTATCCTACGTTGCTGGATGCTACTGTCCAAGAGTGCGGAGTCACAAAGGCTCACTCTCCAAAGCGCAGTGAGACCAGCATCACATGAGAAACCACATGACGCACCCAAATCGGATGCTGATGTGGTCCACTGTTTCACTCAGGGGGTGGGGGAAATATCTCGACCGAAACATGCCCCTCTCTAGTGGTTAGAATGAATTTCCCTTTAAAAAAGAAAAAAAAAAAAAAAAAAAAAAGAAGCAGCCCAAAATATAAATAACTCCATATCTATCCATCTTCAATGCCAATGCTTCAGGAGGCAGGAGAATGCTGTTCCACAGACACTAGCTGGATGGCAGCAATATTACTTCCAGGCTACGCTATTCTAAACTGATTGCACTTAAGTGAATTCCTGAAAAGCATACTCCATGTCTCCCTAACATGAACAGACTTAGAAAACCATCTCCACTATCGTTCCCTGCAATCTGTATCCAAACCTGCATGCTGAATAATTTATTTGAGACTAATAAGCCGTTTGCCAAGACCACTCCTTTTCCCACTCAGCCCCACACTCAATGAGCAACTACAGCAAGAAACGCAGAGGCATTCACCGTTTCCTTAACTGGTAATTTTAGTAAATGCACTGTCCACAAAATAATCAGGAAAAAATGAGCAGAAGAGCTTTTTCCTCATGTATGGACACAACAGGTCTCTCTCTGGTTTGCGGACGGTGGCAACCTTTACCTCACACTGCCGACTCAAAAGCTTTCAGTCCAAGCCAAGAAGCAAACATTCTTGCCTGCCAATTCCTGCAGAGGTGTTGTGCCACCCTGTTTAACGCAGAAACATCTGCACACCTCTGGCAGCCCCCGAATAAGAGCGTGCAGCTCCACAATGCTGTTTACTGTCAGGGCACCAAGCAGTTAACATCCTTGGCTGCTTTACCATCTTGCCTATAGGAGCATGGAACCGAGTGACTGGTTTGCTCGAGAAACAAAAGCAGAAAAGCTGACCTTGATGATCGATGGAATTGCTGCTCACAAAGTTATCATCCAACAAATAGTCAGCGGTTTGTAGCTTGTTTTATGCCTAACATTTGTTCAAGTGAAAGAGCAGGTGGCACAGAGTCTTCCATCCCCTTTGTTTGCAAAAGCTGGGCACCACCTCGCAACGCTGCGCTCCCTGGCTTTTTACACTGAAATTGTACACAGTGTCGGGGAAATGTAGGAAGAGAGCTGCCATGAATCCACACAGCTGCTTTGCACAGGATCCCATTGCAATCTCTGAAGTTACATAATGGAGATCAAACACAGAATTCCCCCAGAAGAGTCATGCTTAGCCCTTACACAGGGAAGCGCAATCAGAGCAAAACCTGAGTGCTCTTTTGTGCCGATTTCAACCTTCCCAACTGCTCACACAGTAGCAGATTGCAAAAATTTGCACAAGGCAGTTGTAGCTTGTTCTCATTGGCTCCTCTCAGAAAGAGGTTTTGCAATGGGCTGCACCTAGGAGTTGCCTAAATTCCACGTAAAATCCAGTAGTAGCATTCAGCCTCAGCATGATGCTAGTGTTCAGGAGAGGTGCAGGACTGCATGTACAGAAATCACAGGATTACCACAGTTATCTGAGGGCATTTTCACCTGTGGGGTTGATAATCTCAGCACTGGCAAGTCTTTGATGGGAAATGGTAGAGGTATACCCAAACTCTGACTGTAGCTAATCAATATAATATTTTACTTTCAGATGCAATGTCAGCTAATATGGAGAATCTAGGTTATAGATGACTTTCTCAGTCCAAAATATAAACATTACTGAGGCAGGAACTAACTGCAGCTAAATATGTATCTTCATGGATTTGGACTACAAGATGAGAGGAGCTATCCCGGTGACCAGTCCATTGCTTTTAACCTATAACAATTATAACAGCATGGCTCTGACTGGCTTCTAGTCTGTTCTCATTAGTTTATAAGATAGAGCTCCAGCAGTTTGTGACTCTGTGAGTTGATGATCTTTCCCACTTGATACCAGTAGCTCATTTATCTGTTCTGACTTAGAATCAGAGATATGTTGGAAGGGCCATCTAGAGGTAACTTAGTGAAACCCCTGGATATCATCAACACTGCATCAGGTCAGATGCAACTTCATCCTAAAAACTTTCAGAGATGGAGATACCATGACCTCTTCCAGTGCTGACCTCCCTCCCAGGGAAAATAAATGTGCAGGAAATAAATGTTCATTCTGTATTCCTTGCGTGAGCAGCCTTCACTGCGCTGCTGAGCTGCATACATTTTCCTAGATCTGCCACTGAAAACACAAGGAGGGTGCCAAGGAATGAAAAGACTTTTCATACTAATTTAACCAAGTTCAGCTCAAATCAGTAGCACCTCCAAATTGTTACCGCCTGATTATCATTTAATCTCCAGATGCTTCCATTTCAACTATTAACCAAAGCACTAAAATGCTAGTGAACACCCTGATAACAATTCCACTCTTCTACCATGTGTTACCCATGAGAAAGAAGAGAAAACCCAAAGATCACTTGCATATGAAACCTGAACTACACTCAGAAGTCAGAATTAGGGCTGAACCAACATGGTATCTGTAGGATGTTGGTTTATTCACAATAAAGAAGACATGTTTTTCAATCAGACCTGGAAAAAGGGGGCCTCGAGTATCTATAAATATATATCCACAATCTTGTGAAAAACCTCCTATGCAAGCACATAATGTATATAACTTTAAGGACAGTCCAGGGATACACAGCCATGTTAGGTGTCAATGAAGAGGGAGGAAGAAGAAGAAGCAAGAATTGCAAAGAGGAAGACCAGTCATAATTCCCTCAGAAATGTAAAAAGGTTTAGATGAAGAAAGGCTTTTGTGGGAGACAGCCTTATGCACACAGTGCTTGCAAATCTAATTCTTATACTTCAGATGAACTCCCCACTAAGTTCTTTGTTAACAGCATGGGTAACTACCTTTCTTCCCTCTTCAAATCTCTGACATAGGTACTTTACTCTGTTAGATGTTGCTAGCTCTCAAAGTAATTCACTAGCAGACTCTAAATTAACCCATCTAATACAGCTTTCTCAGTTTAGCTCCAGAGCAGACTTCCTCCCCCTTCCAAGAATGGAGAACTCGGAAGTTGTCCAAACAGAACAGCTGAGGGTACAGGTAAGGATTTTGGGTTGAGATCACTACTGTTTGTGTTCACATGAAAGCTTTTAGGATGAAACACATGAAAAGAACTGGGATAGTTTTGGATGCTGCCTTGACAAGTCATCAATAAAAATTTTCCCAAGACCAATTTGGTGCCAGGATTTGAAGACCTTCTCAAACACTTGATCACAAATCCTGTTCCATATTAGTGGAGCTTTGTGCTGCCTCAGGGATACACTAGCTATCTTGGATTTGATGTAACTGTCCACAACGGACAGGCTTCAGAGCAAAGATTCAGAAGGTGGGTAGACTCTAGATGAACATGAAGAATTAGAGCAATATACAGAGAGCCCAAAATAATCTTAATTCCTGAGGGCTTAAAGGCTACTGAATTTTGTGGAGTAATTTTCAGATGCTTTCAAACCAAGTACTTCTTTTTATGGCTAATTTTCTGCTCGGTACAGTACTCCAATGCAACATGGATCCCTGCAAGTGTGATGTATTGAATGTCACTGAAAACAAAACTTCTTGTGTGGAAAATGAAACCTTTAGGGTGTCAGCTTTTCCTTCTGGGAAGAGTTCCACTTTGGGTCTTAGTCCCTGAAGTCAAAGGAAGCAGAACTTCACCTTGGTTAAGCATAGCACAGGCACTGTAGAGCCTGGGCAGAAAAAACAGAACCAACCATAAATTTAAGTTTTTCCTTACTATAGCCAAAAGCTGCCACCTCTGTGTAGCACTAAACAGTGCTACCTAGGAAGTAGGAACTGAAAAATAACAGAAACTTGGAGAAATGCTATGGTTTCAATTAGAGCAGAATGCCACTAGTACACTTGTGAATATCAGTAAAATATGGAGTTGCTAATTTGGAACTAACTAATGGAACATACAATTGCAGGGAATGGTCCAGTTGATGGTTCTCAGCAAGAATCAGGCTTTGGGGTTCAATTTTCAATGACCTTTCTCTCTGTAATCTGCAGATGGAGAAAGAATGATCATTAGGCTTGAGGTTTCAACCCAAAAGCCAGGCAAAACTTGACGTTTCACTGAACTTGAAACCTCAAAGTGAACCTCAAGCGTGCAAACCTTATGGACTCAAATCAAAACAAACACATGTCAGCGAGCAAAAACCACAGAGCTGCACATGGGTCTAAGTACTGAGCCATACTGGCTACTGGCCAGGGCATGAAGAGCCCTTCGCGTCACACAAAATACCAGCAGAAGTTCAGTGACCACAGGGTATGGCTAGACACACACTGCCATAGTTTGGAGACACTTAGGTCAATGTTATCTGAAAGCTCAAGTCCCAAAAGAACCTTCTCTACATTGCACCTCTTCAGCAAGGCAAGAGATCCTCTGAGGAGTTTTGTGTGACCACAGATAAACTCCTTTGCTACTTGATGGGCTTTTCAAAGCCATCTCTTGGCATCTCCTTGCTAAGCTGTAGGGTGCCTGGAATGGAGAATGAACTACCTCCTCATAAAAAAGGCATGCTTTAGTTTTCCAAAGAGTTAAAAACAATCACCATTCCACCTTTTTAGTAGAATTTTCAGTAAAATAAGCCAGAATCTGCCTAGACCAGCTGAGTGAATGCATGTAAAAAAAATAGGGAAATGGTGTTTCTGTATTTTCAGCACAGAGATGTTCATGACAAGAAACTGGTAAAGCACCACAGTTCTGCACTTTTCTCTTGCAGTCACCTGAAACCAGAACAATTTATTTCAATTCACTGATTATTCAATACTACTCTTGGAAAAATTTCCCACATGTATTTGATTTTCTATGGATGTGTGATGGACAGTTTATAGCAATTACCCTCTCAAAGTTTCAGGTATTTCAGCACTGGCCACACATGCTTGTATTTGTCAGCTCTTTAATCATATTTGGGAACCTGTTTCCAGTGTGAGTACAAATGCTATCTTTAAAATTTGAGCGATGTTTTCTCTATATTCACCCATGTTTGATTGTTGTAGAAAATGCCTACATAATTTAAAGGACTGAGTCCACATAACTTAAGCCTTGTCCTGTTGGAACTCTGCAAACTGTTTGTGTGAGAAAGAAGATTTTAGCAGCAGTCCTGGACAGGAGCAGAAATAGGGCAATTAACTGAGCAGAATGTGATACATTGATGTAAATGCAACCAAATGATAAACAACACTGAAAAAGATACAGTCTTCTCTGCATTTGTGAAAGTTTCCTAAGGTTAATATTTCCATTACTCTTCAAACTTACTAAAAACTGTTTCCAACAGATAAGTTAATCCTGGGGCCAAACTCTTCTCACAGCTCAAAAGCAACCAGCATAATAAATATGCCAGTGTAAAACAGGTTGGGACATAAGTTAATGTAGAGGACTGTAATTATTGCAATGATGTAAAAATAAAATAACATTTGAAAAAAGTATTTGGAAGCACATGTTAAAATATACAACTTGTAGTAAAATATGAATGCTTCACTAGCTCACTTGTCATTGAATTTTAAGTGATCTTATAATTCCCTTTTATTTTCTTGAAAGTGTAAAATAACACTACTATGACATAATTCTGGAGTATTTAATTGCTACAAAACACATCACTTAAGCTACATCACCAAAAACACGACCACTGAACTGTGTCATAAATCTTCTGTTAGATTTGCATTCATGCTGCATCAAGACCTTGATTTTGACTCCAAAACTCAAATGTTGCTGTGTTTAGTAAACCAGCACTTCAAGAAGAGAATCTAATCTGAACACAAAAGTTCCTCATGCAAATACCCTGATTTCCTTAAAAAGTCTCACGGTCATTAGTACTGGGTTAATGAACATAGAACACTAGGAAAAGTGATGCAAATTTCAGGAAAGGAGGAAGTTGTGCAGTCTCAGTTCTTCAATGTGAGGGTGGGGAGGCACTGGAACAAGTTGGCCAGAGAAGCTGTGGATGTCTCATCCCTGAAGGTGTTCAAGGCCAGGCTGGATAGGGCCCTAAGTGGCCCAGTCTAGTGGAAGGTGTCCCTGCCCATGGCACAGGGGGTTGCAACTACATCATCTTCAAGATCCCTTCCAACACAAACCAGTCAATGATTCTGTGATTCATACGACCCAAACTACAAACCCTAATGTGTTTTACCTGCTTGTGAGAAAGCTATGTGATGAAGAGGTTACATGGAGATCAGAGCTGCACATGCAACACGTAAAAGTCCATGACCTGCTCAAACCTATATACAAATATATATATACCTATATATTATATACCTATATATACACCTATATACAAACCTATATACAAATTTAATAACCAATTCTGGAGGAAGGGGAAGGGTGGGGGGTAATTTTAAATTTTATGCTTCTCAAGGAAAAACACACAGAAAACATTACAACCAACTCCTTAGTGAAACTGCTGACAAGGCAGTTAATATTTGGTCTTGGGCAAAAGACTGGTTTCCTTTCCTTGGCTGCCCAGATTTTAGATGGGTATTTTACATCAAACATGTTACAAGTTCAAACTGGAAGAGCTATGTTTTTTCACCTGTGAGTGGTTTCAACTTAGACTTCAGCACTACTGTCAGGAAGTCAGTTTTTCCATGCTTGTTACGGTAAACAAAGATTGTATGGCACATCTCCAAAAGTGATAGAAGGTCAAGGACCAAACTGCAAGTGTGACAGACTGCTTCCAGAAGCCAAAAGTGTAACGCTGAAGTGAGAAAAACCACACATTCAAACCCTGGTCCATGCTCTCATCACTCAGCTGTTCAGGCAGTATAACGAACGCATGCAAACATAACCTCACACACTGTTTTTTAACACATATACCTATATAAACATATCATTTTTGTATATATATATCTGTTTTCATATATACTTATACATACGATACACACCTATAAGTATATATAAGTGAAAAGTGTGTATCTGGCTGAAATGGTGAGAATAGGGAGAAGAGCCAGTATCACTTAATACTAACATTGCCTCCCACTCACTTTTTAACCGTTAATTTTGACTCTGTCAAGCTTCATTCCCTTCTCTACTTGGTTTTATTTTACCTCATTCTATAAATGTAGAGTAAAATAATTTCTAAGAAGAGCCCTTCTCCCCAAACCATAATATTTCATTTGATATTTTCATTGTAAAACCTTACCAGTTCCAAGAAATTGTTGCCAGAATTTATAACTTTATAACCATATATTTTGTTCATCAGGTTGTTTCTTTTTGCTTCTCCTCAGGTTTGAACTCAAATTTTCTAATGTTAATTATTTTTTTCTTACATCTGAACTTCTAAATGTTATTTTAGTGGACATAATTCACCCCCTTCTGCCCTTGTGTGAGTTTTATAACATTACCTTGTTATACACAAGTTCTATATGTTTATTTTCATCTTCAGGCCCCCAAGCTGAGGTTCTTCAGATGAGTATTTACAACCACAATTGAAGCCTGTAGAAACTGTCTTGTTAATACAACATAGTGCATCCCAAATGGAATACTGTAAACAGGTGGAGACGGAACAAATGTCTACATTACTGAGGAACAATTTCACTGCTGGTGTTTGTCACATTTAAGTGTTTGTGCCCAAAACCTTATAAAGGTTCTTCTAACTTAACTGTGTTTGCAATATCATAAATGGTGTAATTTAGGTCATTATTTGGGACACAGAAGTAACTGGGTGCATATTTCTGTTGACCTATAAACCTTAATCTTTCAATTACCTTAACAAATGTTTGCAGCCCATCTCATCTGCTACTGTACTAACCAAGCAGTATTCATGACAGAACTACAGCCTCCTGGCAGGGGCATGGGAAAAAAAAATAAAAGCAAAGTAACAGCAGAGCTTAAGAAGGTTTGAAGCCTGATTATTATCAGAAATTAAGACAAAGTCCAAAGAACAAACTGAAGAAAAGCAATTGATTCAAAAGCCCTAAAATTAGACCTATTTAAGCTCATGTACTAAGTCCTTGGTTACATTCTACTGTCTTCAGTATGACAGAAGAACATACTTCCCTGGTCTTTGCTGCGAAAGACCCTTTTCTGAGTCAGGACTACAGATGTTATTCTGACTGAACAACGTAAAAGCCCCAGATGCATGTTATTAATTTGTGAACTGCAGACATGTTTAACTGTACACAAATTGTGAAAAACTTTGAGGAGCTCTAAAAATAATTATGGCCAACAGGCTGAATGTTTCCTGGTCTTACATCCAACCTCGAGAAGTCATTTGAAAATGTCTCTGCGCTCAATTGCCATTTAAAAGTTGATTCGGTCCCTCTGACTCTGACAACCATTACTAGATTCAGCTTTGGAATATTTGTTTTTGCTCATCGTGCTTTCAAGCATTTCAAAATATCTCAAAACAAAACCTGTCGACAGCAAAACATGATCTATAAAAATATGACTCCAGACCAGAAAAACTTGCTATTCATCAGATTTGGACCCAACCAACAGGTCGTGCTCCACTATTTAAGTATTGTTAAATACTTACAATGTTAAATATTTAGAGATACTGCTAAAGGCATTTTAACCAATTTAACAATTTACTGTTAAGTTTAACAATAAGTGAAGTTGACAGCCACCCATGCCACCAGCCCACATATGTTTTATGGCTAATGAAGGCCGACCCTCCTTCAATTTAGAAGAGAGGAATTCCTTCTGTAAACACAAATTCTTTTACCTCTGTGGATGCCAAAATAACCTTCAACTGTAAGCTTACAGTTGCACTAACAAGGCCTATGACCACTGCTAATGAACCTTCTGTGAAAAGCCCAAACAAGACTAAGGATGAAATGAAAACAACGTACAAGTTCCTTAGTGTGTCCTTTGCTTTATTCATTACTAGTGTCAGTGATTATCTAATTGCCACAAATCCTAAACTACATCTTTCTGCCCTCAACCTACAGGGGACCATCTCCATGAAAGCAGGTGTTTTTTTTAGGTGTCTTTTATCCCTAAACTATGTCTTCTTAAACCAACTATCTTCACCCCATTACCTAAATTTAATAGACAGCAATTTCTGAGTACTCCTCCAACAAAGCATACTCAATTAACCTGCTGCCTTTGCCCTTCTTAAATCAACAAAAAACTTCTTCAGGCTTGAATGGATTTGAATTTCACATATGGTATCACAACATCTCGATACGTGCAATGCTACAGCCTTTTCATTTATACTGAGAGCGACTGCAAAGCTGCTGATGCACTGTGTGCAAAGGCGATTTCTTTTGAGGAAAAATACTACCTTTTTCCAACTTTTTGGTCATGAAGGGGCATTTGCCTGCAACATGAAAATATTTTCCAAACATTAAATTCTTGACAGAGTTACCAGTCAGACAGGAGACAGACTAGTCTCAAAATGAGTAACAACGATACATTCTTTTCTAAAATTACATTTTTAAAGCACTTAAAACCCCACCAACCCAAACCGAAACAACAAAAAAAACCCACAAACAACAACAACAACAAAACCTGTCCTGAAAAGAAAACAAAACCAAACCCCTGCTATTTTTAAACAAATGGGGAGAATGAGAGACACATTTGCATTTGCTGTGCCTGCAACAGGCCATCCTGCAGATCAGCTCTCAGCTGGACCACGGTTCTCTAACACCAAATCCGTTTGTTAGCGTAACCAACGTAAAATGAGTACCTCTGTTACAGAGTCTGGCCATAAGCTGCAATCACAAACTCCCAAACTTATATATACAATACAGATGCATATGGATGCAGCAACCACAGGTTTTCACCTGTGCTGTTTCAGTGGCCTTTGCTTGACCAGGGACACCTTTTCAGCCCCAAAGAGCTCTACTTCTTCAGCTTCCCATGCTAGCAAAATGAAAAGAAAGGCTTTCTCCATAAATTGTGTAGCAATACCCCATACCGCCTTCTCCAGAGGAGAAGGATGTGATGCTTAGTCCCCACTCAGATTAAACCATGACACATGCTGCTAAAAAATTAAATGCAAAACCACAATGACTCGCATTCCTTGCATTATTCCTTCAAACCTAAAAATATTTCTGATTAAAAAGCAGTTTTTGTTCCCCTGGATTATGGTTGCATTTGAAAGGAAAACCATCCCCAGAACTAAGGAGCAATCATCCATGCTAACATGAAGTGAAGTGAAGTACGTCCAGGACAGTGGGCCTGGTAAGTACTGCTCAGATAATAAAAAATTGTAGGTAACAGGGGCTCTGGGAAGCACAGTACTATGACTCAAATAAACACAGACATCTGAATATGTTTCTTCTTGGTCCACATGATGAAGATTTTAGCAAAGAATTAATTAGACATTGCTTTTTGAAATGGACAGCCTCATGCAAAATTGCTGGAGGCAGAAGTTACAGGTTTTCGTTTCCCACTCTAGAAAAACTACAATTCTCCCTGAAAAAGTTCCAGCATGCATTAAAGAGAAACAAAGTGACAAATCTTAAGGAACTTTTTTTTTTATAAAAGACATCTAAAATAAAAAAATAACCATTTTAACACCTCTTTGAAAAAAGCTGAAACAAGAAATAATCTAATGCATTTGTATAAATACTTTTCCTCTAATCTTTATTTACAGACAATTTTATTCACAGATCACCAAGTTGTTACATCAGAGAATTAAGGTTGGTGGGGTGTGAATTCACCCACATTTCATGTGTTCTTTTAGATAAAGCTTTCTTCTGAATTTGCCGAGTTTTTAAGCATACTTGAGAAACAGTCCTTGTTTTAATGTTTGAACTTTTAAATTATTGATTAAGTCCACACAGATACTCAAGATTAACTGCAGTTTAATGCTGTCCACTTTTATGAATGTAGGAAAGGGCATCTGTAAAACATGAGTATAACTCAAGGAATACAAGTTTGCACAGCTACAAAGAAAGAGGCAACCAGAGCAAGATAAGAAGAAGTGATTATGTTAAAGATGAAAATGTTTCAGGAAAACATAAAGGACAAGCATTCTCTGTTGGAAAACAGAGCCAGAAGGACACTGTGCAGAGATAAAAACACCACATTGTTTGCACAACACTGTGAAATCCTTCCACAACAGCACACTTTTGCAGTTTGCATATCCATGGTGCACTCTATTTCTCAGAAACAGGTATATCTTAATGATAAACAAAAAAAGATGAAAATGGGTAGGTTTAGTTCTTCCACTAACACTTTTTTTTTTTTGAGATTTGGCCAAGGTTCAAGGATATGGAAACATCCTAGCCTGTTTAGTGCACAGGGGGCTTGGTGGGAATAGAGCCCACTCACCTGCCCGCTGTTTTTTTACCTTACCTGAACCTGGGATAAATTTGATCCCCTGCGTACAGTATCTGCAGAAAATAAATACAAGATACAAAGGTGATAAATTGCCATCTGACATTGACTTGTACCCATTTGTACATGTCAATTTTTTTATCATTTTGGTAAGCACACCAAATACTTCTTTACACCAATTTCTACAGTACATTCATTTAAACATCTCTTTTTCAAAATCAAAAATCAGTAGAAACTGCTCATGGAAAATAGGAGAAAAAAATGCTTGAATTAATCCTATCTAAGAAAAGATTTTAGAAAGGGATACATGAATTCCTGCTGAATGCACAGCAGTACAACATTCAGCAGTAATTTAAATCTATATTATATTTAATAAAACCACAGCGTGTTCTCTTGTCCTATTAAAACTGCATTCTACCTTACCAGGTCTGAATAATTTGTGTAAAACTGATTGCTACAGTTCTTAGTAAGAGCTCTAATTGCATTCCTGGTATAACTTAAAATGATAACCTTATCTTAATTAGTAGCATGCTACAGAAATGCTTCTGAAAGCTGTGGAGGATTAACCTGCATTTTTAAACTGAAGCCTTGGGGTTGGGTTTTTTGTGGTGTTTTGTTGTTTTTTTCTTTTCTAATTTCATCTCCAACACAGGAACTACTGCTAATTTATTGTAAAAAAAAAAAGAGAAGGGGCTGGGACAAGGGAACACTGCCCTTTGCGGACCTGGGGGAAAGCTTCCAACTTCAGCTGCACAGGTAAAAATTCTAATCAATTACAGAATAAATTAAAAAACAAAAAAAAAAGGAAAACAAACACAACCATAAACAAACAAAAACCATCACCTAAAAGAACCAACTTAAACATACCACCACCCCAAAACAAAACCAACTCAAAACATTCACATGGGCAATGTGCTGCAGACACCCACCAAGAGGGTCTCTGATGACAGAACCAAAAGTAACGCCAAAGCTGCAAGTACATCTGCCTGCCCAGCTCATCAGCCACCCAGATGCTGTCCAGCTGATGTTACTTCTGGAAGCATACACTTCACAATATGGCACAGGAATACCACTGCTTTGTCAGAGTCAGAAAAATTAATACTAGTTAAATTTGGTGGCAAGTGACTAAAAGCCCATGATGCAAATGCTGCTATCCTGCTCTAGCCTGAGCTTGGGGGAATATTTTTTTATTTGTTGGCTTTCTTGCTACATTTAAGCATATCCATATTGCTGTTCTGTGGAAAAGTGATACAGCTTTCTAGCTTAATAAACAAACAGTAACCAGGTTTATTTAGAAAGCAACTCATCAAGCAGCAGCTGTATAAGGCATCTCTCACAGAAAGCAGTACTGGAACTGCACTCTGCAACAGAGTCCAAATGCTTCAAAATTTTGTCATGTATTTCACCACTGCTTGTGCTACAGTTCTGCTCAGCACTAATTTCATGAGTCCCATCTTAATCCAGCAAAAATAACAAAACCAAACAAAACAATCCCTATTCCCTACTATTCATTTCCTTGGACTTCTGTGCTGTCGATCATGTACCACAGTATAACTACAGTGAGCTACCAAGCAGTAAAGGCCAGGATTAGGGTTCCAAGAAATTACTTTCTGTAGCTGTATCTTTTCCAAATTAACTTCCATTTCCAACTTTTCAGCAGCAAGGAAATATCCAGTTTTTTTGCCTGGTTCACTAGTTATATCCCAGGCCCCGTAGGGCACAGATCACTCTGAAGGCTTCTGTGTGCACCTATCTGTATGAACACAGCACGATGGGATTCTCCATGCTGTGCTGGAGCTCCACAGAACCAATTATGGATACAGAAGCAATAAGGCGGTGTTTCAGAATTGCTGCTTAAAAATGAACACGTGCAACATGGCCCACATCCATATGTATGTGGGCATCCCTGAACACATCCCTGCACAGTCTCCCGATATTTCACTTTTCACATGCATGTAAAATGATTAAACTCCCCCAGAAATGGTGAGACCTCTGTCAGAGCTGTAGCATTTTCCTCACTGGAGCAATACACCTCCGTAAGGTGAAACATGCATTCATTCTTTACTTTAAAGAGAATGCCCACAAAGCAAGGATCTGCATTACTTTTTTGTTCAGTATAGCCAAGAAATGCCTACAGATTTTTTACATAATTACTAAGGAGTTAGCTTTTTGATATGAGACTAATTCACATCTCAGCCTTTTCTTTAACTTTTACAGATGATCTGAAGTGGAAAGAGAGGAACTGAATGAAAATCATCACTTATCCAAGACTGCCTGCCTACTGTTTCTGCTTATGCCAATGCACGAGCAGCACAATCAGCTTTGCCTCTGGTGTGATCCCAGCCAGT
This sequence comes from Corvus moneduloides, assembly GCF_009650955.1. NCBI lineage: Eukaryota > Metazoa > Chordata > Aves > Passeriformes > Corvidae > Corvus > Corvus moneduloides. Next base: position 67,353,181 of record NC_045476.1, read on the forward strand.
CCGTTAGCTAGTCCTTATAAATCCATCCATCACCTCTATGAAAGTCACTGCCTTCCTTTTACCAAAGATAATGTATGTTATTGGGATTATACCACTGCATGCGAAGTCATTAAAGAAAGATAGACCACAATTTATGACCAAGTGTGTGGACAGCAGGGCATTATTTTAACCATAAAATCACAATCTGCAAGGAGAGTGGCCAAACCAGAGGAGCCATTAAAGACTTATAATTAACATCAATCAATATGACACTACTGTTGACATCTTTATTACTTTAAATACACTAATCAAATACTTCTGCATTCAGATAGAAAGATTGATAGGCAGACAGGCAGAGAGAACATCCCTACAGAGAGCAATTTTAAATTATCTATTCAAAAGGTAACAAAAAATAAGCACACCAGCATAATCACATGGAAATGCAGTGCACTGACTGAAACCATTTTCAGCTGGGATACTGGACCTGGGATGGTCAAGCTTGCATATGAGATAAATCAAATCTGCCCTGTAAAAATACATACCTGTATGCCTTAGCCCTGCAGACAGCTACTGACTCTCCTAAACTGAAAGAACATATATCCCATAGACATGCCCCGCTGTAGGCTATTTTGTATTAGAAAAATAAATGGAGCACTGGTCCTCACAGCACCACTCCATTTTTCATCTCCACTTTTTCCCAGACAGGAAGTTAGACAGAAGAATATTACTTGCATACTCACCATTGTGACTGTCAATATTATCTAATTGCATCCACGTGCAATTTCCTACCACACAGCCACTAAAACACATTGTTACTGCTGCTGCTCATACAAACATTTCAGTACTAAGGAACAAGGAGATGTTTCACTTCTCAGGCCTTATGTTCTTGTACCTTACTGAATGCCTTTTTGAGGAGCAGCTCCTTTCTCCACAGAACATTGGCTATGACATTCAAGAAAGGAGAATTGAATGAGTACCAGGAATCAAATAAATGCATGCCAGCTCTCTTCAGAAAACATGTTGTTTTGGAAGGAATCAAATGATGGTGCTCCCAACATCAGGTAAGGTTTTAAGAATCCCTGCTTTTTTCCTATTTCTACTTTTTTATTTTCTATTATTCAAGTGGGGATGACAATAATATTTTTTTAAGAAAAAATGCAACAACTGCGTATTTATTTAGATCATATTTGGTTGTAAGTAACAGCTTATTGTAATATTGAGGTTCACTTTGGAAAGACATGCATGGTTTTCTGTCCTCTGGAAACTAAGTAGAAATAAGCATTGCTTTTGCCTATTTAAAACAAACAAACAAACAAACAAAAAAAACCCAACCAACCAAATAAAAACTCATCCCAACAAAACAAAAGCAAAAGCAGAAACAAAAACACAAATCAAACTGTCAAAAAACCTCCAAATAAACAAACCCCAGACTACTCTACAAGCAACATGAGAGGCTTTATACCGTGGTTATCCTGGTAAGCACTTTTTTGGAGAGGTCAGTAACAGCCTGCAGTGACTGCCTGCGCAATGAGCATGAGGATCAGCAAACCTGTGTGAAAAACACCAGAAAATGGCAGCACCTCTGCCCTAACAGAGCTTCCCGAGGCTGAACTTCCTGAAGGGCTGAGCCACACAGCATCCCTGAGTGATCCAGCCTCCAAAGACCTCGAAAGCATCTTCTGTCAGTGATTTCACTCATCTCTCTCAGCTCCATAGCAAGGAACTGAACTCTCACATACTATGTGAAAGCCTTACAGAGCACTAAGTAATGAGAAAAATGCAGTAATTTGTCTATTGAAAATCCAATTAGTTTAAGCCAATATTTATCAGATCACTTTCCTTAAAACATTTTACTTCAATTTTAAATGAGTTACACTAATTTGGGTTGGACCGTCGTTCTCTAATGAAACTGCCAAGCCTTTCAGATGCTTTCATTCATTTCCAAACAGAGTGGAGCCCCATAAAACAAGCAGAAAGAGGCTGCTCAATGTATGTGGGGGTTGCAGTGCATTAAAACAAACTAATGTATCGAGTGACAAAACATAATGAATGCTTTTACAGGGGGACGAACTGAGACTGAGGTTTGAAAGGACACACTGCAAACCGGGCAGCCAGCCATCTGTCTACCAGGATCTCCTTTGCGTCCTGCTGGAAAAGCAGCTTCTGCATCAGAGGTCTGCCCAGCTCCCCACCGTCCACTTGAGACATTCCCGGCTGCCGTCGTTTACTGACTCAGTGGGAACACACATCCCCTAATCCGGGCAGAGGATTGCGAAAGAGCCTCCGATTACTTGTTTGATTATTACGACCTTATCATTTGTGGAGAGCAGCACAAACGAGCAGGTAGCCACAGAAAGCTCAGCGGCTGTGAGTCAGCAGCAGAGCCGGCCGTCTCATGGAGGCCGTGCGGTGCGTCCGTAAGAGAGCAGCTGGCAGCAAACAGGAGTCGTGCGCAGGGGAAATGACAGCCGTCAGGGTGCAGCCGCTTCCTGCGCCCAGCTTTCGGCCTCTGCCAGAACCAAAACAATGCTTCAATCTGAGCAAACATCCTCAGCGACAAAGGGGAAGGGTACGACTCACAGCGGCATTGTTCGCACACATCCAGCTCACTCAGCATCCCAGTCCAAAAGGGGCTGACACTGTATTTTCCACAGATACATTTACATAATAAATAATACAAACACCAGGTATGGCGTGTTCACCAGCGTGCACAACACTGCACAGTGCTGCGTATCCAGGTTCTCCAAACTGATATTTGTGTGCATTAGGCTTGTTTTGGGCAATCATCTATGAACAAAAACTTTGAAAATGCTTCTGCTTTGACAGCGGGGCCCAAACAGCCAGGTGAGAAGCACTGGGACTGTGGGAAAAGGGAACTTGTGAAGGTATCGGTGGATGTTACAGCGGAACAGAAAACACCAAAAGGAAAGGTGACTATATGGAGAGCAGGAAAAGGTGGGAGAAAGAAGAGATAGCCAGAGCAGTGTTAGAAAGCAGAATGAGGAATATCAGGATTCCTGTAATACTTTCATTAATTACATATTCATTTCCTACTTGTGTTTGCATTTACGTTCATTGAGCATACACCAGTAGTTTTGCAGATTAAAGTTTTTCATTGCCACAAGGCATACATGCTACATTCTCTTCATCTTTTGTTACCCTACACAGTCAGCCCAGGAACAATCTTTCCCTGCCAAAGATACAGTTTCCAGCAGAATCAGGATGAAATTCTGCACCTTATCCACTCTTCCTTGTTACCTGAGGTCACTGAATGCCCTTTATCCATAAATCCTACATTTTTTACCTGCTAACAGGAGGTTTTAGGATGCTTGTAAGTACAAGGTGGCAGCATAAGAGGCCTTGCAGAAATGCAAAGTATTCATGTGACATGTTTTCTAGCCTGTGTGCTTTCTAGTGTGTTTTGGGTGTTCACCTGACAAACCAGGAAAACGTATGGAAAAAATTATTTCTTGCATGACACCCTCTTTCTTCCTCCTTCACAGTTGCCTTCCACCCTCCATGCCCCTCCACATTGCAATGCACATCACTGCTGTCAGAGCAGCATGAAAATGTATGCAGGTACAACACCGGCCTTATACAACTGTCTGAGCCAAAGGTATTAATCATCAACTGGGATTTGAAAATCATAACCAGGAGACAGCAGTCGCGACAGCTCTGCAGCATAATGACTAAATATGCAGAGCAACGTGGAAGAGAACACACTCTGTATCTTTTAGTCTCTGTGCAATTGAGAGGTATGTTAATAAGCGTGTTCATTTGAATGGCTTTTATTGTAACAATAATTTTCTTGCTCCGCTAGATTTTTTATTATATTCCTTAGAGTAATAACATTAATCAAGGCACTGCTACATGGCACTGTCAAAGAAAAAATCATATCCTGAGTGAGCCTGCCTATCATGGAACCACTAGTGAACATTTCAAGATTTATTGTGGGCCCTGAGATCACATACTCCCCACACAGGCACCCGTGTGCACACACACATGCACACACACATGCACACACACACACATTTTTTCATAAATGATTAGATAGCATAGGCATGGGGGTGGAGAATAACTACTTCTTTAACTTAAAGGTTTATGCCAACATTTAATGCAATCAGTTGAATAATAGGACTCTCCATAAGATAACGTTCTTTTGAATAATACATGGACTAGAAAGACTATATTTAAATGAAAATGCATAAGCTGGGTTTTTAGTCACTTTGTGTGACAGCAGCAAAGGTAAATTTTCAGCAGGGCTTCCTTTGAGGTGGTGTGTGTGCACAGAGCACGTGGTGAGCTTTCACCTCAAATGCGGGTACAGAACCTTGCAGAAATGGTATCACAATCCCTGAATCTGCACCACCAGCACTCTTTGGCCAACAACAGTTCCAGAGTGTCCACACACCCCAACACATAAGCACATGCTTGAAACTTCTGAAGTTCGGACAGAATAAGCACATAAGAAAAGCTGCCTTCAGAAACACAAACCACAGCTCCCAGCACACAAGCCCTGAAGGCCAGTGCTGTTCTGAGCCCACCAGCCAGAGCCCCAGAAGGCTGGTGGGTGCTGATCCCAGCCACTGCCTATGCCTCACTGGAGCGAGTGCTGGAGGAGTGACCTGGGAGAGTTCAGCGCGTGGAACTGCTCTGGCAGCCTCATCCTGTCCTCGCGTTACCCCTCGGGCTTGCCAGCAATGATGACAGCTTTGCTCCCTTTGAACTGTCTGACGGAGCACGAGGGCTGACTTCAGCTGGCTCCTGTGCAAGGCACAGCGCGTCGTGCCTGCACCACAAAAATCTATGGGAGCTCAGCTATTGACTTCAAGGGCTGCAGCACCAAGTCCCTTGGAGCTACTCCTTGTATAACCGTCTTGAGAAACAGTCTGTGGTTTCCTTTAAGAGCCATTAGAGAGCTTTACATAGTTTTATGTCTAGAACTTAAAATGCTGGTATCTAATACAAACCCAAAAATTAATCACAGAATACATTTGATATTTATCCATGGCTAAAACTTGCTCAATTAAACTATTCCAACAAACATGACAAATATTATGCAGCACAGTAACACTCAGCTGAGGACAGCATGTATGCCTCCAAGCAGAGCAAAACATACATCTTAAAAATTAACAGCCTCTTGAGATATGCAAATACCTTAGTTCCATGTAGTTGTCCAAATAGTTGTTGCAACGCGAGCTCTTTTATGGGTTACTTCATATTTACAAGGGTCACAGTACTGCTTACTCATTTAAAGGCAGAGTCAACACGTTTTTCTTCTCCTTAATTTCTATTTTGTTCCAGCTCTGCTTATTCTAGTCTGTTGCACTTGGCATTAGAAGCTGTGACAATTGTTTCTCATATGAACTGCAGTTTACACATTTGCAGTTCTCTTCCCTATGTAATACTCTAACTGCTACCTTGGAAAAAAGAAAATGTATCCTATTGATTGAATGTCACTCGTTCCAACACCATCAATGCTGGATAAAAATAAAAACCCCAAACCCTAGGTGTCTTCATTTTAGCATCTGGAAAACATGTGCATTACGAAGTTTAGACATATTTCAGAAATGATAAACAAACATTGCCAAGTTCTTTCACTGGCCTACAGTAAAAGCCAGCAAAGAAGAAAAAACTCCCATGCTTCAAATCCCAACTATCCTATGTAACTCAGGCTTTGAATATTTAATAGTAAGCAAAACTGTATCTTTACATCTATACCTTTGCACAATAACAAACTTCAGTAACTTATTGCTAATAAAATACATCCCATTTGTCATATTTGTTTATAAAATACCAATTACATGTACAAAAGCCTGAAGCTTAAAACTGAAGCTGCTTGTGATGTTTATGAAACTGAAGGCTAAATGTGCTCCAAAGCAATGGAATAGTTTGCCAAACTCTGCCGGCCACTCTGCCCCTCCCTACTTGGAAAAACGCTTATGTGGGGAAAAAAGGGCCTTAACTCTGCCTAGAGATATGGTGCAAGGGATTGATAAGCTTTGGGATTTGTTTTTCTTTTTTAAAATGCTATTTTAAACTTCAATTTTTTTTCTTCTTCTTCTATGGGCAGTTTGTTGGAACCGTTCAGATTGTTGGTTTCTATCTCCTGCCTAAAACAATAAAACTGTAATTTCTTGAAACTATTCTTGAGTAACTAGAACAGCCAACGAGGAAACTTTTTTCTATCTCACTGTTAAGAACAGAGGTGGTATGCTGTTGTGTTTGGGCTTTCTAAATTCTCATTTTATTTATTTTTGTATTGTTGTGGGCAAGATTCAATGCCTGATTAGTGCAGGAAGAACTTATGTTACATGATGCTAAATCCATTCAAGACACAGCTTTCTGGTAGTGATGGCATAGTTATGTTATATAGTTATGTTCTTATCTGATGCCTGCTCCATTTCTGTATACATAGCACCATATGAACTATCGAGAGATCTGTAAGTTTTATTACATGCACATTGCCATGATATTTACATTCTGCATGAAAAGAGGGAGAACAGCAAATGTACACGGTCATGAGTCAGGAGCAGAAGCTCATCCCTGGTTAGGGAAAGGCCACTACATTAATCACCTCTTGTAAAGACTATGATAGCCTGGGAACCAACTGCTTCTCTTTATGAAGTCCCACAGATTTTAGGGAGACAAGTAATATTGGAGACTCTCATGGAGACTGGGTTAGGTTTAAAGCATAATAAGACACTTCCCTGGTGGAAATAAATATTAGAATAAATCAAACCCAGTATAAACATTACCTGTATGCTGACTGTATTTACTCACCATTCCAGCCACTCCCCACTGGCCAAGGGCACCCCTGTAACAGCCTGACCCTGAGCATGCCAAACAAGCCTTGGCACAGGCCCAGTTTCACAAGTCTACATTTCTTGTCTGATTGAAATTCAACATGCACTTGTATCAAGAGGATGAAGAGGACCTAAGGAGCAGGGGTAGATGGCTGCAGTGCTCAGATACACAACTGAAGGCTCAGTTTACCCAGTCCCAAATGGTGGTACTAGAATTTATGAACACTGGCTGCAATGTGCTGGCAATGCCTGCTTGCCCACAGGCATCACACAAGGACCAGCCAAGCCCCATGGCTCCTCTTGTGGAAGACGGACAACAAGTAATTAAGCAACATAACCACAGGGTTTCAAAAGGGAAGCCCCCACCTCATTACACTCCTAGAATGCAGGTATGGTCTTGTTTCACTGTGTCATTTACATGTTGCAATAACTGGCTTGTGACATTTCCATTCCTTTTGGAAGCAGTTGATCACAAGCTGTGTGTTAAGTGGCCTCGTGACTATGGCAGTAAGTGGCAGCAAGTAGAAATTTTTATACAATCCACTTCAGAAAAAGAAGTCTCATTTTGCACCCAGAGACATTAGCTCAAACAATTCAGGAAAGCAAATGTCCTCTTTTCATCACCAACTATAGTTCCTAGACAAGTGAAAAAAAATTCTCAAGAGGACATTACAAGAAAGAAATTTTTAAAAAGTTAAAATTTCAACCCAAACCCAAGAGCTATAGTCTAGATCTGGCAAAAGGTGTCTTCCACTGTTCTGCCCCAGCTCTTTTGGGGCAAGAAAGAGATTTCTTTTGCAAACAAAGCAAAAGTTTACTTTGGAAACAGAAATATTTGCTGAAAGTGCCTTGTCTCAGTCAGTGGTATGCTTTTCAGTTTTTCACAGGCAGTTTTTACAGCCCCATTTATACCCTTGACCTTGGCCTGAAAAAAAAATATAGACCATAGCCATCCAAGTAAGGTATAAACTCTGCTAACCAACTTTATAGCTTTTAAATCCTATTAGGCTCCCTTACACAGTTTAAAGCCCCTCTGAGGCATTTATCCCTAGGAATATACTTGTGTAACTCATGGAAGATATAAGGATTTGTCTGGAGAAGAATTTGGTTCTGCAGTCACCTTGCAAGTTCCCTACACGTCAGGTCAGAAATTTGACATGCCAAGTAAAATCAAAATCCTGGTACTTCAGCGATAATAAATCTAGGAATTATACTGACCAATATATTGTTTTCTCAGGTCTATTGGTTGATAACACATAAACACCACAATATGATGTGTTCACAGAGATTCCTTACACCTTTCTCATTGGTAGGGAGATTAGAAAATAGACATATCACCTGAATTTACTATGATGAGATCTGCTTTCACATCACTTACCTAAAAAACCCTACTCAAGGTCTATTGTTCCACAGGCACGTGCAGTAAGAGTGATTTTTAAACAAAAATTGGGGGGCCCGTTATAAAAAATCTGAATTCCACTGATTTTACTGGGGATGGGTGGGGAGAAGTTCCATGCAAGTTTCATGGTGTCTCAGTAAAGACAGCAAACTAGGCTTAATAAATTCTCTTCATTTTAAGTTGGTTTTGTTTTTTAAAGAGCTAATAACTTCAAAACTACTACACAAATAACCCAGTCCACCTCTGGGTTCAGCAGTTCCAATTCGCATGTATGTACCTTAGTAAGTGTGTCCTGGTTTAATTATTAAACACAAGTAGTCTTGTTTAGTTTTAACATTTGGCAACTAAACCTCTTCTGATGGGACTACTTTTATACAAGACTATGCTTTTTCTATTTTGTAAACATTCTGGTTCACTAAGTAAATGTAAGTAACACAACCATAAGTAGCAGAAAGGAGCACATAGTCATTAACAGCATAAATACCAGAGCATAAATTAAATATAGCCAGTTCTAAAATGTAAATAGACAGCAAAATGATTATTCAAAGAGCTGAAAGTCTAAGCTTTCTCTTATTGGTAACATGCTATAGTTATCATAGGTACTGCTGCTTGATTACCTGGTGTGTTATGGAATTCATATGCATAGACATATGTAATATTTCTTGATGAAACTCCCAAACTAGGCAAATTGAATATAACAGGAGCCTGTGAGACATCACCAACTCCTAAAGAGAAAATGGTGTGTTCACGTACCAATTAAACCAGACTAGCGAACTTGCTGACACAAAGTGTAGCTTGAAAAGAGGATCCTAAGCACCCAAGTCTTACAGCCACTGTTGCTGGGGGGAAAAAACTGAGTTAGGGTTACCTGGGATAAATACTACAGACAAGCTGTATTACCATACACACTTTGGTATTTACACTCGACTTGGAAAGTTAACTCAGGAAAAGTTAATGTGGAGCAAGGTCATCACAAAGCTTTTCCCAAGAAAAGTCACAGACAGAGAGGGAAGAGTGCCCTGGCCTGCCTGCATGAGCTTCCAAGCAGCTGGGACTTTCTTTAGAGCTCACTTTCTTGCAGAATTTTTCACAAGCTTACTCTGAATTACTACTCATCTTTTGCGACAAAGTGGCCTAGCACTTACCACTTAAATTAGGTTTATTTACAAACACAAATAATCATATAATGATTATGATGATGATGATGATGATGTTGTTATTTCACCATGTTTTTCTATTGTCTGTCTTTGAATGAGAAGCGTACGTGGTTTGCAGATCACTCTGGTGGAGGTGTACTGCTGTACCAAGCAACACATCGACAGAACATTATGCGAGGAATAACCTGATTCCATGCTGAAACCAAAATTTTGGACTACCAAAAATATTACTAGCATAGTGGCGAGAGTCACGGCAACAGGTTACTTTATCTCAATCCCAGGGAGGGGGAGCCCCATAGTGAGGAGAACTACGATGTATCCAAAAAAAAAAAAAAAAAAACATCGTAAGAGATAACAGCAAGAAACTTTGCTGAAGACACTGAAACTGCAAGGAAATCACAACTTTGTAACACAAAATGCAACTAAGAAATTTCCAGAAAAGACAATCAACAGTTTCTAGATCATTTTGATTGATAAATGATCTTCAGAAAAAACTGTGGCCTGAATTTAATGCAGAAATCATTTATTTAAATTCTCTTGTACAAACATATCAGCCTTTTCAGAATGATTTTGCTTAGCCTAAAACTCATGTAAAACAAAATGCAAAATGTATCGCTAATCTGTAGCTTTGATCAAAGATGAAGTAGTGGGGCTGCTGCTGAGGTTGTATGCCTTTAAATCTTTGGTGCTGATGTAAAAGTATGTGCTTGCCAGTCTGATGTTTTTAATAATTGTCAGCACAGTGTCACTGGACTTATATACATCTTGATGAGAAAGTACTAAAACAGGAACTCTGCTTCTGCTTCTTAATCTGTTGTACTCACATCAAAGCCAGACCCTATATAAACAGGAAACTGGAATGGGCCTGATAATGTATCACCCTCAGGACTGAAGATTTAAAGGAGACTGGGCAGACAAACAGAGCTACAGCCACTTTTGCATTTTCACTGATAACAGGCACTCCCCAGCAGATCATCATCCTTCATGAAGCCAATAACTATAAAGTGCTCTGCAATTGCCTAAGGTTAAGTAGCTGTACCTAAAACCAAGTCTCAGCGACACTAAACTATACCCAAGTTTTCAGCCACGTTGAAGCATCAAAGGTGAAAATGTCAAAAGAGCCTGAAGTCCCATTCCCAAAGTGACTCAATTCCATCAACTTTGATTTTGATACTCGTCATCCAAATAATGAATTTGCTTTTGAACATTTAATCTCTGGCCTGCTAGATATCCAATAAGGTTCCAAAATCGAGTGTCTATAAACAACTAATTAGTGTGACCAAGAAATGAATCTTGTAAGCACTCATCTCTCGCTTTATTTTTTTTTAATTTGGTAATATGAACAGCTGTAAATTGTTCTTAGAAACAGCAAACACTTTAGTTCTGGCTTGAAAAAAGCCTACAGGAAAATACCACGCAAGAAAGAGCACAATGCCCTCAATTTTAAACAATGTTATTGGGCCAAGTGGACTGCCAGCAATGTGCACATGCCACTGCTATTTAAAGCAATCTTCCAGAGCACTGAGGGAATTCACTGGAAGGCGCTAATGAAGTGATCAGGGAGGTTTATTATAACAAGTAGGGCAAAGAGTGGAAAGGAGACTAAGTTTTGCAAAGCCCATGCTGGGGACCTTCAGAGGTGTGATACAACAGAGAAATGTGTGCTAGAACTCTAATCCTGAGTTCTTCCCTCTGGGTCACAGGGTCTTGACTTCTAAGGACACCAACATCCAATTCAAAGTGGAGAGGAAAAAAAAACAAAAACAAAACATAAACCATATCACTTTCCTTCTATAAGATAAAGTTTATGGCATAAATAAATAATAGTGCATAGTATTTCTAACAGGGGTCTAGATTACCAGCATTACAATTTCAAAAATTTACAGATACTGTGCTGTTGTGACTAACTGCACACCTAACCAGGCAGTAATATCTTTCACCAGCTCACAAAGTCATGTTAGAGTAAAAAACACAAAGCAAAGGAACTTACAGGTACAAAAACATTTTCCAAAATGTCAAACAAAACTCTACAGATGTGGTGTGCATGTTATCAAGAAGTGAGATTTTCTTTGCTTTACATCACAGTGAGGTATTCAGTTGCTCTAAAACTGTTTCTCCCCATTTCAGCTCATTAATCTGCAGTGTAAAAATAATTGAGACAAAATCTTTGCTTTTAACTAAAGGTTGAGAAGAAATACATTGGTTAGGTATTTAATGTACAGTTCCTAGATACCCACTAATAGTACTGCATTCAGTTCAAGATTAAAGTTATTTTTCCACTCTACAGTTACTATATTTATAAATTTTGTATTTCAAAGGATCACAGGATGAGTCAGATTGGAAGGCACCACAGTTGGTCACCTGGTCCAACCTCCTGGCTCAAGCAGGGTCATCCTAGAGCACATGGCACAGGATTCCATCCAGATGGTTCTTGAATATCTTGAGTGAGGGAGACTCCACAGCCTCTCTGGGCAATCTGTTCCAGTGCTCGGTCACCTGCACAGGAAAGAAGTTCTTCCTCATATTTAGATGGGACTTCCTGTGCATCAGTTTCTGCCCATTTCTTCTTGTCCTGTTGCTCGACACTGAGAAGAGCCTGGATCCACCTTCTTGACACCCTCCCTTCAAATACTTATACACACTGATGAGGGCCCCTCTCAGTCATCTCTTCCTAAAGCTGAATAGGCCCAGCTCCCTCAGCCTTTCCTCATAAGAGAGATGCTCCAGTCCCTTGAACATCTTTGTTGCCCCCCACTGGACCTGTTCAAGTTGCTCCCTGTCTCTTGTACTGAAGAGCCCAGAACTGGACACAGCACTCCAGATGCACCTCACCAGAGCTGAGAAGAGGGGCAGGATCACTTCCCTTGACCTGCTGGCAATGCTCTTTCTCATGCACCCCAGGATCCCACTGGCCTTCTTGGCCACCAGGGCACTGATGGCTCATGGACAGCTTGTTGTCCACCAGAATTCCCAGGTCCTTCACAGAGCTGCTTTTCAGCAGGTCAGCCACTAGTCTGTGCTGGTGCTTGGGGTTTTTCTTCCCCAGGGGCAAGACCTTGCACTTGCCCTGGTTGAAATTCAGAAGATTCCTCTCTGCCCATCTCTCCAGCCTGTCGAGGTCCCTCTGAAGGGCTGCACAGCTCTCTGGAGTGTCGGCCACTCCTCACAGCTTTGGGTTGTCAGTGAACTTGCTGAGGAGGCATCTGCCCCTTCATGCAAGATACTGATGGGTAAGTTATACAATACTGGGCCCTGGGGGACACCACTAGTGACAGGCCTCCAACTAGACCCTGTCACCAATCACGATCTGCTACTTAGCCAGTTCATAATCCAACCCACTATCCACTCATCCAGTCTGCACTTCCAAAGTTTCCCTATGAGCGTATTGTGAGAGGCAGTGTGAAAAGCCTTGCTGAAGGCAAGGTAAACAATATCCACTGTTCTCCCCTCATCCATCCAGGAAGCTCTTTCAACGTAGAAGGCAATCAGGTTGGTCAAGTACCATTTACTTTTAGTGTATCCATGCTGACCATTCCTGATCACCTTCTTGTCCTCCATGTGTCCTCCAGAATGAGGTGCTTCATCACCTTTCCAGGGATTTAGGTAAGGCTGACTAGCCAGTAATTCCCAGGTCCTCCTTCTTGCCCTTTTTGTTTATGTTCCATGAGTCCCACTCACAAATAGCTCCAGCTCTAAGTTGTAGCACACATCACAGACTGGAAAGCTAGAAAACTGAGGAATGCAAGGGTTCTTCCAACCATCTCTACTCACTTCTGACTACATCAGAACACTGATTTGCCTTTTACTTTCTTTTTACAGTAAGGTATGTTGGTCCAGCCTTAATTCCAGCGTTGTTGGATTTCCACAGGTTGCACTGTTCAAGGTTTTTAGGACAAGTCTCAACAACAAAAGACTAAATAATATCAAGATATGTTCAATTGCATGACAGGAGTCATAAACTCTGTTTTGTGTCTTTTCTTAAGCACATACAGAATGTTTTCTCAGCATTTTATTTAAAGATTTTTTATAGTCACAATTATTTCAAAATGCATGCAAAAACAAGTAGAAATTTATTCCTTAATCCTTAATAAAAGAAGAAATAAAGTAAGTCTGGTGGTAAAGAACAGAATGTGATAGAATGGAGTATTTGATTCAAAACTTATCTGAAGGTTTAAGAATATTATATAAGTTTACTGCCTTATTTTCTCTTACTGTGACACATATATCCTGTGTTTTCTGAGAGCACTGATGAGTCACTTAAAAATATATTGTTATTAGGTACTTGGGCTCAGCTCAAATTACTGGATCTCCTCAAAGGACAGGACAGTATCTCAGACGTGGGCAACCATACAGTGCATCATTGACTCATATATCCTTTGGGTTTGCTCCTATAAGACTTTAAGTACGTTGTTCAATGGAAAATCCCTATATACTTCCCTTTCACAATTTCTGTAATATTCTCCAATTATAGCAGACTAAGTAAAGCTTTCACTTGCTGCTTGTCACCATTGTATCTCATCTCTTTTCTCTCATAATGTTAACTAACTAACAGCATGATGGAAAAGCCAAAAGCAATTTAACTGACCAAAATCTCTTATCCAGTATAAGACGTTATCCAAGAGTAAAAGAGATCTTCTTCGGCCCTATAAGTAATAACATTTCTAGTGTCACGTTCCATCAATGAATCCCTTCCTAATTCAGGAATCTGGAAGGGGAGATGGCTTTTAAAAGCATGGTCTTTTAGAACAGAGCAGGAAGTGACTATCACTGTTAATAAAAGTCATGTCAATAATGCTCTATGAGCAGCAAGTGTATTCAAATATGGTCCTTTGGGGGAAAAAAGGAGACATATTTTTTCTTTAGCTGTTCTTGGGCTTATTTTGTTCATTATTACTGCTATTCAATAACAATGCATTTGCATTGGCTTTGATCAAAATATCCCAATTCTCAGATTTTAACATACATTATATTTTGATTTGTAAAGGGTTATTGGCATGAGTTACACTATATAAGGCAGAATTCCTTCTTTCAGTGTATCAAATATTACAAATCAACAACAGTTATGAAATTTTCCTCAGGGCTTAAGGTACTTTACTGCCAAGACCCATCTCTCAGAAGTGTAATCAGCCCTTGGTAAGAGCCAGTGTCATCTCTTGCTTCATTTTCTCTTCTAATGTGTTTTGTATCTTCAGATAATTACAGAGGCCCTTAAACATCATTCAAATGAACAGGGAGGGGGACAGAAATATCCTTTGCAAGAAATGAATTCCAGGTTGCAGTAGGATTATTTTGTACTGATATAAAATTGCCACAAAATACTGAAGAATACACCATTGCCATGTCAATTTTGGAAACACAAAATCTGTGTGTAGCATGTATGCTGTTCCACAGTAAAATTCACATGCATACTGGGTATGTATAATTAATGAAAACAGAATGTACGTTATGAACAGTACAGGAAGCAAGACACATGATAAGCACAGAACAACTTGCCAGAAAAATGTTGTAACTGTATCTTTTGCAAGCAAGCAAATTCATATTTTGATTTAAACCTTAGTTTATCAGCAGTAATTCACCTGCAAAAGTCTCAGTTTTGTGACTTTACATTTACTCATGCAGCTCTAAAAGAAAAGACTCAGTTCTTCTGGTTGACACATAGGACACAAAATTATTCAGTGGACTATGAATCACTAAAAATGACAGATGCCTGGCTGAGCATCCAAGGATAGAGTTAAAGGTCTTCCCTTATTTATAAACAAGTCAATGAGGAACGGTGCCATAGGCTTTATCTACACAAAGATTTAAAAGTGAGCTGTTAACATGTCTTAGCTAAAACATATGTTAAAAGTCTTTTATTATTGTATATCTATACTTTGATGCACCTTAAGCTGATCAAAATGTAGCATGACAGGAAATGAATCTTAATCAAGGGAAAAAGATGTACACTAGGGTATGCAAACCAGAATTCTAAAATGCATAAGTCAGAACTTGATAGCTGACTTTTTCTGTCTCCACCTCCAAGTGATTGACTAGAAAAAGCTATGGAGGAGAAAGTTCTGTTTATGCAAATGATCAGCTAAAATCCCCAATTTTGTTTACATCAAAGTTAAAGCAGTAAGGCATCACCCCATACTGTGTTAACTTCGGCTGCAATGCTCCCAATTATCTGTAAAGTAACCCTACCAAGATAGAATAATAGGAGAAAAAATCATATATGTGGTTAAAGCATATTAAATCAAGAAAACCAAAAAAACTCTTTCCAAGTTTGATAACATTTAGAAAAATGAAGTATGAAGCATTAGGAATGAAGTAAGTCCTTTGGCTCAGAAAACTGAACTATGTTCTTTGAAAGCCAGATGAATAATTTAAAAATACCAAAACATCCCATATTAACCACATTTCACTTTTCTTTACTAAAATCACAACAATGAGGTTATTTGGATAACAATGACCCAGGATCTATAAATTTCCTGTCCAACACTGGTACAAGGATGGGTACTGTTTGCATGACTGTTAAGAAGTAATGTGCAACATAATGTAGTATACACATCAGAAGGCAAAGCAGAGATAAATGAGGGCACAATGCAAAACTGAACTAAAATGATTTGACAAATTATGGCTTCATGTTCATTACCATTATTTTCTGTAGAGAATTAGGCATCCAAAAAGTTAAAAAAAAA
Organism: Corvus moneduloides; assembly: GCF_009650955.1. NCBI lineage: Eukaryota > Metazoa > Chordata > Aves > Passeriformes > Corvidae > Corvus > Corvus moneduloides. Next base: position 67,369,202 of record NC_045476.1, read on the forward strand.
TTTGTTTTCTTAAACACACATATCCATGCATATGCTTATGTACATGTATCAATACCTGTCTCAAAACACAGGCTTCAAAAACATGAAAAATGTTAGCAGCAGGCAGACCAATCCATCTATAAAACTGTGGCTGAATTTTCACCTCCTATTGATGGAGTTGTGTTATTTACTTCAGCCTGCAAGTCTATTAAATAGGCTATCAGCTCTATTTCTAGTGTACACCCTTGGACTGAAACGTTCACTTACAGTGACTCAGGCAGGAGTGGGACAATTAAAAAGTGGAGGACTTATGTCAAGGGAGGTTTTTTAGTGACACATGAGTTGCAAAGAAATGCTAACACAGCAAACAAACAAGCACAAATAATTCCTCGGGTCTGGAAGTGAAAAAGAAAGCAATGCCATTCACCTGGTGGGAAGACACATTTATTATTTCAGTATGGAATTTATTGTGGTTAATGGATGTAGACTAAGAGAAGAAAAATCAATAGAGTCATGAATGTATTCCATTTGAGAGATGTGGATTCTACTCTAAGGAAGGACAGAAAAGTGGGAAACAGATTTTAATTTTTTTAAAATAGTTTGAAAAACAGTAGCAGATTGAGTTTTACTCATGAAAATTAACTAATTAACTAGAGGATACCATCAACCAGAATCAGGATGGGGAAGCAAAAAGCAGTGCAACTTCCCTTCTGTAAAGAACCCTTAATCATCTTTTATTCATTCATTTTATAACACGACCTGCAGTCAGTACAAATTTACTAGCAGTATGCATTAAGGAAAAGCAAAAAACATTCTGTTTCCTCGCCACTGCCCATACTTCACCTTTTCCCTATAAAGAATGAGATAATGAAAACTCATACAGCTTATGACATTCCCCTTACAAATTCAGAACAGTAAAGTCTGCCCTTCTTATCGGCTTATGCGTAGTGTTATTATCTGGCAAAGGCTCTGATCAATACTGTGTTTCTTCCAGGGGAACATCAACGCAACTAGTCTCTTTTCTGTGTTCTCTGGGAGAAGCAGAACATGGGTAGAAAAATGTCAAGAGGGAATCCTAAACCTAGGCCAGGCAGTAAAACTCCCAAGGGGAAAATCATGTTTATTAAGTCACTCCTCTTGCTCAGTAAAGGTTAGCAAGCATTTCAATGAATTTCCTCTTGGGTCAAACAAAGCTGGAAAGGGAGTGGATGTGATATCACCTGACAGGCCTTGATTTTCTGATGGAAGCTACAGTAGTATTTTGGACTATCTGGTTCTGGATCTTGATTTACAATAATAAAACAACATCTCCGTGATTATTTTTTTCAAACAAACAAAAAAAGGTGTTTTATTTTATTTCTGAAGAAATTTACACAGAAGTTTGTCCAATGTTCCATCATTAGATGTGAATCTAGAGCAGGCTGACAATAACAACTGCCATGACAGCTGCAACTGTAGGGTACTGCAGAAAATTGCTTCTGTTTAACCCTTAAAAGAACTAAAGCATCTATTTATTCTTTTTCAGCCTTACAAAAGTGCATCCTGTGAGAGGCTCATTGTGTTCCTCTTAAGGAAAATAAATCCACTGTATTTACTGAGAGATGCATTCCATAGATGATCTAGCATCTCATTAAGATGATTTTATCCCATACTGTTCTGGCACACAGGCACTCACAAACAACATTTTCAATACTCTGCTCTTCAGATCTCATCACAATACCAAACTAGGTCACCCGGAATGATGGTGTGGCACATAAACAAATAGATCAGATCCAACTTTTCCCTTTCTTAAGTACCTGATATTTACAGGTATCTCCCCTGAAAAGGAAAATTTAAGAACAAAAAAAAAAAAAAAAAAAATGCTTTCAATAGCCCTTTACCAGCAGCTGGTTCCTCAAATCAAGCTCAGGTTGACAATGAGTGACAGTGACTGCCAGTCAAGGGCTGTTCGATAGGTTTGCATCACCAAAGCTCTCATTTCTAGCAGACCAGGACACAGATTTCCACCTCAGGGGGCTAAGGAGCTGCAGCTGGAATGGCTCTCACACATGAACCATCTCTACCCAAGACAGGAAAGCTCCAGGTCAGAGCTGAGGTCACTCCTGTTGAGGCGGAGAGCAGCAAGACCTATTCTTAGCACACATGAGCTGACATTTGGTAAAACCATAAAAAAGACAAGGGAGTACGTGAATACTTTGCCAAGAGGCCAAGAACCATGTCACCCGGCTAACTCATATTACAACTACAGCTCACCTCATGTTAGTTACTGCACGTTAGCTAAGATGTAGGCAAAAATACATCCATTGTCCAGGGAAGACAAGGAAGCTGAAAATTAATGACAAAATGAACTTGCTATGACATTGGCCATATTTAATTAATTTTATGAATAAACAGCCTAACATTTCAAGGGACTTCAAACTAATGTTAATGTTGAACTTAGGATCAATCCATAAGAATGCAGACGCTTAACAGCTGGCATCTTGGAAAAAAAAAGTGGTTTTATATTCCTTTGGTATTTTGCTTTGTAAAACACATCTAAAAAATTGCTTTAAATGGACAGTCATTATCACCAATGGTATTTATTTTATCTATCTCACTCTTGCTACTCAGGCAAACCTTCAGGGAGGGGGAGAGGGCCAGGAAGAAAAAGATAAAAGAAGAACAAATAGAAGCAAAGTAAGCAATAAAATATTGAACAAGGACTTCTACAGAAAATTGCCAAATATGAAATTAAATTAGTGCCAGGCGCTGTTTGAATCATCAACTCAAATTCCAAGCTAGGTTCTGAAGCAAGGTCCCTGAATGAAAAAAAAAAACCAATTTGAATTCCTTGGCCTCCACCTGTTGTAAACAGTTGCAAAACACACACCATCTTCTTTATACCTATAACTTCTGCTGAGTTTAGTAGTTCAAAAAGTCTCATTATTGCAGCAGATAAGACAGAATTATGACTCTGGGTTTAACATAGTGGAGTACCTCATTACACACTGTCATAGACATCACAGGATGCACCAGAGATTTCTTCGTCAAGGAGAAATAATGAGCTGTCCTGGCTCTACAGTCTTTTATAGCTTCCCAGATGTTTGCATTTATTTATTTATTTATTTGTTTTTATTTAAAACACCCCCCAACCTGTATCAACTAAGTAATGAAAAATAAACCTTTATCACCATAAACCTGATAAAGATCAAAATACTGAGATTGCTGACAGGGCACCATAATGGAAATAACCTGTTTATTCAGCATTCTGTTTTGATAATATGGGTTGCGTTCAGATTCCTTCCACAATTCCCTCCTCATTAACATCCTGTCCAGTTTGCTGCAGGCCATGACGTAGACCCTGATAATAGTTTTGGCATATGTTTCCTAAGGAAAGGCCCGGCCACCCTTCTCTTGAGCGGATGTCGATTGTGTTAATGCTGAAGGTGCATAAGCACCACCTCCTGCTGGGCCCAAGCCCCAGCACGCACGTGACCTGTCACTGTCACTTAATGCTAGCTACTGAAAATCATACACAGATACTACAGACCTCCTCTGTACATGGGCAATGCATGTATGTGTGTGAATATGCAGAGACACACACACCAGGCACGCACTCAAAGCACACAGAAGAGCTTACTATATCTTATACTGAAAAGAAATCACTATCTCACAGGAAGGGCAAAAAGTACCTCATGGAAAAGGCAAGTTCTTTCAGTTCTATCATCCCAGAGCCTCATATACAACTGCCAGTGATATAAGGCTGCTTTTTCAATTTTTAAGTTGTTTTTCCCTCTAAGAGATATGCAGAAGTAGCATGTGTGTCATTTTAACACAAAACCATAACAAAGTCTTCAGCAGTGATAAGACAAAATGAGTTTCCAAACACATGAGACGCATCAATTGGCATGCTGATCCTCAATAAGCATAACCAGAGATAAATAGTCAAACACTCCTCTTTGGCCTCTTCTACATAAGCAAATTAAGCAGCGCCAAGAAGTAAACCCAGACAGTACACTTTAATTGTCTCTGCAGTTCAGTTATTAGACAAGTTCTTGGCACAGGTTTGGCAGACTCCCCAGCACCACAGGGGAAAAACACTGCCCAGAGATAAATCCTGTAAGATTGGATGTGGTCACCTTCTTTTGGAGAGTAAGAGCTGTATGATTTCATCATGGGCTGTCCGTATCCTTAGTGCCAGAGGATACTCCCAGGCAAGTTTAACTTCTTAGTTCAGACACAGTCTGTCTGTCCACTGTCAAAGCAGAGCCTTGGTTAAATACAGGTACCAAATCTCTCTCAAACGTGGAACAACATCACAGCATCATTATTTCAGACTAGAATTTCATTACTTTCCCTATCTGGTGAAACAAACTATGTCTGAGCTCCATCATACAGCCCTGTGAAGAACATTTAACAGGACAATATGTAGAACAGCAAGAATTTGCCACATCAAATATTATCCTTACCCAGCATTCCCCAAAGATGAAGTAGTAACAGCAAAACTGACCCTGGAAATAACATCTAAAGGAATAGAAAGCTGTCAAAACTAAAATACCAAGCCTTACCTTTTAAAAATAATTATGGATAGACAAACATGCACATGCAAACATACACATACATGCAATTCACAACATCATAGAAATTTCTGAGCTGTTGGATGTTATGAGCACACTGCCTATGTAGGGACAGGTAATGCACTTCTGCAGGGCCTAAAATCCCCCTAAGGGAAAGGAAGATAATTAATAAGGTCCTAAAGCAAAGTCCAGAGGATGGAGTTCCCAGCTGCTTCCACTGGGATTTCTGAAACCTGTTCACCCATGCTGCACATTCTCTCTAACACCCATGAGAAGAAGCCAGAGTTTTACTCAGCAACAGTATCTACCATGCACTGCTGAACTAGAAGGCACAGTAATCTGGTGACAAAAACTACAGAAAGTCAACAAAGAGCCACCTAGGCTTTATATTCTAGATTCAAGAAAAAGGAGTGAAAAATGGAGAGCAATGTATGTCTCAGTATTTCACATTTTTCCAAGTCAAAAAATCCCCAGTACAATTTCTCACAGAAACCCAGCTTTCACTTGTCCATGCCTGTGTCCCTTCAAAACTGAAACTTTGACTTCTCATCTCCAACAAATAAAAGGACAGCTTTCTGTACAGTTCAAAAAAAGAGGTGACTTGACTGCCTCCTTCACAAATTCTTCCTAAAGAGCTGCATATCTTCACATTCTCTCATTAAAGTAATTAAACAATTCAATAGGGCAACAGATTCTAGTAAAGTTGCCAATATTGATATTACATGCTGGTCTACACTCCTAACCTGTGTTTACAAAGATTTAGCGTAGCATCAATACAAAACACAGCCAAAGTACAAATTGTCTCACTGTTGCTCCATTCTTCACTCAGTCATCCCCCTTTCCTCGCCTCACCCTTCACATGGCAGGTGAATGTGCATTGCAAAGCTTATTCTGACAGAGACAGGCCAAGAGCTATAATCTAGAGCACAAAACCCTCCTAGAAAAACAAGCAGGATGGGCATTTTTTCCTAGTACTATCCATCTCAACGGGGTTCTGAGGGCTGCTGATTTTGGTTTGTTTTTCCTAAAGCCCCATTTCATATAATCCTGTGTTCGGCAACACCCTTCCTGCTGACTTTTCTTAAAATGGCCATAGATTATCCCCAAAAGTGAAGCTCTTTTTAAGGAAAATGGTTGTTCCCTCATATCCATAATTTAGAAAGGAAATATGAGAACACAGACAGGAAGGAAAGTATGGGAAGCTACAAAGGCAAAAATGTGTAAACTATAAGTACAGAGTCTATATATAAATTCTAGACCGAAGTAAAACTCCTTATTTCAAAATACGACTCTCACAGAAGTACATGTATTTTATTGGACAATATTCACCTGCTCTTTGCAATACTGGACTCTAAGGAATTATAACTGGGAAATGTATTTTAGATACGATGCAATATATATTCAGAAGCCAAAAAGGGAAAATATTAAAGTGGGTTAACTGCAAAGCATGGTAAAGATTTGGCCTACTTTCCCCTTCATGCATGTTGCAGCATCTCTGAGGTGGCACAGAAAACCTAGTGTTGAAAGCCAGCCATGAGAAATGTCACTCATCGATGACTGTTTTGGTTATATTTCCCATCACCAAGCAGACAGGAAATGTTCTCAGGCTCACAAAAAGGCAAACAGAAGCCAGAGTTAAAAGTAGACTCCTTTTTCCCTTCCCCTACTGCACACTAATCTGAAGGACCGGAAGCCGTATGGCGATTGAGTTATTATCCAGCTACTTATTGCCTTCAGGTGGCTCCAAATTAAAAAGAAAGATTGTCAGCAGATGTACCCATCTACTCTGCCCCTTCTTCATACGGCCACAACATTATTACATTTACACCCATCTGCACACTGTAGCCAAAGGTGTGCCAGTATTTCACAATCCAACCTTTTTTTATTCTCCCTCCCTTAAGAACTCCAAGGTAAATAGTCGAGTTTAAAAAAATCACACTGTGCTTCAACACCACAATTTTTTTCTTTTTTAAAGGGATGATCCAGAGATTTATTTTCTTGAGCTGCTGCACCTGGAATGCAGCAGTTATGGCATAGATGTCTCCCCAAGAGTTCTGTCATCTCCCACATCAGCCATCTTTGCTGTAAGCACTGCAGTACCATGCCTCTGTTCTCTTCATCCATATCATCAAATGCATTTTCACTTCTATGGGTTCTAACGTCCCACTAGTCTTAAAGGAATTTTCAAAGGAAGCAGCTACTAAAATGAACAACTCTTCCAAAAGTTTAATTACATCTATCCCTGTATCTTCTTTTTCACACTTAAGACTGTAGGTGGAATTACTAGTCAGGCAGCAGGTTGTCACTAGCAGTAAACTGGCTACTTGAACAAACTAGGTACATAGAGCAAACATAAATAATAACTATCAATACCCTCTCTCATTTTGTTTTTTGTTTGTGGATATCTGAACAAAAAGAAAAAAGAGCTGTTGTTCATAAAAAAATTTTCGTAACAGATATGTGCACAGAAAATCACCACGGATTTCTTCAAATGCAACGTTTTACATATGTTAAATATATTAAATGCACAATATCTCACAAAATAATTGATGGTGCAAACTTGGTCTACTCTAACACTTGTTGGCAATTCATATTGATGAACTGCCAGATGATCAGAGGGCTGGAACATCTCTCCTATGAGGAAAGGCTGAGAGTTGGGGTTGTTCAGCCCAGAGAAGAGATCTTTTTGCAGCCTTCCAATACCTTACGGGGGCTTATAAAAGGAAGGGAGAGGGACTTCTTATACAAGCAGATAGTGACAGGATAAGGCACAATGATTTCAAGCTGAAAGAGGGCAGGTTTAATTAGGTATTAGGAAGAAATTATTTGCTGTGAGGGTGGTGAGGCACTGGCACAGGTTGCCCAGAGAAGCTGTTGATGCCCCATCCATCAAAGTGTTCAGGGCCAGGTTGGATGGGGCCCTGAGCAACCTGGTTTAGTGAAAGGTGTCCCTACCCATGGCAGGTGGGTTGGGATGAGATGATCTTTAAGGTCCTTTCCAACCCTAACCATTCTATGCTTCCATTTCATATCCACTTTACAACATGAAAAAATTGTGTACACATCTGTAGGTGTAGCATCTCAAACTCACAAACTCATTGGCTTACTTATGTTTTCATAACCTTGTGGGCTAATTTGCAAGAGCAGTAAAATGCAAAAAAACAAGCACTCAAAATACATCCAGAACACTAACTTCAGGACATCTGAGTGTAACCTTTTCTCTGTTCACTCATACATAGAGGTTCACCACAAATAACTGCTAAGACTGACATTTAAAAGCATGGTCAAAAGTTCAGGATTTTTTTTGCCATGTGTGTTGAATTATTTGACATTTTCTTAATGAAAATAATGAGAATTGTTTTCTGCCTTCTATTTTTTTTTCCCAGCTGTACCTTGGTGGAAACACTTCAAAATATTGTTTTTTCTTCTACCACAGAAAAAAATTCTTTGTGCAGAAAGAAATAAAGGTAGTAGTAAAGATTGTATCAGTTGTTGCTCATTTCACAATGCAACCAGAACTATGCTACGGGGAGATGAAGCTGAAGGTTAAATTTAGGAATGCAGCAGGAGAACGTTTCAGCTGCAAATATTGATGCAGCTTCCTCTTGAACACAAACTAGAGATGACTTCATCAATACTAAAATATTATTTTTAACCATGTGAGAAACAAATACAAAAAACCATGTCAGTATTACTTCCAAGATGGACCAGTTGCTCTTTTTCTTTTAAATCTACTTTGAAACACTCTCCTCCAGGCTCAATTATTCAGTTCCCCATGTTGAAGCATCCTTAAAAATCACTTGGTGCAATTGAAGAAGGTCCATGTTCTCCATCAGAAGTGTTCTTACACTAATAAGGGCTCTGAATGGATTTGCAAGGCACTATCCAAGCCGACATGCACTTTACAGTAACACAGGCTCAGTTCCTGCTAGTATTACATGAAATTACTCCAGGGCCCAGGAATGCACATATGCGCTCAGGTTTCCCCACACATGTGAATGCATTCAGATACCTTTATTCTGAAATCCTCTTAGAGGACTTCAACAATTCATTTAAAAGGCTTGTCGAGATTTTCTGGTTTTCAATACACTTCAATCTCCCTGGTGATTATAATCGGCCCCAAGGCACACAGCTATGCTCGTAGCATTGCTAAATCCCACTCACCAACTGTAAGCTTTTTATCCTGAGGTCTAAAGAACAGGTACCTATATTTTGCACATGGGTTGGAAATTTTCAAGAAAATTTCCAAACATAGTTTGATGTTAACAAGACAAAAATATATATAAGCATGTTAATATTGTGACTCTAGAATATGTTTCTAATATTCTATTTAAAACTCATACAATTAAATTCTTACTGCTATACTTCTTGTCTTTGAATAGTGTTTCCTTTCTAAACTGTCATTGTCATTAAAATTAAATTAAACATTTACAATATGTTTTTCGAGACACAAAGAAACTATTTATTTATGCACACACTTTCATGGCATGCGCTCCGCAAAGAAAAATTGGAAAAGGCAGTATGATTCAATTTCATCATATCATTATTTAGTAATTAATAAAATGCTCCCTCTCGATTCAAATACAACTTTATGCAGTCATTTTTCACTTTAAATAAGAAGCACTACTACAATATAAATTCAGCACTTTTACACAAAGGTAAAGACAAGATGCAATTTGTCCAACAATATGAAATGCAACTCCTAACAACATCATCATGTACAGTTCAGCAAATGCTAGCACTCTGGATCTTTGGTGCACATCAGCATTCCAAATCACAGAATCCTAAAACAGTTGTGCTTGTAAGAGCCCCTAAAGATCATCTAGTTCCAACACCCCACCATGGGCAAGGACACTTTCCACTAGACCAGGTTGCTCAAAGACCCATTCAACATGAATGTTGTCAGAGATGAAGCATCTACCACTTCTCTGGCCAACTTGTTCCACTGTCTCATCATTCTCATAAAAAAATTTCTTCCCTAATACCTGATCTCAATCCACTCTCCTTCAGTTTGAAGCCATTTACTCTTGTCCAACCACTACAGGCCCTTGTACAAGGTCCCTCTCCAGCTCTCTTGCAGATTCCCGTTAGGTACTGGGAGTCTGCTCTAAGGTCACCCTAGAGCCTTCTCCAGACGGAACAACCCCAACTCTCTCAGTCTGTCTTCATAGGTGTTCCAACCCTCTGATCATATGTGTGTCTCCCTCTGCACTTGCTCAAACAGGTCTGCATCCTTCTTATGCTGGGGATCCCAGAGCTGGATGCAGCACTCCAGGTGGGGTCTCACTAGAGCAGAGTAGAGGGGCTGAATCACCGCCTTTAATCTGCTGTCCACACTTCTGTAGATGCAACCAGAATACGGTTGCCTTTCTGGGCTGCATGCACACATTGCCGGCTCATGTTGAGCTTCCTGTCACTGAACGCTCCCAAGTACTGTTCCTCAGGGCTGCTTTCAATCCATTCTCCAACCACTTAGCCTGTATTTGTGTCTGGTATTGCCCCGGTCCAGGTGCGGGACCTTACATTTGGCCTTGTTGAACGTTGAGGTTAGCAAGGCCCACCTCTTAAGCTGGTCAAGGCCCCTCTGGATGGCACCCCTTCCCTCCAGCATGTTGACTGCACTGTACAGTTTGGTGTTGTCAGCAAACTTGCTGATGGTGCTCCAATTCCACTGTCCATGTCACTGACAAAGATGTTAAACAGTGCTGGCCCCAATGCCAACTCCTGAGGAACACCACTCATCACTGTCCTCCACTTGGACATCGAGGCATTGATTGCAACACTTTGAGTGGAACCATCCAGCCAATTCCTTATTCACCACGTGATCCATCCATCAGATCTGTGCCTTTCCAATTTAGAGATGATGATGTTATGTGTTATTGTGCAATGCTTTGCACAAGTCTAGGTAGATGACATCAGTTGCTCTTCCCTTACCCACCAATATGGTAACCCTGTCACAAAAGGCCACCAAGTTTGTCTGGCATGATTTGCCCTTAGTCAAGCCATGTTGGCTGTCACCAATCACCTCTTTATTTTCCACATGACCTAGCACAGTTTCCAGGAGGATCTTTCCCACAATCTTGCCAGGCACCAAAGTAAGACTGACTGTCCTGAAGTTCCTCATGCTCAGGTCTTCCTTTTTTCCCTTCTGTTTCCCCTTTTCCAGTCAGTGACAAGTTCACTGGACTGGCATGGCTCTTCAAATATGATGACCATTTGCAATCATTTGTTTGCAAATTTGCAATTTTTTCAGGCCCTTTTAAACCCCTTCCCTATCTCTCGTTGAAGTTACTCTGGTCCTATACTTTGAAATTAATGGACTGTAAAACAGATAGTTGGGTATGGGAGGTGATGGTAGAATGAACAGATACTGGGTGCAGAAGGTGACTGATGAGCTGAAGCAGTGTTCAACCTGTTGCACATTGGGACCCACGAGGTCCTGCAGTACAACTAGACATTTTAGAGATACTATTATATTCTCTTCCTAAAGCATGTATTTGCCACAGTACTAAGGCTGAGAAAACCAAAGATATCGAAGAGTCATCGTCGGACAGAACCTCTCAAGGCAATCTTACCCCACTACTCCAGTGACCCACAATTCAGTGATCCTGAGTTGGCTCTTGGGTAGCCCTAGGTCCTCCTCCCAGAAAAACTCTTCTGTTGAGGATATGTTGCCTATCGTACTTTCCTCCCCGCTGCAACACAGCCTCAGTGCCAGGGGATTAGATGAGCTGCTTGAATTCCCTGAGCTTCACAAGGGGAGGAGGAGCTGGCCAGAAATGGTTGGCTCTTGGGTCTCTCAGAGGAAAGGGGAAGGGGGATTAAAAACCCCACCAATGAGTCAGTTGTTTCTTCTTACTGACAGTATGCAATATTCCTATAAATCCATCATCTGCAGGACAAGACAATTACCTGAAGAGCTAAAATGCACTCTCAGGTCACGAGCAAGGCTGAGATATCTAGGTAATATCAGAGGCACAATTACCTACAGAGAGGAAGCAGCCAGAAAGAGGATGATAAGTACCAACAATTTGCTTATATAACAACAGGGGACAGAGAGCCATATATCTTGAGCAAAATAGCATCTTACTTCTTCCAAGAAATTGAACTATAATCTCAGCTGACAAAATACAAACTTCAGAGTATTATTTCAGCATGAGGAACAATCTTACTGCCAACTTTGCTTCTGTGTTCTGTCTGCCTCGCTTTCCAGTTGCTCTGGTCAGCTGTTCAGAGATGCTTAGGCAGAACGTGTTTGAGGAGGGACTGGAAAGACTGCTGTGATAAAACTGGTGTGAAGTATAGGTCTGTGTTCATTGCCTCCTGTGGAAGTAACAGGATTAATTATTGAGCTGCTCATGGCCTTTGAACCTTAAGGGTTATGATCTGAACAAGAATACACCCTGTCCCTGAAGTTCACTGAAGTGCAGATGCTGAAGCTATGAGGCCAATTCCCTTCCATAAAAGCAATCAAAACACCCTGATGGCACCTGGTGAATATTAAAGGCAGCTTTGGTTTCAAAGTCAGAAGCCCTTGGGAAAAACAGAGGTCACATTTGTCAGGTCACTCTTTGCTCTCCAAACATTGCTTTCCTCCTTTCTTTCTTTATGTTTTCATTAACACTATCAAGCCTGACAAATATTTTCCTTCTTTTTCCATTTTCTTCTCCCTCTCTCCCTGTCCCCCTTGATTTCTTCCACCATCTGTACCAGCCTATTCTACCCTTACCCTGTGAAAATTTGATAAGAGAGTGAGCTCATTTGTATGGTAAAATAGCAAACCAGGGCTGGTAAAGCCAAGCACGCTGCATCGGTTTTATTACCATCTCATGGTCGCTCTCCTGTGCTTCAACCTGTCAGTCAACATCCATGCAATGTTATTTGATTGCATAGAAAGCAATTCCTGTACCCTAAAGCACAGCCACCACCACCCATGTGGCTCCTGAGTGCGAAACAAGCAGAGAACAGCTTTTATAGGAAAAGCAAAAAAACATTGACACTGAAGCAGCTGGTCTAGGAGTTTGTTTTCAAGAGAGGTTATTGGCAGAAAAGAAAAATAAAGCAGTGGGGAAAGAGAGACTTCTCCCTACAGGGAGATTCTTCTCAACAGTTCAGCGGTCATTGAGTTCACATCCTAAGCCAGAAAGACTCAGACCTCTTTCACAGATGTCACGCCAACCAAAACTTACGTAACATAGCTGAAGATAGTCTCGTTATCTATGTAAGCTACACTCGTGGCAATACTCACTTATACACTTCCAAAGTCATTACATTTCATCACTAAATAAAACAGTGTTTCAAAGCTGGAAATACCTTGTAGAAGTCAGAATTGCTCTACTGCATCTAACAACTCTGCACAGCAGAACTGAAGCCACCTCCTTTCATGGGTCTAGGCATCTATGCCTATTATTATCTGTTGGTGAAATGGAACAGCATGAACACTGTTGGCATGGCAATATAGGGGGAATTTGTTCCCAAGTAGGCACTTACCCTGTAATTTTAATATGTCTGTGAATACACTTAATCAGGAAGGCGACAGTATTCTAATGGATGAAAAAATGCTTTTTTTTTTCTTTAGAAAGGATTGCTATAGTGATTAACACCACTCCTGAAAATCCTGCTATCTCTTGCTTACATGTAAAGATAAAATAATTGAATAAGCTCTTTAATTTAAATTCTCTGAGTTTCTTCATACACTTGTTCATAAGCAAGGTTTAGACTGCAGCTGGAAGGATGGTACACATGCATCCTGTCCTCCAGGCTCTGAGAGGGCAGCCTGCTACAGGCAGGTTGAAACACACCTTAAACTTAATTTGTGGAGATATTTAAGTTTTGAGATCCCTCCCACAAATAGTGGAGACATCATTCTGCCAACAGTCTTAAGAGCATGCCCAGGTCTGGAGGCACCTACCATCTCCACAGTCCTCGGATGTCCTCCTCTGCCCACTGGCATGTGTTACAATAATTTGATCCAACATACTACATCTGCTTAGCAAAATAAGGGCTAATACAGATATCCTATAGAAATCACCAGAAGGTGACACTGAATTCCTCTCTCATATGTGCTCATACAACCCAGAGACACTGTACCGAATTCCCAGGGGCAAATTAAGCCAGTGATGCCCTTCCACACTTACCTGGGCACAAACCGAAGTGCAGACTATTTTCACTATATACAGTCAATTTATTTACAGGTAGGTGTTGGTATACTACAAAACACTGAGATACCAAAATAAAAAGGCTGGGTAGGGTGAGTCTGCATTTATTCTGGGTTCACCTTTTGGAAAACTAAAACAAGGGGAACTACTGGTGCTTAAAAAAACCCAGTATTAAATAGACATGAAAGCAGTAGCTTTGCAAGAACTTTTCCCCACAGCATCTGTCTGTCCTTCAAAAACTATCCAAAGTTTTGGTCATGACTGATCTAGCCAACTCTTCTTTTGGCTGAACACAGCCTTGGTTTTCCCTCTCTCCCTCTGTTTATAACTGGTTGACACCTTAAAGAGCATGGCATTTTGCAGGGGGTGTTACATGGGGATCTGCAACATCTTCTAAAATCATTCTCCTCATTTTTTCCATCTGTTCTACCCCAAAGCACCTGTGAGAGAAAAGGATGGCTATAGGTGGTCTGAGTGTTGGAGCTGTACGTTTTGCACCACAATTTATTTCAGGAGGTAGACCTGATGTACACAGAACACAGGCCAGGCACTGGAGGTTGCCCCATGGCAATGTGACAGTCATCTGATGTCACCATGAGCTCACACACCTGCCCCAACAGTGCCAGGGGCTGAGGGCTCTCCCTGATTGATGTGTGCAACTGCTCACGGGGCTGTGTGGGTGGAGGATGTGGGCTGGCCCTGGCACCACACCGACCTGAACTTCCCTCTGACACTGCACAAGGAGACAGACCAAGACTCATACCTGCCCACCCACACAGACAAGCCAGCAGATATAAAAATACATGACCTTAAAAAACAGCGCACAATCTCTCCATTTTAATTTTTTTCCCCCTTTCTCACCAGCACCAGCTCTGCAGACTCAAAATCAAGTTACACACACAAACGGGGTTGGCCTGTTGCCTTCACCACATTTGCTACCACACTCCTATGGCCACCCTCCTAGAAATTCCCTCAGATATTTCTAACTTCCCACTTCTCTATTTAATTCCAAAAATAAAAAAGGGGAGGTGGGGAAGAAAAAAGAAAAAAAATTGCACTTCTGTCTATATGAAAAGTACAAGTTTGGCTTAAGAAAGTATCTATAAAGTACAGAAGGACCAACTTCTCAAGTTTACAAAAACAACCACTTCTACCACATATGCTCACCTATCTCCTGAAAGGAAATTCACTGCTCAGAAACCTGATATGCCACATGCTCTAATTAAGGGAAAAGGAAATAGGTTTCAGTCTCTCATGCAAGGGCCAATGAACATAAGTCACTCGCCTAAAACCATGAAAACACTTTGAAAAGAAGTAAAACAAACATTCTGCTAATTTCCCAGATGTATTTCCAGCAATGTTTCTGATATAAAGGCAACGGGTAGGAAAGAGGAAAATAATTTAGTGATGTGGAAAACATACCTTTATAATCCATCCTCAGCCCATTTTATGCATTTGTGATGGAGGGATTTGCTCCTCCCTGCTTTAGCAGGGCTCCCAGGGTGACACAAAATGGACAGTGTCACACCTCAAAAAACCTACTTTCTGAGAAGCATTGTGGTTGTCTGGTCACACTTATTTCTGTAACACCTCTTAAATGCTTAGGTAAAGTTAGCAAGAGTCAAGGGATACACAGCCCAGTAAGTCTTCGTTTACCTCCTGAAGCTTCAGGAAGCAAATATTCCTCCCCCAAGTGTTTAGGAAACACCAAGACCTCCTTCACATTGAAAAAACTCTGACTGTGGTGTAACCTTGTTATTTTGCTTGCTTCCAACCAGCTTAGTGATGTTGAGTATTCATCACACTTGTACCAAAGAAGGAGAAAAAAAGGCACTAGCTAGAAGTGTAATTTACGCGCACATTTCCAGTTCCACTGAGCATCACAGTTATCCGCCCGAGTGTGGCCCCTCTGAGCTCACCTACAGCACTGAAAGAAGGCGGGTTCTGAAATTAGGGATTGGAACCAAGGGTTGTTCATTAAACAAGCCAGCTATGTTTTTTTCCAAATCTAGAGACTTCTAAGAACACAAGTTCTTCAGTGTGAATGCACTTCATTTTATTTGGCCAGTGAAATTGAAAAGGAGACAGTGACAGGAAAGGCATTATTAGTACAGAGATAAAACCTGAGCACTGTCATTTCTGATGCCAAGAGATGGCCATGCATTCTTCCGCCCCTTCTGCCTCAGAGTCAGCTACAACACCAATTGAGATGCAAAGGTACAAATAAGAAATGTAACTCTTCTTATCTATTATATTCCACCAATGTTACTTCAGCGTAAAACATGCTGTTCTTTAGATGCGAATGCTATGGGAGATCTAGCCCCTTCCATCTTGTTTTGCAAATTACAAGGCACCTTCAAAAACAAAGTAAAAGCTAGCTTCCTTTCTCAGGGTGTTTTATTTGTTGATCATTTCCTGGGAAAATGCTAAACACTTCTGTTGAAAAGCACTGATCTGAAAATACTTTACTGCTATGGGCTATGTTACACAAGAGAAAAAGAAAAGAACTCCAGAATCCTTACAGGCTGTGCCTATGCAATATCTTCAGAGGAACTGCAATGTTTTTGTACCTTTATGTATCTTAGCACTGTTCACAGAAAAAAAGACATAATTCTATCTGGATTAAAATTATGTTGAGAACAAATCAATTATTATCATATATATTATTATTATTATTATTATTATCAGCAGCAGTACTAAACCAATTTTTATACAGCACCTTTTTATTCACAGAACCCAGGGCACCTTACTTATTGTTCTCATTTTACAAATGTAAGACCTCGGGAACTTTGAGATGCAGTTTCTTTATTAACGTCATACAACATGCCACTGACAGACCCTGGGACACAGCACAGGCTCTGCAATCCTTCCAGATGGTAGGCAAAAAAGCTGGATACCCTGCTTTTTTCCTTCTTCTAATTTCCATCTCTGCCTCTGTGTATTTTGATCTGCCTCATTCAGCACTTAACATAGCACTGCTTCAAATCCTGGCTGTCCAGGAACACAACTGCTTTTTTCTCTAGAACTGCCCTGCTTTGTGCAACACTGAACATCTACATGTACAAACACAGTCAACCTCAATTTGTGCCTGAAGAGTTATCCTCCCCCCTGCACTGACTAGAGTGCATATTTGGAAAAATGAGATGAAAAGTTACTCAAAAATTTGTGATAATACCCTGTCTTTTTTCTGGCAGGGTAAAAACATTACCTACTACTGCAATTTCTTCCCCTGGTCAGAGTGCATAATGTCAAAATCGTATCTACAAAAGTAGCATTCTAAATCATTTGTATTTGTCATGTATCCATTCTCCCTCTAAGACAGCAGCACCTTTGCCTCTCACCCTCAGATGATCTAATAAATGCAGTCTTAGAACTGACAAAAGACAGCAAACATGTCAAAAAAAAAAAAAAAAAAAAAAAAGTCCAAGCCACAAAGAGTCACACATTTCAGGAATAATAAAAAAGCCCACAGTGATTCCTCAATGGCAGATGGTATCGGTAGAATGTCATAACCATCTTTTTTCCCCCCAGCTCCATTTCATCTTGAATACCTGGGACAGCCAGAACTCCCTTTAACAGAGCAGAAATTTCCCTGCCAGCTACAGCTGTTGAAAACATGAGCCAATCAGTCCAACATAGCTGGAAGAATTATAACTAATTAAAGGACCTTCGGCTACCAGCTACACATATTTTCACTGCAGAGGTACCTCTGGAAATGGAAAAGTTGTACAAGTCTGGCCTCCTGCAACTCGAGTGAAGCAAGCAAGAAAAAGCATCCTTTAATCCCACAAAAAAGTTCTATAATTTGCAGTGTGAACTCCACAAGGCCTTTGCTTACATTGCATTGTCTTTTTCCTGCCCTTGCAAAATTTCCCATGCCCGACAGCAACTCCAAATTATGAGGCCCCAATATGTCGGCACAATAGAGTGGAGGATGACTGAGTGGATGCAGTAACCAGTGCCCCCAGCATGCCCAGCCCTACACAACTCTTCCTAAGCCAGGTGTTTTCCTTTCATGGAAAAATGTCATCAAGCTGGAGAGTAGCAAACACTGTGGTGTTTCACCTTGTGGCTAATAGCAGGTTTTCCTGTAGCTGGGAATTCAAAGCAAAGGGTATGAGAAGCAGGAGATCTTTTAAAGCTCCTCTGCCTATAGTTTGCTGAACTTTCATTTTTGAGATAAAATGTAAAAGTTTCCTCATCTATTCATCTACTAAAAAAAAATCAACCAACTCAAGTTCCTGCATAACTGCAATACCTAGTACTTTGGAAGTACTTCCCTAAAGCTTCATTGTGCGTTTTCTGACAATTAGCACAATAAATCATTTACAAGCTTTTTCACACTCAGAAATAAGTATCAGCTATTCAGACACTAATCTGCAATTACTGGTGGCAGGACAATAAACACCATGTGAATTGCCTTGCTAAGCAATAACCAAATGGAATGGATCAAATAATTATCTTACATCAAACACATAGTCAGCTTCCAGCTCATATTCTTGTTCATGTCTCTGCACACTCTCAACACAGAAGAAATCTCGTCTTTTAAGTAAGTAAACAAACACATAAAGGCACCAACTAAATTGGAAACTCCATGGAGTCGACAGATCTCATCATTTCTTTTTTTTTCCCATAGCATTTCCTTTCTAAACTGAATTTAATTCATTTGAAAAAATATAAGCACAGAGTATCTTGAACTCTCCGGAGGAGGCAAGTTGCTCAGTCATGACTATGCTACTCCTTAGGCCTGGTTTTAATTTGACTTAAACCAATTTATTAGTTTGATTTAAAGCAAAAACAGAAACCTGATAAGAGTGGATGCCACAGTACTAAATGTCTTTCTATTAAAACCAGCAAATATAAATGCATTTTAAAGAAAAAGAACTCTCCTGTCTTGAGCTAAATACAATGTATAAGGAGTTAAATTTACAACAATAAACCATTACATTTTTTTTTCCCCCCAAAGGCAAGACCTTGTAATCAACCCTCAAGGAAAATCATCAACTTCCACATTGCTCAATTTTCTGTCCTTGAGACATTTATGGCAAAAATAAGCCCTGTGAGGCCCTACAGTGCAGAAACGCCCAAGTGCAGGTGTGTCTATGGATATTTGTCTATTTTTTTTTCAACATTTCCACCCTGTGGCTGCTTATCTAGACCGCCCTCTCCTTTCTATATTAATCTCTGTTTATTCTCCTGTTTGGCAGTGAGAAAAACACTCACACACTCCTGTTTATGGTCCTCTGGATCCTGCCTAGTAGCTGTGCTTTGACTCAACAAATTTCAGGAAAGTCAGTGCTGAGAAGAAATGTGCAACTTCCCAGCCACATCGCTCTGGAAGGAAATGAGCTGTGCTCTGTAGGGAAAAGGAAATTGCTTTGGAAGTCTAGACCGAACCCTTCCTTTTCCATCCCTCCTCTTGTTTCCCCCTTGAATATATTTAAGACAAAACAAAAGGAAGCCGAAGAATGAACAAGAATGATTGGGCAGAGTTTCCATCTCTGTGTGTAATAAAAACACAGGTTGATGTGGATTTAAACACTGGCAAAACATCAGCTAGAGGAAAGGTAGGAGAGAGACAGCATTACAGAAGCACCTCAGAGACAAGGGTGTTGGCAGCATCTGTTATAGAAAAATGGGAATCAGCAATGTGGTGAAAGGCAATATACTGCAGGCAGCCACTCTGATCCTCCTCCCAGGCAGGATTTGTCTTTAGAATGCAGTAATGCAGCTGCTGATCTAGTTGCCTAGGATTGTGACAGTGAGAGGGAAAAGGCTGCAAGGTATTTAGTAAATTTCCTCTCTTCCCCCAAACTGAAGACAGAGTAAGAAAAGCAGGTGTGAAATAGGATTGGAAGTGCAGAGAAGCTTGAAACAATCAAATGAACTCAGGTGAATTTCAGAAGAAGCCCATGGAGACTCTATGAACAAAGACACAGGTCAGAGAGTCTGACCAACAAGGCCTCAATTTGGCAGGGAAGGCCAGCAATAAAAATAATGAAACAAAAATATTAGGAGTAAAATATATAAATGTATTATAAAAGAAAATCAAGAAATCACCAGTTAAGCTTGGTACTATTTGATTCAACTGTGGTCCAGAAAACACAAGAGCAAGCTAAGAGAATTTTCCTGATTCAAAGAGCAAAAGAGTGACCAAGGGCTCGGAAAAAGAAGTTTCTGGGTAGAGAGGAAAAATTATCAAGGTGGAAAAAAATTCTGACTGTAAATTTAAAAAATACTAAATTTTATGGCAGAGGAATTTTTAAAACAAATCTGCACAAGGAGCACCAAGGAAAGCAATACTATGAAGGAGAAAGCAAGAAAATACAGGTGCCTGTTGGCATTTAAACTAAACTGCAGCGTGGACAAGCATCAAGTTTCACTAGCTTCCTTTATTTCCTGCTTAAATGAAAGGATATCTTTTGTTTGAGTTTGTTCGGTTTTGATAAGAAGCAACAAAAGGGGAAAGAGTGGGAAACCAATCCATCATAAAATTCTCCTGGTGCGCACCTTGGGAATTTTGCACCATTTGAGTACTCTGAATTCCTTCTGCAGAGATTCACTGCAGCTTATGTGACCTTCCCTCAAACACACATATAGGAAAAGGAAACCAGAGATACATCAAGAGAACAGTGGGGACACAAGATCACAATTTTCTCGTGGTCAGGGCTCAGGCATTGCCCTTGGTCTGTCGTCTCACAGAGATGCAAACCAATACACACGGCACCACTCTCAGCGCTTTCTGTCCCACTCCCTATGGACAAAAAATGAAAAGGCAACACTTCGAACCACCCTTTAGCCCCTGCTGGCACGTCTCCATGTGGAGCAGGGGAGAGGAAAGGGAAGCAGTGATGGGACAACGTATCAGCCAAGAGTTCACAGGGAGGAGTGCTGCAAATGCCTGCTAAAAAATACACCACTCATATCCTGAGACTATACTGGCCTACAGTATGTGCTGGAGCTTAATGTTGGGTTATTAGTTGTGCTACTTTCCAGTCAAAAAGAAAAAGAAAAAATAGGAAAGAAGGGTTTGATTTTGTTTTGTTTCCGACCAAGTGCAGGAAAGAAATTTTATTCCTTAAGGAAAGTTCTCAGGAGTGGGAATGAATGTGAGGATTGTATGTCTGAATCATCCTGTTAATTCCCTAAATCCCACACCATGTGGATTTCAGATAATGTTTTCAGCTAGGAAACTTTAAAAAAAAAATTTCAATTTCTTTTTTAAAAGGAAAAACCAAACCAAACAAACAAAAAAAAAATCAAAACAAAAACCAGACAAAACAAAACTAAACAAAATAAAAAAGAAAAGAAAGAAGTGGTTTAGAGCTCCTCCCATTCTAAATCACAGTTGGACCCAGAAAGACCAGTTTTGTTTTTAAACAAAGTCAGCAAATTGCCCCTAAGCTGGTCGATTCCAGTAATTGGCATCAGAGTAATAACAGTCACTCAGTCGGTTTCCCCTTTGCCAGACCAAAAATAACCATTCAGCCAAATTCTTCCCAAAAGTGTTTATTTCAGCTAAAGAAAGTACAGTTAGGTTGCAGACACATCTTTTTCACAGCTGGAAAATGAACACCTCTATACATAGCGTTGTTTCCACACCCCTCTCTGTATACCCAGAGTTACCACTGTCCATATTAGAGAAAAAAATAACTAAAAGCATCTCCTTCCTGCCTTTCTTGTTAGGAAGAGCAGCAACTGAATTACTTTTATCAGATGCTGCCTGTAAAATATAGCCTTTGTATTGTTTCCAGCATGCTTGTAATGCACTACAGGAAAAATACTCATTCACCCTACAATCATAGGAAAGTTATTGTGATTACAGGGACTAACAAATCAATATAACAGCACCTTTCATATTTATTTGAAGCAGGTACATAGTTTCATCCACCTAAAAAGCATAAAATCATCAAAATCATGGTAAGTTTTCCAGATGTTAAGTCAAAGCACTCCGAGTGAACCGACTTGGACATGCCAAGTGGTAGCCACAACATTATTTAGTGTACTCACAGCACAAAGAGCCTGAAGTGCAGTAGTGTGAAGCTTGATCTGCACAGTCCTTCCAAGACACCCCATCACCAGGACACTGAGGATGTTGCTGGGAGCAAGGACTGTACAGCAGTATTGGCCTTGACAGCTGGTAAAGAGTGATCCATCTGAATCTCCTAAGAGAACAGAGACATTACATACAAGAGATTTGAACAATAATAATTTAGAACCATTAAAAACAGGTATTTCACATCACTGTGGCTACTCATGTCGCCTCCAAGTCCTTCCACTCTTCAAGAACAGGAGAATCACACCTCAGTTTCATCCCAACAGATATAAACCAGCATTTTTCCCAGAGCCCAGAGCTTGGAAAGGAAATTGGTGCCAAGGTTGGGCGTAGGAGAATAACATGGAGTTCACAGACATTACTGCTTCATAACTTGAAAAATTTAGCTTAGTGAGTCTACTGGAACAACAACATTAACTAAAAGGAGCAGCTGAAAACATTTTTTCTGCCCATGGTCACTCAGCATGAGACAACAGAAGGAAACAACAAGGAGTCATCTTGACATGGGATGGAGCAAAATCTGAAGGAATACTGGATATAAACCCCAAGAGACAAAGGCCAGAGTAAGATACTGATGAATCTTGATGAAGTCACATCCAAAAGGAATTGATCTTTAAACTCTGAACTCTAAAACACAACACATTTCTTGAATTACATAGCTTTAAGTTAGCTTTAAAAATGTATTCAGAAACGAAACATTTCCATTTGTTAAAATTCCTCTTGTAAAAATGGATAACATGGCCACACATTCAATACAAATGGGACAATATGGTGGCTGGTGTTGCATCTACAGAACTGCATTTGTGTAGACACGTATGTACATGTACGCACACAGTATAAGCTGATTCTATCTACACACAAACTATGTAAGGTTTGTTTCAGACCTGAGAAACGGCCTGTGCTTCCAAAAGATAGTTTTCTCCATTAGTTCATCTAATAGAAGACATTTCCTCTCTGATCCACATGGTGTTACACACACTACTTCCATTGTAGTGGTATTTGCAAACATACACCACACATTTATTCCCCTCTCCATCTTTTCAATTGTTTGACCTACATCAGTTGATTGAAAATAATTACTCAGTACCAGCTCATAAAAATACAGTATCTACACAAAAAAAAAGCAAAAAAGTAAGGTGTTCTTCTTACTAACCCACTTGGCTTCCTAAACAGCACTTTAAAAAACATGTATTTAATTTTCCTGCAAACAAAACAGTAGTATTTATGTTTTGTACATAAGCAAAGGATAAAACCTCCACAATGCAACTCTCTAAAGCCCCGTAATTTACACTCTGGTGTCATAAACTAGCAATAAAATATTACAGAGATAGCCATAAAATTGTGATCCAAGTTCTTTCTTTTCAAAATCTCTGCCTCAACTCAGCTGTTAGAGTCTGGGCAGAATTATTTACATTTAATCAGTGGCAAAGTTCACATGTAGTCTGAACTGTTCCAAAGTGTGCCCGTTTTCTCATGGAGCCTCCCAGCTCAGGCTCACCCCTGTGCCTGGAAGGGGCTGGACATTTTGCTGCAAATGCTTTCACCTAAAGAGGTGTCTATCACTGAACCCAAAATGCTCAATTTGAAATAACATGGAAGTTTGGGGCAAGGCAAAGAAAGGCAGGGCTCTCACTGAACTTTCAGGTATATTTCTGGTGGGCTGTGATGGATGTGGAATTTGGGGGCTGGCCTTGTAGCAGGGCTTGCCTTAGCTCTCTGGATTTCACTGATTCCATAGCCTGCACCTCTGGGGTGATTGAGCTCTGCACCAACCAAACCCAAAATTTCCCCCACATATCTGAAACACGATAATCTGTGAAATCTTCAAGTCTTACCCATGAACAGATCCAGTGAATCTGAGAGTGGAAACCAGAGGTAGATCCCCTAGGATCTGAGTCCTGCCTTACCATTTGGGCTGCCAGAAGCCATTATCCCCAGGCCCAGAGGTGTCCAGGGCAGCTAGCATCAGCTCCATGGGCATGGATGATATCCCAGTGCCTCAACGGGAGGTGCTGTGCCTGCCTTATAGGCTGTGATCCAATTCCAGCTACTACTAGACAGTCTCTGTACAGGAGATGTGTTTGTTTTTGATCTCTCATTTTAAGTTTCAGGTCCAAATAATAAATTAAAAATACCACTCCAACTCAAATCAGACTGAAAACTAAAGTTGAAAACAAACGAGTAAGGTGTCACACAGACCAGAAGGCTTATGTCAACCTGTTCTCTAACAGGACAAAGTAAATAAGAGGAAGTATAGAACAATCCACATTCATAGGATGCTCCACCAGAAATCAAAAGTTACTTCAAAAGTTACTTGAGGTTTAAATCAACACTCATTGCAGTCAGCTGGAACTTTGCATATAGGAAGATGAGACATCGCAGAAGATGAAGCAGTGAACTCTGACAATTCAACATACTATTACAGAAAATACCAAGTCTAGATCTCATAGTAAGGTGTTTAGACCCAATCCACAAGGAGCAGAGTGGTTATGTTTGTAAGTAACTCACAATCAGTGAGAGATTTTCTTTGATTCTGCTGTTGACCCATTGAACTGGAACAAAGACATTTGTCTATTACAGCAATGACTTATCAGTAGAGTATTACAATAAGTGAGCGGGTGTCATACAATGGAAAAAAAGCACGGCAAAGTGGTAGACATCGTTACATAAAATGCTAAGGCAAAAGCTTGAATTTTGGTCCTCCTAATACTCATTCCTTTACTTGACTACAGGAAGCAGGCTACAAAACACAACTCTGTCCAGTGAGAAATATTACAGTCAGGAAGTGCATAACAATTAAATTACTCTCATTGCTTCTCCTTTCAAAGAAAAAATTCATTTTACCAAATATATATATTTTTTCATCATTTCCAGATGACTAAGGTTGTGTCATTTCTTTAATTTATTTTAAGGTTACAAAAATGTAAACAGTCTGCTAGCATTTCCTTGACAAGACAAGCATCAGTGATGACCAGATACAGATTTTAAAAGGTTTTCCTGCATGCTTCACAGGCACATGGTGTGGTTTTGTTTTTCAGTTGCAGGTTTTACTCAGCTTGGAAATCAGCATAGTCAGTATTTCAGGATATTCAAGATTCCTGGAAACCTCTAAAAACCATAACGTGTCAGGCCCTGATTTGGGAATGTACCTACCTGTTTCACCTCAAGCACAAGACCTCACATCTTCATTACACAAAACTTTAATCAAGCATTTAACTTTGAACATATATTGAGTGCTGGGCTGAACGAGGAAGGATCTGGACCTTTGTAAAGCGCAGCGTTGTTAATTGACTGCAAAGATGTTATATCCTACAACTAGGCTCTTAATGAGCCGTGCCTGCCAGCAAGCAGCTCTGATAGCATACAGAAGCCAGCTGGTCCTCAGCAGCAGGGCACGTGGATTGCTGCATTACTCATGGGGTAATGAGTACATACACCCCTCTCTCAAGTAACTGCAGGACAGGTTGCTGCTTGCTCCAAATATGCTGGTTCCTGTGCATACCTGGCCACTAATCACTATAATGGAAAAAAAAAAAAAAACCCTCCTTTTTAGAATCATCTATAATACAACACTGAAGTGATTTACTTAAATGGTGGAAGAATATATAAGGCAATAAAACATCTTTTACAGCTGGTTAAGCACTGAAACAAAGCTGAGACATTTGATAACTGCAGGAGGGTTGCTGGTGAGGATATTCAAATGCAATGAACACTCACAGAATAAAAGGAGATAAAAAAATCAAATCTCATGCGTGTTTCCTTCATGACGTTTCATCTTTTGGAGCCGCACAGAATTACAGCGGCCACTTCCCTCAGACTTTCTGCAGAAGCTGGTACCAAGGACATGCATTTTGGGCACAAACTGAACAAAGAAAGGTTTTGAAAAGTGTAAATATGTTTGAGGATGGGTAAGTAAATAATTGATCAAAGCCACATCCTTAGTGAAAAAGGAATTCTATGATTAGGAAGTATGTTTCCAAAATATTTGCTTCAGTATCTTCAGCAACCTAACTTTGAAAAGCTGAGGAGATCACACTCGGCCACGACAGAGGCATGCGCAAATCATTTGAATTCAAAGAAATTAAACCCACTACAGCAGCTCTAAATTCATCCTAAGTGTGGAATTACCCATTTTGTGCATGTAAGTGTTACCATCTATCATTACATATATTATTCTGAGAAGCTAAATTGCCTGCTTAAGAAAAGTGCTCCATGGTGTCAGTGAAAACTTTGGTGGTGTTCCTCGAGGGAACGTTTGCTGTTTCTAGGCTGCAATTCTTCTCTTGTCATAGACTATCATATTACAGAGCCTGAAAGTAAAACAATCTTGAAATAATGCAGCTCCTTTAGGCTAGTCCAGATTTAAATCAAGCTTCTCACACCTTTCTCAAATAAAAAGCAAAATTAGAGGAATTTAAGCAAAACTTCATATACTTTTATTTGAATTGCAACAGATCAACTTAACACCTTTATTCCTTCTCCTTTTTCCCACAACTCTTTATACAACTTTCTTAGGTCACATTTTTACTGTGTGTACCCTCTGTTCTCTCCATACACTGCTCTCTGCTTTTGCATGGAGTCAAGCAATATGGGCCCTCACTTTCAGCTGGAACTTTTATAAAGCTTTTTATAAAACTTTCATACAAATGAAAGAAAATATTTTAGCAGCTTAATCTGGTTATTGTTTCTTCTGCTCCAGCTAGCATTCCTGCTTACTTTGAATGGGTAATTGGCCTGTAGTCTCTAGTTACAAACTTTTACATGACTTAAATAAAATGCAGAGGATAGTTTAAAAAAAAAAAAGTTTTGGGTGCATACTGCATGAAAATACTTTTTCAAACTGTTCTGAAAACCATGGGCCAAATAGTGGAGTTGCTGTTACTAATAATTTATAATATATCTCTGATGAAGAAGGTTATCTTAATGCTTTCAGCTGCTATAGAATCGTTAGATTTCAGCACAAACTGTACCATTTTGACATGCTTCTGTTACCTTATTTGTGGCATCTTGAATAAGGCCATTGCTGTTTATAATAAATAATTTCGTGTTTGAAGAATTCTTGAAAAAATCCACAGCTAATGGAACACATCAGAAGACTCTCAGATTTGACATGATTTTCTTTTGTCCACTTTGAAGATGGAGTTGCTTTGGATACATTGCCAGAATCTCTTAACTAACATGTGACAAGAAAGAATATGTTCTCTTAATGTCACTATTCAAAACTGTAAATCAAGTTTACTTTTCTTCTTTACGATTTTCAGCAGTAGTTTGCACCATGGAAGAGCAGCGTAGCTTTCTGGTTCTTCCACCATCTCCAGAGTCCTGTAAATGACATCTGAAGGATGGAAACAGTGTCAGCTCTTCTATCACCACAATATTTGGGTTCCTACTCATACATTCAAACAAATTCTGAGAGACTTAATTTAAACCAAGCCTGAGTACTTGTGGTTTTCTTAGTCCGCAACCAACTT
Source organism: Corvus moneduloides (assembly GCF_009650955.1). Classification (NCBI taxonomy): domain Eukaryota; kingdom Metazoa; phylum Chordata; class Aves; order Passeriformes; family Corvidae; genus Corvus; species Corvus moneduloides. The sequence continues at coordinate 67,396,422 of NC_045476.1, forward strand.
CCAGGAATTTCAGTTTGCAAAAGTCATCGGAACATTAATATTTCTCCCCTGAATCACAGATACTCCACTCCCATTTATCCATCTTCCTGTAAACATATTTTTTGCTTCAACAGAAAGCAGATACATCCTACACATCTAAGCAGCACAGTACTTCAAACCCCCCTTTAATCAAAGCTGTAGTGTCCAGGCTATTTTTATACACAGCTACCACAAGTGTCTTTTTTAGTTGTAGTGGGGAACTCTGCATTTTTTACACATCCCTTTCTGCTTATCAGTGAATAATATATCTCTGTGTAATTAACCTTCACATACACCTAATACCCAGGACTTAGAAGTGACAGACACAGATGAGGCATGATGCAAGTAGGTCATTCTGGCATGACAGTGTTTTACAGCATGTCCCCATTTAAACCTGATCCCCAGGTTTACCAGTATGCTCCCCTTCTTCCTCTGCCCGGGAGGATCCAAATCTGGAGTAGCATGTCCTAATGTCCTATTCCAGCATGTTTAAAAAGCATCTGCTCTTTTCTGCACTTGCTTATTTTAGGCTACCAATAAATTCTTCCTAATGTGATGCTTTCTCTGTCCTTCTCTACTCCCACCACCTCCTTTCCTACAGGTTGTTTTTCCCTCACTGAGATTTCAGTGGGTCTTGTGCACAGAACTGTAGACATACATTGATCTAAACACAGAAGTACAGTAGTACTTGACAGTGGAGAAACTGTTACAAAGACATGATTGTAAAGCTACCAGTATTTCAAGCAAGGCTTTTTTTTTCTTTAATTCCCTCCTCCACCACAGTGGACCCTGTAAAACAAGTGTCCCCTTTCTCCCTCATCCAGCCTGATTCTGTGCTGCTCTCTCTCTTGACATTACTGCAAGTCTCATGACTCGAAGACGCAGTTCCCAAAGAGAAATGCTCAAATGAGAATGTCATGACCAGTTGACCACAAATGCTACCATTATTCATCGTTAGCCTGAATTATTCCTGCCCACCATGGATCACATCATTATGCAAAGGCATGAGCTAAGAATATGGGAAAAGACTGGCAAAAGGCCTCCTCAAGAAGCATGCCAAATTTCACCAATTCATTTAAAGAACAAAGCATGTCTATCGAGGTAATCTTTATATATTCAGAATACTTTAATGTTAAAAGAAGTCCAGGTGTTTATTTCTGAAATTCCATGCACACATTTCCCTGACTTATGTTATAAAAGAGGGGACTAGATATTATAACAACATCAACATATAAAAAGATTCAGCTGTTTTTTCCATAGCTTCATACACTACTGTGGTCATTTCTCTTGGCAGAAACATTTTAAAAGCTGCAAGACCAGAAACAAAGTTGACTTTCAGATTTTTTTTTTTACTTCTTTTTTTTTATTTTTTTAACTTGAAAATTGTCAGACTCATGTTTAGAAGGAATATTTAATCTTTTGTCAGTCCATATCCTTTTTCTAGGCTCTATATAGAGAAGTAAGTTTACAATTCAAAAAAAGTATCCACTAACAAAATAAATGAAGAAAAACCTCCCTCAAGGGAAGACTTCTTTTAAATTGGAGAGGAGACTAACCAAAGAGAAAATGACAGCAACCCCTTTTCAAGGCACCACCACATGAAGACCCAGATAGCAATTACACACATACATGACAATAAGGCACACACAGCCTGAATACTCTGGAGCTGGATCGACGCGGTATTGCAGCTCAATGGTTTCATCTCCCTGCTGCCTGAGATCATAGGGGATGGGCAGTTGTGGTAGGCTTTGGTACACATGCACAACCAGGAATGCTGCAGAACTGTTGTCACCCTCACAGAGGAGATATGAAGGGGTACAGGAAAGAGACCACAGCTCAAGATGTGCACGTGCTGCACCTCTACAAGCACCATCAGACAATGCTCAGAAAAAGGAGTTACAAGCATCTGGTTTATTCAAGAAATGCAGGATCTGAAATGAAGCCACCAAAGGATCCCATCTGTGAGCACAAACACATCATACCTGATTTCAAACTGACCAAGCCCAAAGCCTCCTGAATATACCAGACTGCTTTGCCAAGGAACAGCATTAGCAGCACAAGCTTTACTTCTCCCCTTTCTGCCTCCATGGTCTGCGTCCTTGGCGTGTTCCCCACAGGAAGAGGCATGGAGCAGAGTTGCTGCAGGAAAAACACAGGAGGGAAGCAGCAGCAGCTGCAGTGCAGCTCCCCAGCCAGCTCAAGGCTTCACCTTGCACTGGCACTCAATTTCCCCTTGACAAGTTGTTAAACAACCACCTGACTACAGTCAGCCCCCCTCAGGGACCAAGTCTAAGTGTGTTATTGCACATTTATGCAAGGCAGGTTCTCAGATTTGAAAGTATTTTTATGTAATAAAAGATAAAAACAAATTTACCACACTTAGAGATTAGGTGCATGTATTTTCAGATAAATACCACCTCCCAAAGAAATGGCTTAATGCTTAAAATATTTTGACAGAATGGCATGTTGCCCACAGGCCTCACAGGTTGCTCGGAAAGCAGGAGTAGAAAGAGATGAATAGCAAAGGTTTTGTTAATACGTTCGTCTTCCCTATACCAGCTAGTTTGGCTTGATTAGCAACCTCAGGAAAAAGAGCAGGAGGCACAGAGAGGGAGAAGAACCTTTAAAGCTGCACGTACCCAAGGTTTGTATCATGCTCAGGTTTCTAATCCTTTAGCCATGCTCTAACCTTTTGCCAGTAAAACACACTCAGCAGTGTCCACAACAAAGAAATCAGACCTCTTTACAGCAGCTGAAAATGTGATTTGCCTCCTTCATCTGCAGGCAGTATTAAGGGGCTGGGGCGCTCTCCTAGCTGTGCTGCATCCTCAGCACACACAGAGGCACTGGGAAGGGGAAGAGGGGAGGAAGAGGGGAAGCTGCTCTCCCTAACCTGGGCACAGAAGCCATAAAAAACTGTGCACTTTGTGAAGGCAAGCAGCCTACACAGCATGCCGGCAAAGTAATGTTTGAGGACGGCAAAAAGCTACACTGTGATGAGGTTGTTTAAAGGCCACCCGCAGGTCTAACAAATAGTGGACTTAGGGAGAGATGGAAGAAGTTGCTTAGGCCAAAGGAAAGGAAAAATGTCTTGAAGAAAAAAAAATCAACAGAACACCTCTTCTCCCATCCCATTTTTTCCCCTTCTGTAATGTTGAAAAGAAAAAGCCTCACATTTGGTAATCCTGCCATAACATTCCTAGCAGGTAGGGAGAGACAAATATAGGGGAATTCCATTTACCCCAAAGGTTGGATTTTGTTTTATTTCAGTTCACTTTACCTTTTTTTTTTTAACCTAAGGCTTTGAACTTTTTTTTTCTTTAATGTTGCAGGAAACCCTACAGAAACCATGTCCAGGTTTAATCCCTATGCCAAGTTCTCCTCTGTGCTTCACATGCTGCTCAGTCAGTGTACGCCTCACTCACCCAGAGCTCCTCCACACCACCCTGCTGAGACCCAGGGTGAGGGAATAAGAAATGACTCAAGCACCTCCCACTAATGTTGCAGCAGTTACTCATTTCCACTGCTATTCTGAAGTCAAAATAAAACCCAAAATTAACAAACTACATCAAGAGAGTGCTATCTGAGAGCACGACAAAATGGTTGATTTTTCACACTTCATTGGCCGTTTTTGCTTCCTGCACCATTTTTTTGCCCTTCCCTTCTGCGAGAAACCATCCCTCTTCCCACTACCTCCCTCTTAGGAGGGCTTGCAAAAGACCCCAGGGCAGCAGAGTGCAGATGCCAGAGCCCGACCTCCATCCGTCAGTAGCCCGTCAGTGGCCTGACCTCCATCCATCGCCAGCCAGGCTCAATGTGTGAATGAGGTTTGGTGCCAGTTTCCATGGCAATGACACCTCACACTGAGTGCACGCCACCCATAGGGCTAGTTTTTGCACAGAGGTACACAAAACAATAGACTAAGCTTAGGACATAGAGCTAAGCTTAAGGCATGTAAGGAGGAGCCACCACCGTCACATGAAGACAGGGCATTTCTCTTAATGTTTTCCCATGACTGCCTTTTTTTTTTCCTGCAGCAATCTGTCCTAAGCAAGCATCGAAGAGCACCAGTTTCAGCAGCTCATACATATATGTTTCTGTATACAGTCGTACATGCTTGCAGATGGGAGAGACCATGCCATCTATATATGGTCAAACAGCATTTCCAGTGACCCCTCTTTGCCCTCTTATGTCTGAGAGAGTTTCTTAAGGGCTTTCCTCAGAACCACAAAGCCGGAGCTTTAATTCCTGACCTATTTCCAAAGCTCAGCGAAAGCCAGCACAGATGTATGTTCACCCCAGAAACATCCAGTGATTTTGTAAAGCAATTTAAAAAAAAAATAAATCTGAAGTTACAAGGCTAAGCACTCTGAAAGCTCTTGGATCAAAAAAGTCATTAGGAAAAAAAATAGCTATTGTTTGGTTTAATGTTTTCCATTTTAAAAGAAGGTGATTTTCATTAGATGAAAGAGCTTAATGTTTTGAACAAAAATCTAAGGGTTTCAAACCTCCAGCATGGGTGTAGCATTTGATAGCTAAACATTTCCTAAGCTTGTGGAAGGGCAGAAAACTCACATTGCATAGGACATCCCTCAGCTCCATCACCTTCCTGCCTCACTCCTGCCAAGGGGCTTGAGACATCCCTTGGAGACATAAATTCCTAAATTCAGGTATGCAGCACTCTGTGCAAGAGCCCACAATACTGTACACTGCACATCAAGTTGCTCTTCTCCAAGTCCCATGTCTGGGCTGGCCACTGCTGGATCAATCATTCCCCAGAATCAGGCAAGAAATTGATTCATTTTCTCAAGTCATAAAAATATTTTCCTGCCTTGATAATATTGGACTGTGAAGACCTTTTTCCAGAGCCGAATATCTTACTCAACTGTGCCAAGTAACAAACATACTATTCAGGGCTTTTTAGCTCTCTCATATAACTGTCTTCCACAAATGCCAGACATCAAAGACTAGTGTTGCCTGATGAGCCATAACTGACACAATGACAACCAAGTATCTCATATCATCATATAATCTTTTTTTTAAGCAGTGTGGCAACCTTTCCAGCTATGCATATTTCCTTTAGACATTTCATTTTAAACTCAGTGAAATTAATTTTAAAACTGGCAGTTTAGTATAATGAAGCATTTGTGAGAGCCGTAATGTCTTTTTCTCATTTTGGTCCTAATCAGCTCCCATAATTTGCACTTAATTCAGATTATCAATGTACCACTATTATAAATGGGAGAAAATTGCACAGTTTGACTGTAAAATATTAAAAATACTGCTGAAAACCTAGCAGGTAAAATATGAATGCACAAAACAATCGGAAAATTCTCACAGCTGACTTGAGAAAGTGGACATGAATATATTGAGAGCTCCCAAAACCCTTGGTCTCTTTCTTTTGCATACTATATGGAAGAGCATGCCAAACTTCCCACTTCGGGGGGAGGAAGTAAACCACATGCCTTCCATAAATACCACTCTCCTCCCTTAAGTAAACCCTGTGCACTCAGCCTGTGACTTTGCTACAGTTTAAATATTTTGCTAACCTTATGCTATATTTTCAGCACAGCAAAAACCAACACTGCAAAACATCTGCCCCCAAGTTATAAGTGGGAGTGCTTAAGAGGCGGCTTTTCTTCTGTTTAGCAAAAGGGGTGCCCTCGCTAGGAATGCAGCCCAATTCATCCCAGGTCATCTGGAATGGCTCGGCTCAAAGGTCCCGCTATTTACTCACAGCTAAGAAATTGCCTGGCTACGCTGCCTTTATAATGAAGCTGGCTTACCCTGCACAAGGGAAAGAGAGAGAATAGCATCAAAAGAAACAGCCTTACTGGGACTTTTAAATGAGAAATCAGCTGAGCAAGCTGCTATCCAAGGAAAGAGGAGGAGGTTCCCTTGCACACATTATACTATTTAATTAATTAAGGCACATAACCAGAAGCTGTTTGAGTGCAAAGACACAGCTCGACTGAAATGACAGGCTGGTCCAAAGCTGCTCACCAGACTCGGTTTGGCTGCATCTGGGAAGACACAGGCATCAGGAAAGGCCATGTTCAGTCTGCTACAGAAAAGGCAGACATCTTCTGCCTTTAAGCTTTGCATGCTCCACGATACCCTCAGCCACAGAGTGGATCAAAGACCAAAGGATGTTGACAAGAAATCCGCGCCCACCCAGCCCTCCTGTAACTCTGACCCCCAAAAGTGAATGTATTAGCACTTTGCATCTTTGGACAGGCCACTCTGGAGGCTATATCTTATATATGTCTCCTTTTCCACTCTCTTATCAACAAAACATTGTTCTTGCTTTTAAAACCTCAGCGATGGGGAGATTAAAAGTAGGGCAATAGGGAGATTACAATGACAAATACACCAAACGTGACCTTTTAGTATAGGAATTCTGGGTTGCAAAAAGCAGGCTCTGGGTAATGCAGTGTAAAAAGGAAGAAGCAGAGATAATCAGATAGGTCAACAAAAAAAAAGGTGAAAAAAACCCAACCACACCTCTGAATAACTGAATTAAAAGAGTGAAAATTGTGGTCTTTTGATCTGTCTGTATCACAGACACAGCTATCAACAATCAAGCTTGCTTAAAAATTGGGGTGGTTAAAATAATTCTCTCAACCCCTTATTTGCATTGGAGGAGTATTCAACAATATAACACACAAAGATTCTGCTTTCAGTATTTTCCTTCACAAAAAATGGCTAGAAAGTTAGTAACAAGAAAACAAAAGCTGAGTCATAGCTGATCATATCATAACAGATAGCTTGAAATTTAAAAATAAATTAGGAAAACATCTGCAAATAACCCCAAACAAACAAAAGAACAACAAAACAAACACACAAAAAACCCAAACCAAAACCAAGCACACCACACAAGTAAAGCCCCCTGCAAACACTGTTGGCAAATTACCATTTACATGTTGGCTACCTCAGATTTCTAAAATCCAGCAGCCTTCCTGGGTTCCCACCACATATGTCTACTTAGGTTACATAAAACAACTTTCCCTTTGCCCTAGTAATGTTTCATCTAGGGTTACAAAGGATGTCACTTCCCTCTACCTTCTTCACCAATTTTCCCATAAAGGAAGAGAAGAAAATTTAAACTATAAAACAGCTATTTCTAGACCAGGAATGTGAAGACTTTGCTAGCTAGAGCTGACTATGATCTGAGCTCATTCTTTGCATTTCCTACCAGAGGTAGCTGCCATGGCTGCACGAATCTTTCCCAGAGTAGAAGGCATTCCTGGGTTCCTCATTCAAAGGTTCTGATTGCCCCCTGTGAAACGACCTGAGTCTTTCTTTAAAAAAATAAAAATCAATGTTTCAGCGCTCTTGATACATGCTGCTAAGGCAGACCCCACAACAGAGCCAGAAGGGCACACCACAAGTCAAATTCTTCATACATTTTAATTACAGTTTACACAAAGTGAAAGGCAGGTTAATAAGCTCAGTTCATAAAAAAAAATTAATAAGAAATGGCATTCTTGTATGGAAGAACAGGGGACTTAGCCTTCAGAGGGCTGATCAGAAAATATGTATTACATCCAAGAGTTACCTATAGTCCTCGGCTGCAAAAGAGGGGGGAGCAAAAGGGGCAGGGAATGGAGAAAGGAACAAGGGACCTTATTTAATAAAATCCTTTTAAAAAGAAGTGCTTCTCATTAAACTGGTCCCTCTATACCAGAGCAGCAGATTCAAAGGGTTTTCTCCCATGTGAGCTTTTTCGAGACCATTGAACACACGCAAATCTGCAGACAGAGGAAGCAAAAGAAAAGCATTTCAAGCAGCAAAGCTGGAAGGGCAGACAATAGGTGCCACCTCCAGATAGCGAGGAAGCACTTTCCCGAGAGACGCCTGGCCACCCATATTTAATGTGGGTAACTGAGAACACACTCCACTCTGGCCAATATGAGACCCACCACTACAGCTGCTCTCTCAAAGCACTGGGTGGCCCTGAATGCTTTTAAATGGAAAACATGAACTCAGAGATCTGGGTGGTGTTCCATGTGCAGTGGCCTGAGAAGGAGGGGGAGGCGGGGCTATCCCCTGCCAAACCCCGAGTCATAGCCCTGTGCCAGGGAATCCCATGCAGAGCCCAGTGCACTGAGGTGCTGGCCTGAGCATCAAGGGAACGCCACCCCAAACCTCCTGATAACACCACCAAAATTACCCAGTTGTGACACATCCTTTCATACGTCATGTTTTGGCTACCCAAAGTGTGACACTACTGTTTTTGTGTAAGCAGAGAGCATGAGAAAGGCGCTGTGAGCTGGGCTTACTCTGCACCCTTTTCCTCACCCCATCTTCACAGCTCCACATCCAGGGTTACTCATCACAGGTCCTCACCTGTCCCTTGGCGGTGGCTCTGCCTCCAGTCCTTCATACTAAATTTACTTCTGAATGTGCAGTGGGGAGTGTTAACACATGATTTGGTCTATGATTAAAAAGGGATTACATTTTTCCCACCAAACAGGGTGAAAGGGAAATTAAAAAGTTGCATCCAGAAGAATATCATTTCCAAGTTAGACACCTTCAGTTTTAAAAAAACCCTATGAGGTTCTAATTTATTAATGAATAGCTGCTGTCTTTGTAATTTTGTCATACTTATTCCATTACTGTCTGACACTTCCTATTGTCACTGCTTGAATTTTTAAACACTTCCACATGACTAGTGCTAATCTCCATGTTACATGGAGGACTGCTAATAAAAGGATAGAGATGCATGAGTGTATAAGAACGATTATACCTAAACGTGCTCTAAAGCCTGCTCTTAACATCTCTCAATTTCTAGCATTTCTCCCTTCCCTCTAACTCCCAGCATCTGAAAGGAAAAGAAAAATGAAAGAAAGATATTTTTCTCCTTTATTTTGGGCTTGAATGGGATTTCTTTCTGATCAGGAGAGAAAAAGATAACTCCTCAAAGCAAAAGGGCTCCTGGAACAGGGTGCAAAGATACAGGACTCGTGTGTGAAACAAACCTTGGCAAGCAAACAGCAAGCTTCGTATCTTGATTTTTCTTTCAGAAAATCTTGTAGAACTGGTACAACAAGCTATTGTGAACAGCTGCTTTAAGGATACTACCTCACAATAAACAACCTCTGATTTAAACACAGGACTACATTCACCTAGACAGTCTTTTATTTGTTTATTCCCAAGGATTTCGACACCTCTTTTACCCGAATTCTCTGTACCACAGATTTTCAGCAGGTAAGTACAAAGACCTTATGATTTGAAACTACTGTTAAAGCACCTTTTAAAATTCATATTTTCTTAAAGTCCTCCTATCCACTCCTTTTAAGAACAGTCAAGGAACAAGACTGACTCTCCACTTCCCGCCTAGCCTGCTTTATTGGGTCTGTTTCCCATCCCCAGATTAGGTCTTAGGTGCTTCTTACTGGCCCATGTCATTCCACACACACTACCTTAAAATAGCTTAAATGCATAAATGTGAGCAGAAAATTTTCTTAAAATTCTATGAAGTTTACACCTTTACCACAAAATCACCATGGTAAACAGGGACAACTGACCCTGGCTGCTCCTTAAACACATGTATTTTGTGCAATCAAATTGTTTTTCACTGCCTCATTCCAATAGCACCTTCTCTCTGGTCTCTGTGCACTGTGTTCACCTGGAAAGCCCTTGATCCATTTAACAGTTTGCAAGTAGCTCTTGCACTTGGTGTGTTGGGTGAAGAAATATTCTCTACTTCACTGTGGTCCCCTATGTCCAGGTAAATGGGGCTCAGCTTATTTTGTATTTCTGTCTTCTCAAATAAAGAGGACCTGCATTACAGTAGCTCTGCTTTACACCAGATGAAAAGAGGCAGTAGCGAGCATCACTCCTAACCAGTCAATGGCACACCAAAAGAGCTCACTGATGCAGAGAGTAGGTTTAGATTTGATATTGGAAGAACTTCTTACTAAGAGAGTGGTGAGGCACTGGAACAGGTTGCCCAGAGAAGATGTGGATGCCCCATCCATGGAAGTGTTCAAGGACAGATTGGATGGGACTTTGAGCAACCTGGTCAAGTGAATAGTGTCCCTGCTAAGACAGGAGAGTTGGGACTAGAAGGTCTTTAAGGTCCCTTCCAAACCAAGCCAGTCTGCGATATCTGACAGGCTTGCACGGCACACCTGCTGCAAAGAGAATGGCTAGCACAGCTGCTAAAAAACATTGCTTAGTTGTTTGCATATTAATCTAAGAGCAATCCTGAGCTGAAAACAGTCCGTAGGGAATAGTTTTGGCTTTCTATACTTCCATAACTCCCCCCACTCCAAATTCAAACTCACAGTCAGCCCACTTGGCATCCAGCCCTTACTTCCAGAAAAAGTAGCATTTCTAAATGCTACTCCTGCAACTAACAGTGCTGCACATAAGTCAGAGCTGTCCAATTTTAATGCAACTGGCATATACACTGACAGTTTAACAGCAGCCCTAAAGCTATGTCTAGCTTGCATATGCACACCTATTTACATGAATTGTTACCAAAAGAAATTCAAACCATCATGAGAGCTGATTGTTCTCGTGATTTCTCTTCAACATTAATGAAAAGCCTGCAAGCAAAAAAATGTTCTTCTCACCTTGAAATGACAGGGAAACTGAATATGCAGGCCAGGCTTTGAGGGCTATACATAGCTTTTAAAGTTCAACCTGGACCTCCCAAAACAAAGTTTTCTAAACTCAAAGGCCCTCAGATCTCATCTACTGAGCTCTTTCAAATACAGGACAAAGTCTAAAATGTACTACTCTTCTCACTACAAAGAAAGAAATATAGCCAATCCTCCAGGCAATGCTTTGAAAATTTATTCCTTTGTGACTTTATATTTAAATAATGACGTTTGTCAAAAACTTACAATGATTGCATTTAAGACCTTTCAATTCGCTTTAGGTAACAAGATCACACTACCAGTGGTATCTTTATTCATCCCTAGGAACCCCCAGGTAAACTGTCAGAAAGGACAAAAAACTCTGAAAGTCATGAGGCAACACGATCTACTTGTCCAGGGATAATAGAAGAGATCTTGTGATCATGACCCTTGTGCAGGTCCAGTTTAGAATGTGAACCAATTTTCTGAATGCAGGGATTGAGCCTAAAATGGCTCGCACTGGCATGGTGCCCTAGTATAATATAAAGCAGTAACCGCTTACTTTCTAAACCTCTCTCTTTCATTCCTCTCCTCAAGGAAATAGTTACAGACTACTTTTTTTCCAGAGAAAATACCTAATTGCCTACTGCAGTCTCAGATCAAACAGGTATTTGCATGCTTTAATTTATGTCTACAAAGTTACTTCTGGGCACAAAATAAGGGCTAGACCAAAGCTAGCTTAACCAGTTTTTGACAGCCAAATATACACCAACCAGCCTTATTGCCTATTTTGCATTTTGCACAGTGTTGATTCACAATTTTAAAAAATAAAACAGTGCAGTCACAGCAGAGTTATGTTGTAAAACATAATTTGAAACATATCTGCCCATTCAATTCATGCACAATATTTGAATGCCAGGCTGATTTTTCTCTCTGCCATGATAAGGGCACATGCACAAAGCAGAGAAGCTCATGAATTCAGAGGCCAGCAAGCGCTCTTGGGAACTGCCCTGATAGGCACTTCTGGTGCATGGGAACCACCTTGCACTACTTCAGATTAACCATAGGTCAAAAACATGTACTGAGGCAGTAAACAACACTGAATTTATAATGAACTCACCCCATACTAATTTTTTTTATAGCCACAGCCACAGTTAGGGGCACTAGCGCTGAGCCAGCTCCTCTCCTCCTGTTATTTTAACACTCATATCCTTCTACCTGTTCTCATCTGTCCCGTGGAGTGAGAACACATTGCACAGTTGCAGGTAAATTTTGTCACATTTGCCTTTTTATACTTTGACAGTGCAACAAAATGGAATTATCCTACATAATAAATGCCACCACTGCACTTAACCTCACAGAGGTCTGCCAGCCTCCTTTTCCCCCATGCAAGGCTATGATGAGCAGCAGTAAGAGCACACTGCCTTTGCTTGATGAGGCTACTCCCTGAAGTTTAAGCCAACAATAAATAAACCTGTAATATTGACAACTAGGATTTCTATACGAACTTTGTGAAGTTTATACATACCTCAGCAAGTTTGAGGATCTGTAATCCTTAAGCTGTTTTAAGCTTGTAACATTTTCCTGAACTCAAAGATTAATATCTGTTCTAAGTTTCTTCATTCAATTCCATTTTTTGAGTTATCAAAGTTCGTAAGATTGCCTACCAGCCAATCTATAAGCAACTGAAACATTACTCTGACCCCAAATGACAGCAACCTATGGTATACTTTACCAGAACTTCTAAAGTTAATTTTTGACCTTTCCTTTATTCCTTCACTTTTCTATATTCCCCGGTTACTTTATACTTTGTCTTCAGTTTCTACTCCTTTTGTTTCTCCTCACACGGTACTTTTGTCCTTTTTTTCAGAAACTTGTGCTCTGTTCCCATCTCCCACATCTATATTATTGTCTCTTACTGAGCAGAGCTGAGCAGTCAAGATGAAGCTAAAATCTAGAGCTAACATTGTCCAAATGGATTTCAGGTAAAGAAAACAATTCTTCTACCACTAAGAGCAACATTGTATAGAATGCACACACAATTAGAGAACTTGCTCATAGGGAAAAGAAAGTGGGTTCCATCTGTGTGGAAGTTATCCTTACACTAGACTCTGCTTTTAAGTGAATATTGAGATGCTAAACATAATACAATTTCACAGAGATTTCATAAAATACTAGCTATGCTTAATCATGTGAGTCACTTTTATTTTTAAGCTGTATAATAGTTAGTATTTTTCCTGCTTACTTCATTTACTAGAAAAGATAAGGTGTTACCATCACTCAATACCAGTCTGCACTTGTATGGTATTTAAGCTGCAAGTTTCTATTTCAATTTTCTGACCTTCTGCCAGTGATATCTTTTCCCTGGGCTGTTAAAGTAAGATGCTGGATCTCCAGAGAGTGCAATGTGAATTACCATTAGTTACAAAAGTGCTTAATGTCTTGATGAACCAAGGGGTTTGAGAAAGCACAGACCTAAATCTACAAAACTAGAAGCCTGTCAAAAGGTGGCCTGCTGAATGAACAGCAAATTAAAGTGATCAGTAACAGTGTCTGGACTCCCAGTATCCGTTCTATATCCTTTGCATCAGGAATAAACAGAAATTAAAAAGCGACAGAATTGTTAGAGTAGAAAGGGACCTCTGGAGATCATCTTGTCCGATCCCCGCAAATGTTGACTTCATCTGCAAATTTGGTTACCAAAATATTTTAATTAGGTGCTCAAATATGGAATAATATGATTATTGGCAGGGAAGCTTTTTACAGTTTGTTTGGAAGTTTTACACTGTCTTAGCAATTTGGGTGAAATGCCAGGGAAAATAACGATTACAAAAGAAGACTGTTCTCTTGCAGATGCCAACTGTACTTCTTTGAGTCACAGGGAACCATCTGGTCATCTGGGTTTGATGTTGTCATGATGTGCTGTGATATTATTAGACTGCTTAGCTTGATGCACGGGAAGGATACAGATTTAAGCTAAATCAGAACATGCCCCATATACATATATTTTTGATGTCCAACTATGTATTACTTTGGGGGTTGAGAGCTTAAGGACTAATTTCACTAATTTCACATTGAATGAAGCCAAGACAAAACCTCCTCTATCCAACAATTTATGAAACAGAAAAGGTGATTTAGAATTGATATTCAGATCTTTTATTTTCACCAAAAAAACCCAAACAAAAAAAAATAAAACAAAAAAAAACCCCACCCCTCTTAACAAAACTTTGCTCAAATATATCGATCTACTACTTTCACTGTAATTCCTCTCTGTCCCTCTTACACACACAAAGCTCTCACAATCCCCTCTTCTCAAAACACAATTTCAACATCAGCTACCAGTGTATTGCTCCTAGATGTAAGAAATAAGCTTTTTACAGCAAGAATAATTATTCAGTGGCATGACCTCTCCAGGGACATGGCAGAGTCCACACTGCTGGAGGTTTTCAAGATACAAGAGGACAGGGTGCTAGATAATCTGACCTTCCTTTCCCAGGAAGAAATAAGAGCTACATCTAATATCTAAAGTAGCCAGTAAGAGCATCTTCCCTGTAATTTGTGTTTTAGAAATCACAGAAAACAGAGGAGCAGTATGTAAGTAGAAAGACTTGAAAACATACTTCAAAAGAACTTTTTTTACAGAGGCACGAGGGGTTTTTTTTTCCACAATATTTACCATGAAGCAACAGGCAAAAGAGAATTATGTATTTGAGGAATAACGTGTTTTTAGGCTGCAAGAAGTAAATCACCTAGAACATGTATACCCTCCAAGGAAAATTCTACTATATAGGATAGTCACTGCAGATTACTGCTGCTGTGCTATTTCCAAATGTTCCTTTTTCAAAGGTAAGTGGAAAAAAAAAAAAGTTCAAGATGGTGGCAGGCAGTGATTTGAAGCTAATTTTGTACTTTTATCTCCTTTTCCTCTATTCACCTTCTTTTCACCCAAAGTCAAATTTTCCTGTAAGACAATTGGTGCTTGCCCAGGAAACATATTGTAAAAAGCTGTAAAATGGGTATGTCATGACCATGAGCCAAATCTTAAGGAGAAACAACAGAAAGCATCTCACAATCCCAACCTAGGTTAGCATGCTTCTGAACCAATGTCAAGGTTATGATATATATCAGAAACCATACATAGAGTTCTTTTGATGTTGAAAAAACCAGTTTGTGTCAAACGAGCTGGGAACAACAGTTATTTTGTCTCATGTTACTACTTGTCTGCATCGTTGTGTGATTTTGAGATATAAGAAGTATAATAAGTTTAAATGAGGAGTTCTGGTTCTTGCAGACAAGATAATTATTTATGACTTTTTATAAAGAATTTCTTCCAGAGAAGATGTTAGGATGTTGACTTCAGTTCAGTGATTCCTCCTCTTCCCCTTTCACTCTGTCCTGCTTGAGGAGAGATGAACATGCGTGGAAAAGAAGGGAAAAAGATTGTCTTTGAACAACACAGAGAGGCTGGGGACAAAACTATCAGAGATATATAAATACGAAATAAAGAAGAAATGAAGATTATAGAATTTTTAAATTACTACTGCAAATAATGAGAGAGAAACATTAAGAAGTCAGCAGCTAAAAGCAACGGCCATGTTAATTAATATCAAAGTTATGGTTACCAGGGCAACAGCAGCTTCCCTAACTTTTCTTCTTTTAGTACATTTACTTTTTTCACTTTCTTTTTAGTAGCTTGAAAACTTAAGAATCTCTGTTGGTATAGAGCACCTTCAAGCACTGCAGGGTTCTCTGGGAATCCTCTATGTTCAGCATGGAGTTGTTAGACTCACTTCACACACTTTTTACCTTCTCAAGGGCTCACAATGTTAAACTGTTTTAAAAGCTAGAGCTCCATATCTTTCTTTCTAACATTCATTGCATATTTCTAGCACTTGAAAGCCCCTAAAAACTTGTTCCCTCAAGAATCATAGTCCCATTTCAGGACCAAAAGGGCACATACTTCCATCCGTACGGTCACCCTTGAAACCAATGAGCAATGCAAAGCTTTCTCCCTGTAGAGATTAAACAAACCACACAGGTTTGTTCAGACCAAGCCTGGGAACAGAAACCAGGTCTTTTGCATGTCTGCACGATGCATTACTGAAAGGTTACTCTGCTGACCTTTGGTCTTGTTCACAAAACATTACTGATAATCCCCGTTTTGATTAATATATTTTGTTTGGGTTTTCTTTAAGGCTTGGCCTGCTGCTTATTTAAATTATTCTCAGGTACTCCTGCCCTTGTACCAGTGCCTATCTGCACTGTCTGGTGGGGAAGAGCTGTTGCATTGAATCTCAGAGGAGGTGCAATCTTTAGAATTATATTAGGCTGAAAATTGAATTGAACAAACAAGAAGTGCTACTGCTCCACTGCTTGGGTGATATCAAAATAACCTGCAGAATTGCAGAAAAGCATTTCTACAGCTAGGAACAATAAACATGTTGGAGGGACGGAGAGAAGCAGCAGCATGTGCATAGCGGTGTCTTTCACTAGGATTTCCCAAAAAGCAGCTTGGGAAAGTCCCACTGTGGGGAGAGGAAGCTGGTGCACACTGAAGAGGAATGCTTGAGTGGAATAAAGTTATGCTAATCGTAAGGCTGTGAAATATGCACTGCCCAGCTGGAGGCAGAAATCAGAGCGCTGCTGTTACTGAGCTAAGTGCAAAGAGAAGAAAGCTAGATACAAGACTGAAAATTTCTGGAGAATTCCACATTGTGTGAACACACAAAGAACTAAGATTTGCTAAAACTGATAAAGTCTGTCATTTAATTAAATCATCCCAATAGTATCTTAGTGCTCTACTGATAATTACAAAAATGTTTTAGACTTTTTTCAAAGACTATTTTGAGAAAATATTAAGAGTTTTTTTGTTGTTGCTTTGCAGAATCATACTAAAGCCAGGATTATGATCCAAATACCATCACAGCTTCATAGTCAGACAAAAAGTATGAACAAAAATATTTTGTATACAAGAACATATTAATTAAAAAAAACTTTCAAAAAGGTAATAGAAAAAATACTGGCAGCTGTCCTACAGCATCAGAAATACACATGCACCAATACTTCCTAAGGACTGCATAATGTAACTGCCAACTACAATCATAAACATATGACCTCATTCATAAAAGTATGATCTCAAAGCCCATGCCCTGTATCTACTTTCTTTAAATTAGCTGACATTGAGGAGAGATTCCAGATCTGAGGAGGCCAACCTAGCTTTAAAGTGTTTGCAATGCTGCACCAGAAGCTGTTTTGATTTTTACCACCAGGCTGCTAGATAAATTCTAATCTCACCATCAATTATGAAAGATTCTTATGACAACCTTGATTTTACAAAATTAGGTTATCTTCCAGCCTGTGGACATTTTCCTGTTGCATTCTGGGTTAATCCACGTGTAGAGCTCACTTCTGTCAGAATGACAAAAACTAATTGATTTTGTTTCATGGTGTATTCTTATCAATGCTCTCCCCTGCTCTTAGCCAGTCTTTGACTGATAGGGTGTTAGAGGAAAGGTCCATTAATTGATTTGTAAATAATTACAGCTAAGTCTTCACTTTTGACTAGATATCAATAAAGGCCTATCCTTTTTTCACTGTTGAATGCTTTTAAATAAGCTTCAGTGTCCAACTTTCAGCCACAAAATTCATTAAAATCATTAGATACTTTCAGAGTAGCACCCACTGGTGATAGCAGAGGCAAGAGTGTGTCAGCATTTCTCTTATACCACTTATAGGGATGGATTAGAGAGAAGCAAAATAAATAAACAAATAACAAGCCTGGGGAAAAAAAAAGGCAAATCAATTATTTCTTAAAGTGGGATTTAATTTTCAGACCTGGTGGAATTTCATTACCTGTACAGAGTAAAACAAAAAACAAAACATATGCAGTAGTTGGTACACATGTTCCTCCACACACAAAGAGTATATGTTTGTTATCTTTGGGCACACATGGATGCACGTAGTCTGTCCACACATGCTCCCAGCAATTTTTGGACCTGTTGACTACATTCAGACGCATTTAACAAAGGACCCAGAGTCTCAAAGCTAGTAAGTTCCCACAGACTTTGTGAAAATAAGCAGCAGGGTATGTGCAAGGGAGACCTACTTAGCGCCCCGATGGAGCAGGAGTCTGCAGAATGAGCTCCGCAGCACTGAACACTTGAAAATTACACCCATCTGGGGAAACAGACACAGCCAAAGAGGCTAGAAAGTAGACACATACACACACACACCCCCCCCCCTGTTCTCTAGGCCCCCAAATGAGGCGACAAAGTAGCAGTCAGAATTCAACGCGTCCATCAGCGTCTGTGCTCAGACACCCAGGTTTCATTGGTTTTAACAGTTTTGGGTTTAAGGTTCCCATCTTCTCCTTAGCACCTCATGCATAACAGAAAACCCTGCACACAAATGTGAGTTTTCAGAGGAAAGTAGAAACTCAAGTCTGAAAAGTAGCTATAATATGTTAGCGACCCTTTCATAGGCTGTTAATATATTGAAGCTGCAATAAGACCATATTGAAGTTTTTACACACACAAAGTACAAATACCATTAATACAAGCAACTGCACCATATTTTGAGACTGCATTTCAAGTGGTCAGCACAAGGCAAGGGAAGTTATGTTTAACTACCTGTACATAATGCCAACAAATGAGATATATAGTCATATCAGGAAACTGCCTGTTCAGCATTATAAAACAACTGACCAGAAAACCTTCTTTATTGCTGCTTTCCAGTGATAGCCACCTGCTTCACATTAACAAGCACATAAGCTTTCTACCTAGGTCAACAGAAGAGAAAGGTGCTCCTACAACAACCATGTAAGTTTACTGCACTATTTTTGTTCTAGTATCTGTTCCAGTTGAAAATCCATGCTTTATACCTGACCAATATCTATGAGACTTTCAATTCCCCCCATCTTCACTAGCAACCTTCCAGAAAGAGCTTAAGCTGCAATGCACCTTAACTAAAAAGGTGTGTGCCAGCACACCATCAGGCCCATGTACAAAGCACAGAAATAGCAGAGATTTGTGGGTTACAGCTTCTCTCCTGTGACATTTCCCATTATACGCCCAGCCAGCGCATGCTGAGCATCCCACACATTGACCCATTTCAGGTACATTGCTCACAGGGTAAATGTATGAGTCACTGTCACAGCACATTTGCCCTAAGACTTACCAAGAGAAATTCACTAAGAGGAAAAATCCCCCTTGTTCTAATAGCAGAAAGTTGGAAAGCTCAAAGATTCCCAGTCTCATGGATCCAGGGGAGGCCATAGCTGGGGACAGTAAAATCACATTTCTCCAGGTTTCCCAAATGCAGCCTGGTCTCCTCATCCAGCCTGTACTGGTTCAGCTACAGTAGCACCTATGGACACTGTTTTGCTACCAAGGGAAAAGTCGGTAAAAGACAGAGCAAGCCAAGCCAGCAGGGGGCTGCCAGTTACAGCCTGGCCATGTTGCATGGTCCTCGTGCCCTTGTCCTACCAACAGGAGTTGCTTCAGCAAGGTTTGAGAAATGGGCTTCTGTATTAAGCAGCTTCATTCCACCTGAACATAAATAATCTCACATTTCACATCAGCCCTGCACATGAGGAAGGTTTTCTGAGGAATACCTTGTCAGGGACAGCAGTACAACCTCCTACTCATGAAGCAAAAGAACCTCTTATCTAATGGGTATCTTGTCCTAGACTCCATCGCAGTAGGATCCTTGGGTATTGTTAAGGACTTCACGGGAGACCCAGATGTAACTTAGATAAACACAGTGAGGAAAGAAAAGTCAGCAATGTGTTTCAGTTTAAACCTCTCTAACCTAAGAATCTCTCTTTAAGCCACTCAGAAAAGCCTTTAAAATCTGATAATCACTTAATAATATTTCACACTTGCTGCTCAACCTGAAAACCTCAGTTACAGCTTTTGTAAACTGTGTCACCGTTCTTGTTCCAGATGGCTTGCAAAATAATTTATAAACAACAAAGTTCAGCAGGTTCATAGCAGCTCTTCAATTCCAGCACTTTGCCCACCCACTTCAGCGTAACTGAGAGCTTTCAATCAGCTCCTTCCTCTCATGGGGCCTTCAAACAGCACCAGAGCATGTGTTCAACTTGCTCTCAGAAAATAGCCAGCCAAACAGGGAGGGTCAGACATCTAGGCAACTCTATAGCATACCCGCAGCATGCTCACACTGCCTTTTTCCTTTATTTTTTTTTATATATAAACCTAGTTGAGAATAAGCAGGAAGATGTTCCAGAGTTTTAAAAACACCTTTGTTAAAATACACAGTTCCTACAAAACAATTTCAGTTTGCCATAGTTCAAATTCTGAATATAATATTCCCAGCAGGAATATACTGTAAATGCAAACATAACATCTCACAGGGTCAGAACGGCTTTTTTTACTGGTTTAACTAAATGTATGCTAAGTGTTATAAGAAATAGAGTATGTCAAAAAGGGCCTTCTCTGTACCTGACAGATTTCCACTGCTATTTCTGTTTCTTCCTCTCCTCTCCTCTCCTCTCCTCTCCTCTCCTCTCCTCTCCTCTCCTCTCCTCTCCTCTCCTCTCCTCTCCCTTTCCTTGCTGGTGTTTACATTGGCTCTGTTTTTCTTGTGTCCCTTCAAAACCTCCTTGTCCTGGATTGGCCTTTGGGCCACAGAGGAAAAAGGAAGAGATATTGCTTCACAGTCGCTTTAAAGGTCATGCAGTCTGAACCGGACAGAGACAAATTCCACTTCACTTTCAGCTCCTCTGATCACAGGCATATCCACACAAAGTATTCTGGAAACTGCAGGACAATATTAAGGTTGCATTAAGCCCAATAAAATATACCTTGCCTGTCAACATAGGTGATTAGCCTAGGCTCAATGCCCCATGAATCACAGACATATGGTTTCCAGGAGGCTCAGGATAAATAGAGCAGTATGGAGGCATGCCCTAAGTACTAAATACGTCTGAAGTCTGCAAAGGGTGTCAGGGCATCAGCACATTCAATCGATCCAGGACAGCAGCCCCCAGTGTATCTCATCATTTCAGCTGGTGAGAAAGAGGCAACTTGTCTCCTGAGGAGTGTAGTCCTAGCTTGGCAAGCTTTTTAGAAATTAGGGCTGATTTGAGCTTGTTTTCTGGCCACTGCCAATAAGATGCAGCATGCTGTGGTCTGTGGATATGTTTTCTCACTTCGCCTTACACCAGCACGCTGAGCCTGAAGGGATGACTGGCAAGAATAAGGCGCTTGTGGTGGAGGAGACCACCTCTAGGCAAGCATGCAACTGAGAAAAGTGTTCCTTAAAAAAACATTCAACAGCCCAGAACTCCTGGAGCAACAAACAAAGCCAGTCTGACGCCGAGGTTTGTGTACCATCTCAGTAACCAATGGCTAGTTAATGCTGGATTCTTCTCCAAGGCATTCTCCTCCTCCCACAAACCCTGTGGTTTCCACAGCATACACAAATTTGTCAAAATGGAAATAGCACAGTTTTGCTTTGTGTTTAAACATAATTTGTATTGAGCTATTGTATAAACGTTGCTTAAGAACTAATTCAGGGCTTTTAATGGGTTTATGTCCTGCTCACAATTGCTGGGAAGTATCAGCATATTGAGAAGAAAAAGGATTCCTTTAGTTTTGACACACAGCAGAGGTTTTTAAGTAAAGCAGACAACTGAAACAATCACAAGATCTCCAATATTTGCAAGGAGATTTTCAGTACAAGTGTCTGCCGGCTGTCTTAGTAGTGCCCAGGAACCTTAAAAAAACCCCACAGGCAACAAGTTCTGCCAGCAGGAGTAATTTCAGTAGCACAATGCAATAAAACAGTATTGCAGAAGCTGGAGAGCAACACAATCACATACCTAGCCCACAGAGGGATTCCAAACTGCAGAAGCAACCCTTCCAGCTTCTGGAAACAGCCTAAAGGTCTCCATGACACCTGCTGTTCCTGTGTTGTGCTCTCAAGGAGAGGTTGCTCCATCGGGGCTTTCCCACACCACATCAATAGCCAGCTGCAGGTTTGGACAATGGGAGCAATTTGAAGCTGGACAAATTGAAGAAGCCAAAAGCTTCTCTGGCATATAGTCAAAGTCTGATGAGCTGTTATTTAACAGCCTTAGAATTCAGGGAGTAATTAATAAGTAATTTAATAATAAAAAAGGAAAGAGAAGGAAGGGCAGAAGGAAAGATTCTGCAAACAAGCATAAGTCTCAGGAACTCACTGAGCCCTGTAAAGGTTTCCTAATTGGACAGTGAGGGCAACAGGATACAATCAGGCATTGTCCGACAGACAGTTTTCTGGCATTCTGGGATTTTAATCCCACTGCTGCTTGATGGGCATAGTATTAAATTCCCTTTTTCAGGTGCAAACCGTTTCAACCCTTTGCCCAGGAAAGTTAAAATTCCTTTCTATTCAAAATGTAATTAAACCACAAAATGCGAAAGTGTCTATGGATATACAAAACAAAAAGCTGTCTAGGTTTAAAAAAAGTCCATCTAGTAAGGGGTTAATTACAAGGAAACTGGTTATCGATTAGCATCTTGTGTAGTAAGATCAAAACCAACAATTCTGGTGTTATCTAGATAGTAATAAGAGTTAAATCTGCATTCATGGAACAGTAAAGCCAGAATTTTTAAGCACAATTGCCACCCTATTGTAGGCCTGGACTTATGTTTGAACACAATCCCAAATCAGCAGATTTTCAGACTGACATCTAAAATTACACAGAACATAATTTTATTATCATAGTGGGGTTTTTCACCCCCTTTTGCTCAAACTGAGACAGGCTGAATTTAACCTTTTGCACAGCACTAATTATGAAGGCATAGGGTTAGGGGTTTTCTTAAGGGAGAAAGAAAGAAAGGGACAGGGGGTGGAAAATTACAAGTTAACCACCTCCCCAGTTCTGTTCTGTTGTCTGCTCCTCACTCCTCTGGGAGATGTCAGGCACCACAGCAGTCCTTGTCCTGAGTTTGCAAAGACTTAACAAATGTAACATACGGTCTCGGCACCCATGGTAGTGGAAGAAATAGGTTGGACTAAGCTCTGGCTGACCAGCATCTCCCATAGAAGCACTCCATGGATGCGCTTTCTCACATGCCATGTGTCAAAAGACTCCTTAGTCCCCTGCAAGCACTAAGGATAAGGCGGCAGAGCAGGGGAGCTGTGCCTTACGTGCGGTGCCAGGCGCGCGGCCGAAGGCAGACAGCTTGCAACCACAGAAATAGCTCGGGTAGCCAGCAAATCAATATTTGCGTGTTATTGTTCTCACATACATCCCGTTTGCTGATCCAACACTTGTTCCCGCAGAAACAGGATCAGAGCAGCCGGCGGCAGCCAGCAGGCAACCAGAGCCAGCTCCCCCTGGAGTCGGCACACAGGTGTGCTGCCTCCAACCAGAAGGCAAAGACCGACGACTTCTTTTAATTAGGGAATAATGCGTTTACATTACAAAAAGATCTTGTAGAAGGAGGCACAGTTTCCTCCAGCATTTATCCTCCTCAGCAAAATATCACGGCTCTCTCTCCTCAGCACGCAGCAGCTGCTTTGCACGACTCCTTGTCCTATTTCTGAGCAACCCAGACCAAAAAGCACCATCTTCGTATGTGACCAGCAAAGAGGTTCCCTTCCCTTAGAGGACAAGGAAAAGAAAACTAAAAGGAAGCCAAGGACGTTTTCTGATAGTGTGCATTCAGTCGTGCTCTACACCTCACTCTAGCAGAAGCAGTCATCATTTCAGGACAGCAGCAACTCAGCAGCTGTGAGGACATCAGAGACGGGCTGCACCCAGGGGTGCTGAGAGAAGGAGTTGCTCTTGTAGTGTGTCCGCTCTCTCTTGGTTTTAAAAAATCACAGAGACCAGCAGAGATGTCCCACACCTGGAGAAAGGCAAGCATTGCACCCACCTCCAGAAAAAGCCTAAGGACAATACAGTGAGTTGCCAGCTGGTCAGCCTCATTCTGCTTTGTAAGAAGCAATCTCTGAATACAGCTGGGGACAGTCAGCACGGACTGACCAAGGGTAAATCATGTTTAACCAATCTAATTGCTCTCTGGGGTGAAATGACTGGATCTGAGGAAAGAGGCAGAGCAGTGGACATACAGCCTCAGTACAGATGGAGGATTAAGGCAAGAAGTAAATTCGTCCTGGATGCTTGTTATATTTAACTTTTAAGGTAGAAGGGATGGCTGGCCTGCCTCGACCAAAGAAGTACAGCTTCTAATCACACAAACAGAGCACTAGCACTCCCTCATTGTATTTTTGCATAAGGGGAAGTTATGGATGAAATTGCATTACCAAAAAGAAAACTATGTAGAAACGTGTAATTCCCCTCTACATTCCCAACTAGGTGTTTGTAACTTTTGTACAAAATAAAAAATCTTCATGTGCTTAAAATCTGCAAAAGATAAAACAGTCACACCAAGCAATCCACCTGGAATCCAGCCCATTAGAAAAGCTCATGTCAGGATTATCAGACTAGATCTGACAGAAAAATCTTCAAGAGAGTACATACATGGATGACCAACTTCTAGAAGCTTTTGTCAGCCCTACAGACAATTCTTCCAATAGGTCCAACATACCAGCCTTCTTCCCTTTCCTTATCTCACCCAGCAAATGAATGCTATTAAATACGTAATCTTTTTGCAGTGGGCTACACAAACAAAATACACACAGTTAATTAATGCTGCAGTCATTTCTTTGATCTTCCAATGAAAACAAAATTTAAAAGTCATACTATTTCAGCCTAGAAGCTTAGAGTTAAAAAGCTTAGGAATTCATGTGGGACTTTGAATCCAAGAA
Organism: Corvus moneduloides; assembly: GCF_009650955.1. Classification (NCBI taxonomy): domain Eukaryota; kingdom Metazoa; phylum Chordata; class Aves; order Passeriformes; family Corvidae; genus Corvus; species Corvus moneduloides. The sequence goes on from NC_045476.1 coordinate 67,420,811, forward strand.
TCATTGGGCTGATGTCATTAGAAGAGCTGAATTAGACTTGTAATTATTCCCTTATGAGTTCCACTGTCTATCTGAGAAAGAAGGGTATTCATTTCTGTCCTCAAAATTGATTTACTTTGGTGAAAAAGCAGAAGGGTTGGAGAGAGCAAGAACTTGGTTTTACTGTGCATCTGACAGAATACAAGAAAATAAGTGTCAAGAGTGAACAACATCTCTGCCAGTCAATAGGAGCCATACCTTCTGTTTACATGGCATGGCAGTTTCCTTGAGATCCTCAGCATAACTCCTATCTCCACAGTTCCAGCTGGCTGTCCACTGCTTAGTGCAGTAGCACTTCAATAACATGCAAATGTTTGACAGTTATTGGGCTTAAGTACATCTGCATATTTATAAACAACCATTCCAAACCACATCCCCATTTAAGGAAACTGCTTAATCACACCAAGCCTAAAGTCTCTCTCATATCCATTAAACAATAAGCTGCAGCCAGATTCACTCATTTTATATTTGTATCGTACTTTTTAAAATACTTCTCACATAGCTAGGTCAAAAAAATGTGTCAATCGACTTTTTCTTTTGTGGCAATCAAACTTTTCCCTTTATTAAACCCTATTTTTCTATTGAAAAGGCAAAAATAAGTCAAAAAAAGTTATGCTTTAGAAATCAAGATAATGTAAATTCACAGCAATAAAACACAAGCATCCAGTAAACCATATTTAATGTTTTATCCATAATCTATAAAATATTCAGTCAAAATATGCAACCCCTGAAAATATTCAAAGCAAAAGTTTGAGAAGCACCAGACAAACAATGCACAGAATTGAAAGTTGCCCCAAAAATCTACAGATTTAATTCATCTGGAGCTTTAACATGGAGTCCCGTAAATTTGGCCATAAACTCAGATTTCTCAAAAATTTTCATGCAAATTATATTTAGTGATAAAAGACTTTTTAAAAAAATCAGAAGTTATTTTCAAATGGACAAAAATACACCTAAACCGGCAGGTTACAAACCAGCCATGAAGTATCAGAGAAACCTACACGAACAGTTTCTGCACATGAACAGTAGAACTTGAATCGAGTATGTTGTTACAGACAAGAGGTGAGCGTGAGCTGCACTTGCATGTTTAAAGAAAGCACAGGTCTGAAAGGAAAATGCCTTCTCTGTAGAGACCTAATCTGGGTGATCCCTCGGTATGGATTACATAAAAAGCTTCATTGCATCTCCTGCTTCTGGCCCACTATCTACAGAAACAATTTTAAGGATAACCGTGATGAGGAGAAACTGAAATATCTGAAATGTTAGCACGATAATCTGAAGCATTACATAACTACCACAGTAAAATACAGAAGCATAAGCATTGCAAGCTTCATTTTGCTCATATTTGGCTGTGTATATTTCATTGCATCAGAGTCAAGTATGTTCTCAGCTCTCTTTGGAGTTTTATAAGACACATGCAACAAATGAGAAGTGAAGTCCCGGAACAGAGAAGATATGTCATAACAACTACCAGTGCACAAGAAATCAACTTACTAAGGCAAAAATACAAAAATCTGTGAAACTGAACCTAAAAATTCATGGTGGGTTTCTTGAGGTTGTGCGTTTTTTGGGGTTTTTTTGTTTTGTTTTGTTTTGTTTAGTTTAAGAAAATGTGCAATAAACCCAGATATGCGCAAATGAACAAAATATGAAAAAAGATTCTAGAGAGCACTCATTAAAAACCAAATATTTTTCATTTACAGGAGCTTAACTTGCCTGCATATTTCCCATTCTATGTATAGGAAATGCTGCAGAGTAAGAGTAACACAGCAACTACTACAGCAACACAGAGACACATATTTTCACATGGGATGTTGAAGTTTAATTACAAGATAATTCCATATACAATTCACATTATATGCTATGACAATTCTCAAAATAAAAGAAAAAAAGTGAAGATAAAACTATTTTATGCAAAGATGCTTGTATCGGTTTTGTGTTTTTAATACAAGCTTTGTGCTTTCTCCACACTTTGATTCGTTTTTTATAGCCTCCAATTAAGAATAGGAATGCACCCAGCTAGGACTTCCATTGTTCCATTGCCTAAAATGTGGCCCCATTACAGCTGATAAAGATTGAAGGTAGCATTTTAAAAACTCCCAAAACGTTTTAGCTTTTAAGACTCTTCTTCAGAACCATGCTCAGAAACATTGTCTCACTGGAATTCAATGTCCAAAGTTTTTATAAAACATTGGCCTTAGAAGTCTTCAATCCATTTGTAATTTCTGAAAGTTTTACAACCAGCCTAGAACTTTTTCCTCCGGTATATCTTCCTATAAAGACAATCAAAAGGACAGGTTTTTTATTGAACAAATACTTCAAAAAGAAAATACTAGAATGTATGGTGGGATGGTTTGTTTTATGAGCAACTGGTTTGGGGTTTTTTGAAGGTAAAAAGTTTAATTTCATGTTTTGAGTTGGCCTGGGTACCAACTTGGCATTAATTTTCTTTCTTGTACCAGTGATGACACACCTGATGAAATAAAGACCTTGTTGGAGGTAATATACTAATGGCATCTCATCATCAGGACAATCGGATTTTGTGACAGCTTACTGTTAAGGTAGAGAGCTGGTCCTTACACAGACCTTTGATGATGCTTACCTTACCTTTCTACCTCAAATGAGTGAAATGCTGCCTACATGAGATTTAATATCAACGTGAGAAATCACATCTTTCATTAATGATGAACAGAGCATACCAAAATAAGATCAGCAAAATGGTGTGGGAGATACAATATCACATGTCTGAGATCTTCACTGGACTTCTTCTCCTGTACCTCAGTGTGTGCTTTTAGCTGAGCTCTCTCTGGTCAATTAAAAGAAAATAATGGATCAAAGAGACTGCAAAAAGAGATCACTGTCTTGCATTTGGGACATACTCTGACCTCCGAGTCACATAGTATGTGCCAGAAAGGTAAGTACACTGAGTGGGTAGATTTTATCGAGTACACTGTGGTTAAACCAACTTTTATCAGGAGTTCCAGGTGGAGAGATGCCTGGGAACAGTTCCTTCCAACTGAGCCTGAGCTATATCTGCTCCTTTCAAGCTTCATCACTTTGCTTAAGGTCAATACCAAGGCTTCAGAAGATAGATAAAGCTCAAGAAAGCAAAATATCTACTCCAAAGAAATACTCCTTAATTTCTTCTTTTGATATGAAGTGTTTACCAGAGTTTAGGGTCTTTGAAAAGACCCTGAAAAATCATGTTACCTCTTTTGACAAAGCCAGCTTTGAAGACCACTGAGTTAACAATCTCATTTTAAAAATGAACACTCACACTGCTTTAAGTTCTAGTTTATTTCTATTACTGAACATCATAAAAAAAATAAAAACCGTGATTATATAAGGCCCAGGCAGGAATCTGAAACACAGAAGACAGATCAGATCCAAAGCATACCTGACCAGCATACTCTAACCAGCACAGCACAGCTGATTATTGCTCACTATGTGCAGAATATTTTGAATATGCTAACAACAGGACATTTTGAAGAAAATCAAAGTTTAGTACACTTTCTTAGTCTTTTACAAAACTAATACTTTTAGCTAAACAGCACCCTCAATTACCAAGTGGGTCAGATATTTTTAGTTTCAAAGACCTATTTTCCAGCAAATTAAACTGTTTGGCCTGAAATTTTCCTTTTCTATAAACATAAACTTCAGTTTTCACAAACAAACGAATTGAAGAATACACACTGTGAAATCCTGGCGGCCTTTCCTTTGGGAAGCCTTAGAAGACACTTGCTTTGGATCAGGAACTGGCAACATGCCTGTCAGTTATGAACATGCCTGCTTTTTCTTTCTGGCTTTTTGTTTTTTTAACTCAGAATCTTCTCAGATCTCTCTACCTGGTAGAAAACCTAAATCTGTGCACAGACACTTTGTAAAAATAACTTAAATTTCAGTACATAAATTCTCTAAGTTTGTGCTGGCTTGCAGTTGCAATTAAAAAGCTGTTGTTAGGTTATAGAGGATCACTCTGCTTCTCAACTGGTGAAGTACCACAGAGAATTGCAGGAAAGAATTAATTATTTTGCCCTCATATCAGGGCTGGAACAGCATATAGTTAGTGCAATTTGCTCTTATACTGCATAAAGGGAAAACAAAACATCAAATAGCTTGTGAGTTTAAAGAATGCTTTCTCTTTGAGGGGAGGGAGAGGTGAGAAGGGATGTTTATGTAAATGAGGCAGAGAAACTACAGAGAAAAAAGATGCAAGCATATAATTAAAATCTGTATCATAATGCCTACATACAACGTACCCACTGAGATTACAGGACCAATATTGATTTCTAGCATCAAACTTTTCAATGTTACATTTTACAACTTAATAACTTTCTTTTAAAATATGCTTTTCATGTGTAATCTCTATTATAGCACAATGGGCCCAAGATAATTTTTCAAACAAAGAAAGACTTTTATCAAACAGAAAGTACGAACTTCTTTTAAACTCTGATCCCAGTTCTTTGATGTGATCCAAGCAGCTGAATGTCTGAAGCCACACAGTTTCATACCAGCTTGCACAATACCAGAAGTTCTTCTGCACGTTGTGGTGTACACCTACATAATGAGTGTCTGTAAGGGCTACATGGCTAGGTGTTAAAGACAGATTCACATTTGGGTTTGACCTTAGTAAATTTTGTAATTTTAAGGTGACACTCCTGAAAGTATTTACTTCTGTATTCAAAGGCAGTATTAAAAAAAGGGAAATGGTCTTCTGATACCGGGAAGGTATTTATTCCCCAAACATTTTTACCCCTGTTTTGTTTTACCAATAAAATCAGGACTTTTGACTTGGTAAGAAAGAGGTTTCTTCAAAAAAAGAAAAAGCTGCATCTTTATTAAATCAAAACAGATTTGGACAGCTGTCATTCTCCCAAAATGTAGATGATTATGAGGCCTAAGACAAGAAGCATACGATTAGCAGGTTTTTTCTTAAGGCTCTGGCTGTCTCATATGTCAGACAGGCATGTGTATTATGCACATCCAGCAGGGGACAAAGATCAGAAATTTAAAGGAGCTGTTTGTGATTTTGGATGGGATGTGGCACACAGATGAAAGAGCAAACATTTTTCCCCTTGGTTTAACGCTAGCACTAGATTCCTAAATTAAGCCCAGCAGGAAATAAACATCCACCACAGATTTCAAAAGATATCTCACATCTTTGTATTAAAATGTGTTATTTTAAGAGTCCCAAATGCTGCATGTCTGAGTTTTATTAAGTCCAGAGCCAACATAGGAAGTGTTATTTGATTTTACTTTAAAAGAACGCAGAAAATATCAGTGGACAATGGGATGCAAATTGCAGGAAGCCAAAACAAAATTGAAGAGTATGAGATAATGGGCCTGATGCTATTATCTACAGGAATACTAAGGCCACAGGCTTCAAAACATTACTTTGATGACCTTGAGAGCTCGCTCAGACTACAGAACATCAAGTTAGCAGATTTTCCAGGGGGAGTGGAAGGGCAACAGTCTCAATTTTTCTCTTCCAAACAGACTAGGGAGATGTTTCTGATAGGCATTTCTGATTTCCTTCTACAATAAATAGCGACAATGTTGTACTCCAAAGGAGAACAAAATTAACCATCACTCCACATGTTCCTCACATATTTCATGTGTGTGGTTCTTGGTGAAAAGAATAATTCTATGTCCATATACCAAGCAGTTAAAAGTTCCAGCTCTGAAAATTCTCAATACAAAGTCTAAAACTACCAGGATAGGATTTTGCCCAGATCAATCACAATACACTGAGCTTTTATTTTGGAGTTTGCAGATACTATTTTTTTCCTCTTCTTTCTCACTGACTTTGATGATGTTTTGGGATTAAAATAAGGAGCAGACAGTTCCCATGAGATGAAAGACATAACTGCAAAGAATACTTACTTAGAAGATTAAAAAAAAAACAAAAAACAACCTCTTGGAGTTTGAGATGCTGTTACATATTTATTTAAAGAAACACTCCCTTGAAGGGGCTTAGAGTTCAATATTTTAAATAAGTTTCTGCTTTATCAACTCTGGTTGGAAATAAAATGCCTTTTTTAATTGCCAAACTGATCAAAATTATAACAATACATTCCCAAGCAGGCTAAATGCATTCTTACAGGCAGAAAGAATAGCTCCAAGTTCTTCTGCAAACAGTGCCAGTAATAAAACCTAAGCTTCTCTCATTTATGGCCAATTACAACTCCCAGCAACCCCTACTTCAGTGGCACCATTTCAACAAGGTTCCACACATCCCTCCCCCATCAGCTAACTCCCAGCTGTGCACAGGGGTAGCCCCACTATGGCAAAGACTGAGCCATGCTTCAGGAGCTTCAGCCAAGCTCTCAGACCAGACGGAGCAGAGACCTGGTAGGCTCACACATCTCTCAGAAAGGACTAATTTATCTTTCTCTTCTAGCCAGTCCCACATTTCATAACATTTTTATTGCTTTCCCCTTCCAACTCTGCCCAAACCTCCTATGGCCAGGACAATCAAAGGTTATTGGGTGAAGGGATGAGGCAGAAGAGGTGTGGAGGGAGAAATAAAAAAAAAAAAGGGAGAGAGAAAAAAAAAGAAACAAAAAAAAGAAAAAGTCTTGTTTTCTTTGGGAAGTAGGCTAAAGGCTGAAGTAGTTTTGACAGCAGGCAGAATTCTGTGCACATGAATGAGCTTTCTCACACTCCTGGGTCACCTGACCCAGAGGAGAAAGAAGACCTTTGGTTTCTGTTCCTGACACCACTTCTGCATGCAGTGTTAAGCCAAACTGATTTATGTTTCCCTTTGTGCAGGCTTAAAATAAGCCCATAGTAACTTACATACATCTTCCACATTGTGGACAAGAGTAATTTATTAGGTATAACAGGCTTTGAGATCCCTGGGTGAAAAATGGAAAGAGCTAACTCAGTAGTTTCTAACTCAGGGCCTGATTGGCATCAGCAGACTCACACACTACTTCAGGTACCTACATTCACCAGCTTGTGTCTCCAAGTTACAGGTCTCATTATAAGTTTCCAATACCTGCAAACTTTAGAAATCCACCGCTGTGAGGTTGATGAGGTATTGGATTTACTATGAACTCAGATTAAAAATTATGCTGGACCTTAAGAAAATGCTGACAAAGACAGAAGCAAATACCAGTTAACATCCAAAACTCATTTCTCCTAAAAGGCCAGCGAAACTACACTTAAAACTCCCTGAATGTATCAACCTACAGGTGTAATAATTCGGCCCATCTTTGCAAAAGGTAAGTTCATCCTTTGCAAGTTTCTTGTTTTCATACATTATAGTAAAAAACATTAAAATTATGTTTGCTGTTCTTTGCCAACTTTGGAATCTAGGAAAGAATGCTTCCTCCTTTCATTACATTTCTCTTCTTGCTAATGTACTTAAAGTCCATATTTCTCTACAGTCCTAAAATCCAGATTTATCCCTTTATATTTGATCCTGTGTTTCATTCCAATCACTTGGCTACTATGCAGGTTTTGCCCTCAAAATTTTCCTGAATATTATGAAGCAGTAGCTCCTTGTTAAATTGTTCCAGAAGTGTGACATACAGAATTTCTTTTAAAACGTGATTTGCTTTTGTTTATAAAGTGGGTGTGACATAACTGCTATTTATCACACTGAGTAATGTCATTGTATTATGGCGGGCTGTGGCTGTCTCTTGAACATGTCTGTGCTCAGTGGTCTTGCATTTAAAACATTAAAAAATACAGTTATGATACTTTAAAAATTGCATATGTGAATTATAACAGTTTTCATGGAAATGTTGGTTTATTTTTAATGCTGCACTGACAATAGATTTGTCACTGGAAGCAGTGAAATGCTAGAAGTGTGGTATAATTACCTCAGCATAGTCAGGATATTAAACTGATCAAATTACAGAATTGATTTTTAAAGATTCAGCTTAGGGAAGTAGGGAGGAGATGCCTGGGGAAAAAAACATCTGTTCCATCTGCAGAGTGGAATTGAATATATGTTCTGGATGGCTTATGCTCTAGGACTATAAAAACTTGCAGGTGACTTTGGTTACTAGAGGAGCTATTAGTCAGCCTGAATTATTAACATACTTTTGTGTAGTGTAGCTGCAAATACCTCCCTCAGTTTTCTTTTTCACTCTCAAAATGTAAACATTCAGAGCTCTTATGGAAAGGATGGTCAAAAGGTTGAACACAGGAATAAGCTATTCCAGAACCTGAGATTCCATCAAAACTAAACTTTTATCTTGGAGCCGGTACACAGGAGAAAGTTTAAATCTCCTTTTCCATAAGCTGATCTTAAGATCATTTCATATCAAGATATAAGATCCAAACTAAAAAAATATATCCAGAGACTGTACTACAGTGTCCATAGAAGGTGTTGCACCCTTCATTTGATGCTTAAACACCAAAGACCAAAAGGATTCTCTGGGCAGCAGGAAACTATGAAAACAGAATAAAAGAAGACATTAGGATTCTCCAATACTATCATATCGTTGCAAAGGGAGATACATGGACTTAAAATCAGGCAATTTTGGAAGTCTAACACACTTTATCTTTGTTCCAAAACACACATCATGACTAATACCACAGTTCACTGAAAGAACAAAATAAAAGAAAAAACATAAACTATTTTTCTTTATTATTCTTTCCCATCATATACTTACACACAGTCCCTTAGGACATGACCACACTCTTTCCACAAGATGCCATTCCCTTTCAATGCTCTGAATGAACAGTGATAGTTGAACAAGTGATCATTAATTATTTGGCCTTACTCTTACTATTCAGTGTGAAGTCCCATGTCTTGTTTACCATGTACTGTTCAAAGCCTGATTTGAACAATGAATTATTCACTGGCTTGTGGGTTTTCCTACAGTGCTCATCACAACATCTGAATGCATTACAAACATTAAGTGATTCATTTTCACATCATCTTTGTGTGATGATATGAATGATATCATTGTATGCCCATTACAGAAGCAGGGGCATGACACAGGGATAGTAAAGCATCTCTTAATTCCAAGTACACAAATGGAGGCTTGCACGGCCAAGTTTCTTCAAAATACTTGCATTTGTCACACCATTCTAGCCAGCTTCAGTAGCACATGTGGATCATAACCAGAGGTGGTCTTAGAGCAGGCCTCTAGAAAATGAGGAGGACAATCAGAATTCCCTGATCACATGAAAACATTTTGGTTTTAAACTGTACATTTTTTTTATACTGTACATTTGATGTGATGAATCAAGAATGTTGACAGTGGAAAGAAAGAAATTCTTAGAAGAAACTGTTACACTGCACAGGTATAAAAGAAGGTAAACAGCAAAAACTCAGATACAACGGATGCACCAATGCACAATAAGAATTGGTGCTGTGTTGCTTTTTCAGAGACCATCATATTTCAGAGGGCATCTATTTCTTATTAGACATGGGGGAAAACAGAGTGACAAACAATCAGGAGAAGGCTGAGCTGCTTAATGCCTTCTTTTCCTTTCTTTTACAGTCAGACCAGTTGATGTCAGGCTGCCCAGCCCCTGAGCTTGAAGACAGGGAGCAAAATGAAGCCCCCATAATCCAAGGGGAAATGGTCAGTGATCTGCTATGCCATTTGGACACATGATTTCATGGAGCCAGACGGAATCCACCCAAGAGTACTGAAGGAGCTGGTGGAGCTGCTCACTGAGCCACTTTCCATCATTTACCAGCAGTCCTTGCTAACTGGGGAGTTCCCATTGACTGGACGTTAGCAAATGTCATGCCCATCTACTAGAAGGGCCAGAAGATCTGGGGAACTACAGGTCTGTCAGCCTAACCTTGATGCTGGGGAAGGTCATGGAACAGATCAGCTTGAGTGTCATCATGCAACTTGTAGAGGACAACCTAGGGATCAGCCTCAGCCAGCAAGGTTTATGACAGGCAGGTCCTCCTTGGCCAAACTTACCTCCTGCTGTGACAGGGTGACCTGCTTGGTGGATGAGGGAAAGCCTGTGGATGTTGTCTACCTGGATGTTAATAGAGCTTTTGACGCTCTTTCCCACAGCACTCTTTTGGAGAAACTGGATGCTAATGGATTGGATGGGTGCACTGCTCACTGAGTAAAACACTGGCTGGACAGCCAGGCCCAGAGAGTGGTGGTGACAGGCCAGTCCTGTTTAGTATCTTTATTGATGACCTGGACAAGGGGACTCAGGGCACCCTCAGTCAGTTTGTAGACAACACCGGGAGTTGTTGGGCAGGAGTCTCGATCTGAGGGAGGGTAGGAAGGCTCTGCAGAGGGATCTGGACAGGCTGGAACAATGGGCAGAGGACACTTGTATGAGGTCCAACAAGGCAAAACCCCAAGTCCTGCACTTCAGTCACAACAACCCCAGGCAGCACTACAGGCTGGGGGCAGAGGGACTGGAAAGCGACCCAGCAGAAAAGAACCTGGGAGTGCTGGTTGAACAGGAGTGGCTGAATAGGAGCCAGTGTGTGCCCAGGTGGCCAAAAGGCCAATGATATGCTGGCCTGTGTCAGCAATCGTGTCACCAGCGGGACATGGGCAGGGATTGTCCCCCTGTACTTTGCACTGGTGAGGCCACACCTCGAGTCCTGTGACCAGTTTTGGGTCCCTCACTACAAGACAGACACTGAGGTGCTGAGAAGTCTCCAGAGAAGGGCAATGGAGCTGAAGAAATGTCTGGAGCACAAGTCCTGTGAGGAGCAGCTGAGGGAGCTGGGGTTGTTTAGCCTGGAGAAATGGAGGCTCAGGGAGTCTTCTATTACTCACTACAACCGCCTGAAAGGAGGGTGTAGGGAGGTGGAGCTGGTTCCTTCTCCCAAGGGAGAAAGACTCACTGCACAGCCAGGAGCACACCAAGACAGCCATCAGAGGTTAAAAAAGGCTTGAGACTGTGTGTTTAAACAATAGGGATCATCTTTAATTTTTCCCCATTGGATGTAATTCACTCAAACACATCTGATCTCATTTAAATATAATCAAAAATCTCTACATGCTAGTTGTATATATCGTTTCTATTATGACAACTTTTTCCACAGTTTGATCCCTTTCCCAGTGTCTAAACGTGACAAAATCATACATCCAGACCATCTGCCATCTTACTTAGCCTTCCAATAAATGGCTATCCTTACACAGGGTTTACCTTTCTACAAGTGAAAACAGTTCCAAATAGTGTTAAACTTTTCTGAGTGGCAGACACGAAGACAAAGCTGCTGTAGTGGAAAAAATTCTTTCACAACTAATGTACTACAAAAATAAAGGGGTTTCTGCTTCAGTTCCAATATCCAGAGTATTTCCATGAGAAACACAGCCAGACGTGCAGGGCAGCACACATTTTGTGTTACAGAGCAGCTGTAACACAACCCAACAGGCTGCTCGTTATAGACCAACACCAATTTTTCAGAAGTGACCCAGAATCTGTTCCCTTCTGCAAAAGGTCTTTTACAGACTGTGAACATGTCATTGGAAAATGCCTTCCTCCATGCCTTCAAAAATCTGATTTAATTACTATAATCCGATTCAAATTACAGAGGAAGGGCAAGAGGGTTTGTCCTCTACTCACACTTGCAGAGTCTTTCATTCCTTGATGCCAGTCTTTTTCATGGTTTTCCAGACAGTCTGGGAAAACTCCCTCTGAATTCAGTAATCCCAATGAATTAGATGCAAACCCAAACAGCTCCTCTAGTCTTTGCAGAAGTCCCCGTTCATCATTCAGGAAAACGGGGTTCAACATTAAAAGTAGTGGTGCTACCACACCAGAAACAGGCTGCTTTGGGTTTGTGGCTCTCTGTGAAAGACTTTTGAAATTACCTGGAATGTCTATCATACAGCTGACAGTATCACTGTCACATACCAGACATCAGTGCCAGATGTACAAGTTAAGACTGAATCAAGGGCTAGTGGGAGAGTTTTCTTCCCCTGTGGGAAGGCAGAATGTCTTGAAGAAAAGGTTGTAAGGAATTCAGCAGGGAAGCGCACAAGTCCGTCTCCTGGCATTTATGTGTTATCATTTGCTTGACTCCAATGCTCTAATTTCTGTCAGACAATGGTTTTAAAGAGGCTGAGTTTAAAATGCTAACCACTGTTGAAGTCACAGGCCAGCCATCAGACTACACTGACACCAAAGCTGCTGGAGAGCAGACCACATGGAAAATCTACATCCACATGGTCGTTTCTGCTCAGGACTTGAGCTAATGCCCAGCTCTTACTAATTCATGTCACTCATCGTAGATGTGTCTTCATATAAAATTTTCTACCCTTTTTTTTTGTCTCATTGCATATTACACTAAAGTAAAAGACACTGGCTTAAGTAGACCAAAAAAGTAAAATTTGCTTTGGGAAATAAACTTATCTCAAAAATTCAGCTCAGCCCAATTTTAATACAACACACACTCCTAACCCCTCTACAAGCTTTAGGCTTGTTAGGAGACTGGGGAGTTTTTTCAAACACCATTTCCTTCCTATGTCTGATGTTTCAAAAGCAAAGTTGACATGTTACCAGTGAGCAAGCCCAGGAAGAAATCAGATCTGAGCACTTCCCGCCCAGAAGAATGGAGAAGCTAAAGCAGAAAAAGTGAATTGAGGGCTTTACTGTAAGACTGAGAACCCAAAGACTAAAGCCTGTGCTTAAGCTTGAGAGAGAAGAGAAACGTAAAGTAGTTCAAGACTCAAGAGTGTAAGCTGGTTACACAAGAGCCACCAGTAGGTAGTTTTAACTGGAACGAACAAGGGCATGGACAAAAAGCATGTTGGCAAATACTAGTTCCACTTCAGCTGTCCATGAAACACCAATTATTTTAGTACATTCAGACAAAAAAATCTGCAGCACAGACATTTGATAGTTATAAATCATGTAAAAACTCTTTGTATTTGTGCTGAAATCTGAATCTGCTGTTACTTTATGCTCATCACAACATTTGTAAACAAAAGAATTTCTTGAAAGTATTCAAACACCCACTATGCCAGGCTAATTCATAATTGTGTAAGTAGTTTCATTATGCAGTGGTATTCAGTAATAAAATAATCATTTTCTAATGCAGTCTTACTCTGACAATAGCATTCATCTCATTTAAAACTTCTATATTACATACATATATATATATATATATATATATATATATTCCCTTCAGTGTGTTGTTTAGGTTATGGTTTATGTTACACCATCATGTAATTCAAATCACCTTCTGCTTAGGGGGATATCTAGAGGATATAGGAATAAAAAAAGGGTCATTTCTTTGTATCTAGTTAATTTAAAAATCCTTTTTTGAAATAAACTACTTGGATAAGTCTTAGATGATATTAGGTAAATATATAAACCTTATGTGTTGCTAGGTTTGAATACAGCAATTTTGCAACTGTGTTTTAACACGGAGCCCAGGTCCCATGGCTGTTACAGACTGAGCACTACAGAAACTTTATTCTTCCCCTCATCAGCTGCTAGAAGATCACTCTAATGGTTCCCTCAGGCTGGGTTCAAGGAGCAACAGCAACACTACAGGAACGGCTACAAAATTTGATACCTTCTTTTGTAGCCTACTTCCCTCAGGCCAAACTGCAGAGCTTTCACAAGAAGGGGTGAAGGGAATAAAAATGAGACTTTTGTCTGCCTTATACACAATAAATAAAATGGATTTCCAGTCTCACAGTAGAGAAAACCACCTTCCTGTGCTGTCACAGGTTGCAAGGCTGTGGCCCCACTGAGTAAGCCCCTGAACGAAGAAGTTTTTTGTTACTGTGAATGTAGTAACACTACTAATCCAAGAACATTCAAACCACACCAACAAAAGAGGATAAGATTGGTGTAAAAATCTTTATTTCTTTAATAAAATTTTTTTCACACATTTTTTAGAAGATGTTTATGCATTTTCTCTCTCTTCTCTCTCCTGAAGCTTTATAATAAAATTCAGTCTTTCTGTCAATTTTTTTTCATCCCTCTCCCTAAAGCTAGAAGTCCTTGAAAGAAACGTTGCTTTTTATAAAAAGGAGCAGCAAGACTTCACAGAATTGTTCTTCTCCAGGTGCAAAGATCACAAATATAAAACAATATCTAGAGGCTACAGTCCTAGACTGAAGCTGGATTAACTGCTCTGCAAAATACTCACTTCATATTTAAAACTAAATTTTTTAAAAAGCCAGCCAGTGACTGATTAGGAAAATGCTGGAAACATGCCAGGTATTCTATTCAAAACACCTTGAAACAAACTGCACTACTGTCTATATTTGGAAACCATAAAAAAGTTGCAAAACTAAAACCTTATACGTTCAGCCTTCATGGTTTTCAAAGGAAACAAGTACAGATAAACTACAAGGATAACATATGGTTGGATATGAATGTGGTTTACATCTGTTACTGGTTAATTAGTTCAAACTTTACCCACAGTGGAGTTTCAAACATGCAGGGACACGTGTTAAATAAACGAGACATATTTTGGAATGGTGAACAGTCCTAAAAGTCCCAAAATCCAACTGGTAAGTCTTTCAACCTTGCAGAAACATCTTTCTTGGTTGGAACACTTCTTAGTGGATTAGACATGAAGAACCCTGTCAGGGAAGCTGGATCCTTACCCCAGTTCCCATCCGTTTACTCTCAAGTCAGTCACCCACACATAGTCTCAGTTCTGTCACAGGGAAAGGACACTTGATGTCGCAGATTTGCTCAAGTAATGCGTATAACCAAAGCCAGGAGACAAGATAACTCTTGTGTTTCTTGACATAGGTTTTATTTGCACTTAGTAGTCACAATGAGTTTCACGTACACACCTTTCAAAACCAGCAAACAGAATTTTCCCAAAGTAGTCTCCCCACTTTGCAGTTTAATGCAAAATACTGTTTTCTTTTTTAAAAAAAAATGGGTCCATCTATTTTATATTCATTATCAATGTGAAAACAGCAAAACTGTGTTAAGCAAACTATTGAAATGGTTGTATCCTAATTTTGGCAGCTATTTTTCATCTTAGCTAAGAAGTTAAAGCTAACAGTAATACATATTCAGCAGAGGACATGCTTGCTACCTAGTCACAATATTAACCTGTGATAGGGATTGTTGTAAGGCACTACTTTCCATCTGCAGAATCTGATTTTTCATTTTTTACATACGTAAAATAATAGCTATAAAATGGCACTAAGACAAAGAAAATTATGTAGCATCATGATCACCTGGCATCTCCTTAAATCTCATTCATCCATGTCTAAACTTTCAAACAAAAAATGAAAGGTGATTGTAAAAGATACGTCATAGTAACAGCCAACTTTTTTTTTTTTTTTTTTAATTATCTTAGAATTCTTCAGAGGTGCTAATTTTGATGCAAGTTCTTTAACCCTAAGAAAATCTTGTATCAGCTATGGTTGGTATTGACAGTTGCTGAAAAAACAAATGGGAAAAAGAGAAGTTCCCAGTACTCGGATAAGCATTCTGAGAGCTAACTATAGGACACTACAATTTATTGATCTCTTTTTACTACAATACCACATCTACATTTCAGAATTGTATCAAGGAGTAACTGTAGAGGGTTTCAGAACCAAAAAAAAGGAAAGAATAATACTCCAAAACCAAACAACAAAAATAGAATCAGTTAAGAATGGTTCTATTCCCTATTTTTCCACACACTCAATATATGCATTTTGGAAAGATATTTTAGTGCTGTTTCTTTTTTCATTTTCTTTCTTTTCTTTTCTTTTTTAAGGCTCACTGTTTTAGATTAGCAATTCATATTGGCATCAACACTCACCCATTTTAAAGGAGGAAGCTACTTTCCTCCCTCGGCTTTCCCTCATGAAGTCACCTGGTTGAGTTATGAAATCCTGTTAAAGAGGTCATTTAAATAAAACCTAAATCAATAGGAAAAAAGTCAGCTTTCCTGAACAAGTGTCACTTCTATTTATTTTGAGTGCAAACCCCAGCGATCACAAATTCAGAATATTTATTTTGCAACCCAATCCTCATAGCCCATTGTCAACTGATAGTTCTTTGTTAAGCAGAGCAAAACCTCCGTCAGATCCTGACAGTTTTACAGGACTCTTAGCAAGATTTTCCAGCAATAAGACACTACCAGGCCTCGCAGCCTTGTGTTCTTCAACACAAGCTGATGTGAACTCATCTTTGTGCTACACTCCAGTGACACTCTCTGAGCCCCATGAGGTCAGATAATTTTGAGCACTCTGGTCCCTAAGAGATCTCCAGGCACACCTGGATCACCTAGAAAAAGGAAAGATTTGAGTGCAGATGGAAGCATCCATGTACCTAACCGAGCCAGAACAAAGCCATGGTGCACCTCACTACCTCCCAACACAGCACTCTAGAGGCGAGTGTCCTCCCACCAGAATTTATTTTGCTGTGTTCATCAACTGTGAAGGCTCAGCAGTGTTAGCAATAGGGAGTTACAGGCACAGCAGATGAATGAACTGGGGAAAAATCCCAAACTTACACGTCTCCCAGGACTGAGAAGGTATGACGAGGTACAGAGTTGCAGATGTAGCTGCTGCACTGTAATACACTCTTGGATATGCAGCCTGCTGAGCAAGAAGCTGGAGGCAGCACAAAGTTCCAAGCCATGGCAGCCAGGCAGGTGTACCTATAAACCTCTTAATGCTTCTTCTTACCGCTTCAGTCAAAAGGAAGTGAGATATTTTGTCCCACAGCATTCTAAGTCTTTGATCTGAACAGCGATAATCTAACAGATCATTTGCACAACTGAGTTATTTCCTCCCCTTCTCCTTGCTCCTTCCCGCACAGCCAATCAAATTGTTTCAACGCCATAACACATATCCTATCTCACTAGAAGGACACACAGCTATACGGATGCCATGTTTATTCAAAATCTCAACAGGATAAAGGTGATGTGATAATAGAATAGTTTCCTTTCTACACGGAAGGTGAAAAGACCCAACCAAGTTCAAAAGCTTATCTCAAGTCTACTAAAAATGAAATGAATAAAATAATAATTCTGATCACTAGTACTGGAAATTCTACACTCATCCCAAAACAACGTATTTCTGCCAAAATCTTTCTGAATCTGAATGCTACTTTCTGAAGTATCATTAATATGCTTCCATCCAGTAGCACAGGAAATGAATTGTATCTGGTCTGCATGGAATTCTTTAAATTATGCACATATTTATCAGTCTCGTCCTACATGCATAAATCTACCTTTACAATTTCTGGAAAACACTGATAAACACTGCTTAGGAGACAAGAAATGTACAAAGAAAGAAAAGGAATGAATTTACATGGGAATTTACTGTGTCTGCAGGTCATACAAATGAACCCAATTTTTTCCCACAATTAAATCTATGCTGTTATCAAGACAATCAGTTTATTTTAAGACTGTCAACCCAATATATAAATTTCCTTTTGTGCTTGAAATGCCTTTATAAGATAAGATAGCTTTTGTTTAAACTGCTATTTTCAGCCTTTGCTTTGAGGGTTTTGAATATACACAGTGAAGTAACTTGAGATTTCCTACCCTGTTTTAAAATGTGTTTCTTCTGTCTGTTTGTATTTTGTAATTTCCTGTCAAATAACCTCACCATAACTAACTTTCCTTGCTCCAACCTACTATTTTTTTTTTAAAGCCATTGCCACTTCCTGAGGATGGTAATAAAACACTGATTACATTCGGCTGTTATCTGCCTTTTCTTCCCCTGCTTCCCCCTCTCCCACTCCCTTTGTCAAAGCCAGCACTCAGGTTTCAGCTCTTCATGGCCTGAGAAAGGCACATAACTGGGAGAGGAAGCAAATCAGACTGCAGGAATCCAGATTCATTAGAGTTTATTGGGTCAATCACGAGCTGGAGCAGAGCCAGACAATTAGGCTGTGCAGCCCCTGAAGTCTGGATGCACGGCTCTCCTGCCAGAGCCAAGCGCGCTCCGCAGCAGGGCACACGTCGGCACCGTGCCTGCCTGTCTGCTGCGGCCGTGCAGGGGGAAAGAGGGAAAGGAAAGCAGTAGCACCTTGCTGCTTCAAATCAGTTACCACTAACTGGAGAAAAAGCCAATTTCTTCCTCATTAAGCATGAAGCTGCTGATATTTCCAATTCAGTCACTCATTTTTGCCAACCCCTACCAAAAATCCAGTCTGTTAAAATACCACCATACAGAGCCTATAGACTATTCAACTTCATCTGAAATTCTTTAACCTCTTCTACTTGTCTTCAACTGCACATTTCTGTTTCAGCCAAGCTTAGTTTCCACTTACATTTCTCTCTCTAACTCTGTTCCCCCTTCTCACTACCCACAAGAAGTCAGCCCTACCTATTTCAGCAGTTCTTTTCCTCCTTTCCGTTGTCTGTAAACTTGTTGCAAGCACAGGCTAAAGCCACTGCGCTCGCTTCCTCTTCCAACTCTCTACTGGATCATGTCCAGCCCAGTTTCCGCTGTTTCCCTCTGAATGAAAGTGCTTTCACCACAGTAATTCATGATCTCTTCCTGGGCAAATCTCAAGGATCTCCCTCCTACATGGCCCTTCTGGTTCTTTTGACATTGCTGATCATCATCCTTGCTCTGACGTCTCATCCTCACTGAGGTTTCAGTTCAGTCTCTATCTTTCCTGTCAATGATACTTCTCTGTTCTGGGCAGCCCGCTACATTGATGGACACTTCTGAAAGCTCTGCCACTGCCACAATACTCTTCCCAGTTTAACACAGTTTGGGGATCTCATTAGCCCTCACCTCTGCACCGATGGTTCAGATTCCATTTAAAGATTCCCAAAGCAGCCTAAGGTGGTCTGGAAGGAATAGGAGAGGGGCATAGGCCAGAAGTCTTAGATCAAATTGAGAAGCTTAGGAAACCCTGTTGTCAGACACACCTTTTCCGCTTCCAAGACACCTCCTTTGCACTTAAACACATGCATCATTTTACCTCCCAAATTTTCAAACTCTACATTTTGCCACAAACATAAATTAACTTGCCCTAACACTAAATGCCTTCCCTATAAAACTTCCTCCTCTCCCTACAACTGATGCCACCTCAGGGAGTTGCTTACAACAGCAAATTTAATGTCACTTGTGATATTTCATTCTCTTCTTCTGAGTATCAAGTTCAGTCGTACCCTTTCAGTCACTTTCTTTCAGTCTCAGCAGCTTAAAGCTCTCACTCTGTAGTTTATTCTAACCAGTCTGACAGCATTCTCCCCTTGAGTGTCCCAAAAATGCCACTGCCTTCTGACAGGGCAGAAAAGGTACAACAGCTGAAGTCATGTTCCCATCTCTGTTCAGTCAGGAAACCTTCAAGTAAACTCTTTAGTTTCCTAACATGGCGTCACATTTAATGTTCTTTTCACACCCTCTTCTTCAACTTGTTCCTAAAGTTTACATACTTTAAGCATTCCTGAATTGACACAATGATACTCAGGAGCTACAGTGCCAAGCAGTGCAACACCACAAAACTACTCCTGTTCCAGACAGCTGGCACAATTGAGCATAAGGCATAGAGCCCACAGGTGAATAGCAGGTGTTGAAGGATCTGCTAAAAATCCTTGCACTGACACCTTTAATTTCTGAGTGTGCACTTACAAAGTTTATCTATTTCTACACAATTCAGGAGCACTGCCATGTTCAAGCTTTGCTTCCATCACATTCAGATGTTTTTCTGCCGATGGTCACCATCTGGCTTTCTTCAGAGGGGTATGAGGTGGCGGTTGGCTTTTTCACACAGAGGCCACTTCTAAATCATGCTTAATCCCTGCATAGGCAGCAGCATTACGTAGTAGTCCTCTTCCTATTTGAAAGTTATTTATATGCTTCAATGTCCTTTTTCTTTGTGTCTAAATATCACTTGTTAGCTTCCATTCAGCCTGAGTTCTGGCAACTCTAACTTTTACCCTTTTCTGACAACTTCTTCTCCTTCCTTGGGACACAAAATTCAGACTGCTGAAGTACTTGCAAAAGCTCCCAATTTTTGCACTATTCCGGTCCATGAGTTCTCAGTGCAGCCAACCTGCATTTCTAGCAGTTTAGCAAACTCACATTTGCTATCTCTCAAAGACAAATTTTAATTAAGGACAAACTTTTAATCCTCCCTTCATTTTATTTAAATTGATTCCTGATCACTCGATCTTAAGTTACTTCCCAAGTCTAGCTCTTCTATGATCTCATTATTGGCTGCTAAAACCAGAACAGATACTCCTTTATTCACTATGTCCTTTCTTGTTATGTTTGTGGGGAGGGGAGAAGGTGATTTGGGATTTTTAATGATCTTTCACACTGTTACACTCATGGACAGTCTACTACCTTCTCTTTCTGTTCTTCCTGAACACAGCAAGTACTATATTTCCAGCAAGATTATTATTCTGCTCTGCACCTACTGTTCTCTACAACATTTGTCTTCACAGGTAGTTTAGACTCCCCTTCCCTAATGACCTGGTATTTAAGTACAAACCTTTCCCTTGTTTCTAACTGACTACAACCAATCACCTTGTCAAGTTAAGCACAAACCTTTCATTAAGTGACCCGATGATCCAATTAAGATCACTATTATTTCTATCACTTTTTCTTATACTCTTCTTCCATTATCCATTAGTGTATCTTCTCCCTTTTTCACTTCCTGCACACTAAAGCCAAGCACGAATATCATATGACCATCTTCAGACGCTGTCCCATAATTTCTTGACATATTCAACTGCTGTAACAGCCTCAGCAAAAAATACTGTCACTCCACACAGTGACACAGACCATCCCTTAAGAAATATTCTAATTTCTTGAATGCAACACAGAAGAAACACAGGCCAAGCTTTCCCCCCATCTGCCAATCTCACTTACAGGCCTTCTCTAGGAACTGGGAGAATTCTGATCACCAGAATGCAGATTTTCTGTGGAAATCACGGCAAAAGTGTAACTGAGGAGGGATCTATATATCTTGATGCATTTTTCCTAATAAAGAGCAAAACCACTGAAGTTCCACTTTAAATTGTAGCAAAAAACTGAGGGAGGAAGGCACCATGGGCTGATGGAGAGCAAGAGTCAGTCTCCAAAAATTGTACAAATTACAGAGAGAATAGAGGCAGAATATTAGACGCTTCTAAAATAAAGTTCATTTTTGTTTAAGACAGTGCAAAGTATAGGGAAATCTAGAGTAAAAATAATAAAGGCAATATGGCTGCAAGACTTTTTGTAGAAGCAGTCTAAAGGGACAGTAACAGGATGAAAGAGTACATGCTAAAACCAGAAAAAAAAATAAAGAAAAAAATAAGGCAGAGAGAGTGAATCATAAGGTGAAGAGAGATGGGGCAAGAGCTTTAGCAGTTTCTTCTTAAGTCCACAAGAACCCAAAAACACCAGATAACTTTTTTTGTGAGAGAAGGTAAAAGAAAAGTCAAACTGAAGGTGGTGTTAGTCAGAATTCTGATCTGTAACCTAAGTATTAAAAAAATGGTGAAATCACCACTAGGAAACACCACATCTTTTTCTTAGAAAGGACTCACGTACAAACACATCTGAGTCATCAGAACAGAAGGTACAGAGAGTAAAGGGACACCTGCAGAATTATTCCTACACTGAAAGCCATGTGTAGAATATCCTCACAGACATACAGAGTGATAGAAGGAAACAAGTCGTAAAAGTGTAGGGAAAATAAGCCCGCTTTAAGAATGAAAAGCATGGTGACTGCTGAAGGTGACTAAGAGATTCTCAGTAGTCCTTAAATAATGAATTAAGCATTCACATATCCACTTACATAATTTTTGTTTCCAAATCAGCAGCATGCCACAACTTATGCTGACATTCTACATAACAGGTCTGACCATTCAAAACCTTCGATGCTTGTTTCTGTCATGCTTCAATTCCACGAAGTTACACTGGTTTTTCAATATAAAGTGCATAGTCTCTGCTTACACTGCATCCCAATACCTGTGGACTCTGTCCAACTGAGTTCCCTATAGGGACACAGCTGCTGAATATTTCTTATGTTTACCATTGGAACAAGTTTGTGTAATACCAGTTAGGGGGATATTTACCAACAGTATAAACATGCAGAGGGATTCAGCACTTGTAGTCTGTAATGAAGCACAATGTATCACAGCAGAGACATCGGCCCAGTGACTAACTCCACTTGAAGAAAGACTGAACAATTTAACTTATTTCTAAAGATGAAACCTCTGTAATTCCCAGTAGAGTAAGTCTATGGGGTTTAAATAAGTTCTCAAAAAAAAGCCGTAGATTATTTCACATCACCAGCTGTCAGCCAATAGCCTGGATAATGAAAATCCACAGTTTCCTGGCTTCCTGCACAGCTCCTTGCAGGCTTCAGAGTAACTGTTTCTCTCATTTGCCTACACTCGCTATGATTTCCTTTCTCTTTACTTCAAGAATTTGGGGGTTTTTTACTACATCTGTAGGAGATGACAAGAGGGATTAACACTACCAGAGATGTTGCATATGACCTCTTCTTTTATGGGCACCATTTGTCACAGAGGCTCATTAGACTTGTGTTTCCTAAACTTACTTCAGTCAAGGAATGAACTTTTAAGATGGATGAACACTCACAGCATAGCTGCTTTAAACAAAACCACCCCAGTTTGTAAATAAGAAGTGATTAGAGAAATTCGCTGCAGAAATCAGTCACATTAATCAGCTGGTCGTAAAGTAGATTGATGTGCACCAACCAGAGCTGTCTAAACAATTTTGTTAACCTTTAGCAAAAATGTGAAGGAATATGCTGCAAAATGGTTCAGCCTTAAATGAATAGGACATGCCTCTTTTAGGAGAAGAGTTAAGTTCCAAGATTATTATTTTGTTCAGATTTCCCCAGAACACTTGGCCCAAAAAGAATAATTTACAGTTACAGCACTCTTTTCCACAAGTTCATTCCAGGTTGCGAAGAGCAACGGCCCATGGCAGGACAGGGAGTGTTTATTCCAAAGCCAGTTGCTGCTGAGGACTTGTGGCGGGAGACTGATGCTCAGTCAATGTACAAAGAAAAATGAAACACCAGAAAGTCTCTAAGAATTTCCTCCAGCAGTGCTTTACCTCCTATGTTGCAGCTAATTTTATTTTTTTTCTCAGCCAAAATCTCAGTGGAATTGCAGAATAATCTGTGAAATCAGTGCCGATAATAGTCCAGGGAAGGATGGGATGGTTCAACACCTGCAGCAGTGGCCATGCACACCTGAAGATAATGAATCTGAACATAAAACACCCTCCCTTCCCCCAAGACAAACTTAAAAATAACACTTAAATATATTCCTCCATTTTTTTGAGGAAGCATTTGATTCATATTTCCAGGTTTTCTTCCACAACCACCGGAAATAGAAAACTGATTTAAAAGGTGAGGAACAACAGAAGAGAAATCTAACAGTCTTCTAAGTAGTTTTCTTCCAAGAGATACATGTTCCAGAGGAACACCAAAGTAGGCATTGAGAATATCACTCTCACATCAATCACAGTATGTCTCAAAATACCTGGAAGCCAACATTTTCAGAAGAAAACCGTACAAGAGTGATCTTGGCCTGTCTTTAATTTTTCCCACACTAAAAACAGTAGCCAATAAAGGCCTATTATTACGGGTGCAGGTTGCTAGACAGAAGCACTAGAACTTCCAAAGCAGGATGTGCATGTTACATGATGTGGGAAATTTAGACAAAGTTAAGGAATTACCTCTTAATTTTTTTTATATGCATCTACTTCCAATAGTTATCAAACTCTGTTTACACAGGTAGGCCAAAATTAAGTTTGGAGTCAAAGTCTCAGTAAGTTTGATTCAGATTTTAGAGAGTTACAAGCTAGAAGGTGTCTGATAACACCGCTCTTCTGTTACAATCGCATCTCTCACTTATACTCAGCAGGGATATTTGTTTAAGCAACAAAAGAATTTGGTATCAATCCCTCTTGCTGAGTAAGCTGCACTTGATCTGCACAGCCAATGAATAATAAATCAATGCAAATTACACCACTTTATCACTAACAACCATTTTCTGGTCAGCTACACCACAGAATACAGTCTCTCCCACAGGAGACAAATAACCCCCAGTGTCTTAAAATAGGAGTTATTTATAGCCTGCAGGGAAACAATTGTGCTCTAATATATAATTTGCACCACTGTTTTTTATTTCCAGCGAATTTGGCCCTTGAAATCTTCAGCTACAATGAAGGCACAAGCTGCTTTCATCATTAGTGCATCACGCTGCAGATTATTTTAATTGATATTTGAACATTCAGATATTAGGCAGTTCCCCATGCACCACAAGTGCCACCTTACACTTGACAACTGGTCACTCATACACTGTTTCTTAACCATCTGTAGCTTTTCTGGGTAACAGTTTTTGATAGAGATTGCAGTTGGCTTAAGGTAGGAACTATCAAAGATAAAATAAAGTTCCATGTCCAGATGGCAGAAAACTTGAGAGAATAAGGTTTATAACTCACTCTCTATTAGTGCAGTAGAAAGCCATTCTTCTTCCAAAAGATGGATGAGTTTAGCCCCCCAGAGGTGTCAGCAGCTGCACAGATTTGGAGAAAGAGGCCTCGAGGGCACATTGAGGCCAGTCGGGGCCTCACCTTTTGGCAAGAAGATGGATGCTCTTTGTGTAGCAGCATTTTCACAAGCATCTATCTAGAGCTCATCACTGAGCACTAGAGAAAAACATCACATCAGTGCAAGCCAAAGCTAACTTCACCTATTCAAAACACATGAGCATGGAACAATACAACACACTACCAAAAATTCATGCAAATCATCCACAGTTCGCTTACCCACAAAGGTTCAGTTCTGATGCATAAGCTTCAACCTGAAGTAAAATTCTCTCCCCATGCTTATATTAACAACAGGCAGCTTTGATGGCACATCCAACAGCAGTTCTCTACTGAAGTCAGGGACCAACCTTCTGGACATGAACACAAAGATGCAACACTTTGGATGCCATTCCGTGAATAAGCCTGTCCCAGGTAATGGCACATGAAGCTTTGTGAATGTTTGAGCCACACTAAGGGCACCAAGCATGGTGACAGCATGCACAGAAAACCTGTGGCACAGAGGGAAGTGATGGGGGAAAGATGCCTCTGAGCCTGGCAGCACCCACCCAGCTCTCCCACTTCAGGGAAACCCCAGCACCCACTAGGCTGGACAACAAAGCCAGCTCTCCAACAGCACCGCCAGCACACCCAGGTCCATCCTGGCTGCAGTGCATGGGCGGCCACAGCAGCCACTGGGAGACCTGCCCATTGTGCCTCCCACACCACTCCAAACTGAGCCAGCGTCAGCTGAGGTCTGAGGTTATCAGGGCAGAGATCTCTGCAAATAAAGAAATACAAACTATGGGTGTCTGTTCTGACTCTTCTCTCTTTGTGACCAAGAAGCTTCTTTCAGGGCTGTCTTGACTTGCCCCGGAGGCTTCCCAGAGAGCTGTATAATAAAGATGATTGAAATGCAGACTATATCAACAGACACTTCCTTTGAGAGAGGTAAACAGGAGGACAGCACCTTGTTCATCAAAAACAACCAGACATACCTATAGGGCATGCAGAGCCAGCCAAGATCCTTTGGGGCTTTCTCTTTCCTCTTAAGAAGAAAACAGTTATTAAGTATTTTTTCCCAAATTTAATATTAAAAGAAAATGCTGGCAACACCCATGGTGATGTTATGTCAGCTGCTTATGTCAGGTCAAATACAGTGCGACAGGAAGCAGGGGCTCCACATGAATACTATCCCATCAACTCAGTGCCATTCTGCTCCTCCCTCCCAAACACAGACTGCTAAACTGTGCTCGACGTCCAGACCCACAGCTTTCTGCCCAGCCTGCCCAAGAGAAAAGCATCCTCCTAGAAGGAAAAGATAATTACATGCCAGATGGCACTTCTTTTGCAAGCTCCCATATGACCAAGTCCTCCCATCCCAGAAAGGAAAGCAACCAGACATTCTTCCTCGGTCTAGAGGCAGAGGTGGAAACAGCACAGTGTAGGACAGCAAATAAATATCTTCAGCCATCCAGCTCATAAAAGCAAGCAGAAGACAGCAACCTGGCATACCATGACAGCCAAAGTAAATTAACACAGTGAATGAGAAGGTAAAAATCAGAACCTGTTCAGAAAACTATTCACTTTCCAAGTTTCTATTTCTCTAGTTTTAAGATATGCAAATCTATTCTCTAATGCCCTTATTAAAATGCATATTTCTTAATCTTGCCGTCCTTGTTATCCTAGTTCACAGTTTTTCCCTACTGTGTCAGATGAATGGAAGCAATGCACCAGGGCAAAGGCAGCAGCAAGGCTGTTTTGAGCCTTGTCAAGCACCTTTTCCCATGGGAGCCTAGTGGATAGCAGGATATGACTAGAACCTCTCTCAGGAGAAGGCAGATCTTAATTCCTCCAATATACAGCATTAGTGATATTTTCTCTTCAGCTATTTAGTAATTTTCCTGGTACAAAGCACCATAGGTGGTGCCTTCGTAACATGAATGGGACACAGGGGCTGGGCTGCTGTAGCCATCTACATGAGAGCCCTTGTTTGTACCCACTGGCTTCTCTGTGCCTCTCCTCCCACCACCAGGAAGTCTTGACATGACCAAAATTTACAGCAGTTTTAACACTCCATGCTAACTGCAAATTTTAATTAGAGAATTTGCCTCTGGTGTAATGCAGCAATAACGAGAAAATGGGTGTCTCTGCTTTCTTCCGAGGATCTCTGTATGCAGGCAGGTGTGGACAGACCTGAGCTTGCTCTGCCTGTGCTCCAAGCTGGCTCCCAGTTGAAAGCTGTGTAGGCACAGCACGCAGTGCACAAGCAATTAGGCCCTGCACTCAACACACCTCAGCTTGCCTAGATGACTGCTAACAGAAATGAGAATTGTGCCCCTGTAGCAAAGGAATAAAAAAAAAAAAAAAAAAAAACAAACACACTTTTTCTTTACACCCAACACTTGTTCATACTTGCCCTAACAAGCTTGCCAGTATTGTCCTTGTCTTCTCATAGGTGTATGCTTTTAGAGGGTTTTCTCAACTTGACGTTCATTATATTTAGGTCATTTGCAAGTATAAAGCTATCATCTGCACAGAGATGACAGCATATATAACACAAGTAATATTCAGAGAGGATAAACCACAGAGGGTAGTGGATTATAACAAGGAACCAGTGAAGCCTGGATGACCCTTATCAGGGTGAGCCACCTCTTGCTAACACCTCTAAATTATGGTCTACCACTTCTGTTTTACTCCGGCTATTTTAAAAAAAGAATCACAGAAGAATAGCAAAAACCAGCAGAAGCATCTATTCTTTTTATTAGGAGGTTTACCAAGTGCCTAACCAGTCAACAATCACGCCACTAAGACAACACAATAAAATTGAAGTTATTTTTTGAAAACTAGAAATTTTAAATACTGAGCAGCCTGTACTTCTGTTGTCTGCCACTGATCTTCTTGTAACTCCTGTTCGGATGATGTTACTGCAAAAAAGAAAAGGTTAGGAACAGCAGGGTTCTTCTTAAGAGTGGACTACGCAAAACTGGCTTCTCCCTAGCACTCCAGAACCACGTGAAGGCATCCATCTCCAGGCAGGATGACAGACTTTTCTCCTTGCTGTTGTTTCACTAGCTGAGCAGGCGCCAGGTGATTTCCAGCTCTAGCCTGGGGGTAAGTAGCCTTCTCTGCCCCTCCCTCAGCTTTCCTACCCTGCCAGGCTAGTCTTCCCAGCAAGGGAGCTACCTAGTGGGAGCTACTGACTCGAACCTCCAGCACGATCCTGCAAGTCCTTCCTCATCATCATCCCCACTTCCCATCTTTGCAGCAGGAGGTTTGTGGAACTGCTTTGGAAGGCAGACTAGTCCCAGAGGCAGCCCAGCTGGAAGATGCCCTCCACTCTCAATGAGGGTATTTGGTTGAGCAGCACAACTTTGCTTTTATATTTGATTTCTGGACTCCACCTGTACTGCAGAACATTAGAGAACTGCCTTTGATCTCTCTTCACTTTCCTATTTTCAGGCTCAAGTTTAGCAAATATTATCCCTTAATACATGGCACCAACTCATGGTTCCGAGCCATCATTACTGGTAGAGAGGAAAAGCACCAGAGACAAATAGATAAACTTCAGAGAGGAAGAACATGTATTATTTCAGTAAATTCATCAGGTAATATTAATAAATTCAGGAAAACCCCAGATTTTTTTTAAAAAAAAAAAGGAGAAAAAAAATCTCTTTAACTTATGGCAAAGCCAAGAGAACATAAGTCCTGAATACCTTTTCCTCTTTTTCCCTTGGCAGCAAGACTGAGATAGGGCAGGTCAAGCAACAACGTAACAACTTTGCATGCTGTCAGGCTGCTATTCAAAAAACAAGACAGAATATGAATGTAACCCGATTTCAAGTGGATCTGGGAAAGCCTTAATGCCTTAGTTTGTATGCTGGCTTTGTAATTACCAAGATCTTAGACCAGCCCTTGTTTCTGAGTACTGGCCTAGATTAGCAAGTCACCTGAAAGTTTGCAGTAGGAAAACCATATGGATATATTCCTGTAGCTACATGTGTACAGTAATTATGGCATAGGTAAGCAATAACACATGCCCACGGCGTCATATGTGGTGAGGCACGAGGCTTACGTGCATATCTTATTATGACT
Source organism: Corvus moneduloides (assembly GCF_009650955.1). Lineage (NCBI taxonomy): Eukaryota > Metazoa > Chordata > Aves > Passeriformes > Corvidae > Corvus > Corvus moneduloides. The sequence continues at coordinate 67,449,343 of NC_045476.1, forward strand.
TCAGACTTCAAAGTACCTTATTGCTCAAACAAAATTGGTAGCCTACTTCCTTGTAAAATACACATAAGGGTCTATTGCCATAAAACACTTACAGGTGTTGATATAACAGAAGATTTAAAGTGTGGGTACCAGAACTGTGAAAGGGGGAAGGAGCATCTTAAAATATTTCCCTGTATTGTTTTACAGGGAATGCACTTTAAAGTAGCGGCCAAAACAAAGCATCGCTTAACTTTAAAAACTGCCAGTTTCATGCCAATGCCTGAAATCTGGTTGCTTTGCAGGCACTTAGAAGCTTATGTTCCCCTCTGAGAAACCTGTTTTATCTAATACATCATCTACTTGATTGGTTTCACACCTCTAATCAATCAAAAAATCCCATCACAATCGTGTGATCAGCAGCTGACATTTGTGCATGACAATTTATGAAAAAAAACCCAATAATAAGTGTTTCCCTTCTACATGGCTTTTTCAAAATAGCACCACACTTTACAAAAGTACATTTTTATGAAGGCTGGTCTCTAAGTGAATAGCACCAACTTCAAAGCTAATGTTTCTGCAAGGGCTGTTGCAACATTCTAGTTCTTAAATGATCTCCAAGGCTGCAGAGTGACCTAGGAGGCAGCCATAATGAGACACAGACAGTGAATAAAACACTGATTTAATTATGTTGTTTGATATATGATGATCTCATCCACTGCTGTTTATACTACTATAGTGCTTGAAATACTCTATCGACATATGGGAAGGCACAGGCTCCAGCCTGAAGAGCTTACAGTCTCCAAGACAGAAACCAGATGAAGGGTGTTCTCTTCCTGTAGCTTACAGCAGGTTTTGAAGCTTTGCTCATTTCCATCAGGTCTCAAATGTGCAGTGAATGCTGGAAGCAGGTTGCTGAGCCAGCTTGCTGGACAAAATGTCCACTCCTTTGATTACAGAAGAGATTTCTGATATGTGAAAGTCTATGCTCTCTTGTACAATGAACAGTGGCAAGAAGAAAACATTGGTGAGAAGGAGGTAAGTTTCAGCTGTTTACAACATTTCCACCAAATTCCTTGAGTTATGGAGATACCCTGTGCCTCAGCAGGAGCTTTGACCCACTGTTACCTTCTGCTACAAAAAAGAAGAGTGGGGGAAGAAATCAGTACAACCTGATAGATCTTCCACCAAGGCAACTGTACTGTAACCATCTCCTTCCAGAAAATTAACTGTCAAGGCTCAGACGTTGGTTAAATATACATGTATGTCTTATTTCGCACTCCTGATTAAGATTCCCTGAAATATATGCAGTAAAGTAACTCTTTATGGTGTTAATGCCATGAAAATCTCCGTGAGGAAATGAGTAGTTCTGTATTCAGTGCACCATCTGCCAACCATGCAGTAAATAAAGCCATACAAGAAATGGTGAGAAACAAAACATCAACAACCTACCCACTCATTAAGCATTAGCCATGCTGTGTGCTGAACAATGTGCAGGCCTTGGGGGGTGGTGGAGGGGGGGAAGCACGCAATCCTCTAATTAAAGGCAATCAAAATGAATATTTACCAAGGGGATGAATGAGGAGCTTTAACTGTAGAATTTTTTAGCCTCCAATTGCTTGGGTTTGCAAGTTCAGCCCTTGAAGTTCAGCCCTGTTCAGTAATCTAAACGCCTAACTTAAGGCATTATTTATCTTATTTCTGTATAGAAGGAAACCCACAAAACACGTGTGGCTGACACACATTTACCTTTATTAGGTACACACACATCTACAAGGACCATTGCTTTCACTGTCTCCTATCATGGATGCCAGACAAAAAGACAGGTTAGAGTAGAGATACCCCAGTTCAATTTTGTTTTAAGGTCATTCTGGAATAGCAACAGGAACTCAGTACATCCTCTCTCTTACAGTGAGCTTTCTCTGCAACACTAGATTAAAAAACTTCTATTTAAAATGGAATCCAAGGAGTCCTTCTAGCAAGGACAAAAGATCCAAAGAGTTTAAATTAAATACAATATTAGCAAAGAAAAATGTGCATATATATACTCACATGTATTTGAAAACCTTCCAAATGGTACACAGAACTTAACCAATGAGAAAACATTTGTCCAGCACAGCTGAAAAATAGCTGAGAGACAGTAACGTGTTTTCATTTTCTTTTCAAACTCCGGTACAAATTCAGCTAATATCACTTTGTATGATCTCATACTGGGATAGAAGCCAAAAGTTTCACTTGAAATCTTTGCAGTTATCAGATCTGGAAAACTTTTCAATCACTTAAGTTTGAGAAACATTAAAAAAAGAAAAAAAAATTCAGAGATAAAAGACCAGGGGCTTGAAACATTTATCACTTCATCATACTCCTCCATTTGAAGCTAGGTCAGCATACAGATACAATAAAATGTCTGCTTTACCTATATTTTGAGTTGTTTTGAAAAAATAAAATAAAATTGATGAATAGACACTGTTAGAAACAGAGTAACAAGGCCAGGCAATTCATATGGAGGACAAGCTCCTTAGCGAGCATGTTCAGGAGTAAAAAGCTCCCAGGCATAAATGGAAGTTTCCAATACTTTATTCCAGCAGTGGAAAACTGCAAACACACAGCCACGTTGCTTTGGTGTCAGCCTCGCAAGCAAGCCCCAGCCCTGCCAAACAGTGGGAACGGCCATGGGGCAGTACATACAGGGTAAGTGTGATGCTCCCAGAAAGGTCAGGATTGCTACAGCTGGACCTGCTCTGCCTTCCGCTTTCCACGGCACTGGGGATCCCAGGCCTGCCCGTACTACAGCTTGGTCAGCACCACCTCCCTTTTACTGCTACCAGCGGCCTGGGAAACCAAGACAAGCTCATAAAGCCTCAGACTGACCCAGAGGTTGAAAGAGGAAGACAATGGGATGTCCAGGAGAAGAGTGCCCTGTTGGAAGCAAGTGCTATCAACATATTTTAACGATTGCTAAAATAGGAGTTTCCCAGCTCCATATGACACCGTGTAGGGACCGAATGAGGAAAGATGAGGGTACTCTTCTGGCATGTCTCTGACACCTCCAGTCTCCTCCTGATAAAACAAATATACCACAAACACCTTGCAAGCACAATTGTAGCTGAAGAAAAAGCAGACACAAGGTAGAAGTTAATACAACCACAAGCACAGACCAGCCCCTACCTTGCCAAGCTTATCACCTTTTTGAGAGAATATTCCAATTTATGAGCTATTAGGTCAGCTTCAGACCTGCTCTGGTTTCAGGCAGGAGTCACATCTTGCCAAGTGACAGCCACCCTACCCACTACAGGACAAAGGGTACTCATGCAAAGCCCAAATCTTTAAAACATTCACAACCATTTTAATCTTACCATCAAGCAGTGAATATTCAGGCCAGCATATAGCTAGACTTCCTTAGGACAAACTTCAAAATAAAGTTTTAAAACATTGGCTTTGTCTAAGCAAGTCAGCATATGAAAGATAGGGAAAGAAAGAACATCTTTTCAGAAAGCACCACAAGACACTCAGATGTGGGTCTGTAGGCTGATGGTTACCCCAGGCTGTGTCACCATATGCAGCCCCCTCTTCAAAAAATAGAAAATACAAGAAGTACTATCAAAAAGTTTCTATTGCTCTCCCACACTTACATTAAAGCATTCCTTGTGCATGCAAGCAAATATAGTGAGATTTCTCCACTTCCTTGATGAGAAAAGTAATTTTTCTTTCCCTCCAATAAGAGCTGCCATTTACATCATACTGGTAAAAAAAAAAAAAAAGAAAAACAAGAAAGCTGGAAATTGAATCTTACCACTGTGTATTTCCTGATTAAGATCCCTGCTCTCCCATTACTTTCCAAAACTTTGCTTCAAAACACTTGTTTTCTCATTATTGCCCGCACATTTCTCACCCCTTTGGTCTTTTCTTTTATTCAGAAAGGCCTGATTTCTGGTTCCCTGAATTTTTCACCTCTCTCTCTCAACAGCTGCAGGGGAGACTCCTTCATACTCAGTTTCAAATACAGCCCACCAAGAAACATCTCTGGAGGAAAAAATGTGTTTGGCGTAGATGGCTGAACAGAGAATTTCCCACCCACTTCACTCTCCACTGCATCCTGTCACCCCACTCTCTGTTCTGGAGAGGCCACACAAGTTACTACTCCCATTTGTTTTCCTCCTTCACCCACTGAGCTCCAGATGCTTTCGATGCACCACTGACACCCTCTTTGCTCTGCTGCCTACCCTTTTACCCGCTCCAAGTGCTGGGCTACTCCTGAACCTTGCTGCAGCCTGCTCCTCTCCAGCATACACTTGCACCTGCTGCTGATTTCCACTTCAGGCAAAGCCTCAGCCACTGTCCCTCACACCTTCAACCCAATAATATCACTGCCTTTTCTCCCTACACCACCCAAGGCATGTCCTTTGACTTCAGGGCTGTAGGCAGCATGACATCATCTTGGTTCTGGCCCTCTGAAGCTGAGTGCTGTCCAGACAGACCTATTGCTTTTAGGTGTTGCGTGCTCCCATGTACAAAAGACTCAGATGGTCATCCAAAGCTGCTCTGGATGGTGCAGCCTCCATTTTCAGCCCTGCACACAAATTTAGACAAAATTAATCTAAGCTAGATTCCAGAATTATGATGTTTAAACTAATACAATAATCCTGCTGTCACTCTGCAAGTGTTAGGGCTCATTTTTACTAGTTCTTAAATATTTCTTGTATCACAGATTGGTGAAAGAGCTGCCTGGTCAGCAACACTTGCAATGGAAAACTCATCCTGTTATGCACTGCTCAGCACTGGTACATTCACAGGACCAATGGTCTTGTGTGTATTGGTGCAGAAGTGAGAACCCCCTGCCAAAAGCCAGGGCTTAAACACCATGTGCTTTTCTAACAAGACTTGGATCTTTTCACTTTGAACAGGTTGTACTAAGAAACACAGATCTTATTCATTGGTCACTATGTGAAGGTGACATATGCTAGGTGCTCACTAAGTTGAAAGCAATTAGAATGTCAGGATGTAAATTCCACAGAAAGGTCATGTGCCCTTTTCTAATGATGGCCCCACATATCTACAGGCAGAGCCAGAGAAAGACAACCCAAAGTGAAGTCCCATTTATCCTCCTACAAGGTTTCACCTTGGAGTTTCTTTCCTCCCCTCCACGGGCAGAGATATAGCAAGGGAGGGAGGCAGGAAGACACACAAGCCGCATTTGCAGCCACCAGAACTAACATACCAGCTGCACTCTAACAGGCTTCAGGAGCAGCCCAGGTGTGATATGGGCATTTCCGCTGCTGTTACAGACCTCTCTGTTTCACTAACAAATACATGCAGGGGTCTAATAAAGTTCAACCTTGCACTTTTCTCCAGTAACAGCCTCACTGAGAATCAGTTCAAGAAAAGCTAAATTTATTTTGTCAGTTTAAATTTCTTTGACATTGGACTAAAAGCTTTCAAATACAGAACATTTACGTCAGAGAATTGGTGGGGGCGGGAGGGGGGATGAGATTTACAGAAAACTCACACTATTTTTTTAATGGAAACCCTCTTATTACTAAACAGCACATTCTGAAGGCTGATGTTTGCAATTAGGAGGTGCATCTGTAGTATCTGAAATTTCTTCCATTCTTACATACAGCCAGCCGAATTGTATCTTCCTGTTTTGACTAAAAAGTAAGGACTGAGTTAATTATAAACTATTTCATCATTCACTCACCCGTCCTTCCCGGAGCAGGAAGAAGGGGAGTTCAGAATTTTCCAAGTAAGCCTTTCAATCCCATTCACATCTACTTCAGAAGTGTAAATCCTCACGTTTCTCTGTGACTCCAGCCTGAAATAAAGAAAAACAGGACACAAGCACTTAGTAACTTTATGCTATGCACTAATAAAAAATTAAATTATAATAATAGGTGCTTTAAAACAATTTGTTCCCACTATATTATGTCTTACAGATACTCAAGTCAAAGACATTGCTCTAATTCAAGGTCGAATAACTGTAAGATGACAGAAAACACAATCCTTTTACACAACTACATAGTCTTATATTTCAGGACTTTTCCTGTTCAGTTACAATAAATCCCACTTAGGCACTGCAAGCTCTTCAGTCGCTGGACGAAGTCCAAAATTTCAGTCAGGATGCTTCCTCACTAAAAATTTTCTTGAACAGGAACATAGCCTGGAATGTGGTCTTAAAACACAGCCTTGAGAAATAAAATTTATTGAACATTCATGCTACAGAAAGGAAGCTGGATTGTGTCAGCAGAAGACAAATCCACTCTCAGACACCTATCTTCTTGTTCTCTGCATTTACTAGCTTCCAGTGTTCATCTACTTATCTTCCCAAACCATGTCTAAATGCAGAACAAAGGTGCTGGGCAGCAGCAGTGGATGATGTCCCTGAAACACTCCCAGCACACCTTCACATTGTGCCCTCTCCTAATCCCCAAGGCACACACAGGAACTGCTGCCCATCTCGGAAACATGGGCTACAGCAGGATAGAGACTGCAGTTGCAAGAGCCAAAAGGTAAGATCAAGACTTAAACTCTACTAAGTAAACGGTAATAAAAGATTCAACACAGTAGCTAAAATTAGGTACAAAAACCTCCATATCTGTACATCACTCATGCAAGTACATTCTCATGAAAATATGTTTTCATGCCATTTATTTCTTATTCCTACATTTATAATTCATTTTTATGCAGCAATATTATACATTATACAGTTTTCTCAATTACATCGTGTGCATTTGTGTGTGCATGTGTATAACCTTGAAAGAAAAATCAACCTAAGCAGGCATTCCAGTCTGAAATCAGAAAGTTTTAAAGTGCATGTCCATAACACTGAACCATGCAGCATGAACTGAAGACACTAAGGCCTGGCAAATTTGTGGCATCCAAGCATTCAACCCTGTGAACAGCATTAGAGATTCTTCCAATGCTCAGAAAGTCAAACAAAAGCTGACTTTTGCAAAACATTCTGAAAGTCCTGAGAAGGATAAAAGACATTTTGTCAGTGATAAACTTTTGTTATATCTAAGAGTGCTAAGTGCACCTTCACTTTTTTTAATGGTATTTCTTCCACACATGCTGGAAACAAGTCCAGAATAACTGCACAGGGCTCAGAGAGCTTTGTCTTTGCAGACTTCTGGTGGTTCTGTTTACACCTGGAGCAGACACAGCATCTACAAACACAAATTACAAACTTCTCTAATTCCATGTGATTAAACATAATTTGCTGCATTCAGTTACCTTGCTCAGGAATGTACAGTGCATGAAACTAGTGATGGAGAAAAGACCACTGAACTTCATAACTGGAAAGTCCTACCTTCAAAATGCACAGCCTCATGTTTTCTAACTTAAATAATTAAAACTGCAAAAACAAAAGATACCTGTGGAAGCCCCTGACGGATGGAAATTACACTAGTTTGGACCCCTCTGGCAGTGACAGAAAAAATGAAAATCCTAATTTGATAGATTAATCGAATGTAGCATCATAAAAAAACATTGCTCAGATCCTTAACTTTAGCAACTGGATCATTTTTTGAGGACCATGATGAAGTCATGAGCTTCCCCAGCTCAATTAGGCAGGCTCGTGATTTGAAGACTTACATATGAAGCAAAGTATGGTCTGTAAATGTTCATGACTCACTCCTCATGTACTTTGTGTTGACTGCAAAGAACATTTCAAAGCCCAGCTGTCACCACTATCTATGATAACTTCTTCAAACACGGAGACACACACCTTGAAATCTGCTGACAGCTGGAGTGAACAAAGAAAGACAGAAGTTTCAGACAGCTCTAGAAAAAAACCCTTGAAATGTATGCTTTGTTGCTCAAGAGTTTAACAAAAAAAAAAAAAAAAAAAGATGGGCCTCAAAACAGAGATGAGTTCCTTAATGAGCAGACCTTGAGGTTCCTTCTCAAGCTTGGGTGCACTGAAACCAAAGGGCATCTGGATTTCTTGAACTGGCTCTTAATTGAGACAGCACACTACAGATATTTGCCTCATTTTTCTGCAAGTGAACATGCACACACAAATCAACCATATTACATTCCCTTTATCATAATCTCTGCAAAAGAAGAATTTTGTTATTTTTAACATATTCAAAACAATACCATCTTTATTGAAGATTGAAGATGGCCAGATAGAATGATTGCTTTATTTTTTTTATGCAACCATGTGCCTGTATTTCATGAGGACCTAACTGAATAATTAAATCAAGACACATGGCTGAGATACTGAAGAGTAAATTGCTTTCTCTGTGTAAGTTATACTCTCCAAGCCACCAATAGCATGTATCTTTTAATACTTTAATCCATAAGGGGAAAAAACTTCAGAATACTCACAGAAGCTCAATCCTTCTTTTCAAAAGCCTGCCAAAGTCATCTGAAACACATATGCCAAACATATATAGCAAAGAAAAACGCTGGGCCTTCGTAGCATTTGGGAAAACATGAGGGAAGAGAGGAGGAGTCAAACCAATCAAATAAAACACAACGGAATAAATCGGGCCGCTTAAATACATATGTCCATACATCTTCCTCCACAGGATCTTCCTAGAAAACGTTCACCCGAGACCGTGTGTACGCACACATGGGTGTGCACCTGGGAAGGCATGGGATACAGCCCTGCCTAAACAGACCCAGCCATCGATCACACCATTAGCCAGGCAAGATGGCGAAATTCCCCTTTTTCCCTGTTTGTAATGCAAGGAAATCGTAGAAAGTAAGGATTCTGCCCACCCCAGGCCTGCAGTTGACAGGCAGCCTTCTGTTAGGGTTATGTGGAATGGCTTCACACATGATGGAGACGGGAGTGCCTGCACAGGGGAACCTCCACCATGGCCCCTCTGCCTCGGCACCACATTTGACAGGGCATGCAGGGCTGCACACGAAGGGTCAGTCAGAGCCAGGCACATGCCAGGGTGCACCGAATCAGTTCAAATGCCCAAGAGAAGCAACTTCAGATGCAGAAAGTCAGCAAATGCCAATTGCTTTTTAACACAACACTTGCAGAAACACCCACGTGCACACACGCACACACACACACACAAGGGGGGGGAAGGGGAGGTGCAGAGCACCATCTCTGCTTTAAAAACACTGTGAACTAGAGTAAGTTACAGATCAACTGATTGTGAGGTTTTCCTGGAAATGTAAATATACTTCTAAAAAAATCCATCTTGATGTTCTTCCCTCCTCCAAAAAGTGCTATGCCTGCCCCCACAACCAGAAGGTTTCCCGAAAGATTGCTTTTCCAATCATCACTACCACTAACGATCTTTTGACTGCTATTTTAACCGATTAAATCATATCACTTAGTCAACACAATGTTGATATGACCTAGAGTTTGGCTGCATTTATTCCAAGGATATTATCAGAGAAGTGAAAAATTGAGCCTTAGAACCTTAGAAAAATAATGAATATTTACTTCTACCTATTTCAAGACTGTCCAGTGCAGTCACAGCTTCGTTTTGTGGGGGCAGGGAGGGAGGTTTTGGGGCTTGCTTTCTTAATAAAGACCATAAATAATGTGACCCACAGGGACCTCAGGAGAGAAGATAGTCTGAATCCCCTGTCCCAGCTCACCATCAAGAAACACAGTAGGGTAGAAGGCAAACCCTACAACTGGGTCACATCAATACAAAGCCCACACATGCCATGACAGTCACCCCCAGTGCCCTATTTCATACTGTGACCCCTATCATCCCCCACTGGTATGGAACAGGGGGAGGAACAGCAGCAGCAGGAATCCCTTCATCCCCCATTACAGAGAAAAAGTAGCATCAAGATAACATTGTTTTGCCATCTCCCATAAGAGCAAAGAATCGTACACAGAATCACACACAGAATATGCTGAGTTGGAAGGGACCCACAAGCATCGTTGAGTCCAACTCCAGACCCTGCACAGCACCATCCCAAAGAGTCAGAGCATGTGCCTGAGAGCATTGTCCAATCACTTCTTGATCTCTGGTAGGCTTGGTGCTGTGACCACTCCCCTGGCCTGTTAGGTATGCCCTTGGCTCAGAGCACAGCATAAAACCAGGGGTCAGGATGAGTGAGATAGCTCAAGGGCCCACAAGGATGTGCCTGGGTAGGGGCTGCCCCAGGCAAAGTGCCAAGAAAACAGGGCTGCAAGAAACTCCTCTCCTGGGCCATAGCTGGAGGACCTAGTCTAGGGCTCAGTGCAAAGTTCAGGTTAGAGATAGAGCCAGTCTGAGAGAAAAATACAAGTGTGGGGGCTCAAGTGATTCACAGCTGCAGGACCTCTCTCCCACTGAACTCATCTGCATGCGGGTGAGATGAAAGCTGTAATCTGCCCCTCACAGCTGCCACTGTAGGCTGTAAATACCTTCAGGCAGACATCATAAACTTCATTACACCTGGCTAGCCTCAGGTTTTTAGTACAGCATCCCAAAACATTACTTGCTCCTGCTCCTCACTTTCAAAGGGGAAAATACATATATATATTCCAACAACATTTCATAACTTCCAGAAATGCATTCCTGCAGACGTGCTGTACCCTAATCTAGCCTTTCAAAGCTGCTGAGAGAGCTGAGGCAGGCACCCAGGGGCCCTGTCTGCCAGACTACCCCCCTGGGGCTCTCTCCCCACCCAGCTCTGGGGCCTCTATATCCCGTGGTCAGCATTGCTCTGTCCCACTTGCTCAACTCCACTGCTGCAGGAAGAGCTCTGTTTCTCCTGGGCTTCTTCATGGGAAGCTTATGGCTAAAAGGAAGGCATGCATGCCCATCTGCTCACTCTTCTTAGGCCTGTTATGCAGTTATAATAAGGACATACCTTGGGTTACTGCCACTTCATTGCTGGTCACAGCCCTGAATTGCCATTCCAACCTCTTTGGCTGGATTAACAAAAACTTTGCATTACGTAGCTTTTCATCAGAATCAACTTAAAATGGAAAAAGGTGCTCTATTTTCCTCTTTTTTTTCTTGATAGGGAGGTTGTTTTTTTTAAATAAATCTACAATATGCATAGAAACACACACATTCTTTTGAAAATCAACTGTAAAGCTGGTCATTAACTGTAAAACAATCCTGACATCTAAAATTTTGCTTAAATTTTAAAAAGACTGAAAAAAATATTTTAAATATATCTCCACATGAAAGCTAACCAAGAGTAGTAAGTAACCAAGTCACTAAATCCAGCAGAATAGAAATCCGTGAGTAGAACTCAGGAGATTGCTCCTTTCAAATTAAAAACTAGCACTTCCATGTTTGGGGAAGAGTTGCACACCTCCACAACTTGCCAGCTAAATGTCTGTTGTGGTATTAGCTCTGTTTTTACATTTTTTATATCCTAGGTATAATGTGAATAACAACTATCTATGAGCATGGGGTTAATAAAGGAAATAATATTTTACCTTTGCTGATGACAGCAAAAGACATCCAACAATGTCTGCACTCTTAAATCTTTATGCACTCTTAAATGCCTTATTCTATCAAATTGTAGTTCAACCATGACTCTGAGCAGAGGCCAGTGAAGTAGCCAGCTTCAAAGTGTTCAGAGAAGGGGCCTTGTAAATAATATACATAATTTTATCTTTTGCATTCATTTTTAACCCTGAAAGAAAATGCAAGCAAAAAATTAATTATTAAAATAATCTATTGCATTCTTGCAGTTTTCATTCTTTAAAAAAATATTAATTATGTGCACCAAGGAATATAAGGAGCATAGAAACAAAACTACAGTGCATCAGCTTTCAGGTTTCCAGACGTTATCAGTGGTCAGATTTCAAAAAGGAAACAGCTTCCTCTGTTTCCACAGCTTCCATTTAGCTATAAACTTTCCTTCTAAAAGTAATTTATTCTGGCAACAATTAGTCCATTACACACAGCCCTCAAAAAAAATTAGCAACTACTCAGAAGTAAGCTAAAATGATGAGCTTAATTGCAACTCATTTGGGGGAGAAGAATAAATCTGGCTTATCTTCAACTATCATTCTTTTAAAAGATAAAGTATAAAAATCCTTAAAATGTTGTGAACTCAGGAAGAGACCATCAGTTTCAGAAGAAATAATAACGTTTGTGTAAAAGCTTTTACCATAGCCAACCTAATACACAGAGTAGGATTCAACAACACACAATTAGGAATATACATTTTGACACTTTTAAGGAAGCTGCCCTGCATAACTCAAAACTTCTTATCCAATGTTTATTCAGTAGATCATTTATGTATAATATTTGATATCAAATATTCAGTAAAGTCTCAGGATACTAAGACTCCAGCCTTGGGCACTGTAAACTTAAAAACTAAGTAAATTTAATTTTCTTCCCATTGAAAACCATGACAATTGAAGCAAATTCTCTACAGTGCCTCTTGCAATACTTAACATACCAAATTCTTCTTAACCTATGTCATCCTGAATCTCACCTTCTGCCATAAGTTACATAGCTAGAATAGAAATTGCCAGAGATAAAATCTTGCAGCCTTCATCTGCCAAGAGCTTTGTAACTTCTAAGACTGGACCAGACACTGTATTATTACCAAAAGGGACACTATTTCAATCTTTATTATTTTTCAGCAGAAAAACAGTTAAAATAGAATACCAAATACTAAATACCAAGCATTTCTGTCCCAGAATTCAACACTACACAGATGAAAGGGACAGTTTACGCTCCTCTGACCCGTAGCAAAAGAAATCAAGCCTTGCATTCAGATCATGCTTGGAAATTTTCTCTGGTATTATTACAACAATATATTTCTGTGTAACTCCTTTCCCAGCTCTGGCTGGTATTTTCTGACAGGAATCTCACCCATCAGAAAAAAAAACTCATCAGCTGAAAAAAATGTTTTATGAAAACATAACAGATTCAAAGAGATTATGAGGAAACACATACCCTAAATGCTCTGATTCCCACTGGTTTTCCTGGCTCTCCAAAGCAGGCTGGGGCATGGCCTGGGCAGAACACAGCTGAGGGGATTTAGAGACAGCTACCCCCAGTTTGCAAGAAGCAATGTCCTTCAGACATGGACCACGTGCCAAGCAGTTTGTTTCATCAAAGGTGGCCTGGGCAGCAGCAGCAGTACAGCAGGCATCCATCTTTCTGTGGTGCACCAAAACCTCCAATGCCCACAAATGGAGGGGTGGAGAAGTGTTTGCAGTTCTGCATGGAGCAGGTTAGAAGTCAGCATTGAACATGACTTGCTTTTTGAGTGGGCAGTGACTCAGCTCCAGCACTGCCAGCAGGTGCATGAGCCTGGCACTGCCTCTGAGCTGTGGTACAGTCGCACTTTGGGGACCTGAGCTGGTATTTCTATCTTACACTACATAAAAACACTGATTTGCTCCGAGATGGCTCAGCCAGCTCTGAAGCAAGGTGGTCCTGGAGACACAGGTCCTAAACTCTCCATAAACCCTTCCTTGCAAAAAAAGGAAAAGCTATTCCAACCACCAAGGCAGGAACAGCCAGTTCCGATGCTTTTGCTTATCGGTCAGTGGTTTAGGGAGCAAAGGAAGATAAAGATACAAGGAGGGGGATGGAGGGGGGAAAGAGGTTTTTTTAGCAGGCCCAGTGTTAGGTCATCCTGAGTTCAGATTTCAAAAAAAAATCATGATGGCACATTGCCAAGATGACCAATATTTCTGAAGGAGTTGCTTTTGAAATTATTCTAATAAAACAGACTTAAAAGCATGTCTATATTCAGTATTGGTGCTGGCTCTTGATATTAAAACCTTATCTCTCCTCCTCCCTTCCTGACCCACCATTAAATACAATTAACTCCACTTTCTTTCCAATGCCTTCTGCTTTCTTGGCAAAGACCAGGCTGCAAAGCCTATCAGAAAGCAGAGAATGGAGGCAGGAAGGATGAAACACAGTGGGAGAGCTGTGCCCAAAGCTGATGATCTGAACACAATTTAGCTTACAGTTAATTCTCAGCAGGATTTTTGTAATGTCCTTTATCACCTATGAAGCCATTTCCTCATTATTCATTATCATTACACATAGCAAGACAAGGAAAGATGTTTCTGCACAAAATGGAAAACCATTAGCATAGAATCACAAATCACAAAGGCTCAATGAATTTTAGAAAAGTAACCAATTCTTGCTTCTGTTCACTAGGGAAAAGTAGTAATACTACATCCCACTGAGGTATCTCTAGCAAAACCCCTGAACATTCTGTGCAAAACTTCCTCTGGACTTGTCAGAGCTCCTCTCAGAGGGAAATCAAGAAGTCCCATCCAGTCTGCACCCTCCAGTTCTCACTCTTGTGTCACACAGAGCACATGTTTATGCTGTTTGCCCTGTTACATTTTAATATGGGAAAGTCATCTACAAAGAATAAGAGAAAACAGTGTAATACACATTTCAACTTCGCTCCTTCCTGGAATCCACTGCTAATGCATTTCAGCCACAAAGTGTACCAAAAACATTTAGCTTATTGGTATTTTTTCAAGTCATGTATAGTAGAACGATTCTTAGTCAAGAGTCATAGAGATCTCCTATAGCACTCATTTCTACTAATGCATGAGGGAAAACTTGTTTTCACCATCACAGACAAGAAATCTGCCTCAGTAGATAAAGACAACTAACTCATGAAGCCAAGAGTCAAAAATATTTCAGAGGCAACCACAGGTCAACATGACATTTCCTTTATCTGATCTTGGATTGTGCTTGCACATGGCAAAAGGAAAAACATGCTGATAACATTTGTGGTGTCTTAGTACTGAAATTGAGTTTGTGTGCACCTGTGAGAAAGCACAGGCAGATTGCAAACCATTACCTGCCTTTGGCAACTGAAGGAATTTACTTTTTCAGTGAATGGAAGTCTGAAAGGAACTACTTCCACAGAGAATACTAGAAGCTCACTAAGTCACAGGTATGCTGGAAAGGCAATATGCAAGAAATTAGGCTTTTTGTATTCCTACAAAATAACATTTTGAGCTTCGGGGACAAAGCCAAACTCCTGCATACTAATGTCAACACAAAGACAATTTACCTACACATAAGTAACAACCTCATTGCAAAACCTGGCCATTAAACTTCATCCCTTCTTCTAATCCCCTGTACTATGCACTTTTTGCAACTGACTGTTCCTTCTTATTTGACCTGTTTAACCTCACTGTTTAATCTTTCTACTCCCAGACCACTTTTGCTGCTCTCTCAGCTCACAGAGAGCTTCCATTAGAGCTCTCCTCAGCCTGGAGGAATGTTAATTGTTGTACAAATCACCCTGTAAAAGTGAGTATCATAAAAAAGAGCTGAGCAACAGAAACTCAACCACTAGTCCAACGCATTCAGCTCTGTTTCCGTCATTCAAAAAAATATGAAGACAAGTCAAAACCAGAAGTTTTGTTTTCAGGTAGAAAAAAAGGAAAAATGTAACACAACTGTGAAAAAGCTGAACACAGAAAGAAAACCAAACTTCTTTGGAGATGAAATAGCACAATGCAAGTATGTAAGGAAACCACAAACAGAAATCTTGGCACAGATTAAACTCCAAAAGACAGATACGATTTTTTTTTTTTTAAACTACAGCCTGTTCTAAGAGAGGAGGTTTATCTTTCCTTATTGTGCAATTAAGCATTTGCCCCAGCTCCTTCTCATATGTACACACTACGAAAAGACCCATTAGTTAAAAAAAAAAAAAAAGAAAAAAGGGTAGCCCATTTTTATAGTATAGTTCTGGTAACTCCAACAGCCTATCATGAACTTCAATTAAACACACAGGTAAGTGGACAAGAACACACCTCTAGTCATACACTCACTGAACGAGCTGTGAGGACAAGCACTACCAGGAACAAGCCACCGAGTAGTCGGGGACAAGACAGCAATGTCAAGAGAACTGGTGGCGTCAGCAAACAACAGAGAGGCCCACCAAGGTTTCCACAGGAAAAAAACAACAAGAAGTATTAAAGCAGTTTTGGGAGACCCAGTAGTTAGAGGCAAACCTTTTATAAACTCAGTTGGAACAGCATACAGCACCAGATTACACGAGCCATTACACCAATCTGCCGCAACTGCAATGTTGTGGCCTCTTCACTGGGCTGAATCCTCAGCCTCTGTCTCCACTTCCTCCCACCACAAAAACCTCTCACTAAATGCTCTAGGACTTTGTGGCCTCTCTGCAGTCCAACTAAAAGTATTCTGCTCTTCCATTTCTCTCCAGCTACAAGTACTGCACCAGATTTTTAGATTCTGAGTTTGAGGGAAAAACAAAAAAGGAGCTCCTATGCTAGATGGCAAATCTCCTGCGGCAATCCACAAGTTGGAACGGATCAGGGGGCCAGATCTGCAGCTCTGACCTGAGCATGAGGCTCTTACAAACACACTTGGGACATCAGCATCAGTGAAGAAGCAGAGGGTGAAAGAACATGCTACTACAGTGGCCTTTCCTATAATCTTATAATGAATGATGCCTCAGAGAGAAACAAATGTCTAGTCAGTGAAGGCACAATTTCCTAATTTCTTTCACTCTTAGAGAAGGCTTTATTTTCATAGTCTTTTTTAACTGCTTAATGGGAATCCAGTATATCTGCCATACTTCAATTTTCTACATTTCCGTTGATTACAACAGCACTTCCCTGCACGGAACACACTGCACACCCTATTCAGCAGCTGACATATTGGTATTTTGGTGGCTTCTGACAGAGCTTAACTTTCTCCCTTTCATTTGCTTCCTTTGAAGTCTTAAAAGGAATACATCTATCATCTTCTTACTAGAAATATAGAAAAGCCCTACAGGTAATAGGTTTACTACCAGCTATGGGTTTTCTAGCAAACACAATGCTATATGGTCAGAAGTGTGTTTCCTGCCCAGAAGCATGTGGGGCTATCAGAACTAACTCCACAGACCGATTCCCTCCCTTCATTGACAACTCACCCTGATACTGTTTTGCCCCCAGTGCATCAAAAACTGTATGAGCTTACGCTCCACAAAAGAAGCAAAAACTGTATGGACTTATCCTCCCCCAAAAAAATAATTTTTATCCTGCTACTGTTTCATCAATCACAGAGTGAGAGAATGCAGGTGTAAGTCTGTGCATGCAAGGGGCTTCAAATCTCCCTCTCTCACCCTGAGGACTTTTATTAGTGTTATAAAGTCAGAATCTCAGCTAGACTGTTTCTTTCATCACATCACTTGGAGACAATCAGTTGTACCCGATAACAAGCTGCCTAACTTCTCCTTTCAGAATCCCAGACTGTCCAGCCTAACCTTGAAGGGGGGAAAGTAAAATAAATGACTTCTCTTTTAGGGTTTGGCTTCAAACAGAAGGCAGAGAGTAGAAATGACTGGGAATTGATGTGTGGAGATGTGAAAACACTGAGAGGCATTTCAAACCTCTTCCCAGGTAACTTCATAAGAGACGATTTCAGACTTGAAAGCACTGCCTTGATTAAGGTACCACTACTAAAAAAAAAAAAAAAGTTAACTTCAATCAAATCAAGTGACTGTGGAAAAGTCTTTTAAATACCACTGCCTGCAATCTCATAGAGTCCCAGGCAAAGTTCCCAAAGACTTCAATAAAACATTTGTCTGGGATAAGGAGTGCCAGATTTGGCCCACTTTAATACATTAAGTCTGTGGTAGGTGAAAAACTGAAACATGGAGCAGTTGTGAAACTACCCTCATAGCCAAGGAGATAAGAGAAAACAGCACTCATCCTTCCCCACAATGGGAACATGCAGAGGGTGGATGGGAAAGTTAAAAAGGAGGAGGGAGCAGGAATTTTAGGATAAAAATTATTTAATATCCTCCCAGTGTGGGCTGGAAAGGATTGTGTTATGCCTGTTAGAGAAATTGGCTGGAGTGGAAGGCTGAGAAAGTGTTCAAGGACACGTTTGTGTGAGCGCGCTTGTGAGTGTGTTAAGGGTCAGGTCTGTGCAAGTTCACAAAGTTTAGTCAATTCTCCTGCCAACTCTTCCCAGCTTGAGACAAATACAGATAACCTCGGCTTAACCCAACTTCAAGCAAACCTTCACTTCTCACCCCCACCCTCAATTAGTAACTTTCAATCCAAAGTGCCTAAAAATAAACTGTGAAATCACCTCAGTTACAGCTCTAGTAATGCACTTTTCCATAAACTTCTCCATGTCACTGAACTGATTCAAATACCGTTTGCTAAAAGACAAATAAATGTATGGGAGGGGTGCTGTGGCTTGACTTCCCAGGTTTTTACCCCTGCAGAACAGTTTTTCTACCCCCACAGCAAACAAGGCTGCATTAGTGTTACCTGCTGCTGCTTTTAAGATATGCAATGCTAAAATAGCTGGTTGGATTGCTTTTCAAACAAGACGGGTTTCTTGCACAGCAAAACACTGTTATTCAATACATGCATTTCATAATAATTTCAGGACCTTTTTTTTTTTCTCCCTGTCCCCCAGCTGGGAACATCCATGCTCAAGGCAAACTCCAGCATCAAGACCACCCAGATTCATCTTCATCTCTCAACTGTCTGCCTCTGCTGCACCGAGATAAAAATCTAGACAGAGCCTTTATTATTATTTTATCCAGAACTTGTCTAAACCTTCACCTGCAAAACACTGACTCACTCTGTCTTTAACCACCTGAAGAACGCAAAGGAAGATAAATTAACTCATGGGCATAGAAACTCAACAGGCAACAGCATAAACTTGCAAATCAAACAGTGAAAGTCAGAGCAACAACAGAAGTTTTTCAAACAGATGAAAACTCAAGTCCTAAAAATAGAAGGTCAGGGAAGCATGGCTGATCTGTTCCTTTTGCCATAGTTCTATTTTATCATCAGATTATAGCTAATAATATTTAATTTGTGTCTCATCAATCCCAAATTAATAGCTTTGAATACTAAATAATCACCACCACACACAATTTTAGGCAAGAGTTTCCTAAGAAAACAAGATATTGGCAAATAGACAACTCTTTTCACCTCAAGTCTTTTTAGAGAGGAAAGCTGATATAAGCTACAACATTCCAAGTTCGGGTAAAAAGCTGGTGGATCACTAAGTTACCACTTAAAGCTTATCAAATGAACTTTAACGCTACAGCATGTTTGATTTTTCCCTCTTGCCCACCTCATCAGCCCCCATTGCCAAAGCTCAGTGACAAATTGCAACATCTCTGCTTTGAGTGTAATTGCATTGGTCAGAGTCACAAAAGATTCTGTCGAGTGCTAGGAAACAGGAAGCAAAAACCGCTGCCTTTCATTTTGAGAATTAGTATTCTGTGTCTGGAAAAGCCTCCTGCCTGAGACTATTAGCAGGTCACATCTCAATGCCCACCTTGCTCAGTGGAATACCTTAGTAGTGGTGGCAACATACAAAGCTTTCCTGCTGCAAAGGAAGCCAACAGTGCTGTCCCACTAAAAGACAGTGTCAGGCATTTGAAAAGACAGAGGAACCTCTGAAAAATAGGTATTAAAAACCTTAATGCGACCCTTCAGATTACAGGAAAACCTTCACCCATCATTTTGACACTTCACACATCAGTATGATAAGATTATCATACCAGAATGAGCATGCTACATTAGCACAATGGAAGAAAATGAACCATTTTCTTCCAGACCTCACATGTCAGTGAAATTTAGCAAATATTTACCATGTTTTGGATGTTCTAGGAGTCAAAATGTTTAAACTTCCACCATAAATTATAACATAGTATCAAAAGGCTAAGGTAAGTACCGTGACTGCATAAAATATTTCTATAGGTGTATTACCAAAACCACTTTTGCTGAATTGTCATCAAATGGGGAATTTATACCTGCAGTCCCTGTTCCCAATTTGAGTAAGAGGGCAGCTGCTCCATTCTGTGATTATCCCAGTGCCCCAGATTCAGGGGAAAGCCAAACAAAACACATTCAGGAGGGCAAGTCAGGAATTCTCTGGCTTTGTCCTCAGCAGTAGAAATGTAATTTTCTTCTGTGTTGTTTGGATTATCATGAGGGGTCAGCACTTAAAAATTCACTGTAAACCATGTTACAAAGAGGCAATTATGGTAATAAGAGAGTATAATAAACTTTGCAGTTTACCCACTGTTATCCACGCTTAATTTACCTTACAGGTAGAGTTAAGTGCTTCATATCAACACTGTTTTTTCAAGCAGATAACCAATACATGATTCTTAATTTGTGGCACTTTGGGGAGGGGGTGAGAGGAAGGGAAAGACAGACAAGGCACTGTTCACTGTCATGCTTTCTCAGTCAATGCTTTTCACCTCTGCAACCAAGTCTTCTGCAGAAAATGGATATGGCTGAAAGTGTTTGGAATAACAACACCTCCATTTGTAAATGACAAATGCTGATTTCTTTCAACAGGAAGGAGACATACTTCTACCACCATTTTCTCCAGGAAGTAAGTCCTCAGCTGCACCAGGCAAAGCAATGGTAAGTACTTAGCATATTCTCGCTTGCAACATAGAATGAGTCGACAAATGCACAATAGGATCTAATGTAACCCTGAATCCAAAGCAAACAATTCAGGAAAAGGTGAATATTTTTTTCTCCCCAGTAGCTACATACTTTGACTCTGTTTGTTTTCTATATGTGCTGTCCTTGCATTTATGATTTTGCATTTTGGGAGGAGAAAATACAACAGTGTTCAAAATTATTCTCTGCAACTATTCATTATGATTCCAGGAATAAACAAACATTTTCAACTGATTAGAAAACCTCAGTGAAACCAACTTATCATTTCATTAATTCTTCATTCAGTTAAAGTAAACAAATAGGCTTCATGTGAGGTTAGCTCCAGGGTTTATTCAAGTCACATCTGACATTAATGTTTTAACCAAACCCATTATGCAGTGATTTTCATGGCCTTCCTCAGGGAAAAAAAAAAAAAAAAAAAAAAAGGACAACCTCAAAAGATTTGGGAAAGGCAGACTTTGTGTTTTCACAGTCCTGGGAAAAACTTGGGGTTGTCCCACACTGCAGTTAGAAGAAAAAGAAAAACAAAACAAAACACTCCCTCTAGGAATGATGCAGGATTCCCAGACCTCGCCTGAGCAAAGAGAGCAAGTCCAGATGGCACCCAGATTTGCTGCTATTTCACAGGGCCTAGCTAAGCCCAAACCCGGGAAAAATACGGCAGGCCTGCTCCATAGAGACTGCAGTCCTGGGCTACGTGCTGCTCTATGAGCTGTTCCTCATAGAGTCAAGGTGATCAAAGACCTGTTACCCCACAAAAAACCCAGTACATTTATCACTAAAGGTATTACCCTACGGAAGAAATTATTAGTTTGAGAAAGTGGGGAGAAAGCAAATACACTGCAATTATAAAATCTTACAGTGAAAAGTAATATTTTCACAAACTGCTTCAGCAGGTAGAAAGACAGGTTTTCAGGAATTTTAGATTTTTTACCAGAAGTGCTTAGAGCCCAAACAAAAAAAGCACTGTTCTGCAAGGGCAGGAAAAAAGCCATTATGCAGAAGCAGTTGAATTCCTTAATCCAAGCTGCCTGACAGGGTAAAGGTAAGCCAGCAGGTAAAATGATTAAGTACATTGCTTGAAAATATTACTTCTTAATAAAACCAAAATAATTTTCAGTGGAGAATTTTAATACTGAATATATACATATATACATACACACACACACATATATATATATTTATATAAAGATTTAAAACTATATCAGCATAAGCTTCCTGCCCAAAACAAGCACAAGCTTTAGTGGAAACATTCCTTCAAAGCCATCATCTTTTCACCATGTGTTGTCCAGGGCTTATCACAATTGCAACACAGTGAAAAACCTTCTATAACACACAATTTCTATTCCATTTCATACTTGTCATAAACTTCATGAAAAAAAAAAGATTGCTCTTATCTGTGTTTTCTCTATTGGGTCCAACTTCTTTGCAGTCCACCAAAAACACTGCAATAATGTCTTTTGCTACACTGCTCTAAAGGCTAATTTCTCATAGCAGAAATAGAAACAGTAGTGTGGAAAATCCATAGGACACAGTAGCTTCCTTCCCAGTGTACAAATGGTGAAAACAAACAGGAAATAGAGATTAAAATAGGATGAGCAGAAATAGACTTCTGACTCTTAACAGAAAAAAAAGCTTATTTGTAAGCAATGCTTTTCACAAAATACATGGTTTTTATGTAAATGTTCTTTTTTTTTTTTTTTAATATATATATTAAGTAACAGTATTTTAACCAGAACCCAAACTGTTTGCATTTAGTCTCAGCCCATTCTTTTTCACAGCCTGGGCTCCACTCTATTATGTTAGATCTTCATACTTCCCATTTCCCTTATGGGGGGATGAAACATTTCACTGCAGGTGTATTCTGAACAGCGTCCAAACCTACAGGGAAAGAGGGAGCTACACTCCTGTGGGACACAGCCGCAGCAATCTGCAAACCTGAGTTTGCAAATATACTGCAGAGTTTAGACAACAATGTAACACAACACTACAAACAATGTCAAGTTAGAGACATTTGAACGCTGAATTCCCCAAGGGAACTTCCTGCAGGTCAATCAAAACACACCCTGATACGGTGGGGAACACGCAGCAGCCCTTCACCTTCTTGTCTTTCAGTCGTTTCTTTCTCATGATGCCAGGGTGTCACCTTTGGCTTTGTCCTCTGCCTGCCTCCATACACCTATAACTGACCTAAAATCCTGCCTGCTTTAGCATTTTAGTGCCTCCTCTTCCTGTTCTATTCATAAAACCAAAACACTCAACCCAGTCCCTCATTATTGTTGCTGAGATGCGAGATAATCTCTTCCCTTCTGGCTGTGACAGAAGTAATCTTGCCCCCTGAAATCCATTCAAAATGCAAAATTCATTTTTTCTGGATTACTGCCTCAAGCACATTCCCCCTATTTCATCCTGCCAGTCCTCCTACTGGCTCCCCCTTTTTCTACTACATTAAGCACAAATTGCTTGCCTTCATCTTAAGGGTTGTTCTTAGATGATGACAACTGACGCAACTGCCCTACACATTCACTTAAAACCCAGGTAACGAAACCTAATTGTAGTTACATACAAAATCTCTTGCACAAGGAGTAGATAGCACTCAAAGCCTTGCACTTTAATAACCAACATAGTAGTGTACAGCTTCTCACAACAAAACCTCTGGCACACAGATGAGGTGCTCTCCTCTCTTTGCAGGTTGAGCCCAGTGCAGGCTTTTAAAACAGCTGAACTTCTGAACCATTTTACAATGGGCTTCCATTTTACTGGGCTTCCAACAGAGACATTCTGGTGTGTGGGAAGTGCTGGGGCATCTTCTTGGCAACAACCGCACCCACAGGAAACTTCACCAAAAACGGCATGGTGGTATTTCAATTCCTTTCTCCCCCTCAGAGCGAGTTCACTCAGAAAAAGACTTTTAACTCCTGTGATACATTGTCTCATTTTATCAAGCTGGTACAATTTCAAAGAGGTAGTTCAGGCTCCATGAGACACACTTCGCTACCTGACAGTGCATGTATTTCTTTCCACAATAAGAAGGGTCCACTGCTTGTAGGTATTTAAACCTGCAATTTTTGCAACCATCCCCTAAACCCTCTGCACCTAATGGCCAAAATAAGGGGAAGAAGAGTTCAGAGGGACAACTTGTAATTTCAGTTAATCTCCAAACTAGGGAACTGAGACCAAATTGATTTTCAGGTCCTGCAAGTCTACCACACCCGCAATCCAACCCTCTGGCTGGTCAACCTCCAGGAACACATCAGCTCCCCAAACCTTAGACCTGCCTGACCCGGTGTGAATGGAAAGGAAATCCAAAGTGCTCAGATCAAAAGACAATGGAGGCACGTTCTAACATAGTTTCCACAGATCATTTTAGGAGGTGGCATAGTATCTCTGGAAAAGTCCGACAACTATATAAGCTAACACTTAAGTTAACATTATTAAATGGGTTCAAAAAAAATCCCGAACAACTAATGGTCCTTTATTACGTACTTGAAGGAAAGCTGAAAGGTAAATAACAAAGGAAAAAGAAATCTCCAAGCAAACATATGAATGTATAGACTGTGCACCAAAGAAAAGCTTCCACCCAGGAACCATTTTAGAAGCAGCATCACACATCTCACCAGCAGACTAATTTTCACATGCTGAGACAGTGGTAAAACACTTCTACATGGAACTTTAGAAAAAGAACCCCTCTTTTGTTAAGGATAGTGGGTAATTGGAATAGTTTACCAAGGATGACTGGCAAATTGCTGTTACTGAAGGTTTCTAAGAACAGTTTCTAAGTCAGTCATCTGTCAGGAATGATACAAGGCTGTTTCAAGCTCAGGTACAGAGAAGGACATGTTAGCCTGCTTTTCATGACCCAATGCAGCACTTGAAATTTTTGTCAATGTGCACCAAAAGCTAGGGAAGTCTTAGACTCCCCAACATAAAAACAAGATGATAGAAAATGTTGAAATCACTGGATCAGCACGCATTCACATGCCTGCCCAGCCTGGGTGCACTTTGCAAAGCATAGTGGGGATTTTGCTACTGTTACCTCCTGCTCCAGTAGAGCTCCAGTTTCCTCCTCTGAACCTTCTCAGACCGGTGGTATACACCTTGTATCCTTCTGCCCTACTAGGATCCAAGATGCTCTCAAGGTCAGGCAGGCTGCTTACTTTGTTCAAAAGTAAAGAAATGTGCTCTCAAAAGAGAACATCTTCAGGTTCTCCCTGTGCATTTCCTGCCCGTTGGAATAATGGTATAGGAAACAAGTTGCTATCTTACCTGCCTCTCCTTCCTGCCAAGTATGCCATGAGATCCAAGTGGTAGTCCTATCTTTTCTTTCTAGGTCCTGAATACACTGCAGCCCAGTATAAACCAAAGATTACATTCTGTTTTCATCAAATGCTGTATCAGGATATGTGATGAGGGAAAATTTAAAAAAAAAAGGAACCAAAGTTAGCTTTTGAACCTCCAGACATGTTCTTACATCAAGGCTATTGCAAATGACCTTGCACTCAAATTACCCTTTTCCAACTTACTGCATCCCTGCTCCTTTTGTGTGTCCTGTTACCCAGAAGCTTTCAGGATTCACCAATGCTTCTGTGAAACTTCCAACCTGCAACATATTGTTCCTGTCCATAATTTACTCATCAGAGTTAGAAAAGCCAAAGCCCTTGAATATGGCAAGAGAAGGGAAGAGAACAAGAAAAACCACTACAGAAGTGCCAGCAGCACAAGGAAAACCAGGGGAAATGTGGGTCCTTCATGTGAAAAGGCCAAGGGACCTGGTGGCAAAGGACACGGATAAAGCTGAGGTACTTCACTGTTAAGACTTGTCTTCAGAAATCCCAGATCCTCGAGACCAATGGGAAAGTCTGGAGAAAGGAAGACTTACTGTTGGTGGAGAAGGATCTGGTTAGGATCAGACTTAAACTCTCCATGCTCAAGGCCTTGGGGCCTAACTGGATCTACCCAAAAGTGCTGAGAGAAATAGTCAATGCCGTTTTGAGGGTGCCCTCAATCTATGAAATGTCACAGCAACTGGCAGACTTTGTCTCAAAGACCAAAAGAAAACAAATGTCCCTTTGAGAAGGGCAAGAAGGACAATCCGAGCAACTAGAGATCAGCCAGTCCTCACTTTAATCCATAGGAAGGTGATGAAGCAAGTAATCCTGGAAACCATTTCAGAGGGATCTGAGCAAAATGGAGACTGAGGTGACAGGAATCTTACAAAGTTCAAAGAGAAATGACAAGTCCCACCTCTGCGCAGGAATAATTCCAGGCACCTCTATCATATGAGGGAGACCAAGAAAGCTGAGACTGCTCAGCCCGGAAAAAAGACAACTTGGGAGATCTTATCAGCAACCTCACACCAGTGGTAATGTGGGACAGGAAAGGAGGGTAGGCAGGAAGGTTGACACAAATCTCAAGACAATTCCAAGTAACCATTGGGGTATCTCCTACTAGAAGCACAAGAAAAGCATAAAGCTGTAGCATTTAGTACGAGGGGGTCTTCCATCAAAAATTAAAGCTGTCAGCTTATAATTAGAGAAACTAATGTATAACTGCAATGACTGTAAATAGAAATGTCATATATTAGATTTTATAAGATTAATTTTTTTCTAATCACACTTAATATGTGATTTATGAAGACAGCAATTACATTAATACAGCTAAACAGTGGTTTGTATCATTTTATACTGGCCTTGCTAAAGAATCAGATTCCTTTATCTCAACATTTCTACAAAATTGACTCCATGGAACCACATCCATCAGTAGGAAACAGACTGGAATGATGAAGAAAGCAAGCTGGTTTATAGCAGCATGAAAAATTTACAGTTTAACTAAGATTACAGATTTCATGTGATATAAAGACAAAAAGTCCGCAAAGAATGCCAATAAACTAGTATCTTTTTTCTAACTCATCTCCCACATGAGCACAGAATAATCCCTAAAGAGGAATCTGGGGGTGAAGCACAGGACACTCATCTCAGGCAGTGGAAGAGTGTTTCCTACACACATTGTAGAGATATACAGTTCTTTGACAATACGTAAGACTAGAGAACTTTTTTTTAGATAAATATCTCCTGCTGATTAGAACAAATGTTTTGATAAATCCAGGTGTTTATTCTAGCAGCAGGAAGGAGTGACAATGATAACATTTCCTCCTTACTCTCAGGCATAACAAATTTTTAAAAACTCCCATGTTCCACCATGAAAGACATTTGTCAGCATTTTCTTTCCATACACAAGAAAAGACTACACTAAACTGGCTGAAATAAATGAATGCATTTATGGTGGTATTCTCATGGGGACCAACAATGCACATGGTAAAATCAAGGATTTGATTTTACATTCTCTGTGATGATAAAACTCAAATAATACATCTAATCATGAAAAATGTCACAGAAAATATGACAACAGAGGAATCCCTTAGAAAAGCTATCTCAGTCCTTGATCTTTGCATTCACTTTCCTTGAAATATATTTGTTAACAAGAACAAATAATCACCCAGTCAGCATTGACCCAAAAATGTGTTAAAGACACCATAACTGTCCTACTAAATAAATTGTCTGCTGAGCAACCCAAGCAGAGAAAATAAACATATGGTATTAAAAGTTTTATTTCGTTACTTTCTTAGACCTTGATTCTTCAGCACCTTCAGAAGTCAAATTGCACAGCATGCAAAAATCATTTGTAAATAGTGGTTATTATGGGTGTAAAAGGTGACGGCACTCCTGCTGGGAACTCTGTAGTCCCGAACGCAGAATAAACAAAATATACTCAAAATAATGCTGCCACTTACTTACATGTCATGAATCTGGCTGAAAGAGGCACCTGTTTGGGAATTAAGATCTCTCCCATCCTTCTAAATCCCTCACCACTGTTCAAAAAAAGTTGCTACAAACAGTAGCTCTGCAGCACTGGCATATGCAAGTCAAATGCCCGAAAAGGAGCTGGCAGGATCAAAATACAATGGAAATAAAATATCATGATCACAGACCTCACTGAATGGCCTCATTTGTGTGCATCAATGAAAGTCCCTGGAGTGAATAAAAGGCCTTCATTAAAGTCAGAGATGAAGTCATAAAGCACATGATTAGATACATTTCTGGTTTATTTCATTTATTAGTTGTGGTGGGGTTTTTTGGTTGGTTAGGTTTGGTTTTGTTTTTTTGGTGGTGGTGGCTTTTTGGTTTTTTGCTTGCTTTTTGAGGGGTGAGAAGGACTTTTTTTTGGAGCTCTTTTTAAGATATCCAGAACATATGATGAGATTACTATCTTTCAATCCCAGATATCTAAGCAGATTTCTTTTCCAGCTGTAAGCCAAGGAAACATACCAAGGAAGATGGAAATTCCTGAAGATTCTGAACTTGTTGGGTAGTAGTTAAATATTTAGATGTTGTTTTCCTCCTTCCTAGCCATGACTTCTTTTTTCCATCATTTTACTGGATTTAATTTTTTTCCTACAGAGTGATTTATGAAAAACAACAGCTAGCCAGCAGCAGAAGCAGCAACAGCATGAGCTCCAGGTGTTAGGAAAAACCGCTACATAATTAATTTTCTCTTTGATATATTATCACTTCCCCAAAAATATTATGCTTGCAGATCCAAAGATCTATCACATCCCAACGCAGTTTTAATCCATGTGTAACATTTTCCTTTGTCTTGGGTGAGACCGTATTTCCCAGGAAATACAGATAGCAGGATTCAAAAATGGATTGTTCTGTGGCAACTAATAATATATCAAGTGGTGCTTCAAGACTGACACAGTCTGGTGGTGTTGTTTTAAGGCAGAATCTAGTAAAACAGATGGCATTGGATTTCACACTCCTTTGTCAACTCAGTTCACCAATGAGCTGACACATTGATTTTTCCATTGTTTTTTACAACCTCCAAGAAGTTACAAAAATTCAAATCTAAATTCAACTTTAAGGGGTATTATAGGCCCCTTGGTAGTTTTGCCAGTTTTAACATGTTCATGTAACAGACCATATAATTCTGCAAGTTGATTCTCAGTGCCTATAGCAACACTTGAAGTTGGGATGATTTTCTGTTGGTTAAACCTTCTCATGTAGAGACCTGAAATTCATAACTGGAATAAGTTTATTTTTCTTCACAGTGATATACACTTCTCCTAAATAAGTATTCTGGTATTACATATACACAATTTATCATCTGCAAAATGGCATCTCTTCCAGAAATATGGAAGCCTTTTAAATAAAATTATCAACTGCCAAAAGTTGACTGGGGCAGGGAATTTTCTTCTCACTCCAAGTAAGAATACAGAAAGCGATCAAGCAAGATGGGGTACCTGAGGATAACTTGGCACTGTAGTAAAGGATGAGCTGGAAAAAGCCATGCCAAGAGATCCCGGAAGCCTCAGAATGAAGACTTAAACAGTCTCAAAAGCAAAAAGAGATACACGGAAAGCTTTTGTAAAGTTGCAACATATGTAAATGCCAGGGGATGAAGACTAACAGAAGTCCAGTTTCCAAGATGTGTTGAGTCCATTTACATAAGCACTGAGGAGCTATATAATTATATCCTTATCACTGGAATAACTGTTTCAAAGAACAGGCAGAACATTCAGGATCTCCTGAAAAACTGAATTCAAACTGAAAGCCTATATTTTTTTTTTTCTTCTCTAATCAAAAAATTCCCAAAATGTGGTACACAAGCTTCTTCAAATGTATGTGCAGAGCAAGAACCTCAGCTGACTTCTGCTCTCCAACAAAGAGCCAGGATCTGCTGTCTTGACATGCAGGTCTGGGAATTGCATACAACCAACCCTGGCCTGCACAGGAACAAGGTCTGTGTCCCCATCCTTGCAAAAAGCAGAACAAATATCCCTGCCTCCACCACCCATAATCCACACCCCAAGTGTGCCTGGAAACTTCTGTTCCAACCTCAAAAAATCCATATATACCAGTCCAAGTGTGCCCTCCACATTTCCATGGTGATTTTTTTTTCCCCCATCTCTTCAGTAAAATGTTTTTCAAATCTATCAGCATGAACAATATATGATATTGTTAGAGAAAAACAGCTTTCTTCCCCTGCTCTTTTTGAAGAGACAAAGTTAAAAGAGCATTTCTAGTTTGAAAAAAATGCGTGAGGCAATGAAGACTAACAGAAGTCCAGTTTCCAAGATGTGTTGTTGAGTGCATTTACATAAGCACTGAGGAGCTATATAATTATATCCTTATCACTGGAATAACTGTTTCAAAGAACAGGCAGAACATTCTGCTTTACAGATAAAAAGAGAGGGAGAGAGAGAGAGAGAGGAACACCTTCTTCCTTTAACATAGCTCCATTTTTGAAAGCTGGCAGATATTTCATTTGCAGCTTTCTCTTGAAGAATGATCAAGTTGGAGAGATGCTGCTGGCAGCAGGTCTGAAAGAATGAAGAACATCAACAAACAACATATCTTCTTTTTTAATCCTAACGCTTTCAAATTGAAGGAATTA
Source organism: Corvus moneduloides (assembly GCF_009650955.1). Lineage (NCBI taxonomy): Eukaryota > Metazoa > Chordata > Aves > Passeriformes > Corvidae > Corvus > Corvus moneduloides. The sequence goes on from NC_045476.1 coordinate 67,479,113, forward strand.
AGATTCCATTATTCCCCCTCTGAATCTAAACAAGGATACTTTGAAGCAAGAACCAACTAAGATAACTTGTTTAATATCCCAAGTGCTCTGCATGTAAGAGATTGCTTTCTGCATTCTCTAGGGGAAAAAACCTCTGAAGGACAGGAGCTGGCAGAATAAGGCAACAATATCCAATACAGTAAAAATGAAGTGTACACAACACATGTCCACACTGCACCTTCAAGACATCAGTGTAAAATACACTTCACAGCAACCAGAGGGTCTTTCCCTATGCTTTACCCACCCCCATGGAAGATCTGACCATCTCAACCCCCACAGAGGAAACCCTGCCATTGACACCATGAAGAGTGGGTGGCAGAGGCACAGAAGGCCTCTTGCAGAGGGACAAATTTAAAAAGCTTTGATTAAATTTTCCATGGTAACCCAAATCAGTGGCAATATTCCTTCCCTTAAAAAGAGGGTTATCGGGACTTCATGTCATTCTGTTCACCAGCTGAGAAATGTTTCAAAACTAAATGAAAACTGGCAAGTGCAGAAAACAATCACTGTTTTTCACCCCCCTGTAACACGTACAGTTGTTTAAGGACAGCACTATACTGTACTGCAATTTTTGACAGAATTTTTTTCCTTCTTTTTTACCACACAAAAAGTTTGGACACTGGGGAGAAAAAGTGGGTAGTTCTGGCCTGAAAATAAATAAAAACCTTGCCAGAAAGAAATTCACATAAAACCTACCTAGAATGATGTACAGGTTGCATGCGGCGTAATGTAGAGGCAGCCACATACTGAAAATCTGAATAGGCTGTTTTTCAATGAATAAAGTCTTTTAAAACACAGTAATAATATTGGGAGGAGAAAGATGGGACAACAGAGTTGGGCAGAGAGGTGGGAAATCAAATTATGCTTAAACACTGCAGTTCTAAGCATGATTTCATTCAAAGACAAACTGGGCTGCAATGTGTATTTTTAGCTCCTAAGTGGGTGCTCATATGCCATATGTAGCTTTTTACCACAAAGTGTTGTGTCCTAAATATAGGCTCGTGCTCCTGTTCACAGCATAATTGTGGAAATCCTTGCTCCAGTCTGAAGCCACAGGGGAAGCAGAAGCTCTTAGCAGCAATGACTCTGAGGTTAGAAATCCTCCCCCAAAAGCCTAGCCAACTTTCTTCAAGACTTGTATTAAGTTAGAACTTAAAGGGTTTTAAGGATCCTTTATTCAGTGCCCAGATTCTCTTTAATCACAGCTCATTTGCTTCCCTTGCCAACACTTCCTAAATTCCCTCTCTCTCTCTCGTCTTTTCTCCTAAGATATCCCTGTGAAGGCTGTCTCCGGTGTTTTTCAGGGGAGGGGTGTGTAAAGGAGACATGGCAGCTGAAACCGTTCACAGAACCATAACAGCACCATAATAGAAAGGACCTCTCTGAGGAAAGAAAACATAAGCAGCTTTTAACACAAAGATTGGAAAAGAATAGATCACTAGGACTGGAATGAGGTGGAGGAGTCTGGCAAATTCAATCTTTCAGAAGAGGAATGGCTCTATTTGGAGCAGAGATACAGCCAGTGGCAACATCCTGCCTTTTTTTTTTTTTTTTTTTTTTTTAAGTAGGCTTAAAATCACCCAGTACAGAGAGAAAACAAATAAAAGAACTGGCTTAAAGGTTAGACCACCAACATCAATAAAAGAAAATATGTCTACTTGTCTATAGTTTCCTTTCAGTTGCCTATATTTTTACACAAGAAGTATAAACAACCCTCACTTAACTGCAAAGCAATGTTCACCTCTGCATCTACCCAGGGCTGCTGCAGTGCTGCAGGAAAGCCTTGTGACAGGCTATGAAGGGGCAGGGGGAGAGAGGAGGAGGAGGAGAAGGAAGAAATGGCAGAGAGGAGCATGGAACCTCCAGATGTGAAACATTAATGACTATCACACCTCCCACCCCAGCCATCCGCAAGAGCCCGGCTTTGCAGCCAGCACGACCTTGAGGCCCTCTGTAGCGCCTCAAACTGCACCTGCGTGGGATTAAGTATCCTGATAGTGAGTGATAGCCCTGCCAGCTCAGGCTGAAACAGCTTTCAGCAGATCAAACAGCAGCAGGATGAGGAGGAGGAGGAAGAAAAAGCAGCAGAAGGAAGAGCAGAGCAGTGCCTTCCCAGCTGGAAAGAATAAGCAATAATATTGATTTAGGTTGCTAAACTTGTCCAAGGCACCACCTGCAAAAACCTGTGCATGAAATTCTTATACGTATGTTTGGATCACTGCTGGTTGCAGCTCACCCAAGAGCTACAGCCTGACAGATGTGTATCTGGACTGTAATTCGGAAATATCCCCCACGCAACTTGTAATTACGTTTTCACCTTCTTTGAATCAGCAGGTTTATGGTTACTGGCCATTTGAAATTCAGATGTGCATGGGCAGAAGAGACCTAGCACTAAGAAATTTTCTAAGGCATCAGTCAGGCTGCTTGGTTCAAATATTGCTAATAGCCCTAAAAAGAATCTGTAACATAGCAGCATTCAAAATATTCCTGAGCAGTCACATGAGCTGAGTTAGCCATGATTTTTTTAGTGCCTTGGAAATATAACTCCTGCAACTACACAAGGGGCTACAGCATCAGTTGAAGAGTCACTTCTGGTCAGTTGAGGGAGAGAGATTACAGAAAGGGAGATTTTATTAAAAATGGAAGAAAAGTATTGCAATAACCCTTTTCCAATATGTTTCTACTTACACAATCAAAGCCATTATACCTGAAGGCTTTGTTTGAAAATAGCATTTCCAAACTTTCAGAAAAAACCAATGCTATTGCTAGATTAGAGCGAGAAGCATAGAATGTGAGAAAGTCCAATTAATGCTAAAATTCAAGAGGTTTTCTTTTTTTTTTTTTTTTTGTTCTCTTTGCATCCTTTATTAAGAGCAGACTATCACTTCTTAGAATTTCTATTTCCACCCAAAAGTGATAGAAATATTGACTGATTTGACCTGCATGTCATGGCAGGTGGGCGTGCTTAATAAAAAACCTTGAAATGCATTCATAATCTTACAATTCAGCACTGGGTAGAAAAACAGTGTAGTACTCATACAGTGACCTAGCTTCAAGAAGAACAGGTGGATGGCAACCTGAACGTTTCCATAAAGCTACCTTTTATTCCACTCATCTGCATCTATTCATTCTCCCAAATACACACTTCTCTCCTCTAAGCTTGCAATCATAGCAGGTGAGGCATAAACACTAACTTAGATCACCTATTTTATTAGCAATTAATTCAGAGGAAAGTCAACTGCTTACATACCAGTGTTAAGAGAAGAAAGCAGAGAGGGAGGCCGCAGGTGCACTTTTATGTTTGCTGAGACAAAATATTGACGGGCTTAAGAAAAGGCCTAGATGTCCTCCAAAACTCAGGAAGTGCAATAATGCCCTAGAAGTGTGCTGCTGTGAAATGGAATTTATACACACAAATAAGGAAAGCTGATCTGTTCATCTGCTGGGTGACATACTGATCACTTTTGAGTGACATTAGAGTGACATCAGTAGCAGCCAATCACAGTGCTCCATATGTATCTGGTGTTCTTTGCACTATTCCATATTTACAGATAAATACTACGAGGGTGTTAATCGTAAGCTGTGTTTTTCTTCCTCATCATGCTCTAAATAAAGCAGCTGTTTCCATCCAGCATCAAACCTGACCAAAAAATATAAAAGAAAATAAAAGAAATTTTAAAATGCAGTCTCTCATCTCAGTGTGTTCTCTGACAAATTCAGAAACAATACGTGGAAAGCGGGGGAGAGCAGCTGGAGTTATATGTCACCGCTTCCTGAAAACCTGTAGGCAGCCAAGAGCTTCAGCTCAGCTCTTCCTTGGCTGGGAGATGGCAACACATGAGAAAAAAGCAGGTAGGGTCAAACATTAGGTCAAGGCTTTTGTTGTCACTAAAAAAACAAATGCGATTGTTATTTCCATCTAAGGCATTTTAAACTGTCTGAACAACTGAAGTACCGTTCCTCTTCCTCCAACATCACTGCGTCCTCTGACATGTTTTGAGGGGGAGAAGCTTTTGTAAGGCAGAAGTGCAGCCTGCTTCTCACTGACAGAGCACACAGTCTCAGGCAGGTGCAGCAAGAACAGTTTGGGCAGACCACGCAAGGCTACAGCTCCACACACACCAGCACCCAGGCTCCGACAGCTGGCCCTGGGGGCACAGCAAAGGCCAACAACCTGCACATCTGTAATTGCCAGAGTCTCTGTGCTCCCGAGCTGGGTGCTGCTGAAGGCTGGACCTTTGGCAGCTTGCTGCTTTGGCAAAGCCATCACATAGCAGGGGTGATGCAGGGGTTTTCCTTCGCTGACTGGAAATGGTGTTCCTTGCAAAAGAAAAATTTGTGAAGTCTCTCTTGGTGCCAAGCAACACCAAAACCAACTTGCCATTCTCCTTTCCCATAACCATGCCCATGAACTGACCACCTGGAGGCATGTGTGTGTGAAGGTGTGTGCCTAGGCACGCACACACACACTCTGGGCGTACGCAAGCCTAGCAATAGACTCCTTTTCCAATTTTCAAACCTTTACCACAAGAACAGGGTTTCTGAGGAAGCAGCTGTAGCTGGAAGCAAACATGAGGCTGAGTTCAGGACACTGGCTTTGAGGTGAACTGGCATCTCTCAGACTGGTGTCCCATTTTCACCAACAGATTTAGCAAATTTACAAAGGAAAAAAGAAATGGTCAAAGCTAACTTCAAATGTATCTCATACAGGTACTTTGAAACATACTGTTTCACCATTCATGCAAAATCCATATATAAGCATTCCGATTATGTTATGCACCACCTTATAATTAACATGGCTCAAAGAGCAGAGGGTGCCATATAAATATAAAGCTAATGAGCTGACTTAAAAGGCAGAACACACAACACAAAACCACCATTTTTATTGGCCAGTACTTTATTCCTGTGCCACTTAATCAAACCCAGCTCATTTTACTCGTACTATATTGCTCAGAGCAAAAGCCTAGTGAGCTGGCTCTGCCATTTAACTACATTTTGTTCAGCTATGCCTATTCCCCGGCTGTGATAATACGTATATCCATTACATGTAAATAGCACCGCATTATAACCAAATACAACTGAACTGCATCATATCATGATTAAAATATATATTAGTGCCAAAGATATAATTGCCTTCTTTCCTCCAGGACATTCTCTCCTAGTCCAGGAGCCCACATTATAGCCCATCAAGATAGCTTTATTGCTGCAGGAAGGGAAATTCCAGTCTCCTACCAGGCTCTCTCTTTATATTCTTTGTGGGAACGATTCATGGATGAAGGTACAGGAACTCTACCTGTGTCCACAGCTCAGACAGCCACTCAGCACCATACACAGAGTATTACAGAATAAACTGGGATGCATTTAAAACAAAGCTCGAGGGCAGAAAAAAGAAAAATGCGTATCAGGCAGTAGGGCCTAGAGTTACAGCCTAAACCCCATGAGGGAGATTTTAGATAACACGGAAATTTGCCGCAAGAAGGGAATTAGTTTCTAACAGCACACGGAAGGAAATACAGTAAAAGCCTGCTTTCCAAGCCTGTGCTTCCAAAGGATATAAGTACTTTCTCAGAAGTTGACAGCTCATCTCCAGGAAGCTGCATAACCAACAAGGTCCACTCATACAGGGGGGCTAAACCTGAACAATCAAGATGATTTATAATATCAATTAGAGAAAGTTATTCAGAGATACTATTTTCACCACATTCACAGCACTTTTCTATTCTTGTTCTCCAAAATATCCAAAATTCTAAAACTTAACCATGGAAATATAAAAACTGGTTAAAAAATAACCATATATATAAAAACTGGTTAAAAAATAACTATCCAGCTTCTGTGTTTTCCTAAAAGGAAAAAAAAACAGTCAGTGATCAGAACTGTGTTTAGTATGCACTTACAGCTAAAAACAATTTAAAGACCAATGCCTTTTACCTCAATGTTTTATAATTCTCCATATTTTATACTACCTTATAAATGTTGGTACATAAAATCTCACAATGTTCTTCACATAGAATTTATCATTATGTCTGTTCAAAGTCTCATTATGTGAGTTCAAAGCTTTCTTATAAAGTCATCTGCAAATACCACTATCTGAAAAGTGAATAGCAAGAACATTGTTCTTATAACTCTTAGAGGGGAACAGAAAGGTAAGACCTTAAAACAAGGAAAATGACAAACATACTTACCATTCATTCCCTGCCTTACTGATCAGAACAACTTCCACCAAAAGGCCACAGTCCTGCATTCATCCCCTCTAACTTGTGTCTCTTCCAGAACTGCTGAAACATTCACAAATGCATTTGTGAATTACGGAAGCAAATTAAGTAAATTTAGGCTAGAACATTTGGACTACTATTTTCTAATGATGAAATATACTGCAGTAGCTGAAGGGCAGGACTTCTGGCAAATACAGTCATTACAGCTTTTAGATAAAAACAATCCCCAATAAATAGGGCCTGGTTTCCCTGACTTTCAGGGGGAGGGGGACATTTTGTTTCTAGTGTTTCTGGGGGTTTTTTGATTTGGTGTTGGTTTTGGGTTGGTTTTTTTGGGGGGGGTTAGTTTTAGGGTTGGTTTGTTTTGGTAATTCTTTGAGAGAGAGAGGGAGTACATGTGCTATAGATCTCATAACCTGCAGAAATCTGCAAAATATTAAAACAGTGATGTAGCTTATGCATTAAAACTTCTCTGTAAAACCCTCCAGTATTCACATTTCATACTATTTAGTCAAACAGAAAATCCGTAGTTAATGTAGACGGAGCAGGTTTTCACAGAAAGGCTTTTCATTCTTTGGATGACCAGAAAACTTTTGCAATATGCTAAATATAGACACTATAGACCAGTGACCTGGGCAGAATAATTAGAGGACTGAAACTTCAGGAAGGGTCCAAATTTAAGTAAGGAAATATGTAACAGCTGCACTTCAACTGCACAATAACAAACTTTTTCAATGACAAAGACCCTTTCTGTGCATTTTGCCATTTCCTGAACAAGCCTTCAGAAGAGACAGGAAGCCTGGCCATGCGGCTGCACAGTTGCTCTGACACTGGAAAGAATAAAGAATCGTGGTCATTATTATTTTAAGTTATACTACCACAGCAGAATCTCAGTTCTTTTATTTGTAATGATTTGAACCAGCTTCTATAAACTCTTATTAAAAACGCCTCTGATTTAAATCATGTGATAAAGTAAGATTCTGCTGGCAAACCTGCTTTCTCCTGCTCTCACATGCACACATCCCACAAAGAAACCAATGCAGCTCTTCCAACACTTGCTGTGTTGGAGGAGAAAGAACAGCAAGACCGCATGAGAGAAGTAGTTCTGGGTTATATCACAGACACCCACTCTAAAACAGAAAACAATATGAACAGTAGGAAAGCAATTTCCATTCTTACAAAAATATGTCTCAGTTCATTTCAAAAAGCACTAGTAAATCTCATCCTTTTACCCAATCATTTTCTAATATTAGCTAGGCCAATCTGAGGGTGTGTGTTACAGTATCAGTGTTCAGAGACAGGAAAAAAAAAAAGCAATTTATCCAGCTGTTTATTCATAACCGGTCCCCGAAGGACAGCTACTGAACAAGTGCTGGCAAGCCCCTCTGGAGGCGCACCAGCCGCCAAAACCTCTCCACCATGCCAGAAGTTCAGCAGCACATGCATGCTCTGGCACTGCCTTGCCAAAAAGCAGTGACACACACCCCCTCCTCATGTGGCTCCTCGGCTGGCTCACTGCATGGCAGCCACACAAGGCACCCAAAAACCAGCAGCGTTGTGTGGGCAGACACTCCAGAGGAGGAGGGAAGCCTCCGACCATTCCCTCTGGGCTCAGACAGACAAGAGCAGATGCAATGAACCTCCCCATCCCTCCCCTGCTGCCCGGGTGAGTCACCAGCCATCCCACTCGCCCTGCCTTCAGCCTGGTGGAGCTGGAATAAGTGACTCGGTGGCTGGCCCTACTGGGTTTGTGTGACTGGCATTCACACAGCTGGCTTCTCATAAAGCAAGCACTAGATTTTCATCCTATAAACCCCTTTCCACCAGAAAACAAAAGCCACCAAAAGGTCAAGAGACAAACTATTGACAAAATCACTTCTAACACAGTTCATTCTCATAAGCCAGTCATCTTCAGACTCAAAATACAAATTTCCTGTTGTATGTTAGTTACTAGAATTCAATGGTGTAAGAGGAAACACTGGAAATTGTGCTGGTCAGTTTTCCTCTCTGTAGCCATTGAAATCAACACTTTGTATACGTAATCAACTTTAAATGGGTTGGGTACCAAATATTTGACCCTCTAAAATTCCAAGATGGAGCATTATGTAGTACATCTTTAAAGGCAAATTACTATAATCAAAATACTTGCTTTTGTAACTAAACACTTTTTTTTCCTAAATCTTTTTCCTTCCCAACACTATTGATGTTTGCATTTTTCACTTCACAAGTGGCATCAGAGTTGGCAAGATATGCAAGAAAAGCCCCACAGACAGAAGCTTACTCAAAAGCAGCTGCGTGTTTAACTCCCAAACACAGCAGCAGCATGAATCCTGCTATCTACTTTTAGGAGGAGGAAAGGGTTATCTTCCCATTAAGGCTTCCTTGCAAGGACAACAAGAGAAGGTTCCAAATAATACCAAGTGTTCTGACAGCAGGCTGTGAGGACAGATACTTGCCCATGGGCAACTCTATGCAAGAAATTTGCCCCACATCAGGTAGTTGCAGGGTGACCTAAATTACCTCATTAAGAACAGGATCCTGCTTGTCTCAACTTCATGTGCCCAGAAATGAGGCATCTCCCCTGCAATGACAGATGAGCAAGGCAGCCTGTCTGGCACAGGTCACCAGCTGAAAACACCTCTTCAGGGAGAGCAGAGATCCCCCCTGCCTGCAGCTCTGCCAGGGACACTCCATCCTCCTTCGTCCAGCTGAAGCAGGTTTGAATCATCCAGCCTCCTGCACCCAAGAGCCTGGTCTATTCAGCCTCCTTATTTTTATAACACTGTTCTTTCATTTTTCTTAAGGTATATGATGACGCACATTCAGTTGGCTTAATGTATAAAATTTTTATTTTGTAGCCATAAAGCTGTGAAATAAGTAACTACTGAAATGTATTCCCAGAGATATCATGACAGCATTATCAAGGAGGTGTTTTGTTTTCTTAATATTTTTATTAGTTAATTACATCTCCTATTCCAAAATACCTGAAGTCCACAATGAAGGCTGAAACATAAGTAAGTTAAGTATTTTTTTGATATCAATAGTGTTGCCTTTCTATCATTAGACTAATGGTTTTCATCGCATTCCTTTGGACCGAAAGTTACTTTCGAGGGGGAAGGTGGAGTTTGCTCCAGGCTTAGTCCTTGGATGCCAAGTTTCAGTCAGCAATGAATTTTAATGGTGAAGTTATAAACCCTTGAAAGCCAAAATTTATAATGGAAATGCTGACACAGTAACAGCTATAGCTAACAGCACAGGTGACACCCCTCTAATACATTGATTCTCTGCTGTTAAACTATTCCGAGGGGCTTAAGATTTTGTGCATTTAGAAGTCTGACAAAAAAGATTTCTGTAATTGTATTCACTCAAGTTTGAAGTCAAAGGCTCTACATATGCTCACCATTCCCACTTTGTCAAGAACCTGAAGTACCTGATCAGTAGGATGTGCCCCAGGTTTGGGTGTTGTTTTGGTTTGGTTTTTTTAGCAGGTTGACTATTTTGGAAAAGTACAGTGAAGAGGAGAACCTAACCAAGGCATATGAGCAGAGGACAGAAAGAAGAATGAATATACAACTTGAAGAATGTAAGAAGTAGCAGGTGTGGAGAAACAAGGAAAAGAAAAAGGGATTTTAAAACAGCTAGGAATTGTAATTGTGAGCAGAAAGTGGAAAAGAAAATCCATGTTAATGAAAGAAAAAAGTGCACAAGAGAACAAGAGCACTCCTGGGAGACAGCAGAGCAAGCAGACAGAACCACAGAAATGGAAAAGAGAAGAGGGGGAAAAAAAAGTATTTTTAATATAAACCTAACAAAATCAGCATAAGGAGCAAAGAATCAGACTCATAAAAGCCTACTTTGGTTTTGCTGGGCTGGTTTTGTTGGTTGGTTGGTGGGGTTTTTTCTGTATCCTCCTTCATACATTCAAATTGTACTCTATTTCTTTGGCAGAAGTCCAAAAATTCTGTCAATGCCAGGAAAGGGGTGACCAAAACATTTCACACTTTCAGCTGAAGTCAAACAGCTGTTTGTTTTGGGGTAAATCCTGACATTAATAAAGGACTTCTTTGATCTGCCTATCTCAATTGCAACAAAATATTGCTTGTATTTCAGATTCTGCATTAATAAATGTCACTGCCATCCAAAACGACTATATAAGTGATGCTAGGGTGCTTTCAAAGCAAGATGGAGAGATTCACAAACAGTCAAAAAACTCTGCAGGAGTCATTTCTGAACATATGCTCACCAAGAATACAGCATATGAAACTGAAGCTCCAGATGCTTACAGGTAAGCATAGTATTTCATGCAGCACAGGAAGAGGGATTTTTTTTGTTTTGTTTTTAATAAACAGCATATGAACAAAAGAACAACACATACATAGGAATTAGGAAAGAAAAAAAAAACAAAACAGTATGACCTGAAGAAATCCAGACCAGGGACATGGCTGCAAAGGCCAGCACAAAGCAAGCTCCTTGTGCAGTATTATGAAGCTCTGAAAACTTCAAGAAGCCAGGAGTGGATCCTGAGGTTCCCCTGGATGCTCCACATCCACAGCTATTTTTATACATCACCCAGAATTATGGAAGCACTACACTTGAAGCAGAAGCCTCTTCTCTTTCCACAGGCTAAGATAATGAGGCATTATTTTAAGAAATGGAAAAAAGCCCCTTCCCTCCCCTCCTCCCTAGCCACTGCATTTTATTTAAGGACACGTTATATGCGGTTAATAGCTCTGACAATCCGCCAGGCCAAACAGCCATAAGCAGCAGTAATTCTTGAGCAGCTCTGAAGCTCAGTCTTAAATACCACTGGAGTCCCGTGTGCTGAGCTCTCCCTCCCAGTCAGGCTTATCCCGTGCTCTCACCACTACTACGCTCCTGCTTAAGAGCAAAGGGCTGCAGGGTAGAGGGTCAGGCAGTACATAAAGCCTGAATTAAGTTTTCAGTCAGTACACTGTGGAATGGCTATGCCATTTCCTCTTAAAAACCAAAACACTGGTGAATCTCAAGTGTACTGGGCATACTACATGACAGGAAAATGATCTTATTTAATCACTGGAAAAAAAAATGGCATGCAGGTTTCTGCTGGTGTGCTACTGTAACATTTGGCACAATCTCACTGGAAGGATTGTGTCATGCTGACAGATTAATGAGGTCTAGAAGAAATGAACAGATAAATACAGAATAAGCAAGTGACCTGCACTGACAGAGTTACTGCAAGTAGAGGCTCCATGTCTCGCCTTTATTTGTCTGTGCTCAGCAGACTCAACAGATGAGAAAACATAAATGGAACAAAGCCAGGATATAACTTTACAGACAGAGACGATAATTTTATAAAAATTATGCTTTACCCCACCAATTGAACAGGTTTCATATATACTGAGAGAGAAAGAAATAACTGACCTAGTAAATTATATTAAGGGAAAGATAAATCCTCTCTTTCCCTTCTTTCCATTCCTTAAACAGTAACTTTTTAACTCAACGGTACTTTGTATCACTTCAGGTTCATGATTTAACCTATTGAATTAATGCAACATACATTATCTTTCTATAAGAAACTAAAAAAAGAATATTTTAAAGTTCTTCTGTAAGTTTAACCAGTAAATTGATTTCTAACACTTTGCCTATGCAAATAAAAAGCACTAAATTAAACAGAGTAAGTAGGAAATCCTGGTACCAATGGGATACCTTGTGTTTATTATCTATTCCTGAATTGTGTTATCTGACCAAAAATCACCTATTCTAAAGCCAAATAAGGAAATCTATAGTTCACAAAACTTTATAAAGTAATTAAAACCAGGAGAACAATCTGAACTGCTTCTGAACTACACCAGAAAATTGGAACAAACAATCTAGCTCAAGACTATTGAGAAATAAGAAATAAAAGGAAAATGTTGAAGTATTTCAGAAAGAATGAGAAAGAAAATTTCAATTCCCATATCCAACTATTCAAAGACAACAAACCCCAAAAGCATAAATCTCAGTCAGCTTAAAAAATGTGAAAAGCATGGCTTACTTCTTATTTCAGTCAAACCTGTTTGCTCACCCCTAAATCAGTATTTTCTAAGATGCCTTGGAAAAAAAATTAAAATTGAATGAAAGAAAAAAAAATTGTAGTCCTGAAGTGCTGGCACTTCCACGATTTTCCAAACATGCTGTGCAGCTGTGATTTGTTTGTGTTCTCTTCTTTCGGGACAGCTAACAAGTTTCAGAATATTGTATTCCTGTGATGAACTGCTGGAGACAGTCACAGCCGAACGCAGGCAGTACCAGTGCAGGAGATGCCGCAGTTATTCCCTTGACACTGCCCATCCTTGCTCCCGGCAGCTGACCACCCAGCAGGAGGCTGGGTTAGCCTCAACAGAATGCTGCTCTGAACTTAAAAACACCAGTTTGGGTTTACTGTGCTGAGCTGGGAGCAACTGAGACGAAGGAGAAGTTTCACAGGAGGATTTTCCAGCTGAAAAGAGTCTCCCCAGGGGAAGTGAAGGGCAAAATACGTCAACATTTTACCATTTTGGTCACCTGAGTTTAGCTCTGCTCTGATCCTGAGCTGACATGAGGCACACAGCAAAGGCAGAGCTTACTGTAATGACAACAGCATGCAGAAGGTAACAGCAATTATGCCAACCACAATCTTAACTGATTATTTATCCAACAAGATGAATGCAGGATTGCAGAAGTTAGGGACTACTAACTTCACTACCAGTGAACACTGCTGCACACCGTCAGCATCTTCCTGCATTTTTAAGGACATTTGGATCCAGAAGTTCAGAATCAATAATTTAGGTTTAAATGATATGGTCTTTAAAACCATAGAGTCCAACCATTAGCCAGGGACTGCCAAGTCCACCCCTAAACTACATCCGTAAGTGTCACATCTACACATCTTTTAAAGATCTCCATGAAGGTATTTCTGGTAAGCAAGTTTTGTGAGGAAGAAGCTCCTTCACATCCTGCAATCCTCAGTTTTTTACCTCCTCTAGCAACAGAGGTACCTGACACTGCAGATCGACCCTGTTACCTTTGCATTTGGTGGTATTGAACACAAAGGAGATGAGGTAAGTTCAAAGACTGAACCCAAGCAAGAGCAATGGACAATAAAGCAGTGTTGGCTTACATAAAACAGCCTTCCACTTCTGCAGAGCTGCAGACAGGCATCTCTAAAATAATGTACTAAGGCAAAATAACAATATACCACCACAGCCACAAGAGCCCTAAAATAGGAGCCTCAGCAGTTATTGTAACTAGACATTGGTTATTTCTTGGATTATGCAGTCAGAAGATTTCTATTTCAGATTTCTTTCTGTTTATAGTCTATGCTATAAGAGATCATCAACATCAACAAGCTATTCTCTGTTTAGGTAGCAGCAGCAACTTCTTTCTCTAACAGAATATACTGAAAATAGAGAAATTAAAAATTCAGGCAAGATTGTCTCAACAGTTCTTGGGTGCTCAGCAACTATTCTAACACACTCTTCCATAATAGCATTCCTATGATAAGAGATTGTGATTCTTAAATAAACACACAGAACATTCAATGTAAGTATAAGACAGCCGATAATCCCTGTGAAGTTGCTTTTACTCAAAAAGTCTTGGGGGTGGTGGTGTGCCACGTGTAGAGTAGTTTATAATGCAACAATAAGTAAAGCAAGGTAAAGACACAACTTCGCAATGAAACCTTTGAGCCTGAGGATCTTTGAGTCGCATTTAATAGTAAATACTTCAATATCGCAACAGATTATCCCGTATTTTTCATCATACTTTCACAGCAATGGCAGGTCACCCTTTCAAGGCTTATGGGGAAGGAGGGAGAAGAAAGAGTAGTGCTCCTGACATTTTGTTTAATTTTGTGATGGCATTTTAAGTTCTAAGGCTATTAAATGGCAAGGTTGCAGGAAATTCATAGTGTATGCTATTACAGAAAAAAAGTTTAGCAGATCACCCAGTGACATGATGTATTTGGCAACTGAAAATTCAGGATCCTTCCGCCTAAAAAATGGGAAGGAGTCACCCCCCCTTCCCATATAATCAGGGGTATTCCCTGCATACCAGACAGCCAAGGCTTGGGGCATTTGCAAACAGCACTTTAAAGTTTATTGGCAGAAGTCAAAACATCTAGCTAGCAGATTATTTCTTTCTGTGCCTCCTATTACTTTAAAACTCCTGGTCTCTTCCTTTTTACTGGGGACACTGACTGCAGAATGTTTATCTGGGAGGAGTGTGTGTTTGTTTTGTTGGGAGGTTTTTTAATGGTATTTGATGATTCCATTTAGTCCTCTCTGGGCAACAATTTTTTTCTAGCTACTTTCAAATATAACATGGGTTTTGTTAGCTTTTGGAGAGAACTGGCTTTTAAATTATTGTGTAGGTATATTCTCTTCTCCAATCTGTGCCTTGTTGAGGGTCCTGCCTAAGGTTGTAATAGTATTACAGTGGCTTTGAGTTTCCAGGGGCTGCACTAAAGCAGTCTGTTAAGAATGTAGGCATTAGAGTAAGAAAAGGCAGGTGGGTTTTGCTATTAGACCTAGGAACTAGTTTATAGTCAAAGATGTGTTTGAGAGCCAGAGAGTTATTACAATGCTTTCTACTGTCACTGTTTATCTTTAACAAACAGCATCTCCCCAGGTAGCACAGACTTCCAGATTTCTGTATCTCCATCATCTAAGTGAACTCAAAGTTCCCAAGAAACAATATAAAAATGGAAGCACGCATCCAGCATTTCCTTGGTCCACAATTAAAGAAACTATGGAAAGTCAATCATTGGTCCCCATTTTGACCAAGTTTCTCCAGAAAACAAGGGACAGAACCACCAGCAAACCCAATGAATCTTCTCTATTTTGCAGAGCAGAGTGTCTTCTTCTCACTGTGAACCATAAGAGAGAAGTTTGCTGTCACTTACATGCAAGCAAAGACGAGTAAAAAAAGTTTTGGCAACTGTGGAAGACAGTATCTAGTGGTAACGTGGCTACATTTTGACTGATGGTTTTAAAGACACGGCAGAGCAATGACTGCCTGCTATCACGGTGATCCTACCTGTGGCTACTAATATCCTGAGAAGGTGGAAGTCAAAAAAATCCATCCTTGTCACTTAGTTCCTACTCTAACAGGTACATCATGGGATAAAAGATGCGTCGAAGGACAGCACTGCCACATACTCAGGACTTTATCAGAAGTCTCCTGGTATTTTGGGGGATTTTCTTACATATGTAAACACCTAGCATGGCAATCATATGAAGTAATTAAAGGAGAAACTCAGCTTTCTTGAGCTTGTTATTTGTGGAGAAGAATTCTTAAAATAAAGATTTTCAGTATCACATCACTGATTGAGCAAAGTTTTGCAGAAGGCATTTAAAATGTAATACTTTTAACATGCCCGCACATAAAATGGACCCCTCCTCAGAGAGAGCATCCTGAAACCAATGGTGCAGCCACTCCTCTGACAAAACTCAATACCCTGCTAAAACCATATAGCCTCAGATCCTGCTCACAGCAAGATAAGTTGTTTGTGAAGAGCTGAGTCTCCTTGTGTGCAGGAGAAAATAGAATCTTCATTAGAAGAGAGGTTAGAGTTTGTTACTACTCATCTCCATGCTATATCCCTACATTAAGTTATATTAAAACATGATGGGCACTGCCTATGATATCGTTCCCTAACCTTGTATATTGTTACTGCCATCTGTTTCTGGGTTTGAGAGGGATTTTTTTCTTATTATATTGCCAGTTTTCAATTTCGGTGTGACAACTTCCATGAACTCTTCAATTAAACTGATATTTTAAGTAAGAGTTCACAAAAAATATTATGTTACTCCCCCAAAATCAAGTTACAGCTCATGAACTTCCATCTCCTCCTCCTATCAATGTGATAATTTTGACCAAATAAGGCTTTCCAGTTTTTCTGGCCCAACTTCCACATTTATGTAACTAAACTATTTAAGACCCATGATTCTGTTATCCACATAAACAGTTTCTCGTTCATGTTTCTCTTATTCACATATGCACAGAATCACAGAATATGCAGAGTTGGAAGGGACCCACAAGGATCATCGAGTCCAACTCCTGGCCCTGCACAGCACCACCCCAAGAGTCGCACCTGGTGCCTGAGAGTGCTGCCCAAAATGCTTCTTGAACTCTGTCAGGCTGGAGCTGTGACCACTTCCCTGGGGAGCCTGTTCCAGTGCCCAACCACCCTCTGGGTGAAGTTCAACAAGTGAAAGTGATGGGTTCTGGTGAGATGCTGAAAAGCAGTGCCACAGAGAGTGCCCTGGGAGCAGGCTGAATCTGAGTCAGCAGTGCCCTGGCAGCCAGGAGGGCCAAGTGTGTCCTGGGGGGCATCAGGCACAGCATCACCAGCCAGCCAAGGAACAGGATGATCCCATTCTGCTCTGCACTGGGGCAGGCTCACCTTGAGTGCTGGGGGCAGTTTTGGGTGCCACAATGTAAGAAAGATGCTAAACTATTAGAGAGTGTCCTAAGGAGGGCCATGAGGATGGTGAAGGGCCTTGAGGCGAATCTGTGTGAGGAGCGGCTGAGGTCACTTGGTCTGTTCAGCCTGGAGGAGACTGAGGGGAGACCTCATTGCAGTCTGCAACTTGCTCATGAGGGGAAGAGGAGGGGCAGATACTGATCTCTTCTCTGTGGTGACCAGTGACAGGACCTGAGGGAATGGCCTGAAGTTGTGTCAGGGGAGGGTTAGGTTGGATATTAGAAAAGAGCTGGTGTATGTGTTTACATGGAGACTAAAAACTGAGGCTCACCGAGTTTGATGTTTGGTTGCCTTTTCTCTGCTTGTTTGAGAGGGAGGACAACAGATGACCTTTTTTTCCTGCTTCTCTTGCTCAACTCACTATTTGTTTCACAATTCATTCAATATAATGGCCAGTTGTGTTTAAAATTCATTCAGATAATCTTCCCAAATCCTTTGGATCTAGATGGTTTGAACCTGCTAGTTTACATGGCAGCTCTAATTTTTTAAATGGCACTCTTAAAATCCTTTCCATGAGCAGCCAGGTTTGCTTGACTGCCAGTCTCTCCCTTGCCTGGTACCTGCACTCTCTTATCAGAAGCATTTTGAACTCACTCTTTACTGGCACATGACACCCACAGCCATTGAACAGTACAGAATATGTGAACTAACTATTCACACACACACAAGCTCCCTTTCTCATTTGGAATAGGATAATTAGTGAAAAAACTTTGATTATCTCAAGCATGTAACCTTTCTCATTTTTAAGCAACAAGCTCTGGAATAGTTTGAGAAGTACTACTCTCCATGCCCACTGTGTGCACTTCAGAAAAAATACCATGCACATGATATTATATTTTAAGTCTGATTTACATATCTGCAGTACGAACAGCTTATTGTATAATAATGCACTTACGTTAAAACCAAAAGAGGGTTGGGTTTTGCTGTTAAATGATCCCCCAGCAGCAGCTGCACATACACAGAGAACATGTGGTTCTGGACAGCAGGCCCTGTGACAGACTAACCAAACATCTCGAAAGGGAAGTTTTCAGTTATCGCAGTCCAAGTACATCATCTCTACTGGAAGGATATTGCAATCTGCAGATTAACCATGAATTAAATTTATATTAAAAAATAATATCCTGCATTTTACATGCTAAATTAAAACAGATGTAATTAAAGCCTTTGAAAGTAATTTTGGCTGGTGCTTCATTTCTATCTACAGCTAAAGCAGACACTTTCTCAGGCATTTGTGCCAAATTTGACTAATTTTTCTGCTCTGTGTTTTAATTACTGTGTATGCTTTCCTGTCTCAGTTAGAAATATCCATTATACACTTGAACAGCCAGTGCTATGAGAACGTGTGTGCTTTTTTTTAAGCCTAGTGGCATTTCAAATCATTATGTGATAATGGCAAACCTCACAGATGCTTCTGCTGTACACTGCTATAGACTGTCTGCACACAGACACACCCCACCATGCCCCACAGCTGACCTTGACTGCAGCAACACAGCACACCCAGAGCAACCTTACAGATGTAAGAGAAGCTGCTCAGCATCGTGCTCCATGTTAGGCTCAAACACCACTGCTAACTTCTCCTGCTATGGCACCTATGTTAAAGCCAACTTCAATAAAACATTTTCTTCTCAAAGAAGACTGACTTGTTTGAAGTTAAGATTCCTTGCATCCCCATTCCTCCTGTGCAAACACACAAAAGGCATTCCAGCCAAGAACCCAGTTCTTACAGCATAGCCCTGTACCAATACCCGCAGGGAATCCCAGCCTCCTAATGTACAAGTTGAATTTCAGGGTCTTAATAAAAGCTATTCCTTAAGTTCAAGAATCTGTCAGACAGCAAGTTTTGGAGATCACCCCTTTTAGTGCAAGTTTAAGGTTTCCACTCCACTTGTAAAGTTAAACAGGAGGAATTTCAAGTGCAAAAAACCTGTAAGCTGCTGCAATTCGTTCCCTGTTTTGCTTGGCTTAACTGCTGAGTTACCTCCCCAGGCAGCCAGCTACAAGCTGTTAGCAGAATTGGAGTTTTAGATAATTGCATTTGGCGACATCTTCCTGCAAAAACAGCCTTGTTCTCCTCCTTGGCTTTGTAGACCAAACCACATGATGAAGTCACTTCTAAATGTGTGTATCACATAGTATAGGTATGTGTGTACTTACACGTTGTCTGTGGTTAACACTGACAGATTAGTGAGCAAGTTCCCCCTGAATTAAACTAATGATGTCTATAGCAAATGCTTCAAAGAGTCTACATTTTAAGAAAATGGGAACAGCTGCAAGCAGGAGAAGGCAATCACAGCTGACTTAAAGTGAATTATGCGGAAGGATTTGCAGATTAAAAAAAATCAAGTGGATTTAAAATAGCAATATCTGAAAGTTTGAGATACTTTAAGTAAGAATTAAATGTATACTTTTTAGATAGTTATAGGTCAGAATCTCCACTCAGTTGTATAAGCAAAAATTTTAACTCATCACAGAGACATCAACAGAACTGGTTTTTTACACCTCTGTGGATCTGAAAAAGTAGAACTTGGCCAAAAATTTTTTTCTAAGAGGAAATATGCCTTTGCGTGTTGAGTGGTAAAAATAAGACAAGCTATATATGTGAAATGTTCATGTCCATTCTAACAACATTTACATAATAAATATTCTCTTCATTTCCGTAAAATTCAAAACAATTATATGTGATAATGTAAATTATTTCCCTAATGTGCAGAATATGCAAAGGACCTAATGCAATCTAGTTTTTGTCCTACAAAAGTGTTCAAATTCAGGTTGTACAGGGTTTTGTGCAACCTGATCCAGTGAAAGACGATGCTGCCATGGCAGGGAAGCTGGACTAAATGATATCTTTACATGTCCCTTCCAGCCCAAACCATTCTGTGATTCCATGAACAGAAGAATGCATCATTGTACTCAGAGCAGATATTACAGTGCTCCTTATGAACAGCGTCACTACAAAAAAGACATTTTTTGCCATGTTAGGGGGATTTTTCAGTAAGGATGTCTAATCACAGAAAAAAGAGAGTTAACCTAAACATGAAAGCTACTCAAAGCAAGTCTGAAATTATCAGACATTTTCCTAATAAACAAGTCACACACATGTTTGACCCACACTAAGATTTATCATGAAAATCTCTACAGCCCTGCTGTGGAGATTCAGGCACACCCAGATCTACATCCTGGCTTGGAGCATAAAACCAAGGGACTACCCAGCCCTGCGCCAGGTCTGCACTGTAGGAAGGACTCATGCTCCCAAGTCCTGGAACTAGTTGTAGATACAGAACCTGGAGTATGGACTTTTTCTTTATGGTGGCAGTGTTTATCTGCAGTGAAATTCAGTGTTTACCATTACAAAGCAGTGGAGCTGGGCAGTAGTCCCCTTTGAACAAACAAAAGCTTGCATGCTATAGTTTTGTACACCTTTTCTGAAGCTTCACAAAATTCTGGACTGCCAAAGCATCAAAACCTCATTTTTGCTTATTTTCAGACTCCTCCTCAGGAAGTACAGCATGCAAATCAAAAACTCCCTGCTTTGCCTGCCATTTCCAGATTTTTAATAGATCTTGGGGTAGTAAGTACTCAACTTTTCGTCATGATAAAGGCTTTATTTTGAAACATACAATGCTCAAAACTTGCAATATAGTCCCCAAAGAAAATAAGATGAAAGTTTTAAACTAGTATGCATTTGGAAAACTCTGAGTAGTCAGCACTTTCCATCTCTTATGCATATTCCTATTTTTATTGTATTCATTCTGTAGAAGAAACACCTACCTTCACTGCATTTCTTTCCACCAGCTTATCAGTGCACGCCCTTGACCAAAGTACAAAAAACCAGCATTTACCAACACTCTGCAGGTGAAAAACTATTCCTCTCTATAAATCATACATCTTGGGAACTCAACATTTCCTTCATGCTGAAAACCTATTCAAGCCTTCCCACATCTGTGGGCTAAGAGGTTTGCTCCAGCCAGGGGGGAGGCAGACAATTGCTGATATTTCAAGAAACTTAATCTCTTAATGTTTGGGATCAGACGAAGGGTATGGCCATAAAAGAGACAGCTTGAAACAGGCCTAATCTCCAGCATATCTGAACCTACAGATGGCAGAGACTCCGAGCTGCCACCAACATAGATTCGACTGACTGGAGTCTGCCTGCCCAGGGGTGGTCCAAGAAGAGCAATTCAATCGCACACGGAAATCTCTCACACCGACATTTCTGTCCTGGGCAAGTAAAGAAAGGATTGGTGCTGGTGTGAATCGAGCACGCACCACTTTCATCAGATGGCAGCAGCGCTAGACTGCTGACCAGACAATGTTCCTGCTCAGTCCTGCCCTGACCATACCTAAATTCCTGGTTCTCGGTTTCCAGACTGCCAGTTTCCTTACATCTGCCACCTCACTGGTGACTCTGTGCCTGAAGATTTCCTGACCGGACAACCCCGTGCTGCCTTTCCCAGACATTTTCTCCAGCAAATGCAGCACTGATCAGTGCTGGGATACACAGCAGAGGCTCAGCTATTCCATTCAGCCCGCTCCATACCATGATACATAAGGCTACATACCCTTGTCTCTCCTCCAACAGAGCAATAAGCACTATATGCTTTCATGCCCTGTAAAATATGAGCATTTCCACCTCAGCTTAACTTCTCCCTATTAGGGGGTCTACATCCTAGTGGTGACTCCCAAAATATTATTAAAAAAAAACAACAACTTTGTATAGTAAACATTCTAAAACAAGTTTAAACTTTCAAGCTGAATTTTCAGTTGACTACAAACTAAACCTATGAGTCACCACATGCACCCAAAGACCAAAACCAGTGATATACAATGTGCAACACAGCCCTCCTGCAGTGGTCCCTGAAATAAGAAAAGAGACCGCCCTGACTGTATGCAGAGCAGCAATGTAACCAGAATTAATAATTTCCAAGAGGGATGATCTGAGGAGCTCAGAGTCCAAGAGAGGGCCATCCTCCCTGGAACACAGCACATCTGCAAAGCAGGATGTTTTCCAAGCTAAGAGCTGATGTGTTTTTCTGGTGAGGAAGCCGGAGGCGTAAGGATTATGGTTACTTTTGAGGGTCCTGGGAAGGTGGGGGAGGGAGGTCAGGCACATGGGGCACATTCACACAATTATCCAGGCACCAAAAAAAAAAAAAACCAAACCAACAAAAAAGCTATTCTGATCCCTCCTTCAGCAGAACAGCAGCAGTGCTCAGCAATTCATGAATTTACTGCGTGGGAGTTGCTTCAGCTCTCTCAGGGAGCTTTTTCTGCCTATACTGCATATACTGAGTTATGTGACTGGTGTGTCTTTCATTAACTTATAGAGCCCAAATATAAGAGAAGGCACATGAGGGCTGGGGAAGTGACAAAGCAAAGCTGATTTCCAGACTGGCATTTCAAGAGTTAAGCTGAATTTTCCAAAAGTATTCATCACCATAGACTATTTAATAATAAATTAGCTGAAAGAAAAAAAAAATGAGTTAAGGCTATCACTCCCCATTTAACTTGATTCAACAGGTTAAAGGTCAGTTTTTAAATACCCCAAGACAGAAAGACTTTTGTTACTAAAGTTTCAAACACTAGAGCCCATTATGACTGGCTAAATACTTATACCTATAATTAAAGTGTAGATTACAAGGGAAAAAACAATACAGAAACCACTGAACAGAAAGTCAACATGACAAAAATTAGTTCCATGCTCCTACTAGAAATCCACTCTAAATAGCCCACAGCTGGCTAAAGAACCAACATCTAGCTGTACACCTGAAAGAACACATCCATCCAAGTACAGGGCTCAGACAGGTTGGGCCAAAAATGTCAAAACAACAAATTTTTGTATTTGCCAATAACTGAGTTTTCACTTTAATATCTATGGTAGAAATACATGCTTATTCTTTGAAAAAGTGTCATATAAGAATGTAACTGAAAGTATAAGCCCAAAGACAACACAGAAAAGAGCAAACCTAAACCAGTAGCTTTAATGAGACTGAAATGACAAGGAAATCTTTATCACAGAAACAGAAGTTTGTCATTTCCTAGGAAGTTTTATTAATTCATTTCACCTAAAGCTTCTTGCATACTGACTGTCATGTACCCACAACCTTTGCAGTGGTTCTCACTACCTGCTGCCAATACCAAAGCATGCACTGTTTTTCCTCATTAGGACCATCAAAGCCAGCTGTAAGGACAAGGCTGTATTTTAACCGATGAATCTGAAATTTACTACTCTACCTCTTCCAAGCAATTCCACTTTAATAATTTGCCACATGTTAGGATGCTTGGAAGAATTTAGAATCCAAGGTCTTCCCTGGAAAACAAGCGTCCAAATTTTTCAGACATATGTCTTTTACAGTTACGAAGGTTGTGACTCACTCAAGGACAGGTTAGAAAGATGGCACACTTGACAAGATTGTCATCGAAAGAAAGGTAGGTTGGACCAAAATCTGGTGGCTGATTTAAAGAAAACAATTCCTCCTATTCTGAAGGCATAAACTAGAGACACAGAGCAGTTTTCTTTTAAGTCCTGGTATTAGACTCTGCTTTTTATGACAGATCAATGCAACTTCAAGATAGTTGTTTCACACTGTGGTACAGAAGATACATTTTGATTAATTTTTAAAGGTGAAAATGGTTGTGATAGAACTTTCATACTTACTGACCGAACCTTAAATCCTGAGATCATTAAATCTTAAAAGAAGCACATATACAGTACCATTCTCCAAGAAGGACTAAGTATTCTCTGGCAACATGAAAAGTTGGGTTTATGCCATGGGCACCTTATTTTCACTTAGCAGCTTAACATTTTACTTTTACCTTACTTTTACCTAGTGCTGCTGAAGCAGTGGCTGAACAGCACTCCTGAGCTCCTGTAAGGAACAATCTTGCAGGTGACCAAAGTAAATTTATTACAAGCAATGTACAAAGTTTCTACAGTCCTCTACAAGATCAGAGAGTTGTGATATCACACGGGAGGTTCAGAGTTAGGGAATTCACTTAAAATGTAAGTTAGAGGGTGGGAGAGCAAAGGGAACCTCTGCCAGGTCTACTGGCAGTTCAGTTCTCACCCTCTCTCTGCTGCTGCTGCCCTGCAGCTCTTAGAGTGAGGCACTTGTCTGCATCACAGGGAATACCCAACCATTCAGCAACAGAAACAGAGATGATTCATGAGTGCACATGAAGTGATATTTCCCATGGAATAGAAGAGACCATGAGAAGCCAATTCTAGAAATGAAAAGTTTCTTATATTTCTTTTTAGACATACTCACAATGATTGTCCTTGGCAAAAACCACAGTCTTTAAGGCAAAGCAAGCCTGTGTGCAAGCCAACAGGCAAGCACATGACATCTTTTTCTTGAAACACATATTACGAGTCAAGAAGTCAAACCCCATAATTTGCTCTTTAGCAACATCACCACCATCACCAGTAGCCTTTACATAAGTTAATAAATAGACATGATATCAGCATTAATTTAAAGGAAAACACTTGACAGTTTATTTCCACCATTTCCATCCCAGGTTTAAATTCCATTCCCTAAGACGTTTGGGTTCTGATTTAAACTACTACAGCCAACAGCTTGAGTAGAGCTGATCAAAAAGTTTATTTAAAATTTGTGTTAAACAAACAATTTTCTTGTGAGAAGAGTTTCTGACAACTTCAGCATTTTTAAGCTGAACTGTGGGACAGGAGGAATGCCCCAGAGGGCTCCCGTTGCACAGTGCTTGCCTGAATTTCCAAAGCCCTGTCTTGCCAGGGTCATGGCAAACAGTGAAAAACAGATCAGCTCTTTCACCAAGGACTACTTCTTCATTCAGCTGATCACTGATTAGGCAAAATAACTGCATGCTATAATTATTAAGGAGTGTAATGACTGTGCATGATGGAGAGAAAAGAAAGTTCAAGACCTAAAGTCGATATCTGAATCCCCACTCTCACAGATTCTGGTAAGATTCAAGAAGTACTTTTGATGATTTTCACCATTTTTTTAAAACAGCTGCACTGCCTGAGCTATTCAGAATTTTGATGTAACAGATATAATGTATTTTGCTGCTACTTTCTTCTCATTATAAATGAAATGCCCAAGCCGTATTCATTTAATACCACAGAGAAAAGAGAAACAAAGAAGAAAAGAGAAGAAAGGTCACTGTCAGGCCAAGATCAAGTCTGGAAAATTTCAGCTTGAGACATGAGAATTCCAGGAAGTTATAAGCAACTGAAACAATAAAGGAATTATAATTGAAACACTGGAAGAATTTTAACTATAGCTCTTTCCATGCTAACCAAGTATTATTTAATGTATTTCAGCAGCATTCAGAAACTCTTCTTGACGTGAATGATCTGTGCTTTTAAGATCACTCCCAAGCTCCTTGGAAAAGTAGAAAAAAAGGGATGATTGGTATTGGCCATAGCTGCAGCTGATGGAGATCAGCACAGTTCCCTCACTTTCAGTTACATCAGTGAGTCACAGGAAAAGCAAGAAAAAGGAAACAAACCAAAACCCCCCAACTTGTACCAGCTGATCTAGTTTACTTATGCATTGCTTCCCCCCCAGCATAGAAGTGGTGTCTCTGCCAGCATCTCACCAGAGCAGCTAATTGAAATGTGGCCTGTTCTGATGCTTCCTGCAGGGCTACATTTCTCCAGTTGAAGAGAATTGGATGCACAAAGCCCAAATTCAGTGTTTTTCTTCCCACCTCCTCTGAGCACATCATGTCCTTGCCCTGCTCCTCACAGGACAGCCACGAATGGAATGAAGCCTAATCAAAATTATCCCTGTCTCTCCAGAACAGATTTATAATTGTAAACAGAATAAATGGACCTTTTTTTCCCCCTTCACTGCTCCAAGCACAGAATCTAAAAAGGCATCCTATAATTGCTGAATTCCTGTTGGGATAATCCTAGAATGATCATTTTTCCAAACAGTGCTCTGTCAAAAAATTCAGACATCAATGAAAATTCTGCATGCCAACTCAGGCATTTAACTGTCTACACCTACTAAAAAAAAAAAAAAAAGGCAAACAATGTTTCAAATACACTCCATTTGACTCCAATTAACAAGTGTTTGTGAAGGGCAATACATCAAGTTTCTAAGAGGATATGCTAGAGTCACTGCCACCAGCATCTTCACTTAAGTTCTTTCCACACACTGTGATGGTGTGTTTCAGTCAGAAACTAGGTCATAAACTTCCCTATTGGAAAGCGTTTATAGCTGTTTGGACGGGATTATTCTGTTCAAGAGGTTATAATAATAAAGGAAGCTTGTAAGCATACTTTTTCCAAACTCTTGGTATGTCAATGCCAGTTTGAAAAATTGGTTCATCATTTGTCCTTGTTTGGCTCCTCCAATCTCAATTTCTTGTTTGTTTTTACCTCCTTCTGGACAAATATAAAACTTACTGTTTCATCTAATTAACAGGAGGAAGACTACAAAAATCTCTCATTTATTCCTGTTCCAGAATCAGTTTTACAAAAACATTGTCAGAGTTTCAGGAAGCATTCAGATGTTAAGAGTCCTGCCAAAGTTTACAATCTAGTTATATCCTGCTACAGAAAAAAAAATTTACAAAAAACCCAACCTTGCTCTGTTTTTACAATTTTATACAAATCTCTGGCAAGAAACAATCCACCTCCACATATTCACATGCATCCAGAGGATCTGTGGATAAACCTTATTCTCTTTAGTCTAATCAAATTGTCCAATTCACTTTCTCCATTTCCAAACTCTCTCAAACACATTTTTCTCAGCCACTCCTTCCTGTACAGGAAAACAAAGAAGATTTGCCCTTCTCCCCACCACATCTCCATTTTGAGGCTTAAAACAGCGAGCAAGCAATTCACCCACAGTTCCAGTATTGCTAAGTTTTTCCATTTGAGGTTCCTTCTTTTGGTTCTCCATTAAATATCTGGTCATTTTGTACCACAAGCAAGTTCAGCATCCATCAGCCTCACAAAAGGGATTCAGGGAAAAACCTTCACCCATTTTCTGGGGACTTGAGGAACAAGGTGCCCAGCAGTTTCCTCTAAGTGAGCAAGCTGGCTTGGCAGTCTTTTACATGTTTTTCCATGAGCCATCAGAATGCTCACAGTGGAGTCATCTTCAAGTGAAATAGCCTTAAATGATATGCTACATCCAATTTGCCCTGTATCTCATAAGGATTTAGCCCCAAATACAGACACAGAAGGGAAAATAAGGGCACTTGGGATAGAAAAAAGTGTACAACATTCATCTGGATATGTAATCATTTATTAAGTCCAAGATCTCCACTGTTTTTAACAAAAAAAAATCAAGAGCAAAAATAAACCAAACTTCTATCCCAGCTGCATAAATTCTGTCTCCCAAATATTCTCTGCCAAGAAAGAGAATCAGTATAACTAAATTATTCTCCTTCAACTGGCTCTAAGATTTTAGCTAAGAGCTGTTTTGGTTTCTGCTTGCTTTTACAGAATTTGAAATGCCTTTACTCTTGAAAGTGTCGTACTCTGAATTCTGTAGTTAGCACATTCACAGCGTCAAATTTTTACCTTTTCAGAGAGGCTCAGAGAGGCCTACCTTCAGCCTTTTCCAGTTCAGCAATCCTACCACAGTAGTTAACATCATATATATTGCATAGTGTTTTTCTGAGACTCCATCTAAACAAGTCAGGTAGATTTTTGCAATATTCACACTTCCTTCCACAGCCTTGACACATCAGGTGCAATATGTACAGTCAGGTTATTCAGTGCAATGATTTTACTGCAAAGGCATCATTGGGCAATTCCTTTTTTTTTTCTCTTTTAGTCCACCTGAAGTTTCTGTGAACCCAAAAGAAATGTTTTAAACGTGCAAAAGAAAAACAACAAGAAAAAATACAGTTCAGTTCTGATTAATGGTCCTATATTTTAATGTCTTGCTGGGAGGCTCAACCCATTGAGTGTGGATCCCCAGGATACTTTAAATTTATGGTAGTTTCTTCCACGCAATCTTGAATCCTATCAGGAAAAAAAATGGCAGGATGACTGCTTAACAGATGACATAGCATATTCTCTGTTGCTTTCTGTAACTCTAGGAGGTACAGAACATAAACCCCAAATTACTATTAAAATCACAGGAAATAAACTGAAAGAGAAAAGCAAGACAGGTCTGAGCAGCTGCCTCAAACCTACTCATTAGGAAGGCACTACCAGTGGGAGGGCCACAGAAGTCCTGCAGTTTCATTCCATTTCAATGAGATTTTAGTGTAGCTGCTTTTTAAACTCTCTTTAAATCTTCCCAGCCATCATCCTTTCCTACCACTCCACTGAAGCAGAAAAGGCTCAGCTCAACTCCTGAGTCTCCTGGCATGTCAACCCAGTCCCCAGCTTAAATGAAATTAGCAAGTAGGAGGTTCAAAACTAACTCCACGGACTACTTGCTTCCTCCCTCCTGGAATTCAGCTGGGGAATCCAGAACACTACAAAGTGGCAGAGCCTAAAAATCTACCTGGGATCAAAACATAATCTCACAAATTCACAGAAATGGAAAGCATAGCCAAGACTAGTTAGCACAGAAGCCAGCACTGACTCAGATGCCCATGTGTGGAGCATGAGAGATTGATCTGGGAAGCAACCGCATACTCCACTCTCCTTTCTTGGCATCAGCTGTCAGCCACTCCATGGGACAGGAGGCTACTATGCCTTCCCTAAATCTCTAGGCCTAACCTTGATCCACAGATACTGAAATTTTGATGTGTCTGACATGTTTATGCTCTAACACCCCACAAGTTGAAGAATAAAGTAAACTCCAGGATCATTCCTTCGTATATTTTATGTCCTTGCCTTAAGACACCTCTTCAACACTGTACCTACACATCTGGCTCCAACCTGAACACAACGCAGTCTTCACTACGTCTATCTTCACAATACTCTTACAAAGGAAGGAAAGAAGAGGGCAATTGGAAGCCCAAAGGTCGTCAAGCCCACGTGTGACTTAAGACAGCACTTATATCTAAGCCCAAGCCTTTCACTTTAGCTGAAATGGGCACTCAGCAGTACCCACCTTCATTTTGGAGCACTGGCTGCCTGGCAGCTCTACCCTGCCAGCACAACAAGGTCACCCTCAGGCACACGGGAAGCTCAATGTAGCCCTGGGCATATCAGAGTTGTGCAAAAAAATGTACTCTGGACACACTGTTTTCCCTACCAGAAATGCAAGCATATTGGTATGTAGGCGTATATGGTATGTAGGCACTTAGTTCCCACTGATACGGAAACTGAAGAATTTGTCCATGTTTTCCCAGGAAGCTTGTGGAACAGCAAGCATTAAATCAATACCAACTTTTGCCTGCCTTTGTGCATGAAGGCTTTAACAAGTTTGCGTTAACTTCCAAGGATTATCAACAACTTGACAACTATAACCTGAATTGGCATAGCCTTAAAGAACAAGTTAAGTTACCTAAACCACTCAAGAAATGCTGAAATTATCCTTATATTCAGACCTATAGTCGTAACCGCTAATGTGAAATAAAATTCTTATGGAAATTTATACAGTAGCAAGGGTAAAGGCTGTAATAGCAGCAGCAGCATCTGTTACCAGGGTTACCGAATCTAGAAGGAAAACAAAAAACCAGCTGACACTGATTTACAGAGAAATATATGTAAACATTCATGTAGACAAGAGATTTATATTTTATATTCAGTGAATTTTAGTGGTGTAACATTAAAGACTGCTACTATTGAAGCTGAAGTGAAACAATGTGAGGAAAGTTAATGAATAGCCACACCAAATGGCATACATCTGATTTCTTACCTGAAGTGTGTTCTGTTCATGCATCCATCATCACTGCTGTCCCAGGATAATGCTTCATCAACCACATAGCAAAAAGATCTGGTGAACTCCTAAGTGTTTAAAAAGAAACAGCATGTTACACGATATAAAAGCCACCAAATCCACTGCAAATAGAACAGTAATACTTCAGAATTCAGTGTGACACTGAATTTGCAAGGACTTTTTTTAGTTCCAATGATACATTTTTTAATTTTTTTTTTATTTGGACTTTGTCCATGCATTCAAACAAAGTTGTGATACATTCTGCTGTTGCAGAATCAGAACCACAAGTAACACAATTACTAGCAAGGCTAATTACAGATGGAGAAATCAACATGACATGTAAAAACAGAAGAATCCAAAGAGCAAGAGTCTTCCACAGTCAATTTATTGATTTGGCACCTATGCCCCATCTACGTATTCAACTTGTTGGTATTAATTCACACGAATTCTAGAGAAGTTTTTCAGTTCTCACAGAAAAAGAAATAATATTTCCAAATTATGGTTGCATTTATACAGAAGCAATGACTTATGCTAAACATGAAATATGTCTTTCCTTAATATTTTTTCCTTTATTTTCAGATGGAAAGCTCTGTGTTTAAGTGTCCAGGTACAAATAATACTTTAAAATTCTGGACACAGCCATTTTTAGTGCTGCATTTTGACTTTAGAGCCACAACATGGGTATATCAAAAAGCTCGGCAACTTACATCAGTTAAATGGTATCCCTGCAAAGTCTTCTTTTTATAAATCAAATACCAAATTGGAAAAAATGTGCCCTGCTAGTGTTATATGCATCTGCTTGATTAACAGAGTAATGATGCAGTCAGGAAATTAACCTTTCAGGTTTCATGTACTGCAGTTAACTCCCATGTCTGCAAGCATAGCACCATAAACTTCACGGGCAAAACATGCTTTCCAGGGCACAGGAAAAGTCTTTCTTCATAACAGCACACAGATGGGTCTGCTTTTACAAAGGACACCATATTTTATTGTGAACTACATCTACATCACACATTTCTTCCCTGTTGCACATTATAAAAGTATTTTCATCAGATCTAAGGTACACAATGCAATCTCCGCATAGGTCCCACTCAATTTCCAGCAATCTGTAGCACATGGAAGAACATTCTGGTTTCTGCTGCTTCAGTGAAGTTGCTTCTCATGGACAGTCCAGCTGCCTGCTCCAGTAAGTGAGGCTTAGCGAAGCATCGCTCAGGATACGGCTACAATTGTGTTCGACTGCACTTCATTTATGATGAGATGAAGCTTACAAAATCCACAAGCTCATCTCATACCCATCTCATCATCTCCAAAACCTGAAATGTTTCATCTAATATTCGTTTTTCTGTTTTCTGTCTTTTCACATCACCCCAATTTTACATAACTGCCTAAAAGTCTAGAGAACCTCACCCCCAACTACACAGCAGAGGCTTCAGCATATCTCTGTGTAAAGAAATAACTTGAAATACAGCAGGATCAGGTGATATTCTTATTTCATTAGTGACTCCTCTCATATTTGTCCTGTTTACAAATTAAATCAATAAATCAAGTAGATAAATGTAAGTTAGTCTTATCCAGAATGCATCTTATAAACTTGGTGTACATTCAAGCTATTATATACAGGAGGGGGAGACCCTAAACTACAGTTTGTGTAGTTTAAATTCATGTTTAAATCTCATTTGTGTGAACTCAACAATGAGCCAATGAAAGACCTAACATACATAGAGACACCTGACAGTTGTACCACTACCTGCAGTGGCTTTGATCTATAATTTTCACCTTATAACTCTAAGGTCCTGAAAATCCAGCCAAAATATCAGCCAACTGTTCCCATAAAACATGCTGTTAAAACTCGAGTCTCTTCCAACAGAATTCTCTGCAATTTCTGCAAGGAGACCCAAGATCACTGAAGAATGTAGGAAAAACAGAAACATCTCTAAAGCACAAGCTGCTTACATGAACACAGTCATTAAAAAAAAATCAAACCAACCCATGATAAAATTAGTTGATAGAAGAGCATGCCTAATTTATTTAACTGCAATTCCTAACTTTAGAGGCTAATTGCCACTTGTGACTAATTAAAGCCACATTAAGTATTAAAGAAGAGACCATCAAAAACACTTGGCTCAAAGAGTGCTGGAGCAAGGGTATAGCGAAGAACAAAAGTTCATGTGGAATTCCATTCAGACTGCGGCTCCTACGCCATCCCTATGGACTGTTGGTAGTTTCTAGAGTTTCAGGCGGTGTTCTACAAAATACATTCCTGAGCATGCAAGCAAGAAAACTGGAGAGAAATAAAAAGAGTAGGTCAACAGTCAAAGTTGAGTGTGATTCTCATCTGGTGACAAATGAAAAACATTGCTGAAACAAAGTACAATGTTATCCATACATTTTTCTTTTCTCTGAAAAAAGAAAAATGTATTAGGTGGCCTACTGACGAAAGACAGATTGATGAATATTTTTACAAGTTATATTTCTTTGAAAATACATACTAGGCACATAAAACGTCTCTCAAAGGTGCAGAATCTTTGAGGAAAAATAAGGAACACAAAAGCACAAGACAGAACCCAAAATGCTCTCCAGTTCCTGGTGCTAAGTGTGTACTCAAGCAGAACCTCAGACCATTTTTGGGGACACCTGTTCATGCACCAGCCTTCATGCCTTCGCTTCAACATCAGGAGCTCCCAGCAGGTAACTCACATGGGCACTGTGGCACGTTTTAGACAGGGGTTCATGAGGGTCACCCACCTACCAACCAGGACTTGCTCACCACCCCCAAAGCCCAAATGAAGCACAAGACAAAACTAATATCAAGATTTAAACTTTAAAATTAGACAACTTTCATCTATTTGATTTCTTAATCCAATCAGGGCAGTCACATTAGTCAATTTTAATTACCTGATTTCCTTCCCAAGGAAATGGATACAAGTATTGCTTTGTCTACCCAAACAATAGTGCTGCCTGAGGCTGGAAGTCCTAAAATGCTTGGGAGAGAGTCAAGATCACTGTGATCAAAATCCTTCCGCCCTCTCCTTACATCTCCATCAGAGACAGGAGAGCCCCGAAGGATCAGTTATTTTCCTGAGCAGGGTCTTGGCCCTTTACACCACTTGCTTGAGTGGAAAGCAGCTGTTCCACAGTCATCACCAGCCAACTGAGATATTACTGAGTGAGGAAGCCCCTGCCAGCAGCCCCTCTGCTCTCCCCCATTGCTGGGCAGAGGTGCTGCTTGGAGATGAGACAATGAGGTCTATATATATGCAACTGAAGAGAGTCACTCACCCCAGAAATCCTCCTTTTCTGCCAGGAATCATTAAAAGCAGTTTGTGCTAGCTGTGGAAATCAGTCATGCTCTTCTGGAGCAATGAGATGTATCATCTGGGTATTGCTGGCTGCCAGGCTCAGTTCCAGCATCACTGTCCACATGATGCCCCTTCTTCCTTCACACCAAGCCAAGTTTTGGGGCAGAAGATTGTGTGAAATGCACCAAAAAACATTGTTTCCTTCATAAATACTATCAATGCTTCCTAAAAGAACTAGACTAGGAATTATTTTACAATAAAAAGATCATTTGTAGGCCAGGGACTAAAGCACTACCATGAACTAGGTCAATCCCATCATTTGTTACTGTTCAAAAGTACAGTAACAGTGGGAAGAGAGGGTCAGGGCGGAATAATCATTTGTTAACAATTTTAATAGTAAAGCTTTATTGGTTTTCCCTATGGATTCTCATAGTTATTATAGTGAAATTAAGTGTTTTTCCTCCAAGTGAACTCTTGTTAATCCTTTTATTTAGGTTCAGAGCTACAGTACATGACCCTGCAAGAACATTCATCTGCAGTCACAGATGGAGCTGCAGACTCACTGGCTTGAAGGAATTAATTTCTTTGCAAGGCAGAAGCAACTGAAAAGCCAAGGGTTTATCTACAGGAAAACCTGAATTTCACCAACTTGTACAAAGAACAGGACAAACCAAAAAATCTGTGATCAGACACCTCATCAATGAGCAGACGTGAAAAAACTCTGGCACATTAGAGGGATACAATTTGGTGGGGGAAGGAACATTCTGATGGTTTGTCACAACACATAACAATCTAGCCTTAAAAAAAAAAAATCTGAATTTTAAAACCAGATTAAATTTCATTCCAATGAACTGCCACCAAGAGATCATTCAGACTTTACAGTGCTCAACCCCAGCCACCCAGGCTTTCTATTATCTCATATCATTGACAGTAACTTACTCACTTGCAAGACTTATCTGAAAACAGTTATAACATTACCAAGTGAAAACCCTGTTCTTGCTTCACCTTGCTTGTCAACTTCTCAATCCATTTTCTCCCACGTAAGTAAATAACAATAAAAGTGTGAAGAATGCTGGAAAGTCAGACTGACTGGGCATAATAGAAAATATTGTCACCAAAAAAAATACTACAAAGTAGAACCATGGCCATCAGGTCAGCAAGTGTAGATACTGAAACAGGTCATGAGCAGGCAGAACTTAAAACATGAGTGACAACCTGCACTTGGAACCTAAAATCTGGATTTTCTGCTTTTGACAGTATTCAAGAAAGTACTTCAAAAGCAGTTTTTAATAGTTTAATTTTCTCAATATAAAAAAAAAAAAGGAAAAGAAAATTTGTAAAGCAGTGTTCAGATTCAACACTTCTTACAAGAAGCCTTAGATAAGCATTCATCAGATGCATCACGCTCCTGTTTGACACAGAATGCAGTGAGACATTATTAACTTGATCGCACATGGGTACAGTCAGCGCCTTTCTAATTATCTGAAAGTTTGACCCATTAAACTGATCAGAAATATTTGTATATCCACAAGCATTCACAGCAATTTATTTCAAGTACATTGCACTGAAATGTTTACTTATGCTTTCTGAAGCTGAGCATCCCTGACACTTTTGAGACCTCAATACCTTGAATTTTTCAAATCATTGCTTTCCTAATCAAGAAATATAGAGACATAAAAGCTCCACTTAATGAAAATAATTTAGAAGCAGATTTTTTTTTTTTTTTAGGAGAATTTAAGCACAGGAAACCCAGAGTACTTTTCATTCTCGCCCACATTTTAATTTAAATATTAAACTTGGTTACATTTACAAGAGATTTCCAGCACATTCTATATGAGAAAATATTACAGTCACACTGAAATTCTTACAAGCCTCTGAAACAGCATGAACAGCTCTTTACTAGAATTGTTAAATAAGTAGCAACTGTCAATGAAAATTTTAAAAACCTAAATAAATTTCAATTAATTTTATTTAGATATAGGATTTTTATCAGTATGGAGTGAAAATATATTTAATTAAATCACACCAGTGATGGAGCATTCTCATTCCACATTTATTTTATCCTACTAGTGCATTTAGCATAGATGCCCTCAACAGTTTGTTCTCAGAGACACTACTTAGATTATTCAGGTCAGACTTCTCTGATTAAAACTATTACATCAGCATAGGGCATCCACTAAGGAATCCACATGCAGGAAAGAGCAAGTCCTGTGCAGCCTTTGGAGGCTTTCCTGCTGCGGTCTTCTAGGATGAGGAGGACAAGATTTCAGCAGTAAAGGCCAAAGGGAACACCAAGCCCCTTCACACTAGAGCTGGAGGGTGGGCTGGAGCTGCCAAGGTTACACAGATCCTTCCTCCCACTATACAAAGAGGTTCCCTTCTAAGCACTACTTGCTAAACAGCTTATTCCTTAAGAGATATCTATCAATATAAATTCATATTACACTAACATTGCTACGCATGTTGCAATCATCAGCTGGCAAAGAATGATGCAGTAATGCTGTTCTGATGTTTTTTGCTCTTCTAGTGTTTCTTAATACTGCTGATTCCCCCAAAGGAACAAATTCCCTGAGCAGAAGCCATCAGGTTACACAGATTAGAGTGGCCTTTGAAGATGAGCTGTGCCAACAGCATTTAGAAGTTAATAAGGATGTGAGCAATGAAACCAGAGCTTGACACAGAAATATTATGGCTCTCCAGCAGTAACCTGGCTGACCTAGTGGCATCACATTGCCAAACAGTCAGAAAACTCAATCTTTGTTTCTTTAAAAAGGACCAAAAATAATAACCAGCCTTCAAGTTAAAAGCTGACTTAATTCACTTACAAAAGTCATCATGAGCTGTAATGGCACCACCTCCCCCCCGTTTTTAATTTTGTTCTTTTCATTATCATTATCCCAGGTGGCTTCCAGGAAGTCCCTTGCAAACTAGTCACTTTTATGAAGATGGCCTATTTTAATCACAGTCCCTTGACAAGAACAGCTAATTATCTAACTTTTCTGTCTGAACTACCAGATGGCTTTAGTTCTGTACTTAACTTGCTTTTAGTTTTCAGTGACTAGTGATCTTTGCACACTGGAAAATGTCAGGGATTACACAGAACAGAAATAATACCAGTACCTCAGACACACACAGGATAGAAATGTATGTATCTACTGCATTCTTCCACTAAAATAATAAAGTTATTTAAGATGGCAAGCATCTGTCAGATTTTCTTTTCTTATGGGACTCCCCAAAGGTGTGCCAGTAGGTTTTTGCTGTTATTGCATTGTTTGGTTTTTTGTCTTTAAACAACATTAGCATCCATTTCAAGGGAAGCAAGTGGGAGTTCTCACGTTGTTCCCACCAACCCCTTTTGCACTGTCCCAGTTGTCCTCCTCCTGAGACCCCACTTTTGGCTGCACCTACTAGCCTGAGACAGCAGGAAGCATGTCCACACTGCATGCCGTGGCCCAGCAGACCTCGGGACTGAGCATCTAAGCCTGGTGTCCCATGGGAATACACAAACGCTCAAGTTCAGGGGGATGGGATTGCAAGACTGTCATCACTGACTGCAATTAGCAAGTACAGCTTCCATGTGCTTGCTAAGACATGTACCAAAGCAGGCAGATTTCCACTGGTTCCAAAAGCAGGAGTTTAGGTGGAGTTTGAGAGCATCCCTGTGAATAACATAAAAAAAAAAGGAGGGAATCTGGCCTGAGTGCATTGGAGCAGTATTTTCCCCTGGTGAGCACTAGGGAAATACAGCTGACTCTGACTAAAGACAGTGGAGATCAACCAAAAACAACGTCAAAGATCAGCCAAGTGAAGGAGTTTTGTGCACAAGACATGGTACTTCAGGAGGGCAAAACCCACTGGATATTAACTATAGCAAATATATCCCTCATGAGTCATGCTCATAAAAATACAGGCAATTTCCTCCTATATTCTTCTCACTATATTTAAAATCTAGAGCTCATTACATACACCTATTCTTCACTGCCAAAAATCTTTTTTCCAAGCTGTAGCAACAATGCAAACATTGATTTGGTTTTTTCTATTGGTTACAATTTGTGTGAATAACTGTAGCCACTCAGTGATATTGCAACATTCACTACAAAATAATTGAAGAAGCCGGACTTGAGAAAATTCTTATGACTCTGACAACACAGAAGAAGCTTTAACTTCTTTAAAAAAAAAAAAAAAAAAGAATAGAAATTGAGTCTATTGTCTCAATACAAAAACAAATAAAAAAGCATTGATAGGGAAGAAACACTCAAGTTTCTACAAAGGCACCACAAGTAACAGTAAATAAGATGTAAAACAATTTTTTTTTTTTTTGGTGTCTATATATCTTTAGACAGTTGGTCACTTTTAACCACCTGCTCTAAAAGCTTTAGGATGTATTTCTAGAACAAAGAAAATACCATCACATTCAGAAAGCAAATTTTAGTCATATTAGATCTAAGAACATACATACTTAATTTAATTACACTAATAGCAAATCTGAAGGAAGAATCACTGTTTTTTTAAAATATAGCTTTTGCTATCAGTTACTTCTGTGAATAACTAGAAACAGCAACATTATCATATTATCATAGTTTATACTATAGCAAACACCATCAGACAAGTGTCCCTGGGTACCATCACAGCAACATTAGGGTGCCTAAGCGTAAACAACAATCAGAGTTTTCTCAGGTTTACAGCAGTGGCTCTGGGGCAGAACAGCAGAAAAGAAAGGCTGGCTGAACACCTGCCACTCCAGTGGCAAAACCGATTTTTGCTGGTGTAATGGTTGTTACAGCTTCCATTTGTAAGGCTGCTCATCTCCGAATTCATCATGGCAAGGATGCTCATTGAATCAGTGGAACACCTTTAGACTGACGAACTTGGAACAGTTCTCAGATTTGGGTCTGGATTCCAAAACTGGTTTGACCTTCTCAATCCTTAGTGGAAATTACGTCAGGTTTCATTTTCTGCCACTAGAGACCAAATCAAGCCAGTTCTTGGAACAAGTACTCCAATAGAAAACCAAAACAGAAGATTCTCCACCCCTTTAATATTTGCTTGAATGTATTCATGAGAGATTTATACATGCAAAGCCTCCCAAACTGAACTATAATTTACATCTGTAGATTCCATAACATTAATCTTGTAACAATCACACTGTAATATCTATTTTTAGCGGTTTTGGAGTCAATTTAAGAGTCAGTGTTGAATGTAAGAGGTCTTGGGAAGCTGACTTGTAACGACAATCTCTAGTTATACTTCACAGAGCCCTAGATCCTCCTGAAATGGAAAACAAGGGTAACTATTGCCAAGAAAACTAGGTTTGCTTGATTTTTCCCACATAGTGCTGTTCAATGCTCAGTTAACCACAGAATCACAGAATCAATGCTACATCCAGTCTTAAACACTTCCAGGGACAGTGATTCGGCCACCTCCCTGGGAAGCCCATTCCAATGCCCAACCACCCTTTGTGTGAAGAAATTCTTCCTAAAGTCCAACTTAAACCTTCCCTGGCACAGCTTAAGACTGTGTCTGTCCTCTTGTCCTGTCACTTCTTGCCTGGGAGAAGAGACCAACCCCCACCTGGCTACAACCTCCTTTCAGGCAGTTGAAGAGATCAACAAGGTCCCCCCTGAGCCTCCTTTTCTCCAGGCTGAATACCCCCAGCTCCCTCAGATGCTTCTCACAGGACTTGTGCTCCAGACCCTTCACCAGCCTTACTGCCCTTCTCTGGACACGCTCCAGCATCTCAACATCCTTCCTAAACTGGGGGGCCCAGAACTGGA
Organism: Corvus moneduloides; assembly: GCF_009650955.1. Classification (NCBI taxonomy): domain Eukaryota; kingdom Metazoa; phylum Chordata; class Aves; order Passeriformes; family Corvidae; genus Corvus; species Corvus moneduloides. The sequence goes on from NC_045476.1 coordinate 67,517,705, forward strand.
CACAGCACTCAAGGTGTGGCCTCACCAGTGCCAAGTACAGGGGAAGAATCACTGCTGGCCACACTGTTCCTAATACAGGCCAGGATGCCATTGGCCTTCTTGGTCACCTGGGCACTGCTGGCTCATGTTCAGCTACTGTCAATCAGTACCCAAGGTCCCTTTCTGCCTGGGCACTTCCAGTCACTCTGTCCCCAGCCTGTGGTGCTGCAGGGGGTTTTTGTGGCCAAAATGCAGGACCAGCCTGGGCTCTGAGCAGTTTGTAACACTGCAGCATCTGTTGCCACTCCTCAGTTTGGTTAAATAAGTGGGGGAGTGACTTCAAGTTATGATTTTAAATGAACATGTCCTGGATTGTCTAGCTTCTGTCACATAGTCATTTGCCCAAGCAGCAGCAGCATGAGAGAGATCTCATCTGCCTGCCCTGTCCTGGCTGCCCAGGCAGCCTTGGCCAAGTCAGTTTTAGGCTACATCCCATCCTGAGCTCAGCTGCACATCATCTCCTCACCTAGAGGAACCCCTAGCTATGTCCTGCCCTAGTGCTGGGATAAGACCCCTCTCTTTTCCCTACATCTTGGTTCCCACGGACCCGGAGGGAGACCAAAAATAGCTGTAACATCTCTGCAGCAAGCCCTGAATGGCAAACTTAAACACTGCTTGAGTGTTCTGTAACTTCAATTTCCCACTGAAACAAAGAGCTACCTCACCACAAAAGTGATATAAAGTTATCATATATATTAATGAACACAAATAACCCAATCAATAATGCCTATATAGGCAAATATTGACAAAGGGCAACAATTTCACAGAAGCAACTCAAGTACAGAGTCCTCCTGAGTCATTCCTCTGTGGGATTACTGCTCCATGGTGACTTTCTTTCAAAGCCCTGACTATCTCACAGCATCTTCTCATGCATATGCATGTTGCCAGTGTCCATTCTGCAATCTGAATCACTTCCTGTCTGCAGCTTCATTAAGTGGAAGCCTCCTAAAAGAAAAATGAGGGGGTGGAGGGGTGGGAACCTCAGGGGAAAAAATATTTACAGCTAGAAAACACAAGGACAAAACTCTTTTTCTTGACAGAGACTACTGCATATTTAAAGCACAGCAGACAACACCTCTGAGAGCATATATAAACAATTGCATATTAATACAAAGCATTTCCTTCCTTTTTTCATGAAAGGAGTCATTTGAATAAGACAAGAAATAATTTCTTCCGTTTATGTTCATCCATCCTTGGTACATATCTCTGCACCATCATTTAAGCATTAAGAGTATACACATGGTATATAAAGACCTGTGTTCCTGCAGACATTCATAATATCATGTAAGAACTCTGATTAACAGCCATATCTTAACATCATCTAATAAAATTCCTAACATGGGTGATATACAACAGTATCAGAAGGCCTGCAGATACAGACCAGCTTGGGCAAGTCACATGAGTGAGTTATCTTTAGTACTGGAAGGAACTGATGAGGTAATTCCTTCAGTAACTTATCAAAGAAAAAAAAATATACAGCTTTAAATCCTAACTCACACTTTATCCCACGTAGCAGCAGGAGGGTTTTACTAATTGCAATCTGCAGAACATATGGACTGGAATACATCCCATCATCCGGCACCTCAAAACTACAGGCATTAAGTCACTAAGCTTTAGCACACTGTTTACAATTTGCCTTATGAATATGTCACTGCATTTTACATTACTAAGGCATACATGTAAAGAATAAAAAGAAGCTTTATTGGTTGCAACTAACACAAACATCAAAGACATACAGTGCAAAGAAATCCATGATTACCCTGCCTTTCCATTGAAGCTAAGCAAGGACAGTGGCTTTACAACCCCCTTTTTACACAAAACAGATTCAGAATCTTTTTTTTCCTGCCTTCACATTTCCTGACTTCATCCTTGTGTAAGGAAGCCTGTGAGCCTTTGAAGCCTCCACCCAAAACAAACATGAATCTTTATAACTTTTGTAATCTGCTTTTTGGCCACCCAGTGAGAATCTAACAGGATCCCTTGTTTGAAGGCCACCACAGAATAATACTAGCAGGAGAAAAGAAAAAGAAGATGAGATCCAAATATAATCATTACATAATATTTTACTAATGAAGTATAAAGCTGCTATAATTTAAGCAGCATGTTAAGATCTTTATTAATCAACTTCAAATAAAGGACTATATTCATCAATTTAGCAGAGTGAAAACAAAACAAGCAGAAAATAATTCTAATGTTTGAACAAGAATTCTAAAAATGACACATCTCTCAGATAAATAGGCAGTATTATTGTAAATTTTGAAACCTCTCCTAAACAGGCATCCCCTGGAGACACATCAACCTGTGACTGACATGGTTCCTTCCAAGAATAATCAAGCTGTGTTACCAAGAGCACACACTATGCAGGACTGTGGTGTTGAAACCCCAGACCAAACACTGAGGAGAAGCTGCCTCAAGTTTCTGGAATCCCAGAAACATGTTTTGGGAAGGCTCTCTCACCGCAACCACCATCCCTGGTGCAAACGGAACAGTATAGCAAGTGTTGGTGCACAGGTGACAATTCAGTGCCAGAGGGATGCTTCCTTCCATCCTGAAATAGGTTATGCCTCCCCATAATTTTAATCTTCACTCTAAAAAAACTATGGATGGAGCAGTACAGCTAAAAAGGTATTAGCTGTCCCATTATCATGATCCAAAACTGTATTTGGCTCCTATTTATTTCACACTGTCATGATATACAACTTCACAGCCCCTTTTTATCTTCCCTCCATTCACATTTCTGAGAGCATTTTAATTTGCAAGGAAGTTTTCATTCTGAAGGATTCTGAAGTTACTTTCATATCATATAGGTTACTTCTAAAGAAAACCCAGATGTAATTCCAGTTTAATGTCTTTTTGCTACCAAGTTATGCACCCCTGGGAAATCCTTCAAACAAAAAACCATAGTCTCGGGATTTTTCTTATCAAAAACAACCTGTAACTTTTAGATATTTCAAACTCTTCCATGTAGTTTGTCTTACATTAATTTATTAGCACTTTCATTTATCATCCCACAGCTGTATTTCAAAATAATTTTTAAAAGAATACTCAGAAGTGCACTGCTATGATATATTGTAACAGTTACTTATTAATTACAATCATTAACTGCAAAGGCAGAGATACTGAAATAACGCTCACAGTGAAGCATTCTCAGAAAAGAAACAGAAGAAGCACTGATCAAGACATATGGACACATATCTGTCTCATATTGGCTGCTTTGTTTTTCCTTCACATTCATATGAAAGTTGCAAAGCACGTTTCTGCCATTACTCTTAAGGAAAAACTGAAAAAAAAAAAAAAAAGGAGTAGAAACACAGATCAATATGTGGAAGCTCTGTGGTCCACCTATAGCATTCCTTCCCAGCTCACAAACTGTCAATATAACACAGGAAAGATTAGGAAAAAATTGCACTGTTTAAGTGTTCTGGAACTTTTCAGAAAATTAAAGGATATGTCCTGAGGAAAAAGCACCCTAGAGATTCAGGCCTTTTAAAAACATTCTCCTTTTCTTACACCTTCTGGACAGCATCTCTTCACAATATGAAATCCTTTGATCTCCACTTATTTGCTGTGGCACCTGCATCCTAGGGCTGGGTTTTCTTTGTTTGTGGTTTTAGAAAATCATACTCTAGAAATACACTGAAGTGTCCAAAAGGTCTCCTAAAGTACAGAAAACCAGGGTTCCTGAAGAGAGAAGGAAAAATAGGCTGCTAGACACAGCATTTCTGCAGTGAAACAGAGCCATATGCACACATAATACAGGTCACACCAAAAGTGAGAGTGAGTGGCAATGTGAAATAGCTCCACAGAAATGAACACTGCAGTCAAAGAACACATTTTCCAAATCAGGGCAATGAATATTTGATCCATAGTGACAACTCTGTTATTTTTTAAAGTGTGAGAAGAACTTTATGATATAGTAAATGTATCCCAGCTCACACGTTATCTCATGTAAGAAGGTTCTGGGTATTGAACGAGCCAAAGATAGGAAATTGCCTAAAGGTGAATGTACTGCAATGCCCTGATGCAAGCAGCCAACAACGGCAGGGCCCAGAGCCCTGGAATCCACTGACGCTAGGCAAGAATGCATCTGCAAAATATATCTGGGACCACTCAAACCTCCAACCCCAAAATACCATCAACAGGAAGTTTGCTGTGAGGTGCATTTCGGTTTGCAAAAAGGCAAATTGATACAATATTTTGTATCTTCAGCTACCTTCGCTCAGTGCTACAGATCATCTCACAGGACCTATCTACACGTTTAGCAATTATATTCAAAGAATTGCTAGAAAATAAATAAAAATCTTACCAACATCTTAAGCAGAAACATATCTTGAACTGTATTTCATAATGTTTAGGATTTTTTTTGACAATTAATTAAATTTTTTTTAAGCAGGTCATTGTAACATACAGTAAGTACCACACCCTGTGAGGAGACACAGTACTGGGGAAACACTACTGTCACCTTTTTTCCCCTACAATGTCTGTCACTGCCATTCTGGAAACAGGCATTGCTCTCCCTTTAAGACAGTGCTGCTCACAGCTCTCTACTTAGCACATGGAAAGAGGAAAACTTTCCTAAAGGAAACATCTTGGATACATGTAAACTGCTGAGAATTTAAGAAGGATACACTACAGAATTACCAGCTTTATTAAAACCTGAAAATACAGAATGGGCACCCAGCAAGAAGAGGATAAACTTGTCAATTTCTCACTGTATTTCCATTTTTTCCAAATTCTACACAAAGAATGAGGGATTCAGTATGACCCACTTTGCTGCTGCCTCATCTTCCCTCCATCACAAGAACAGTTCAAGTGAAAATAATCCCTTCTCACTCACTACATATTCTCTGTAAAGCAATACATGAGCTGAACAACCCACATCATCACAGTGAAGATACTGAATGGTTATCTTTCAAACTGAATCTTTTTCTGCTAGACTTACACAGTGCTAGATACCAGTTGCACGGAAAATTCTAATATATATACATCTACACACACGTTGTGTACACACACACACACTTCCCATGAATAAGAAAGGCCTTCTGTGAGATTCTGGCTATGCACAAGCATTCCTTCCCTTGCCACTAACCAGCATGTAAAATAACTCTCCTCCCCTGAAAATTTCTTTTATTGGGATATTTGTTTCGAATTCATCCAAAAAAACTGAATCAACTGACAAATCTGAAATAGCTAAACTGCCATTTACAACTGCAATCTGGCTCTGGTCAAACATTTATTATTTTTATTTGCAGAAGATCAAAATTACTTTCAGAGTAAAGCACTTTTTCAAAGGCCCTTGGTGCGAATTCAAATTATGAAAACTCATCACTGACAACATTAGTATATTCCTTTCTGTGAGATCCAGTTCTGCATTCCCCACAGAAAGTACATTAACCCCTTAAATAAGCAACCTATATAGGCTTGCTTCCAGCTGCTTGTAAGCAGAATAATTCAAACCTGGAGGCTGGAACCAGCTGCTGTCTTTTAAAGAAGCATTTGTTTCATCCCAACATCCTTGTCGATAAGATAAAAATAAATATTCTCACAATTCAAAAATCTCCTTTCCTGAGTCACGGAAAAAAGAATTAACCTTTTATTTCCAAGAAAGCATTCATCAACCTTAAGAGAATGGAACAGTAATAAGAAAATTCATAAGACACTAACAAAATTAATATGAACTAAATATGCAGCTCAAAAAAAAAAAAAAAATAAAATAAGGGATGTCTTCGGTATTTCCACAAACCACCTTGAAATAGAAATTGGTTTTTGGGTTACTTAATATTGTGATTTTGAAAGGGAAAAAAACAAAAAACACCCAAAAATACTCCAACTGTCATACCTGATATTCACAGAATAGTAAACTTTTTCATAAGGTAAGACCATCCATCTTCTGTACCTCCAAGCAAGGATTCCATATACAGAACATTCCATGTATTTTGACCACCAGAAATGTTAATTTCTACACCAGAAGTCACCTAGCTATCCATCCTACACCACCACACACAAATTAATCCAACACCACCACACACAAATCATCATTTATTTTAAAACATTGTAAGAAAAGAAGTGGCAATGACTCCTCCAGAAAGAGCTACCAGAGACACTTCTCCAGGGTGTTGATGTCCTTGGGAACTCCTCCTCCCACTCACAAACAAGCAGCAGGAATTAGACAGCATTTGCTTACTTGGGGGAGGCATGAGGGTGCTGAGAGCATTGGGAAAGTGGCAGGGGAAGCATTCAAAGTGGTTTTAGCTGCTTTTTGCATGATTTGATCTCTGGCAAGAAGCCTGAGAGCAGCTGCCACAGTGCGTCAGCTCCCTGAAGACCTGAAGTGATCTGTAGGATCATGGTTTGGGAATCTTTAGACCAGGTCACTGGGAAAAGCCATTTAATAATGGAGTTACAAACCCCAGTCAGCGATGGCATACAGCTTTAAGCAAAAACATCCTTTCTAATTACAGCTGTGTTTGCACTCCAGTTAAACACTGACATTTAATAAGTCTCACACAAGAGGGTCCTAAAGAAAAACACTCACTAAATATTTGTTTTAATTTAAATACAGTGTGACTCAGTTTTGGGTAGGTCTCATCACCGCTAACTGGAATTCCCCGCCAGGTCAGGGACCGGTGATGGAAGCGGCAGAGCTCAGCAGAATGCCCCACGGCAGATCCAGCCCAGCGCCTCTCCTTCCCACATGGACTCTCCGTGAGAACAGCTCGGGCTGGGCTGGCTCTGCACTAGCTCATGCTCAAATCCGCATGAAATCATCCTTGAAGAGGCTGCTGGGTACTGGGGGGAGGAATTCCGCCTCTGCCCCAGCCCCCAGGCAGACGCTTCTGCCCTCTCTGTATTCTTCACAGCACAGCAACATGCTGCAAGTATGAAACCTCCTAGATTAATAATGAGAACAGGGCAACGATCTCCCTGGACTGCATCCATTTCACGTGAACTACGAGAACTTGGATTTATTTCAGTAATGGAAAGGAATAAAATGCAAGGAGCAAGAGGAGGTTTTCCACACGGGCGTTCTACATCTCCAAGGAAAGAATGGGGACAAAACCCACGCTGAGACATTTCTGGTGCATGGTGTGGGCCAAATTTCTAAACTTTCAACCTTTTTTGCATTTTCAACTTTGTGCACTTAATAGTATTCCTCTTACTGATTTTACACAGTACTTTTATTGTGCTCTTTTATTATGCTTAGATAAATCTACGTGATTGGCACAGAGCAAACATCCTCACCTCACAGGAGATGTGCACTCAGGTTTGAATGCACACACAGTGAAAAAAAAAACAGACACTGGGGAAAAGTTGGCAGAGTTTTTGGTCACAGTTTTATTTATAAGCCACTATGTCCCAGATGCAAGCCACATGCATCCTATTTCCAGTGGTGTCAGTGTATCAAGCTTAGCCCTAAAATTACTAGGTTAAAGTAAGTATGGGGTATTTGCTTTCCTAAAAAATGATGCATTTATTTAAGGCATTAATAACTCACACACATGAGAAAGAGGAAGGTACTCACCAAGAAAGCACAAGAACTGTTCCATAGGTCCTATCTCTATCACACTGTTTCCCTCCTCTTTTTGCTCTGACTCTTCAGCCGAGGAATTGCCAAGGGTATTCGTTACTCCTCCGGCAGGCTACCAGCTTTGAATGCAAAAGCCTGATGGAGACTGTTTGGAAGATACCTATAATGCACAAAAAGGCCACAGACCAGGTACAGAGAGGTCCAGGCTAACCTGTAGACTCTTTTAATACTGAGTGACTCCAAGCCTGCTGCAACTCGTAAGGTGAGTGGATACACACAAAAAGAATTTCACCAATGACAACTTCTATATGGAACAAATTCTTTTTCCCTTTCTGACACTACAATATGCTGCTTCTTTTACCTTGTTTGATAAGGGTTGCCCCCCCCAAAAAATGTCTGAGACCTACTCCCTATTACTGAGGAGACTATTTTCATAAACAAGAAAAAAAATGAGATAAATCTATTTTAACCACTGCTTTAGTGAAAAGGAAAGACTAGATAGAAAAGTTGACCGTCAAAAATTGCTGCATATGTCAATTTATTGAGAAGGATCAAACAGACAAAAGTAAATGCAATGGGGACTTCAGGATCTTAGAATGGTAAATTTTGAGAAACCAAGGAAATTACTGAGGCTGTCCTCAAACACAGAAATACCTCACTTGAAAAAGGCAAATGTTATTCACACTCCCATTCCAAGCAGGAAGGGAAAAAATGGTAAGGAAAGATTGGAAGCTTGCCCGGATGAATAAACACTTCAAACAGGATATTGAGAGGAAGTCCAGACTCCACAAAGAATGAAAAGATTAATTAGGAAGAAGACAATGTCTCAGGGCTATGAAGTGTTGAAACTGTAAAAGAGGACAGAAGCTCAGCCAAAGGGAATTCAGCCCAGGCAACCCAAAATGAGTTTGCCACGCGTATGAGGATGACTTCTAGAATTTCACTGTGGCTGCTGACTGATTCGGGAGTGCTGGGAGCCAGGCACATGGACAGAAAGACTGGGTGGGAGGGATCCCCTCCCCAGCTCCTCCCAGCCCAGAGTAATTTAGATTTACATCTACACAGCCTACCAATTCATCTAAAGCAATTACTCTAGATGCACCTTTTCTCTCATCAGGTGAAGAGAAAGGAAAGTCCAGTTCCACTGGACTGAAGTGTCTCCCACAGAGCTAAGTGAAGCAGACTGAAGTGCTGTAAATGACACAGACAATTCCAGAAGCAGAGAGGAAAGGTGAAAGACAACCACTGCCTGGCCATTTCTGCCATCACACAAACGACACAGGCCGAGGCAGTCAAGCTGAAAGCCTCGACAGGTCACAGGCTCAGCATGGCGACTGCCAGAGTATTTCTGATGCTCACAGTGGGCTCTGGCTACTCCTCCAAGCAAAAGAATCTGCTGCATCTTCTCCCACTCATTTCCTGCCAAGCAGGAGGCCACAGGGCCCAGAGAAAGTTACTCTAGATAGATATTTCCATAAACATAAGTTATAATGTCTCTTCTTCACAGTGCGCTATGAAACAAGGGAAATAAAGATGCACTAGTAGCCCCTTTGGAGCAATAGCTTTCTCTACTTTCTCCTCTATTTTATTATAGTTGCAGTACCCATAATATTTCTCTCCACACTTCGCTCCCTTCATAACCAAAACATAACAGTTTGTTAGACAAAGCAGATTTAGAACCATACTCATTTCATCTTTTATCTATCCCTCCATCCATGTACAAAAACACATTCCATAGAAAACTTTTGCTTTACTGGGCTCTCTAAGTATGTACATATATATACTGGGGGGAAGGCCTGATGGTGATGTGGTTAGGAACAGTTCCTTGTCACTAACCAAATCATTCCTGTAATCCTTACCCAACAACAGATGACACAGAACACAATACAAATCTGACTGTCTGATGGAAAAAGTTAACATGGAGTATCATTTTTGGCAAAAGAAGAGTACTTTTGCCAGTGCTAGTTTGGTCAGCTCAACAGGCCCCAAAATAAAGAGATACATTTGCATATTCACTATGCATGTCAACTCAAACTTTTTAAGGATTAAAATGGAAGCTGTACCTGAACTTAAGGATATATGGAAACAGGAGAAATGCAATATCCTAATTGAAAACAAGAATACATCTCATTTCTTTAATGCATTTGAATGCTTTTACGTGAATACAAAACTGACATTAAAGTCCAATGTTGCTGCAGGTGTCAGTCAACTTTCTGTGATTTCTCATTAAATCATATCTCATTTTATTAATTTCTTATTGGACTTGATATTTTCAGATTTTCCTAGAAAAATAACTCCGCAATCAGTCAATCAAAAATATTTTGAAAGACAGTAATTTACAGAGCTTTGTTCCTTTGGGGCCTAGGAGCATGCCTGCCATGACCAAGGTGCATGCATAAAAATTGCTGCAAAGACACAGCCATGCATCAGCTGAACCAATGTGATTGGTGCTCCCAGAAACTCAAAGCCTCAGACACACTCCACTCCCTCCAGGCAGCAGGCTTTGAAACAGGCCATGAAGGTCAATAAATATCTGGTCTCCCCAAGCCTAAGAAAAAAAAAAATAAATTCAAGAATACGACATCCACAAAGCCATACTACCCCAGCTGAAATGGGTTCTCAGACACTGAAACCATTTTGCACTAAGAGCAGCAGAGAAAAGGGAGAACAATTCCAAAATCTACCTTGAATGGCACTCAGAAGTAGACAGTTAAAAAAAAAAGGAAACCACAAAAACATCACACAAATAAAATAAAACACACATACACTTGTAAATAAACAGCATGTTTTACAATAGCATCAGCTCCTGTGGAAACTGTGGTAAGCAGCCACTGATGGAGCACATTAATGCAATATCAAATGGCAGGAGCCGACAACTGTGTCAGGGCTCGTAAGGAAGCAAAATCAGCTCAGCCTCTGCACCGAGGAAGGACTAGAAAGACATAGTCACAGGCCTTCTGCCTTTGAAGCACTTCACAGGACAGTGCTCCAAGCAGAGCACCTATAGATGGAAAACTTGTGGAGTGGGAGAAGAAAATGCAAAACAATTAGAAGAAACCTGTCATTTCTCTGCCAAATGATTTCCTATGATCCAGCAGGTATCATCTTAACCAAATGAAGTTCAGCTACTTGGTTCTGATAAACTCTAGCCCTGCCAAGGGTGCAAGAAAGATGAAGAAGCTGCAAAAGCAGCTGGTCTTGTGCTAAGAAACACAAGGAGAGGTGGCACAGAGCCACAAACAGCCTCGGAGCTCTGCTGAGTACCATGGGCAAATTACAAAGATTGTTTTACCAGTTCCGGACCTTGGCACCTCAGCAATTACCTACTTGTCCCTGAGCAGTCAAAATTAAGGTCAGACAAAGTGATGAAGGTAGGAGAGCTTGCAAAAGGATAAGAACAAACATAGACCTGGAATTTTCCATACAGGGTACCAGTTCTGAACCTTTCTTCTAGGCTTGGTGCATGACAGAACATATCTGTCAGCATCTCAAATAACTGTGAAGATGATATTGATTTCAATGTATTTCACTGGAAACCTGAGGGAAGGTTAATGATTTGCTTTTATTGTTGTTTCCTTATAAAATTTTGATCTGAACATCTGGAAGGAGTTATCTGTTTTACTTTCATTTTCTCATCCTCTTGTACCTCCTCTAAAAACCAGTGGTGTACAACTCATCTACAGAAATATTTAACAAAAAATGTAAGTTTCACAAAAAGGAGTCCTGCAAAAATATGAACAGAGGAACTAATACAGAAATTTTTCTTCAGGAGTTTTTCCAGGATTCCTTTGAGAGGAACACAACCCAAGTTTTTCTCCTGTGATGAGCAGCACTCTTCTGTAGACATGTTCTGCTCTCCCCATAATATTACTTCATCAAAACTAAAAAGCAGAAAAAAATGTTACTCCCAAAGTCTGTGTATCAGCTCTGTACTAGTCCATTGGTAGTAGGATTTAGTCATGAAACCTGTATAAAATCCAACAGAGAAGTAGATTAAAAATTTCCTAAGGCTCGAGCCTATGCATTTAAATTACTGAACTAGAACTAAGAGAGATGATGATAAAGAGTCACATCTAAATAATCCTCAGATATTTCAGCCACTCTAGCAAATATTTGCTGTTTCTATAAATCTCCTCTCAGCACCTGTCAAGAGTACAGCCAGCAACATGGGGAAATAAATACATTCAGCAGGCACAGATTTCCAATAAATCCAGTGAATTTGGGAGCTCACTAATTCCCCTCTACAAGCAAGAAAAAAAATTTACTAAAAACCTTAATCTCCCATGTGCTGATACAGCACTTCCCAACTCCAAATCACACTGAATTTCCCCCAGCTGTCAGCACTGAGCTCAGCAGGGGCATCAGCAGGGGAGCAAAGGCAGGAGCAGGACTTAGGGAGCACAACATTCACTACGCTGAGACTGGAGGTTAATGCTGAGAGACAAGAAGTCATAGTGGGAGGAGGAAAAGGAAGCAACACATCAAATCAAAGCCACACATTTAAACTGGCTTGTTCTTCCCCTTCTACCCATCCTTTAAACATCCTTTTTTCCTGGGTTGCATCTTTCACCATGTGAAAGGGGGGGCAGTTGTTTGTTTTCTCCAATATTTATTCACTTATTCTGCTGGCATTTTACTCTCCTCAAAACCCTTACTATTAAAAGATAATGTATTTCTTCAGCTGAGCCCCAGTGTCAAATCTCACACAGGGGACCTGAACTGCTATTTTAAAGCAAGCCATATTCAAGAAAAATCATTAAAAGGAGACACAAATAAGGCCCTGTTGGTGTTTACAACCATGTTGTATTAATGCTACTGTGTCTCCTGCACCTGTAAAGCCTGATACCATTTGTGTCTACAAGCCACTATACTGCCACACAGCCAGAAAGTCTGACAGAGCTGCTAAACCCCAGGAGGAAAAGAAAAAAAATTGAGTAAGCAGGTCTCTGTGTAACAGATAAAAGAAAACCTGAAGGCTGCAAGATTTTTTTACTTTTCCTTAACACCACAGAAGAAAAGCAGTATTTTCTTGGTTGAATTGCACACTCTCATTTCTTCTCTTACTCTGATTTCTCTAGATCTTTATAGAATTATACAATCCTTTAGGTTGGAAAGGACATTTAATATCATCAAATACAAGTGTTAACCTAACACTGCCAAGCTTCCCATTAAACCATGTCCCCAAGCACCCCATCTATACATGTTTTAAATACCTCCAGGGGTGGTGACAAACACTACTCTGGGCAGACTGGCGCAAATGTGGCTACCCTTTTAATGAAGAAATTTTTCCCAATATCCAATCTAAACCTCCCCTGGCACAACTTGAGGCCATTTCCTCTTGTCCTGTCACTTGTCCCTTGGGAGAAGAGACCAACCCTCACCTCCCTACAACCTTTCTTCAGATAGTTGTAGAGAGTGATGAGGTTCTACCTGAGCCTCCTTTTCTCCAGGTTAAACAAACCCAACTCCCTCAGCTGTTCCTCATATGATTTGTGATTCAAACCCCTCACCAGCTCTGTTGCCCTTCTCTGGACAGCTCCAGCACCTCAGTGTCTTTATTGAAGTGACTGGCAGAAATTAAACACAGGATTTGAGGTGTGGCCTCACCAGTGTTGAGTATAGGGGGACGTAGTAGGGAGTACTTCTGCGGGCCACACTATTGCTGATACAGGCCAGGATGCCATCGGCCTGCTTGGCCACCAGGGCACACACTGGCTCATGCTCAGCCACTATTGACCAGCAGCCCCAGGTCCTTTTCTGCTTGGCACCTCTCCACCCACATTCCCTCAGCCTTTAGCGCTGCAAGGGCTTCTTCTGAACCAAGTGCAGGACTCAGCACTTCACTTTTTTGAGCCTCATACAACTGGCCTTGAGCCATCAATCCAGCCTCTCCAGATTCCTCAGAAGAGCTTTCCTACCCTCCAAGAGCAACATTCCTGTCCAGCTTGCTGCCATCTGCGAACTCACTAAGGGTGCCCTCAGTCCCCTCATCAAGATCATCAATAAAGATATTAAACAAAACTGGCCCCGATACTGAGCCCTGGGGAACAGCACTGTGGCACAGAACACAGGCACTGATGACATCCCTCTGCAAAAATTACTGGGGAATGGTTGCAGAGTACAGTAATGCCAAAAGTTCTGAGCTACCTCAGAGGAAGGAAAAAAAAATTAATGTGGTCAGAAACAGCCAGTCAGTACTACAGGCTACAGATACAAAACAAATAGAGTGCAGCAAGAGTCAGCTTTTGACCCCCCGTCACTTGTGTATTTGCATCCTTTCCAGTCAACCTTCCTCATTTCACTACATCCAGCCATTCCACTACAAATACCTTCTGTGTCTGTTCAACATCTCTGCCAGGCTGAGCTCATGCTCTTATCAAAGAAAAACATTTCAAGAGAGTTTAGCTGTTGATTATTCACCTCCAGATCCCAGGAAAGGCTATGGCCAAATTCTCTGTCTGACTCACAGGTTTATTTGAATGCTTTGCACAAGTTTCTTCAGCCAAGGCAACGGAAAAACACTTTGGAAATCCCCAAAGGGTGGGCTTGTGCGCCTCAAATGAAGCTTGGCAGAATTAAAAGGCCTGGTGTGTCCCACATGCCTGCCACCTCCTGTGCCTGGAAGCCCATGGAGATGTATACTTTCACCATTAACTTCCACACACCAAGACGACCTCCTTGCTTTTTCACACATTTCACACCACAATGGGGCTTGGAGAGAGCATGAGGAGCCCCAGACAAAGGGAAACTGTGGGAGCCTGTGGCCCGTAGGAAGGGGTAAAATGGAATCTCACCAGCGGCAAGATGTAAAACTGTTCAACACGTGCTGGCAGGCCATACCTGGAGCTCCAGAAAAAAGATGGCAGCAACTTGAATAATTTTCACTAAAAACAATCCCAAAACAAAAACAAACCAAAAAACCAACCAACCAAAAAAAAAGAAAAACCCCACACAAACAGTCCCACTGACAGGGAGAAATGCTAAGTGTGCTCCATGGGCCACTTGGGGCTCACAGATGCCACATCAGCTTCTCAACCCCACAGTCCTCCCCTTCCTGAGGGACATCAGACCCACAAAAATGCATCAGAACAGCACTTTTTTGTATTGTGCCACTTAACAGAATAGCACCCAGGATTAACTCAGCCAGGGAAAAACACTATGGTTTATCAGGTCAGGACACTCCCTAGGAAGAAGATAACATGGTTTCCATTATCAAACTGCTTATGGCTTTTAATCCTGTGATAGTTGAAAGTCAAAATATATAAATAATAAAACTAATATGAGGGAAGGAACAAAGCCCTTGAGACAGATACCTCACTGCATGTCTGGACTAAATGTAAAACTGGCACCCTGGCGGCTTTACATCCACTTCACAACCAACCACCGTGACAATGAACCCACATGTGGTAGGAAACAAGCCTCATATGAGATCCTCACATTGTGTTGGGCTGCAGGATGTTAAAAGAGTTAAAAATTAAGGCATGCATGCATTGGTGTGATATTAGTCACTGTGTCACTTGTTCCACCAGTAGCCCATTAGACAGCAAAGGCTGGAAATCAATGAACACAAGCATCCTGTTCTTAATTAAAAAAAAAAAAATATACATATAAACTTTTTAAATGTGTGTGTATGTATAAAAACTCACACTTCTTTTAACAGTTCAAGTTTTTCATTAACAAGTCTTGTTTCATCAAGCAGTAAGAGCACAATCATTTTGACTGCATAATTTTACTACAATAATTTACATTACCACAACCCCAAAAAAAGTTTAAAAAAAAAAAATCAATGACAAAATCAAGACCAAAACAGCCTATAACTTCAGTTGAGATGATTGTATACATTACAATCCCTCAGACAGAAAGCATTCGATGTGAATTTGACAACAGCTTTCCCAGTGCATCTCATTTATAAGCTTTGACAGGCCAAGTTCTGCAAGCGAGAGATTTGTTGAAATTTTACTCTTCTAATGTTCCTTCCAGCTGACAACATGGCTACACAAATGAATTCTTTCTCACGTTTATTGGACATACTTCACTTTCAAAGGAGCCAGGTACTGGGAAGTAAATCAATAGGAGCATCAGCTGCCTTCCTCTGGGCATTCCCAACTGCTCTCCAGAATTTCCCATGGAGAGGTAAGGAGTTTACGCCTGACGATACATGGCAATGAAGGAAAACAACCTCAAGAAGCCGACCTCCTCTCACTTGTGTACGCTAAACACAGAGCAAACAAAACAAGAGCCTCAAACAGAAGTATTACTGCTAAAAATACTTTCACTCACCTCAAATAAGATCTCCATGGAATCTTCTACTCTGCACATAGACACTTCTACAGTAATATGGCCTTTTTCCTATTACTACAAACAGAACAGCATAAAAATTTAGCAAACCACATATATATTAAGATTTACATATCATCACTTTCCCATAATTAAAATTGAGTGGTTCAGGAAACTATTCTCACTGCAAACCCCTCCTTCACGGATCTTTGATGGAATCCTGCTGCTTTTAGAAAAATACTGGAATTAATATTTAATCATCATTTAAGTAGAACCCATCAGAACAGCAACCACTTTGTTCCCAGGTAATAAGCAACACAAATTCTAATCTGGGGAGCAACTTCGGATTGCCAATACAAAAATAGGTAGCAACAGCAAAAAGGAGGAAATATAAAAAGGAAGGAAGAGGAAATATTAGTACTTTTTTACAAGTGAGGAATTAGGCACAAAAAGTTGCAAGAAAGGATGAAGGCATCATGAAACATACCCTAAATGGAATTTGAATAAGAGGTAAGGAAAAAACATGCAGCCAGGAAGTGGACAAAAGCAATTTTTAAAATATGAATCTCCTACATTTGCAGAGCTCTTTTGCATATGTCACCCATCAAAACAAATGCAGTGCAACAGAGACTAAATGCCTTCAAGCTAAGCTAATTATCTCTACCTGTAGCATCCCATGGATAAATTCTGCGTTACTGACTATAAAATAGAATAAATTTAAAAAGAACAGCACTGTTATGGTAAGCATCACCACGCTGAAACACTGCACTGAATTCACTGCTATACTAAACTCAAAATTGGTTCAAAGGGGGAGGGGAGGTGTCCCCAATGAGGAAAAATAACAGCTGAAGTAGACTTTTTTATTCATACAGATTTCAATGCATTGCCTAGAGGCACTCTGCATCATAGAATCAGTAAACTACGGAAAATAAGTGTTGCAACCAAAGTTTATTTAAAAAGAAAGCTTTTTGTTTTCCAAAGTACTAGGCCATTCTAGAGGTTTCACCTTTTCTCTCCCTCCACTGTCCTGCAGATTATTCAGAATAAAGTAAATTTCAAGCCTTATTAACAGTAACTCTTCTGATCATGTTTTCTTGTTATTAGTCTATATTAACTTTAGAAAAATTGTTGAAGGTTCATTTTCTTTTCTGAAGCTGCTTTGAATGCGGCGCAGGTCTCAAAGAAGATAAGCTGCTTTATCTCACTTTTCCAGGCACTGAAAAGAATAAGGACAAAAAAGCTGACAGGACATATCTGGGTAAATTATGTACACTCCCACCACACACCACTTGGAAACAAGCAGAATCTGGCCATGGAAACATTCATCAGTACTTCATTTAATAGCATTAAAACACCATTCCTTAAAAAAAAAGGGAAGGAGAAGAGACAGTGCTCAATGATAACACTGTTAATATATGAAGCTGCATAATCTTACCACGGTCACAGTCAACACAGACATCTAAACACTGCACATTCATATGCATGGGGACTCCATTTACTATATAATTTGTCTTTAGCCTAGAGATTCAAAGCTTCGCTTAGAAATAAATGAAGAGTAATGACTTCTCGTGAACTTTCCCTAATTTGTAGCCAGTTAATTTCCTCCTCCTGGTGAAAGTCTGTTGTATACCACACATCCTGCTTCAGGCTATCGCTGAGATGGGAAAACTGTGATTCCTTTCTTCCTATCAAAGATTTTAAAACCAGGAAATACATCCGTTATGAATTTTTAAAGAATAAAACAAATATTAAAGACATTAGCAGAATGCTGGAAGAAAATTCCCAAAACTATAATTATACATATGAGGAAAGGAACATTTAAAAATATATTAACAAATACAATGCTTTCAAATTTATCAGGAAACAGTGATAGAATTAACACCACAGACAGCTGAACAACATTCCAAAAAAAAAAGTCAACAATTCAGCGTGTGAAGGAAAAGTTGGCACAAGTAAAATACACTCGAAATCGAGTTTTTTGTTGCAGACTGCATGAAGGCAAGAATGCTGTAGTCCCAAAGGAGACCTGACCCCATTCTCCCTCTTCCATCCTTCCCTTGGTGGGTGGGAGAGTTCTTCATTAATACACAATTCTACAAAAGGTCTTTAAAGGTCCTGCAATTTAAATGTAGCTTCCAGAAACTATCTTGAAATCAGGACAGTTCATTAACTAGCCTGATATGCATAACTTCTTCATAGTTACTCACACAAAAAATACTATCAGTTCTTCACAAGCCCATTGAGAAAAACCGGAACAACCTGGAATTTAAGCCCCATGGCCTCAGCCTGGGAAGCTTGGCAAGAGAAGGCACAACAGTGATTCACACTTCAGTTTCTTACTTCCCAATACAGAGCTTCTCACTGGGAAGACTCCCAGAGCATTTTACAAGCAAACTATCAGTACCAACCCCATTCATCATTGAAACACAGTTCTTTGCATCAAGTCAGAAGTTCAGGAGAAGGAAGATGGCTGCAGCACCACAGAGGTGAGACTCAAAGGAGAGATCAGGAGAGCAGCACTCCCCTCCTCACACTGGGCCCGGCCCCATCAGATGAGATTTGAACAGGATAACTGCTGCTGGCAGCTTCAAGCTATCTTTCATTGACAAGTGGTCATAAGCACAAAGGGAGAGGCTCCACATGGAGCCATCCTCAGCACCCTACTGGCTTTTGGAGTCTGAGGTTACTACATAGAACAGCCTCCCACTGAACTGATCATACCACTCAAGAAATCAGGGCACACACTCCTGTAAAGGATAGATTACTACAGCTATGCTTAACTTCACACCCTATGGCATAGCTTCTGCAAGGGAAGGACAGACACCCTGACACGTTATAAAATGAGCCTCCTCCTACACAAAGAGTTAAAGCAATTTATCTCCTACATACAGAGCTACAACACACACTTCAAAATTCAAAAAGTGAGCTAAATGGTTGAGGACAACCCTCCCAGCATACATTATACAGGACCACAGACCTATTCAGGCTGGAAGCAACCTTCAGAGGTCAGCTTCAGCCTCCTGCTGAAAGCAAAGTCATCCATTGGATCAGTTTGCTCAGGTCTGGGCAAGACCCTGCTGGGTCTTGAAAACCTCAAGGGGTGCAGATGGCAGTCTCCCTGCGCTTGCTGAGCTCTCAAGTAATCCATGACACTCTGTGGCCCAAGAGAGACTTCTTGCCCTCCCTGAATTCCTTCACTACAAGTACAGAAGCTTGTGAGATCTCACTGATGAAAAGGGAAGTGCACAAGGCACAAGTATCTCAACCTTACCTGTGCCCACTGCTGCCTGTCCCACTCAGCAGCAGATCCACACTTTCCTCATTCAGTCTTTTCCTATGAGTGTAAGTGGTAGAAACTGTGCTGCAGCCCTTTTCACTTGTACCCACCAACACCAGCTGAGTTTTTGTAACACCAGCCCCTGGACAATGTTTCCAAGTTCCTCTTTTTTGGACTGGTGCTCTATCATGTGCTTCCTGCCTAGCCAGTCTGATCTACCAGTACATCCTTTTGTTTTCTAAGTAAGGACTGCTCCTGCACTTCCAACGGATTGTCCTTCAAGACCTGTCGAGCTTTCATGAACTCCTACGTGTTTTAGAGCTTCAGTGTTTCCTGGTACCAGTTGCCTGAATAAGCTGAATCCTGCCTTCCTCAAGTCCAGAGTCTGTCACTCTTTGTGAAACCTTGTGCTTCTCATGCCCCTAACAACCTTGAACTCCTCTATTTCATGGTGGCTACAGCCAAGGCTGCCATTATGACTCTCTCAATCACATCTGCCAACTTTGTGCATAGCAGATGCAATCAGATGTCACATCCATTTGACCCTTCCAAGGTCTGTATCAAGAAGTTAAACCTGATATCCTCAAAAAATGCCCTGGCTAATTTGCAGCCAACCATACCACTCTTCCAGCAGATGTCAAAGACCTTCAAGTCACTCAAAAGAACCACAAGTTGTGAGACAGAGACCGCCTCAAATTTTCTAAAGACTTGGTCTGTTTCCTCCTTACTATCAGGTGAGCTATTAGAAACACCTAACACAATGTCCTTTTTACTTACCTATCCCAGATCATGACCCACAAGCTCCCTGCCTGCCTGTTATCTGTCCCACAGAAGAGCGCCATACATTCAAAGTGCTCCTTCACTTGCAGGAGTGAAACTCCCTCAATCCTCCCTTTCCTCTCTGTCCTCAAGAACCTGCATCTGTTCTCCACGGCACCACAGTCCAGCACTGGCAGTGTCACAGCTGTCACCACACACGCAATGCTGCTTCCCAGGCTGCATGTATTTCTGCAGGTGACACTTCTCTTTCTTACACCAACACTCTCCTTACCAGGCTCACCATCTGGCTGGACCGTACAATTTTGCTCCACGTTGTCAGGTGGGAATACAACACCGAGTGATCACAAGAGCCCTGCTGTACTATGGACAGGGCAAACAACACTCCCTGCCCCAGAGAGCTGGCAAAACTGGCTAGGAAGGGGAAAGGCATGATCACCTCTGCACCATAAGGGGACACAGAAGAATGGGAGATCAAGACAAACAGGAAGTTTATAGCAGTGTGCCTTAACCACAAAACTGTTCTTTCTGCCTCTGGCATAACTGTCTAGCAATCTGTGACTGCACAAGGTATCTAGGAGCTGCCTGAGGAGCATTTATAATCCCACTTTCTAAATGAGCTTTGCTCTATCTGCTTTAGCTCCCTCTGGTTACCCACTTTAATATTCAGCCCATGTCTGACTGTGGTCTTCGGTGACAAGGAAGTAACAGAACAGCTACACTGCACATCACATACTTCAGGCCTCATCTTTGATCCTAGGAAGCACTCCATACAGAGGACTTTCCTACTGATCACTGTATGGTGAGAGGTGTTTCAATGTGAGAAAACCAGGGGCACATCACCCACTGCAGTGGCCTGCGTTTTTAACTCTAAGAGCTTTTGACATGCACTCACCTAAACAGCTGCTGTGGGTTAGGTTTTAATATCTCTCCCACCCTCCTCCTCCTTTCTTGCCTGTTACCACTTGCCAGACCAGCAAGCCAAGCCCTGGAAGCAGCTGCATGTGTCCATCAACACCAGCTGCTCTTCAAGCTAAAGACACTGGACGCTGAAGCAGCTTAGATGCACTCCCAAGCCCTGGTCTCTCTGCAATGACCCTGGGAGAGGGGTATAACAACCAGCAGCACCTAGCAGGTTCTAAATCAACATTGGTTGGTTGGCATTCCCAGGGATGATACCACCACTCAAGTCACTTGTGTCAGTTTGGAGCAGGATGCCCACTAAAGAGAAAAGCACAAAAATATTATGCTTAGCTGTTGATTCTCTTCAAAGCTCTTACTGTATACAATGAACGACCATTTAGGAAGTCACTTCCACTAGTACATAAAAAAAAAACCACTACCATTCAATTCTGTAGTACATTTCCCATTTTTAGAGCGCGTGTTGACATTGCTACCTTGTTAAGTAGAACAGAACATCTGAAAAATGTTCTTTCAGCAGCTCCCAAAGCCTAGAGTATACAAAAAAAATCACTTGTTACTATTTTAATGTAACACAGGAATGCACCAAACAACATTCACTCTGCTACAATAACTAAATACACGTAATTACGTGTTAGGAAAAAATGCTTAGCTGAGTAGCACAAATACTGAAATGCACTCTTCGCACACAGGGCACTGATGTCACTGCTGACTAAAGTTCTTGTTCAGACACTTTTGATTTCTGGGGTGTTGTGAGGGTTTTTTTGAACCCAAACTTGTCTACATTACCTTAGAAGAACAGACTTGCTAACCAATTTTCTGAGTTGGTACTACTTAATGTGGGGACAAATAGTAAAGTGAAGAGGCAATAGTGGCATGGTTATTTTTAGCAATTAGCATTTACCTTAAAACAATCCTAGGTATAAAATCCAAACCAAAACACTACATTTGAGCTAATACACAGAAACCCAAGCGGAGAAACCAGTTGTGAATACATATCACAGAACACAGACTGACAACCCTACAGCTAACTGAAGAACTGTGACTATCACTTCTTTTGTCATTGCAGTGGAATGAACTCTTACAGCTAAGATTCTTGCTTTCATACCACACTGCACATTACACAAGTTGTGCAATAAGGACATTCCAACTTCGCATTATTTTTTCTTATTGTAGAAGGTACAGTGTGCCCCTCTACAAATCACAGTAATTGTTCAACAGTATTCAAATCAGCTGTAACAGAAAAGTAAATTTTTTTCCTTTACCTAATCACATAGTTTTATAGTAAAAGCTCGGCTATTCCTTTGCTAATGCTGCAGTATTTTTATCTAAACCAAGATCATCAACAGAAAATTGATTTGTTATTGAAGGAAATGGACAGACTACTAACTTTTGCAAGCTAAAAGCCTCAAACAAAAAAAAAAAAAAATCCCCAGTGTCTTACTTATCTGTTCCATATTTACATCATAAACAACATAAACACACATAAGCTGATTCCAGGACTGTGATTAAATTTGACCAGCAAGGTCATATTCATCCTCTTCTAGTGTAAGGAAAGAAGCTCAGGATCTCTGCTACTATAAGGATGACAAATCTTTTATCAAGTCTTAAGAGTTCCTGAGAAAGTGTCATTTTCCCAGATCTCTGTGGGTGACACTTCCAAATCTTGTTCAGTTAAGAAGTAAGAGCCTCTGGTGCTTTAACTTACATGACAGCTTGGAGCTGCAGGTACATCAACCTTTTGCTTTTTGTTCCAGTAATTTTTCACTCCTGTGACCCTGAGCACTCACCTATTTCCACCCCAACACCTTATTTACCTCCAATGGAGACAAAAAAACAACCCTACCTACACACAGCATCTAACAAGATATTTGGAGAAAGAATAAAACCAGAGGAGAGCTGTCAACCATCCTATATTCCAAAATTAATGTATGGGAGGGTGAAGGAGATGGGGAAGCGATGTAAAAAAAACTGCACAAACAAAACAAAAACAAAAAAGGAACGCAATAACCAATCAAAAAAACAAAACAAAAGAAAAACACATACGCACACAACCCACCAAACATTGCCAGCTGCTGCTTTGCAGAGGAAGGGCAGAGGGAAGGAGGAGCCTTTGATACTCTACTCCACCCTCAGATTTCTGGATGCTATTGTGCAGCTGCTGGATGTCACATCTGGTAGCATTATACTAACACACACCACCCAGCTTTATCTCTCCTTGTTAGCGAGCACACCCACCCCATCATGAAAATGTCAACAGAACAGCAAGAGATCTGTGTCCACGTGGAAAGGAACTGGCACAAGAGAAGCCACACTGATAAGAACAGAGGAAACATTTGGAAAACCAAGCCCAAAAATCAACCTTCCCCCGCAATCTAAGCCACATGTACTGCATCCATCACATCAGTATGAAACCTTGAACCTTATTTGATTACAGTTCCTGGCAACGCTAACGATGTCCTGGCAACTATTATAAGTGTCTCCTGTCTCCAGCTCGCCAGGAAATGAGGTGCCACTGGGGTTGCTATTGTGTGGGACAGAGTGAGGGCAGCAGAAGTTCCAGCGTACGTGTGAATACTGACAGAGTAGGAAGCCCCACAAACAGCATGTCAGTAGGTGCAGCATATACTCCACTTTCTGCCAGACTAGCTCAGGAATCCCAGTCATAGCCTTCAGGGATTTCCAGAGGTTTGGCTCTAAATACCTTCACGGGCCACACAGATACTCCTGGGAAAATGCAGCTGTCACCACTGAAGGCAACAAGAGTCAACGAACAAATAGTTCATACTCCCCACAGCAACATAGCAAATGAGAAACAAAACTGGGACTGAAAAACAAAAGCTTCACAATGGACTGTCCTCAGAGCCTCTTATCTGTGATATTTAATTTTAAGATTCTGGGAAGGCTATACCTTTTCCCATAAAACCACACAAATGCAATTCCCGTGACTGGGCATAGACTAGACCTTGTCTTACAACCTAAAATATTTTCAAAGTGAGGAGAAAAAGTGCTCAAAGACATTTATCAGTTGAATCTCTAGCTTTTTTGGAAATACGAGAAAAATATCTACCTCCATTTTTAATTACATTATCATTACAGGATTTTATTTTGTCAAGACAACTGATGGTAGGAAGGAAGAAGTTTTATGCCTATCTCTGTCTCAAGTTACATCAAATCTCTAAAATTCCACTAATAGAATTACTTAAAACAAGGACAAGTTTTTTTCAAAATTAAAGGCCATGTGATTCCTTTCTCACTCTCCAGACATTAATTGCTCTCAGAAGACAGAATATGGACTTTAGGTCCATAAAGTAATTTTTTCATCCTCTTAAAACTCTGCCAGGAGAGACTTACAGAGGCCAACAGAGGAAACATGAACAGATTCTACAGGCAATTTTACATTTAACTGTCATATTTAAAACCACACACACTATTATTTTTTTTCAACTGCTGTTACTTTAGAAAAATAAATAACCACCTATTCACATGCAGGAAGTGTAATCAACACACACTATCACCTTGTCCCATTAACTGAAACTGTCTAAGTTGTCATTACAACCTCTGATAAAATTCGTTTTGATAGACACTCTGACTCGCCTTGTGAATGAGAGTAAATGTTACCCAGTATTTCATTAGGCTGATAGCAGCACCTCTTTGAATAACCATGTATGCAGATCATTTGCCAGAAACTGAAAAAAATTAAACTGCATATTTTTATTAAACTGCATATTTCCAGAAGGCCTATACAAATGCCAGAGGAACGTTAGAAGTCTTAAAATTTTTAGGACGAGGGCTACCTATTTAAATTGCTTTGCAGACCTAACAACCGCGAGCATCTATCAGAAGACCAAAGTAACTTGGGCTAAGCAAAGTGTTTCTTAAATATCTTCAAGAATGCTGCAACGTTTAAATTCCCAAAAGTCTACTCAGAAGTTTAGTGCACAATGAAAACAACTGCCTACAAATCATGTAGATAATATTAAATAAATAAATAATGTAGTTTCTTCCCAAAATGAGAATGCTGAGGTCTCCTGTCAACACACAGACATTGCATTTCAGTGTGCCAAGATGCAATGTCTGCAGTCTTCCAGAACTGGAAGAAGCCAATGCCATTAACTTCTTAATAGTGCAATGTACTGATGTACTACAGTTCCTGTTTTGCTTCTACCAAAGACACCTACCCTTACAAGCCAGGGCAGTTATGTATTAAAGTACCTACGAGATTTACATGAGGAAGCTTTCTGCCCCTTCAGCAGGTCTCTCTCAGAAGGGAGGCCTTGGGTACAAACAACTATTTTACTCTAAGCGCAGAAATGTGAGTAAAATGCTTGCCAAGGCATAAAAGAATATGTGACTAAATATTTTCTGCTTGATGAAAGAAGAGAAATAAGAATTACGCTTCCAAGGACAACATTTCCTCATAAAGCCAGGGCAAAGCCAGCAAGGCCAGTGCAGCATCTCAGCAGGCCTTTTCCCTCTCCTCTAACCATGACCAGCTGCATCTGACAGCCAAAGTATTTACTTCAGTATCACTAGAGTAATAATATTAGCAGGATTACATCATGAGCTGGGCATCATAATAACGCAGGCTATTTTCTTTCCCCCCACAGCTATAACTGTCCTCTAATTTTAACAGGTAACACTGAAAATGATCAGAGGTTTGCACAGGCAGTCTAGCAAACAAATTCAAATTTAAATTAGAACATGTTAAGAAATCAGACAGTTATGGAATAAGCAAGCACCAAGACAAAGCATTCAATACCCAGGAAGACATTCAGTAAATAGCACCCTGAGCCCCATCCCCTGCACAGCAGACACTTAGTAATGATCAAGCCTGAAAGCCCTAAAGTGCTAATATTTTTCCTAGGAGACATTTTAACTACTCTGGAGTCCTATAAACCTGATGGTTTTGGACCTGTTAAAATCTCTCAATCCTCAACTCAAGTACCAGTCAGTGGATCTCTGTGGTGAGACTACAGACACAAAAGGGCATGCACACTACAACAGCTGGCTTGGGAAGGACTAACAAGTTATAAAAGCATGAACGAGAGGTCTCATCTCAGATTGGTGTCTTCAGTGGAGTAACAAGCACAAAGGAAACCCGTGATGAATGCCAGTATCAGATTATTTTGAGAAGCCAAAGAGAAACTACAGCAATGCAACACACTACTGACAGGGGTGATCCTCAAAAGAGTTAAAAGATACTAGCCCTGCATTCATCCTATCCCTGCATATAGTCAGAGATCATAGAATCATAAAATGGTTTGGGTTGGAAGGGATCTTAAAGATCATCTGATTCCAACACCACTACTATGGGCAGGGACACCTTTCACTAGACCAGGTTGCTCAGTCTCATCCAACCTGGCCTCAAACACTTACAGAGATGGAGTATCCACAGCTTCTCTGGGCAACCTATTTCAGTGTCTCACCACCTTCACAGTAAAGAATTTTTTCCTAATATCTAATCTAAACCTACTCTCTTACAGTTTGAATCCATTCCTCTTTGTCCTGTTGCTACCTACTCTTTTAAAAGTCCCTTTCCATCTTTTTTGTAGTCTCCCTTCAGGTACTGGAAAGCTACAATAAGTTCTCTTTTCCAGGCTGAAAAATCGCAATCCTCTCAGCCTTTCCTTGTATGAGAAATGTTCTATCCCTCTGATCATCTTGGCAGCCTTCTCTGGACTCACTCCAACAGGCCCATGTCCTCCCTGTGCTTGGCAGCACAGAGCTGGATGCAGCACTGCAGGTGGAAGCAGAGAGGCACCAGGGCAGAGGGGCAGAATTACCTCCTTCACCCTGCTGGTCACATTTTGATGCAGCCCAGGACATGACTGACTGTCTGGGCTGCAAGTGCACATCACCAGGTCATGTCCAGTCTCTCATCCACCAGTAGCCCCAAAGCTCTCTGGAAACCGAATCTCCCAGCACAGTCCTGAACTGCCTCTTACAAGGCTACTCCAGCTTTCATGGGATGGGTTTCACAGGTTACTTTGCTTCACGCAACGGTGTTGAGCAGCACCACTGATGGCAGTCAACCCACCTGTACCCAAGGCTGGATGTAATGACAAAGGATGGAGGTGCACTCCTTGCCCTTGAGCTCCAAGACTCTTTGTCAGTGCCAGGGTACAGTGGGAAAGCAGGGTGACTGAACAGAGTTGCCTGCACCTCTGGAAAAGGAAGCACAGGCCTCCATCCACATCTGTAAGAGCCAAGGCAAAGCCTGCCTGGGAGTGGCACTAACACAGACAGGCATATGAAATAATTCAAGCAGCATCACCAACCTGGATAAGTGTTAATTCTTCTGTTTCAGAAGAACAGTTTTTCCCTAGACACTGAAACAGTCACCTCTCTCAAGTAACAAAACTTCATTAACTTAAAAATGGCTGAGCACATATGGCATAAATTAATCCAGAACAGGGCTAAACGACACCCACAGACCAAGAAAGCTGTACTTACTGAATCTTTACTGCAGTACAAAAATGGTGGTGGCAATTAGATTTTGGAAAAATATACTCACATTTATTCCTTCAAAAAGAGAAAAATTACATACATGACACTAAAAAGGCAGTGCCATCACTATCTTCATTCCAAATCACTAGTCTAAGGATTATAAAAGAAGTCTTTTCAGGCTGAACTTTGACACAAGTTCTCAACATGACACAGCATCCCTATCTTTGAAAGGTTAGTGAATTTGGCCAAAAGTGAGGGGAAATGGCTTGTGTACATGATGTTCACTTGAAAAACTTTATTTTACTTTCCAAAGAAAATATAAGCATTTGCATGAAATTAGAGCTGGTCGATCTTTATGTACTTTCATAAATGTGTTTACGGCATGTGGGTTCTTTGTATTTTATCCTTAAACAAAAGGTATACAATCCATGGGGAGTGGGACAGAATTTATGTCTAAGACACTGAACCTGCAGAAGCTACTGCTATTTTTTCAGCCCTCTGCATGATGAATCTGTTTCACCGCTTTCTTGACAGTTACTTGCATTTGCCCCCGATGCATCAGCACAGGACAACTCCTTGAGATTGTTCTAACGCAGCTAATCCCAAACAAGGGGTCATGACCCCCATGCAGGGTCACAGCAGTTATGACTGGGGTCATGAGCCCAACAGAAGTACACTTGTTTGTAAGGATATCTGGATCACAAAACCAACAAAAAGCAAAGCTCATAACTGGAAGGCTTTGAAGCAGCTGATGTAAGAATGCATTGAAGGCAGGCTTTGCGTGACAGTCTTACCTGATATCAAAGCAAGAGAAATGCTAACTGTGCTTAAGTGGTTATTAATAATGAATATTTGGTGTTTTATCTGCATTACTGTAGCAGTGATGGTGTTAAATTTTAAACTACTCAATTCAGTAATGAACTTTAAAAACCCAGAAGTAAAACACATTATATCCACAATCACAGAAGAGAAGCCAGCTGGCAACTGCCAAAATTCACTGAGAGGAGCTCCAGAAACCTCACAATCTAGTAATTTCAAATAAAAAGAAGTCTTGTTTAATTTAAATATTGTTACTCAAAGCCAAAGATGTATTCCAAGTGAGGCACTTTTACAACTTGACAAAAATCTCCATCAAGTCCAGAAAAAACAAACTTTTCCAGAGAGTTCATCCAAGCTGGAGGAGAAATTTCAACCTACACTGCTCCTCTTATTCATTTCATTGCCATTTAGGCAGCCTCCTGGCTACTCCTACATTGTCTCATCAGGCTGCCCCTGGAAGGGGATGAGTAGAGCAACATGGTTGATATTCAGGGCTCAGCATTTGGCACACAGCATGTTTCAGGAGCTTTATTTCAGATCAGCTCCACTATTCCCCCTTGATGGAGCAGGGACTGGGAGGTGAAGTGCTGAGAGTGCTCTGGATGCAAGTCTTTTGTCTTGGTATTATCTGAAATGAGTTCAAATTGGGCTCTCAGGCTTTCCCCACAACACAGACCAACTCTCAGTGCCCTGACTCCACTCCAAAACTGAGCTCCTGAACCAAACCAAAACATTAACATGGCAATGAATGGCTGTAATGTGTAACTTTGACTGCAAAGCATTACACCCTTTGGATCATTATGGGATGAATGAAAGATACTTCGATGAACTGAAAAAATGACACCTATTTTAGCCAAACAAGAAGGAAAACTCAGTAACTCAATTAACATGGAATACATAAATCCAGATCCTTTCTCCACTCCTTCCCGCAAACACTCCTGGGAATTACTTTCCTACTATGGAAACTACACTTCATACTAATATCCACAAGCATATGAAAAGTGTGGGTTGCTAGAAAACGGAAAGAAAAGCCTATGCCTTCTGTCACACATTCTTAAATAAAGTATGTTCACACTTAGAATTTAAAGATGCTAAAAAAAAGTTGGTAAAAGCATGAGCAAACTATTGGGAGCTGGTCTAATTTTCACTCTGCCTTCACTTTCCTCATTTAGGAGCATCAGCCTACGCAGTACTTTCTGCTTTGGGGCTGAGAAGAATATATGACTATTTTTTCTTTTTTAACTACAAATCACATATTATGGGCTTACATATTCATTTTTATGAAATCATAAGTACCTGTCACTGCGCAACACAGGAAAATTTAGCAAACAAAAAGTTGAGCAGCTTCTTTTGGGACCTCCACAAAGACGACTGCCAATGCTCAAACTCAAATTTTCAAACAGGATTGACAAGCTGTCCCCTATTGTCACAATCAACTAAGCATACTGACCTGATACCAGGATATCAGAGGTATTTAGCAGTTATTTTAGTGGGAAAGAATGTGTTTCCTTCATTAACTAGACAAAAAATGGAAATGTTTCTTTATGGAAGTGAGGGGAAAAAAAATGGTAATAAATTTGTGTTTTTTCAAGCAGTAAGATATGGAAAATACAGAACTGGCGGACTGTGTTAGTAGTAGGATGGCCATACACTCAGTTCTCACAAGATGTATCACACCCATGAGTCAACTACTTTTCCCTGAATGCAACTTATTTTAAAATCAATAACACAAAAATTGTCACAGAAATAGTGTACCTGAAGAGAAATAAGAGTCTAACTCTGGTGCCTGCATTCGGACTCAATATGCACAGACACACAATACGCATTCAGACTTACAATCAAGAAAGACCACAACATCAAACAAAAAGTCAAAGTTACTCATTCAACTTCAGGGTGACATATGCAAATTTGGAAACCCCCTACTTCTGCTTCCCAAGGTAGAAAAAAAAATCTCAGTTTGCACACTGCGCTCAGAGTTGTAGAGGTAACTTTGTAACAACAGATAACTGCAAACTAATACAGTTGCACTTGCGGGGCTGTAGGTATGGAGTCTGAAGCCATCAGCTGAGCTACGAGCTGCCTTAACCATCTCAGTCATTAAAATTCACCATGTTCCAAAGCATCTTTCAAAGTCTGTACAACTGTCAAAACACAATTTACCTTTCTCTGACTTGCCAAAGTATGTAGGTTTCCCCTGCTAATTTATACAAAACAGTGAGCTGTCAATATGATAGGCTGCAAAACACCACAGTTAAGATATGGAAACACCATCAAATATTTGGAAATTAAAGATGTATCTTACCCTACATTGAAACTAGAGTACCAACAGTTTGGCAAAGAGAATAGAAAACCAAAAGCATGTTTGAGAAAAAAGAAAAAAATGCCATGTGTGGAGGCCTTTGTACCACAGGTCCAGCCTACCACAGGAGTGAGAGACTGTATTATCTGTCGAGCATAACTATTATTTTTCAATAAATATAGTTTCCCACTGATTGAATTTGAGAGGGTAGCAAAGGGATTTTAAAGGTAGAAATTATAACAAGAAATGGAATATGTAAGAATTCAGACTCATTAACACTGGTGATGTGCTTGGTCCAGAAATCAAAAGAGGTAGGAAATAAGCTAAATATAGCACAGCCAAGTCTCAAAGAAGAAAAACAAATGCCACCCATACAATTTCTGCCCACCAAGTGTAAAGTTCAGATCCAAATCCGCAGCAAGGAATACAAAACCTCTGTGGGAATACAACATGCTCAGGCAGACTCAGCTCTGCTGATTACTCAGCTCTAACCTTCGCATGTGCACGAGAACCCTTTCAAGATGTGCCTAGTGTACATTAAAAAAATCTATGATCCAAAATGATAGCACAAGTGAAGACATCCTCAGGAAAAAAAAGAGATGAAATAGAACTGAAGACTTAGTGCTCCCACTTATGACCTATATTTTACAAAGGTATGGGCCCATCCACACCCTCACAGAAGGCTGAAGGGTTTCTTACTTCAGAAACTTAGCACCTCACGTTCACAACTCATATTACCACCTCCTTGCTCACACAGCCTCTCCTCCTGCCCCATTACCTTGACATTTTAGAGCATGGTCTCTAATAAATATGCAGAAGGTAAAAATTTATGCCACATGAAAATTTTGTTATCGTACTTCTGGAAGAAAAAGATGAAGTTCTCATTTTATAGCAACTGTTTGAGCAGCTAAGTCTTTTAAAAATGGGTCAAGAAACAAGCTGGGTAGCAGCAAGCAAACTAATGGCATAATCAACCTAACATTATCCTGTATGCTATTTGTTCTCTCCATGTGCTACATACATACACAGCTTTATCTACCAACTAACGCTGATGATCAGTTTAAAGATGCAGTTGTACCACATGAAAAGAAATACATTCCCCCACATTTGTGAAATGGTATTTTCAGTTGAACAAATAGCCATGGCTTAAAACATCTCCATTGTGCAGTTCCTTATTCTGCAGGCCTTTCTCAACATGTAATTAGAATACACAATGGGTAACAAGTGCCCTGAAGCAAATACTAATTCTTGGGATAATACAGTTTACTTCACCTTATAGAATCATAGAATAACCTGAGTTGGAAGAGACTCATCAGGATCATCAAGTCCAACTCCTGGCCCTGCACAGGACACTCCAACAATCACACCATGTGCCTGAGTGCCTTGTCCAAAAACTTCTTCAACTCTGTCACGCTTGGTGGTCTGAATACTGCCCTGGGGAGCCTGATCCAGTGCCCAGCCACACTCTGGGTGAAAAACCTGTTCCTAATACTCATCCTAAACCTACCCTGACTCAGCTTCATGCTGTTGATCCTCAAGTCCTATCTCTGCTCATCAGAGTGAAGAGCTCAGTGCCTGCCACTCCTCTTCCCCTCACAAGGAAGTTGTAGACTGTGACGAGGTCTCCCCTCAGTCTCCTCCTCTCCAGGCTGAACCAAGTGACCTCAGCCACCCCTCACACAGCTTCCCCTCAGGGCCCTTCCACCATCCTTGAGGCACTCCTTTGGACACTCTGTACAAGCGTAATGTCTTTTTTATATGGTGTTTACATAGGGCTCTGTTTCCCCACCACCATCCCCTAAATTCTCTTACTCTATTTTTAAAGATAAAATCAAAAAGGCATTGTTCCACAGAACACTATCTGTTACCCCCGAACACTACAAGGAGAACTGCTGCTGGTGATGAACTGGAACAATTGTTGAGTTCCTGTGACACAAAGATTTCTCCCACCCTCTTAAGAACATAGTTCACAAATCCCTTTGAAGGGATATAGCATATAAATATCACCATCAGTAATATAAATATCATCTGATGGTATTTTCAAATGAAAGTTTTGTAACTGTATTTCATCGGTTCAGATGACCAAGCACAGAACAGATATGTCTTCTAGACAGAAAACTAGTTATTTTGGTCTCTGTTTCTTGCTTAAAACAGAAGTATAACAGTGTCATAAATATCCATCACACGTGCCTCACAGCAGCAACCGTGTAAGACATAAAACCTGTGCTGCTGCTACCCTGCAAACTTCTGCCAGCTCTCCCTGACTCTGAAACTGAGACACGCTCCTCCTGAACCTGCAGAAAAGAGTGCAGCACTGACAACTCAAAAGGATGAGGGATTGCAAATCCCATGGCTGCTCCAAGTCAGAGAAAGTGAACGGTTAAGAAATAAGTCTTCCCAGTCCATCCCAAGATGCACTGCAGGTACAGCTGGCTTGGCAGCACAGCCACCCTGGGAATTGGGAAACTGTGGCACCCGCAGCTTAGGAAGTGGCAAAGCTTTATGCTTGGTTGCAGATTTTTGAGTGCACTGCTTCACGACAAGTTATTTCTTGGGCTTTGTAACAAACAGAAGAGACAGAAACAAGCAAAAAAATACATAGCAGAAAGTTAAAACAAGTGCTAATTTTTATTAGGTTTTTGCTTTATTCATTGTGTGCTTTTTTGCACTGGTTGGTTTTGGGGGGAGGGGGTGGGACAGAATCATTGTCTTACACAGAAGTGTTTGTGAGTGGAGTGTAGCATTTGCAAGATACTGGACTCTGCAAGAAGCCCCTCTGCACAAACACAAAATAGCCTCTTTCTGGCAAGCTCCAAAGCAATTTAAAATGCAGCAACAACATTTACACTGTAAAATCTGTGGGGCAAGAGTTACCCTTAAGTTTGCAAATTTCTAGCAAAACTGCATCTCTGCCCTTGACAAAGACTCCCAATGCCTATAAATAACAACACAAAAGATCACAAAAAGTTTTGGCGTACCAATTTTAAAAATGTAAGTTGACAAACAGAGTATTCCCATAAAAGTAAATCCAAATACATGCAGTGCTGAAATTAAGCATATAAATGAAGATCACGGCCCTATTCATTTCGGCCAGAACAGTTCAGTTATCACAGCCTTAAGGTAGCATAAAACACAGAAACAAACGTGGAACTCATGTCAGTCTCTTGCACTGCTGTGGATCACCACCTCTTGCCACTTAAGAGCGAAAATTATAGTTTCACTTGTACTGGAAACTCTACCTTGTGATTACACCAAGGTCAAAAGGAGGGCACGATACTATTAACACATCTTCTCTACACATATTCTCTGTATACAAATAAGTACTTTAGACGTGTTTTAAAAACTTAGGAAACAGCTTATGCTAAATGTGACATCAGCTAAAGAGTTTTACTTAGACTGGAAAATGCTTCGTGACAGAAAATCAGTTTTAGTCGATTTAACTGGTAATGGACAACATAATTAGCAATGTAAGCACTTACATATCATGAAATGCTGTATTTTGTGATGTCGTATTAGAAATCAAGGGAAACTGAACTGATTAGTACCATCCTAATATGCAATTGTGATAAGAGCATTAGCTGGATGCAGAGTAAGTCACCTGTTGTATTTCATACACTTCTGAAAACAGCTTGGCTTTTCTGGCCATTAAATCTTTATCTGCAATTGCCTAGATTTTATTTCATGTTTTTATTCAGTTTCACGTTTTTAAGTTATTTGGCAAGCACATCTCAATTTTCTGTACACTGAGGGTACCTTCTTCATAATCTTAAATGTATTTCTGCTTTTGTTGAGAGAGCCAATGAAAAAGTCTTCTCAAAATTGTCCACATGATTCAGTCTGGTTTAACACATGCCCTGGATCCAGCCAGAACAAGGTTAATGTCTGCAGTAGTCAGGAGGGAACATGGCTAGGACCTGGAGGTTATTCTGTACCACTGGAGGTGGGAGGGAGGGAGTCTCTTCCAGCAACGAGAGACTCCTTCTGCTCGAGTAACCTTGGCAGAAGGAGTGGTGGGATGGCCCTGCTTCTGAGCCAGAGGGAGTGGTCAGGATGGCGTGGCTGCTGTCGGGTCAGGTCTGGCTTGGGGAGCATCTTGCCTGTGAATCACTCTCCCTCTTTCGTACACTTCTGTTAATATTGTTGCTGTTACTGTTCCTTGTCTCATCTCATTGCTGTTTGCACTAAATTGTTGTTACCTCAGCCTGTGATCTTTACCTTTTGTGCCTCCAATTTCTCCTCTCCAACCTGCTGTAGAGGATGGGGGAAGGGGAGGGAGTAGCAAGCAGTGCATGGTTTTAGTGGGAGCATTAAATTGGGGAATACCATTCCTAAAAACGTGACAACAGATTATTAGTGTGAATTTTACAAGAGTTTTAGAGAAAAAAAGTTCTTTTATAGCCATTAAGTAAATGCTGATCAGTCACATTCACGGTGTTTAAAGTGGGTTTTGTTGTTGTCTAGAGTTATTTTTGTATTTTTATGCCATGACAGTGTTTGTGACACTGAATCATTTCTGATTAATTTACAGCAAGAAATAAAATAACAATGTTCAAAGTATTCTAAAAAGAAAAATGTAAAAAATCATTGGAAAACAGAAGGGAAAACTACAGTCCAAATAGCAAGACACATGCCATCAAGTCCACCAGTCGCTCCAGTGACTGAAAAAAGGAAGAAGTTTCAGCTTTAGAAATGCAGAGTAGTAGTATCACCTTACAGCATGTGTTGAAAGCTCTTGGAATATACCAGCATTTCAAAAATCTAGTTTTATAAACCAAATAGGTTTCTCTTTTATCTGATAAAAAAAAAAAAAAAAGAAGTAATACAAAAGCAGAAATAAAGCAGAAACACATTACAGACTTGGGGTAAATAAAGCTAAGTTTATGTATCTGAAAAAACAGAAGAACATAAGAATTTCTAGAAATACACTACAGTAAAATAGTAAGATAGGACTGTTAGGACTGAAATAACATGATATGAATTACCATCATAAACTGGAAGAAAAAAAAATGCAACCCAAACTCATTCTTTAAAATCCTTGAAAATTAATGAAGGGCTAAAATAGATCACTAATCAGTCAGTCACAAGCAATTTGCCCATGTTGGACTCAGCACCTTTTCAGGAACCTGCAGCATCAGGAAAATGCACAATTACAACTTTTGCTCCTCTCCACACATACAGGCACAAAAACACTGTTATGGGTGTTCTGTTTCAGAAGACTGACATGTAAATTAAAAATAAATCTCTCCTGGAAATAACACACAGACGATGCAAGTTTGAATCCCAGGTACTGTCTCAAAACCATGAAATATTCTTGTAGTCTGGTGGCTTTTATATTGACTATTTGAAGGCATTACTGATGAAAAGTTGCACCACTCCTTTTTTGACTCTGGCAAAGACGTGAGAAGCTAACACAAGTAAGACATTAAATAAATATACACAAACTCCTACAAACACTCAAGCAACATTAAGGCTACTGAAGAGACGGAATAAATCACTAACAAACAGGCAAAAGGCAGACTTTTCTGGGGCAAGTTTGAGCCCCAAGATGAATATGCAGCCTGTGGCACCTTACCCACTCCCTTCCAGGGGGCAATTCAACTGGACATAACATTCATGAGGTAATTCCCAAGTGCACAGCCATACAAGCACAGAGATGCTCTCACTTTGGTAGTGACATGAGACCACCATAAAAACCATGTGACAGTACCTAGAATCCATGGGATTATTTTTGGAATAAAGATCTTACCATGTAGACTCCATTCCTGAAGCAGATGACTTCGATTGTCTTTCAGTATACAAAAATCAACATATGATACAGAAGGATATTTCAAATGCACTTCAGTGCCTTCAGAAGGAACAAAGTTAATATGACATGTCTTTTAGTGATTGGTAATTTCGGAAAAACTATCACAATCTTACTTGACTCCTAGTCTTTTTATGTAGGGAAAAAAATTCGTGTAAAGAATCAATAAAAGCATTTCAATCACAGCTGACCTTATGAGTGAAAAACCATATGAGATCCTATTCAGCACATTACTAAACAAGAACGTCTTACAGCAACAAGAAAAGCTTCAAGTTTTATTTTGGAGGCAGCACAATAAACAAAGACATGCCTGGGCACTGTATTCTCATGCTTATGTTTTTTATCTTCATGCCCCTACAGATCTAAAATCAATGCATTCTACCATAATGGTAAAATTTGAACAGAAATGCCTACAGGAGGCGGGGAAACATCTCCAGGCAGTCTTTGTCGAAGCTTAAGAGAGAAGGGCCATGTGAAAGACTTTCATTTCTTTTCCTTGTACAACATCTCTTGTTCTTCCTGTAGTTAAACTCACAGGTGAGGGCCACCATCACTTTCAGGACAAGAGCAGCATTTCTCACCTAATAAGCAAAGCATGCTTGTGCATGGGAAAAAAAAAAGAAATAATAACAACAAAAAAAAAAAAGAGCGCAGACCAAGACGAGTACTGGCAGAGAAATGACCTGAGCTGCAATAAACGCTTGTGGGGGAGGGGGAGTACTTGCCACAGCATCACTGTCTTGCTTCTGCTACAACAGCATCATCTAGCTGATCTCACCACCAAGCTGAATGAACAAACTGAACAGGAAGTATAAAGGAAAAAAAACAGACAAGATATGATTTATTATGTACTATACAAGAACCACTGGTTTAACTGTCTGCATTTCAGTACATCCTGACAGAAAGGGGGGGGTAAAATCAATATTTATTTTTAAAAGCAACGGTTCTTACAAGGAAAAAAAAAAAAGAGAGAACTAAAAACCCAGCTGCACTTGCTTCTCAATTAAAAACCAAATGAAAGCACAGCTGGAAGAAGTAATATTAAGGCACTGATAGATCTTAGAAATTTACAATTTCGTTGCTAACAGATTAAGGTAAGAAAGACCATCTTTTGAATGCTATGAGAATTGCACATGTGTCCCCCTCTAATGAGTGGCAAGACTCATAAATCATGAACAGCAAAATCACGAGCTCCAAGGGAGGTCTACCTCTTCATCTGTGACAATTAATGTGTCACCCTCACAGCAACCCAGAGGCAAATTCCTTATGCTATTTTTTATGCATGTATTGTCTTAAAACATATCTCTTCCAAAATTACACTTGACATTTCTTTAATGGACTGACTTGCACTCCAGCCAACCAGCATCATAGATTTACAGACATCAGACACAATAAAGATCTTATAAAATCCATCTGATGTTCTATTCCCCCCCTCAACATAAAGGGACAAAAGGCATTGAAGTATCTTTTTTTACTTATTACCAGTAGCACTTACTTATACAGGGAGACAGTCTTCTCAAGGTTTGTCATGAATTTTTCATGATTAAAAGCACTGTAAAATAGTCTATGGTTGTGACCTATATTCACAAAAGAAGGGAACATAAATGTAAACAAGAATAACAAGGGAACAACAAAATGTAAATACCCATTCCACAGTATGCACAGAAATCAAAAGGCTTACCTTAGGGTAAGCTTATACTATGCCTAATTTTTAGGTTAGTCCCTGATAAAGGCTGATAAAGATCACAGCCTGCATCATCCGCCTAGCACTTTAAACTTGCTTCAGTGCAATTTTCTTTAATACCTTTGCACACTACTTGTGTGCAGATAGACCTCAACTCATGCCATTTCCCGGAGTTTTTTCTCTCTCTTACTTTCATCATATATTTTGTGCCATCTGCAGACAAGCAGCACTACTCACATAAGTTGTCTTACTAAAACAGTCAGTTGGATCATTCAGCAGACAAAGCCTGAAAGCTTGTCTCTCCCTATAAACGAGGGGAGAGGACGAGGTTTACAGCAGTAAATGAGGGCTTTGACAGGGAAGCTGCAGCAGTTTTCTGCCAGGGGGTAGGACACCGTCCTCTCCCATCCCATTCCTGCCCAAGGACTGCCATCTGTGTAGCTGAGACAGCAGAAGAGAACGAATGCCCTTGCCACCCTCACCACTTTTCACCCTCGACGTATTCATTTAATCCGTAATGCTATGAGCTAGGATAGAAAATAATTGCCTGTATTTTATATTTATTCACCTTACAGGACATTAAAAGAATTTTTAAGTAGTAGAACATAGACCCAACTTTGTTTATTCAGTACCACACTTTAAAAGCTGGCAATCTAAATTTTTTTCCCTACAATCTACACTCATAAATGAGCACATGCCAGTAGGCATGCCACTAGAAAAATAGCTTTCCTTCTGCAGGTACTAGTATCCAAAGTGGGAGATAAAAAGAAGTCAAGAACTCTTTAACACCTGGGGTTTGCAACATTGGTATCTCTGTCAGCACACATCCAAGCAGCGAGAAGCAAGAGCAGGTGAGCATCTACAGGGAAGCATTGAATGGGTCTTGGACCTGTGAGCTCTGGCAGCCAGCACACCCCTCCTCCTCCTCCTCAGTTGCTGTTAAGAGGTCAGGAATAAAGATGAAACAAGGAATTCACAACCTGATTCTGGTGTCCTACCCGAAGGCTTCAAAACTCCAGCTCTTTCAGCAGACTTAATTTTAGTGCCCCAGTGACAATCCCAACATGCACTGAGCACAGACAAAAAAAAAAATCTGTGATAAAGAACTGTAAGATCTCCAGCTATCACACAAATTATTTAGGACTTTAAATCAATATTTGAGATATATCCTGAAATTCTGAATCATAGGGGGAAAAAAAAAAGGAAAACCTCAGTTTTTAAAGACGGGGAAAGATGGAAAAGTGTCTCTTGCTATGTTTCGCTATCTCACTACTATTTGTAATGTTAGAAAATTAACAAGAGCATCTCTTCTTGCATCAGCTCTGTGGCTGTTTCTTTCACTACAGTGACTCTGGAAGTGACTAACACCATAAGCACGTGAATGCCACACTACAGCACAACCAGTGCCTACATGCTGGGACCTGAAAGACTTTGGCACCAATCAGAAAATGAGATGGTGAGATTTACATTTGCATGTCAGAGGCTGCTATCACGTCTCTGGGGGATGGTCACACATTTTTCCAAATCCCTGCAAGACTACTCGGAACTCAAACCATGCAAATCTGGCACTCACTGGAGAGGAGACAGC
Source organism: Corvus moneduloides (assembly GCF_009650955.1). Taxonomy (NCBI): domain Eukaryota; kingdom Metazoa; phylum Chordata; class Aves; order Passeriformes; family Corvidae; genus Corvus; species Corvus moneduloides. The sequence continues at coordinate 67,557,167 of NC_045476.1, forward strand.
TGCCCTGCAGAGACTGCAAGCCCAGGAGGATAGATACTTGCCATTGAAAGCCAGGCCTTATTTTTCACATCCCCTGCTACTCCAGCAGCAGGCCACCTGGCACCAGCTGGCCAGGCACTCTCAAGCAGCACAGAAAGAATATAATTTCACCAAATTGCCTGCTGCCTCCAGTCCCCTGCCTGACATGCACGTCCCTGTTGCATAGGTAGGGTAACATTCATAGGGTTCCTAAAAGCTTCCTATTACAGCCTAAAAGGGGAAAAAAAAAAAACCAACTGACAGAAAACCCTGGTGAGGGTCCTGTGGAGCAGATGCAAGCCAAAGGAACAGAAGAGATCATTATGACTTTCATTTCTTCATACTTATACTAGAGAACTCTAGTGGGCTACACAAAATTAATGAGGACCTGTATTAAGCATGTAGCCACTCCCTCTATATAATGAATATGTGGGCATTAAAAACCCCTGCTGCTCTTCTCAAAGCAGATGGGGTAATGCTCGGCAGCTCTGGCTTTGAATGCATCTGGTAGCCTACTGTTATCTTTCACAAAGCTCCTTCTCAGTCCCCAGGCAGGGGCTGCTGGTGTTAGACACAATGCAAGGCTCCACCGCAGAATGGAACTCAAACCTTAGCGGCATAAACAGGCTTCCTCACACTACCTTGCAACATGAAAACACAAATTATACCTTGGACTGGATTTGCAGAATTGCTGAACAAGCTTGCTCAAAGAAATTAGGTGATGGGAGCCATGTACCTGCAAATACACCAGAGATCAGCGCAACAAATAGAACTCGTGACGAGAAAAGCCGGGCTTTCATTGAAATGCTTGCTTCATCACTGGTGAAAAAATCTTCACCACCACAACACCAGAGGACAGTTCTGAGAATGCATAACTTCACAATGAATATTTTGTGTGACTCTCTCCATGCTGGCATATAGCTTTTCTATATGTTAACTAGTTATTAAATAAATACTAGTAATTAAAAATTTAATTATTAAATAAATAGTTTTTTAATAGTAACTAATATTAAATAAAAATTATTCTTCTTGTATTGTTGAAACCACTGCAACAGCCACGGCCAAGAACTCTGCACCAGAGATGTTTATGAAGCCACGCACTTTTTTTAATGAATACCCAGGGACTCTTCATTACGAAGCAGTGACAATGGAGTAACGGTTGGAGCAAGTGCAGATGTACAGCCCCATTCATATGCATATGGCCGGGTCTAGTCAATCCCAGGCTCGCTGGGGGGATCCTTTGTCCACCCGCCCGCCCTTTGGGAAGCAAAGGGCTGTAGCAGTGCAGCGCAGTGACTCCTTTGGACAGGCAATCAATGGTATTAAAGCACAGCCAAAAGGCTTGGGCCAGGCGCCTGTGCAAGACCCAGATACTCTGGGTGCGTGTGCAACGGTGAGAAATATCTCCTAAAACAGTGAGAAATATCTCCTAAAATGTAGAAGGGCCTTCAGATGCACATGGCAGGGAGCAAGGGATCAGGCAGTTACAACGCTCCAAGAGCCTCCCGAGAAGCAAAGGTGTGTTTGTATGTGCATGTAGCACTGCAGAGGGATGGAAATGCGGCCACTGTGAGAAGAGAAGCACCAGCATTTCAAAATGGCAGTCTCAGCCCCCCACACGGCTTGACACGCAAAGCTGCAACAGTGCAAGCTTGCACTTGAAATTAAATGCATCCAAAACCAGAAGCATTTGTCACCAGGGTCCCACCCCCACAAAAAGGCCTCTCAGACAAAAAAAGAAAGTGACCACTGTGAGAACACAGCAGGACCCACTGTGTAGGAAAGGCTGTCAAAGGTGCCCGTTCAACTAGCAAAAGATTTAGAACAGAGCATTTTATTTCTCATCTGGCTTTGAGATAACATTACACTACAAGTGAGAGGAAGTCAAAATGGTTTTTAACATTTAAACCAACACAAAAAACTGTGATTTTAACTCGATTGCATTCCTTTAAAACACCAATTTCAGCAAAGCACTCTGTAACAAATCTGTTCAGACTAGGATCCAAATCCATACCACAAATGCTTCCCATGACCAAAATAGTGTTAATCAAACATGTACACATCCTTAAAAGAAAACATAATGGCTTTAGGGGATCAACACAACCCCATTTTATAAATGTGTCGTCCTCAATTTGCATTTGCATGACATTTCTGGCTCCAAAATCTCCAAAACGCAATACAATCCATCATTCGCCTAGTCGTTATCAACCCACAACATGTAATATGTGCTTTAATTTCATGCCACCCTGCACCGAAAAAAAAAAAATTAAATCTTTGAAATATTAAATAATTAAAATATATGACTTGCCACTGAGGTCCAAATAAGATATTTGTAACAAATCCTGCCAGTTTATTGCTTTACCAGCTGCTTATGAACAGGGATAACGCTTTCAAAAAGGTTCTTTAAAGGCTTATATTATTCATCAGTTTTCTGAAACTATTAAGTTACACTCCCATTTCCCACCCCCATCACCAATTGTAGGTCTTTGTTAAACATTCTTTTAGCTTTTACCATGGCAAAGAAAAAAAGCAATGAATTGTGGGATTCCTCTTACTCTGGGGGAGAGGTTTTGAATAGAACAGCTGTCCAGAGGTCAGGCAAAAACGCATTCCCCTCTGACAATAAGGGGCTTTTTGTGGGGAAGGAATAGGAATTCAGAAAAAGAATTTATGGAATTGGGTAGATACAATAAGAGGCTAAGGAGAGAACTTCAATCAAAAGGAAAGGGGGGAAAATAAGGCACTGCAAAAGAGAAGGGAGATATCACCAGCCACACTGGCAGGGAGCAAAATGCTGGAACAGTTGTTCTATAAGAAAGAAATAGAGAGAGAGAGAGAAAGAGAGAGAGAGGCTTGCTGGAGAGGAAGAGTTGACGATAGCTGGCCCAGCGAATGCAGGCCTGCACCACGGTAGGGGCTCCCTTTCCCTCTCCCTTCTGCAGACTGAAACTCTCTCAGCAAAATGACACCCCCGCAACAACAGACTATGGGAGTGGGCGGATGAGGCACTCTCCAGGAAGGTGGGAAATGAGGCCTTGACTGTTTTTGCAGTGAAAGAGCAGTGAACCCAGCATTTACTTCGAAAAGACCCATTTCAGAGGAAAACTGAAGCCACAGCTCAGTTTGTGTGGTTCAGATTTAAAGACATCTCCTGGGCACCCTCCGGGTCTTATTGGCTCCATGACATTAAAACAAAGCTTTTGTCAAAACATATCACACCTCTTACACGCATCTTTCTTGCCTCAGAAAGAGGGGAAAAAAAAAGGGAAGGGTAGTTCTGAGACAGTGAACACCTGCATTTCCAAGCTATATAACAAGCAGGTCTCACACTTGCCAAAGGCGTTATTAACAAACATCACCAGAAAATCCTGTGTTGTAACATTTTTGAGAGGGTATCCTTGTGTCAGGGTTATTTAATGCTTATCAGCATAAGACACAGGACAGTGCTGAGGTGGAAGTTACTTCACTTGTTAACCCATTGTGTTGCCCAAGGGCCTGGCAGCTGCTTACATGACCTGGAGGAAGCACAGCATCCTGTTCAGAAGGATTGTGTGCCCCTACAGCTACAAGGTAACTACCATAAACACACACACACTCCCCCCCCTCCATTTTCAGAAATTTATCACATTATGTAGGATCCCATCACATACTCCTATAAATCCTTTATTCTGTATGTTGTAATAGAAATTACAAAATGTTAATGCAGACGCAATTTTTACAGGCACAAGCCTGCACCCTTGCATGACTTTGCAATGTGATTAAAAATACAGTTTTAAGTTAGACTTCTTCATATTTCTCAGTCAAAACAGAAATGAAAGGAAGTGACAGGTATTGGAGTTCATGAACTTCCTTAAATCTGAGCTTTGAGGATGGCTAAGCACATAGTGCTCAAATGCCTGAATCTGGACTGGTTTTGTGATGGTGAAGGACTACCCAGCACTCACTGCTTCAGAGGCTACTTTTTTCCCCCACACTGCATTAATAGTGGGATTAAGAATGCAGCAGTCCAGAGAGAAAGAGGATGCTATCCTACAAGAAAAGAAAACCAAACAAACCAACAAAAAAAACACACTCAACTTGAGGCCCTGATCCATCGAAGCATTTTCACGCTCTGAATTCTGATGTTATTTAAGCATTCATTTTCTACACTTCGCTGAAACAAGGCTGGTACGTAGTCCATCCAAAATGCTGAGCAGCAGAAATGAGGCTTGTTAGCCTCATGCAGAACTGGAACTCCAAGACCTGATGCATCAAAAGTGCTGTGAAATGAACCCCTGGCTGGTCCTGACAACAACTCCAGTGCTGCTGGCACCTACAGCAATGCTCTCCAATCCACTGGAACAGTCACTGGCCTGCGCAGCACAGAATTATTTTCACTGCACCTGCAGCACACAGACAGGAGATAATTTACAATAATTTGTCAAGATTAACCTTTTAATAAGGCCTAAATTTTTCCTAGGTTTAAGCACTTTATAGAGGTACAAAGGTTCATTTATATTAAGCAAATGCTGCATCAGCAGTTTGACAGTAGCAAAAACTGTGATGCTGAGACTGGTTACGACTCTGTTGGCCTTAATCTCTATCGCAGTAAAACGAAGCTTGGCATTTCAGCGTGGCAAGATATGATTCATAACTAACCATCTCTCTTCTTTAGCTCTGGAAATGTCAAACAGGATAATTAACAGGAGATACTCGTGAGTTCACACATTCCAGATGTAGAGATTTATGCGGACTCTGCATCACCAAACACTGACAAGTTATTTGTAGCCACATGTTTTAAAACTGCCTTTGTAGTTTCCTCAGATTCAGCGCAGCGAAACAGAATGAGTCAGGTCTGAACAGTTCCTGCTCCTGACCTTATCCAACATAACAAATAAAACACAATGTTGGTTCATTATCGTTTTATATGCCACATCCAGCTATTTATAAACATATAAATAAAAAATAAATTCTATGGCCTGCCATCCACATATGAGTTCCTTTCTTTCTCAAACAACAGCCCCAAGGAGCCTACAGTGAATGTTACCCAGCTCTCAGCCATTCACACCACCTACGTTTGTATTTACAGTGCTGTTCTTCACTCTACTGAAGTAGGCAGGTATTTTTAGCCATGCCATGATGCATGTTTAAAAATTGATTAAAATAAATACTCCTACAGCACTTCCATTAGAAGACTACACATCCCACACGCTCTTCTGCTGGACCAAACCACACAGAATAAAGTGCCAAAATATTTTCTTGCAAGAGAGACACTTCCAAACATTATACCAGCAGAAGCTACCTTGATACTTTGCCAAGAGCCCAAAGCAACAACTAGAAACTATGAAATACAGTCATCCTCATGGGTAACACAGAGAGGGAAACTCTTCCCACGCAGAAAGCACAGGCTCTGGGTACAGCTCTACACTGCATTTTGAATCCATATTGAGCACAGGCCACTCCCATATAACAGAGATGTGAGGAGCAGGATTGCTCAGTAGATTATCGTGTGCTTCATAACACCTAATCTGGTTTTCACTTTTTCTTTGTGATAAAGGAAAAAAATCTACCAAGGAACAGTTTGATACCTAAAAAGCAACTTGAAGTTTTTGGTTTGACTTGCCATCAACAAATATTTTTATCATTACATCATTGAAACATTTTAACAGTATTTAGACTCACACATAAGAATATGACTGGTTACTAACAAAGTTAGGTTTACAAGCCTTCAAACTTATTGCTATGTCCATTCAAAACAATATAATTTTCCGTATTTTCTCTTTTGAATTACTACCATTTTCTTCTTTGGAGAGTGCAGAATAGCTAAATACACACCAAACTGTGTGAATCACATTTGCAATTAGTAGAGCATTAGAAATACAATTCTAGACAGTGCACACACACATCTATCATCCATGACAAATGCCAGACACTTTACATCTCATACCCCAACTCAGTAAAGTACTTTCTGTTCAGAACAAAATCTAGACCTCAGTATTGGCCTTAGTAGGACTAAATGTAACCACGCATTTAAATATTTTGTTAAAAGTAGGTTCTTGACACTTAACTTCATGGACAGGTCTACCAGCATGCACCAGGGCAACAAATTCCAAAACAAAGATGTACAGGTTCTCTTTTTGTTTGGAATCAGAAAAGGGGAGTGTGTGTGTGTGTGATTTTGTTTCACCTTTTGTGTTTTGAAGGAAAGAAAAAGAGAGCAAAGCAGATGATGGAAACAAAAAAATACTATCTAGAGGTTTTGCTGGAAGAAACCAGTTTTTAAATGCTCTATTTAAAAAAAGGTTCTAAATGTTTTATTATAAACTGCTGCCTTCTGCTTACTGTTTCTGCTCTTGAACTATGAAAAATTAAAGAGCCATTCAAAAGAAAACATATCATTACTTGAAAAACATAGATAAATTGCTGCTAAGCAAAAAGAAAGCTTTTGATTGACAAAGTTCAAGTGAAGGAAAAACACACCCACAGAAAGCATTCATGCCACAGATGAAAACTTGGATGCCAGAGAGAAAGAAATTAGTTTATAGCTTCAAATATTTGTACAGATCCTTTACTCCTAACCTATCATTAATGCCACTAAGTTCACAAGCTTCCACAAGAAATTTCAAAATATAGATACAATTTTCATTTCTGGACTCACTGAAACAGGTCTCTAAGGGGAAGATGATAAAATGCAGCTGGAGACAATGGAAGAAATAGTGCTTATGTACGGCCCACTGTCTTTTTTTTTTTAATACTAATAAAAATAAAAATTAATAAAAAGGAAATACCCTTCACAGACTCTTACCTTCATCACACTATTTAAATGAAGGAACTTAAAACAACAGTTTAAATCACCATTTGTGTAAATTAAAAAAAAAAAATTCAAACTTGCTTTTTATGTATGCTTAGTTATTTTCCTTAAGAGAAAGAAATCCTGTATTGGTGATCTTCAAGACCTTTTCATTTGAAATTAACTGTTATCCTTGCATTAGCTCCAGCACTTTGCCATAAATTCTATTTATATTTAATCAATGTGATTGACTCTGTTGGTGACCATGCACTGCAATGTTTAGAATTACTACATCCTCACCTATTACACCCACTGCTGTCTTATGCCAGAAGATGGAAAAGAAGCTCTCCTGTCTTCTCTTCCAATTTGCTCTTAATTTTGAATGGAATAGCTACTCTACTGAACTAAATGGAAAGAAAATATTTCCTCTATATGACCAGGCTGGCTTTGTCAAATGCTCACACCTCAGGCATAAATCTAGCAGCCTCCCACCACTAAGTGAGCTGATTTTTCTCTCCAAGTTCAACAGAAAATTTGAATTTATTTTTTAACTTACAGTAATTTCCTCAAGCCTAAATAAACTCATGCCTCACTCTCCTGTCGGTTTTAAGCTCCATGTCATTTCAAGAAAACACTGAACTGCTACGTGCTTTTTCAAAATAAAAATACTTTCATCAACCTAAGTCTTTCAGAAAGAGGCCTTTGCAAATAATAAATTTTGCTTTTCTCTCTAAATAAAAGTGTAAGTACTGATTTTACAGCATTTATTTCCTTGTTCATAGGATCAACTGTTGTGATTTTATTAGTGCATTTGGGCATTTAAAAGAAACAGGAAGAAATGAAGCCTACCCAACCATTATGTACAAAAATCACCCAAACCTTGGAACCAACAAATCCTCATCCTGTTTCTCTGCATAACATTTATTCCTACCCTTACACCAATTAAGCCTTTTTGCTTTTTAAACACAGAAATATTTTCCCAAAGTGGCAGCAATTGAAACAACACTGTCATTTCTCTGGTTTTGTACTGAAAAACCAAAACTGGTCAAACACAAAGCTCATGTAAGTAACAAAAACACAGAGTAGCTGTATTGCATGCTACACAAGGTGAAGCCAAAATAGATAAGCCACTCCACCCACATCTCCATGACAGCACAAACACATTTAATATCTTGACTCCACTCATAGCGCCGCAATCCTCCACTGCAACCATTTGCACTACAGGCATTATACGATCTCTAAGTGTCCTTATTTGTCTGCAGACATGGTAAAGCCAGGCTCTCTGTTACTCCATCACAGAACAAACTCCAAAGGCCTGTGGCCAGCAGGCTGGAGGGGAACAAGGGAAGGTTTCATGTGCTCTCTGCAGGATTTGCATTTCAAGGTCTGCACAAATAAAAATCACCAGATCAACGAAACGAGAAGCACACTCGTTTCCTAGGTCCTACAGCTCATGTTTCAGATGATGAGGAACTGGGATCTGCTCTTCTCCGGTCCACACAGGCACAGGCAGCAGCCCATCTTTAATCTCCCCCAGCCGAGCCTCTCACTAAACTCATCACGTGCAGTGGGACACAGTACAGCGGTCAAGGACAGTGCAGAGGCCACACAAAAAGCTGACAACTCCTCCTGGCCCCACTCCCACCATAGAGCAGAGCAGAGCCTGGCACAGGCCAGCCTGGAGGGCAGCAGCAGCTTTAAGGAGTCCCGTGCCCCCCAGGGGGACAGCCCTCGAGTGCACTCCACAGCCTCCTGCAGCAGCCTGGCTCTCTCTCTCCTCTCCTTCACCAGCACCGATCTAAACTGGTTTAAAAGCAGGTAGGAGATCCTCCAGTTGTACCACAGCTCAAATCATCACACTGTGCTTCTAAAATAAAAAAGGCTCCTCCATTTATGGCAGAGCAGGAGGTGACAGCACTGTGGCATGTGGAAAATATATGAAAGGACAGATGTTTTTAAGAAAAGAACTAATTCCTCCTTCAAATGCTAAACTAAAACATTTTGTCACCTTCTAGAGAGGAATTTTTTCCATTGCACAAGAACAGACAATAAATTAAGACTACTGCATTTAGAAGCTGTTTCTTACTTTGAGCTAGGTAAGTTTGTTAGACAGCACTTGGAACCAGAAGTCTGTCTTATCTTCTAAACAGCTCGGATGGCCTTTATTTAAAATTACATCATTTTTAGCTGAAGTAAATTAACATGTTTCTAATTTCTCCAGAAATACATTTTTTTGCCTGAGTTATATACCAGAGGATCTATTTTATCCTCAATACATAGCAAAGAAAGATCCCAGTTTCAAGTGCCAGATCCAGATGTAGAGATGTAAACTTAATTATACCATGTCACAATTTCTAATCTCAGACACATGTCAACATGTAAAGGTTCCACCTAGATACAGACTAATGCTGGAAACAGAGGACAGACTTCATTTCAATTTAAATGGGTTTGCTTGCAAAGTATATTGTTCTTCTTAGACAAGCGAAAGGAATGACAAGCAGAAATACCCTGCTAGATTATTTAAGCATTAACTGTAAAGTTGAAAAATAAAGCACTGTGTGAATACAAAAAGACAGAGTTAGTGATGAAGGTATGATCACTTACTGGGATACTACATTGATGCATGTGTTAAGCACACCAGTCACACAGTATGGTACTACTATCAAAAATAAACTTCTGATTAGGACTCCTTTAAAAGTGCATAATTTTTTTGATTTTTTAAAATGCTCACACAAAGGTTCACAGGGTACTTTTAACTGGATGGTGAAATTAATTATAATTCTCCCAATAATTTTTTTTTTTAAAAAACACTCAACTATATCAGCATTTCTTCACTGAAGAGAAATTAGAAAAAAATACTATTCTTTCAGCTGATCTGCTTCTTAGGAAGCACCACCTTTCAAAATGCAGTCCTGATATCTTTGGATTCAAAAAGACTGTTATCAACAGATTATCCTTTTTTCAACACAAGAGGTATCATTCTTTAATATTCACTGAAGAAGGAAAGAGCTCTTAATAAATCTGATAGCTATGCAATATTCAACTCCCCTTTGATACCACGGACAAGACATGATTCATCAGACATGCTTGGCTCTACCTGCATTTCAGCACGCTTAGCAGGTACTGTTTGAATAGGCAGGTCTCTGGATTATTCCCATTTTCTCCTTTCAGCATTGCTCCAGTGATCCAGCACACAGCTATCAAGCACTGACAACTTCTCAGAAGCCCTGTCCTTCCCAGGCTCACCCTGAACGGGAGAGGGCAGCTTGCAACAAAGCCATCCATCACTTTTCCCTAACAAGAATTTTGAAAGCAGCCACTTCTCTCAAGCAGGCCCCCCAACACAGCCTGAAGGATACCATTTGCACTTGGAGCCAAGCACTGTGGGAAAAGGGCCACGTGTTTGGAACTTCCTCTTCTGTTTTGGAATCATCAGAGAGGGGGGGAAAAAAAAAGAAAAAAGAGGTGGCACAATAAACATAAGTAAGCTGTATTCTTCTAAAATCCATTATCTCTAAACAGACTCATTTTCCTAGCTACCAAACCCCAGCCTAACGTAACCCAGAGAAATTTTGCTCCCCTTGATGAGTTCTGCCCATTTCTACCTGAGCCTACCAGCTACTGAAGAATGAAGAAAAACATTAGAAACTAAATACCTGTGCAAATGATTCCTGGAACTCATTTTTTTACACATTTATTTACAAATAAGCACAGTTTTGCAGCTCACACCAAGTAAACTGGGCTCGTGGAATTTGCAAAGCAGGTGCACCAGGGGTTGATGTCTGTTGGGGAATTGCAAACTCATTCACTCAAAATAAAGGCTGCCCTACAGAGCACAAAGGGTTGGCCATTCAAAAACCTGCTTGACAGGAAGCAAATACCAGGCATGCTAATCTCAAAACTGCAAAATAGAACTAATTCTGAGAAGTTCATGCCAAAGTCGGTATAGTTCCCTGCATCACTCTTCTCAAGGCAAACACACACTACTCAGCCATCATCACTGACAGACAACTTCCAGCACTTATAACCGGATAACCAATGTTTGGTTTTGAAGTGCAATGTGCAATAAACAGACGCCTGAATCTCCTACAGGAAATCACCATCACTGGTACTGCACAACAGAAATCCACCAGCACTGTCTTTTTCTTTCCTAATTTGTTACAGCTACTCCCCAAGGCCTCCGTGGGCAAAATAACTGGATCAAGTGATTGCTCTTTCTTTCCTGCTGTTTAGGGTTTGGAGACATGATGCCTATTTTCCTAAACTGACACACACAATTAACAAGAGAGTCTTAAAAGATCCCCTGTGTTGCATCTTGGAAACCACAGTTTCCATTTATAGCCAAGCAAAGTATAATTTTCATAATGCAGTGGAAACACCCAAGAACAGGATTTCAGTTTTGCCTTACATTTCTCTTTACACATCTACAAGCCCCTGGTGACTGAAATCAGTTTCCAACAGTGCAGACAGAGTTTCTTCTGCCACTTCTTGAAGAAAGTGCCAGCAGGTGATGGCCCATGCCCTGTTGATACTGTTCAATAATTTAACATGGCTAATACAAGATCAATCTGATTCCACATTCTTTTTAAAAGGTACTTCTTAATTTTTACATAGATGCACTAACCTATTAGACATAGCTACTGAAGTCTAAACATAACATATTTAAATCCACAGTTCCTGAAACTCAGGTTCACTGAGCTTACAAGACAATTTGCACACATTATAATCAGCTGTACCATCTCCACAGGGAAAAAACACTTCTAGCAACAGCCATTTAACTAACTCATGCCTGCTTCTCACAGGGCTGTTTTTTCCTATAAAACAGAGATGGGTTCTTTGGGAAGGTTTGTGTTTTAGTTCTGGGTTATGCAAGAAGAATAATTATTGGCTTCTTTGGCCACACCATTCCTCTGAAACCAGTTCAGAAGAGCTCTGATCTTCCTGTTACCTTTTCGATCCTAATACACTTTCATATTGCTTCTTCAAAAAGCTTAACATCTAAATCACAATTCAAATGTCTTTAGTCGAAATACTGCCTAGAATGGATATAGTTAAATTGGTAATAAAGAATGGAGTACCCTGTCTGGCTGTCTGTTGTATACCTCTCTGAAGCAGCTCTAGTGGTTGAAGCCCACATATAACCAAACCAACAGTGCAATTTTTAGTTTTTCTTTTAAACAGAGGAGAACACACAGTCTGACTGACTTTTAGGGTTTTTTTATTTTTTTCCAGGAATCAATAGAAAACACATTTGCAACTATCAGATATCGACTGGGTCTGTATGAAATTTGCAAACCATACACTGAAAGCTGGCACAAAAAATACTTCCAATATCTGTAATATGCATGGGAATGCTCCCTATTCCTAAGGCCTCTTCGTTCAGCTGCTACATCACAGTTCCCACTAATCCCTGAAGTCTTCCCTGTCTGTCGAGTCCGTATGCAGGCATGATGACAGCAGCCTCCATCTTAATATGCTGTAGCTATACATCTTGCTCAGCTAACAAAGAAATGAGGTATTTTCATTGACTTTGGCATAGTTTTAGGACAGCACCACTAGTTCTTTCCAAATGCACTTGAAGCATCTAGTTGCTTTCCTTCTCTAGCCTCAGGATGTTTTATCTATATGAAAAATTTAGGTGGATTTCATCAGGAGAAATATTTTACATTCTTTTTCTGTGAAACTCTCAGGACCCAAAAATGTATGGCTGTCAGAGAAGTAACTTTCCTTTTTTAAATAAAAATGTAGCTGGAAAAATGAAAAAAAACACACACCAGTTTCTTGCTACAACTACTTGTCAAAATAGTAATGACTCGACAATCGGAAGATTTGTTTAAAATCCTCTGCTTCACCAAGGTCTCTAAGTGGTAAAATTTGCTTTCATTTAGTTATAGTAGATACAAAAATAAAACACAGTTTCTGTATTTTTAGCCAACGATGAGGACAGACTACCTCTACTCTGCAGATTCTTGTACTCGCTATCTGACTCCCAGAGGAATGAGCCCTTCCAGCTCCTCTTTGGTTTGCACTGCCAGCTGAGACAGCTCCAGAAGGGCTATATTCTGGCTTTGTTCTGATGAGTGTTTCTTTAACCTCTGAAAAATGTTATCAGCATCTTCAGTGACTACAGCACTTAAGTTATAGGTGAAATTGAATAAAAAACAACAAAACACAAATGTGGAGTGAGAGGTTGATATGGCACATGTAGTATTCCATTTACATAGAGAGCCACGAGTCCTACCAGTAAGGAACAAAGTTTTGTGGCAACAACAGATTATTTTAATAGTTTAATTCTTTGTACCAGTCCAAAAGGAAACACCAAATGTTATTAATTATCATTTTTATGGAATGCCTATGGAATATGAAAACAAAAAAAAAAAAAAAAGAAAAAAAAGCTGTATCCCCACATAAAACTCATTTCTGCTTCTCCAAGATCCTTGCTGGCAGAGGGAGGCAAGCAGGAAACAATTACCTTTACTATTGTAACAGCAGAGGGGCATTGGAAGAACTGGCTCATAGCAGGTCAAATCAAACAAAATTAGATTTCTTCACGTGAAGACCATTGTGGAATTCAGCACCACTGGGTGCAGTGAATACTACCAGTCCTGACTGGTTCCAAAAGTGATGGGAATAAAAATTCTTAGATGATTAATAACTACAAAAACACTTTCACTCAGGCAAGCTCAAGACTTACAAGCCATAAATCACTGGAAACTGTGAAAGCGCAAATACAAACTCTTCCTTTTCCCACACTCTTCCTGAAGTGCCCACAACAGCTCAGTGAGAATCTTGAGCTTAATAGCCTTGAATCAAACCACTTATACCAGCTACAATAAAGCCTCTGAGCTACCAACTACATAGTCATTGTTTCTGTGCATACTCTTGCACTTGAATGTACCACAAAAAAGGAAGTTCTAATGCATTTGTTGTAACTTTTTCCATCCAGGAGACAAAACTTCGATTAAATATCATTTTTCCTGCCCCTGACTTCTTCCCCCTCCTTACCAATACTGTAAAATCTTTTCTTTTATAGGTAGGCAAAATATCATTTTCATATTCACACCTTCAGATTAGGTGTAGATACAAATAACAAGGAAAAATTATAGTGAAGTAGACAATGCAATGCTGAGCCAATGCAGATGTTCACTGAAACTTCCCCACCCAAAGGACTGGGAAAGGTAGTAAGAAATTGACAGTTTGCTTCTCCCAGGTACTAAATTTGTGGATTTCATTTACAGTAAACCAGAGACCTTCAAGGATTCCAGTTCCAACAGTGATATAAGAAAAGGAAAGGAATGGGGGGAAACAAAAAAAAAAAATCTAACCAAAACATAAAAACAAACAAACAAGCCCAACCAAACAAAAACACATTAACTAAACAACAAAACCCAAACCAACAAAACATAGCACACACAACATCCAAAAATCCTGATCATAGAGCACACAAGTTGAAGCTTACCAAAGCACCCAAACTGAAACTAAAAATCCTGGTATAATGATTAAACAGTTTCCACATAAAAATGATAGACAGTCCTCCCTAGTGTATTACCTCTTACAGCAAAATTATCAGAACTGATGGGGGAAAAAAAAGCAAATTCCCACTACACAGGCAAAAAAGAAAAATCTCAGAGAGGGATGTAAAACTCTCATCTGAGATACTCTACAGAGACAGATCCTCAAATGATATTCCCATTCCAATTGACACTACTGGTGCAGAAGGAAGGAGGATCCTTCCTGGGATTTCAGTGCCCTGCATTTCAGAAGCATCACTCCATCCAGAGAAAAAAAGGATCCAACTACAGAAGCAATACAGGAAAACCCTAGGCAATGCTGAAAGCAAAGCAAATGTTTTTACCCCTCCCACAATGCACCCAGGGAGAGGATGCCTGTTTCTCACAGTCATGAAGAAACAGCTATGACCACTGGCATCCAGCCAGGGGCAAGTGCCGTCAGTTGAGCATGTTTCAAATGAATCACAACTGTATGACAAGGATCATGATCCCATGGACTGATGTGTCCACTTTTAACCATTTCCTAACACGGCCTTCCTCTACTGTGGTAATACTTCACTCCTCCAGCGTGCAGCCTATGTCCTACCACAGAGAGACTCCAAGCCAAAGCTCCCCCCACCACCACCCACTTTTTAAGTTTGGACTCAGAAATATTAAAATACATTGGGTTAGATTTATTGCATCCAGACCTGGACCAGATAACCTCCAGCAACTAATCAAGCAACCTGCAGTATCACAGCACTCATCAGGGGTATTGCCAGATGCTGAGAAGAGTTTATGATGGGGTTACCTGGGATTATCCCATCAGAGTTCTCAGGAAAATGAGATACACTGACCAACCCTCAATTGGATTAAACTGCTGTGGAGGGGTCTGTTTTTCAAACTGTATTCCAAAAAAAAACAAAAAACCCCATACTTCTCAAAACCAACAACAGAGCAAGAACATCTGCTTCCCCTGCCCCTCTTCAACATAATCAGGTGCACGATCTGAAAGATATTAAAAAATACTAAAGTAGGTCCCACAGAAAAACTGTTTTATGTGGATGATACCCTGGTCCTACTTTCCAGCCCTCAACGGTCAATATGCAAATTACAAGAATTCCTTGAAAACCTTGGGCACTCACCCAGATGTGTGAATTTACTGGAACAAATCCCAAGCATTAAGATTGAGTGCTCATAAATCAGGACTTGCTTACTCACTGCAGTTTATAATGACAGTTACAGGTATTAAAACATCTAGGAATTCTAATCCCCAGAGATTACAGGCGAATAGTTAAACTTGGACCCAATCACCCACAAATCACTAATGACTTGGGAAGTGGAAAGCGCACAGACACTCCCTAAACCTTTGGACAAAAACAAGAAAACTCCACCTACCCACACTCCAGAGAACCCCAGGCCTAATATGCCACTATTATTTTTGGAATGTCAGGTTTTTTGTTCAGCTTTTAAATGGGAAATGGGCACACAATTACTTTAAGGGAGAGAGAAAGGCTTAGTAAAGCAGCAACACACTACTTCTGTAGTAAATTAAGCAACACAGCATAAGCTAAATGTGGACAAAATCCAACGAGCACGAAAGGTATTTTCCTACCTTCTACATAGAGGTCAGCACAGGATTCTTTACGAAAAGAATCTAAATCCTACCTCATACACACAGAAAGCTAGGTAAGTGCCTGATGTTACATACTGAAACGATTCCGTATCTCACAGGAGATGCCCCACTACGGTAAAATCCAGGTGTAAATGAGCAGAAACAGAGCCAGAGATAATATGATAACAGAAAACAATCTGGAAGGTAACATGCCTAAGACGCACAATTGAAAAACCAAAAACACAGAAACATGCGTTCTCCTCATATACAAAAATAACTTACCTCACCTGACTACAATACTGACACCTCTCCAATATATTTACTACATGTATTCAAAATAAACCAAAACAATCCCATTTTTTCTCCTAAACAACAAAACAACTCATAAACCTAGAGAATACTATGATTTCCTGAGCTAAGCAGCTACTTCGTAATGAGAACTTCTCATAACCCTTCAGAAAAGCAGCACAACTCTAATGAAGCAGGAATAGAAAACTGGCAAAACACTCAACAGCTAAAGCCAAATGAGCAATAATGAAAAACTAAGAGAATTCCATACTCAGCCTCCAGTTGCCTTTCTACCAATAAAATCCTACCAATAAAATTATTTTTAGGGTGCTCAGAGGTGCCAAAGACTTTTTAGTACATTTAACGACTCCCCAATGATCAGAGGCAAGAGAAAACAAGAGCACATATATCGCTACAAGTTTTTGGGATGACATGAAAATCAAAGTTAATGAGATCCTTGTAGCTTCACTTGTTCTTTAAGCAAGTAACCTACACCATTGGATTTGCAGTCAGCAAACAGCCACTCATTATATTAAAAGAATGGCTGCCAGAAGCAGCTTTGGGACATGAAATTTTGCTGCACTGGAAATTAAATTCTCATTTTCCCCTACATTCTGCTCTCTTATCTCCATTCCCATCAAATAAAGCAAAAAATACGACAAACGCTTTTATACTGCACTAGAAAATCTACGTGCAAATGGAAGAAACCTAGACAATTGACAGAAATCCCCAGAAATGTAAGTGCAACTGAAACAATTTTCCAAAGTTCACTGCCTAAAGAATCCTAGAGAAAACGTAAATAAAATATCAAAGGTAAACACACAAACTTCTTTTAAGGTTCCCTGTCCCACTCCTTACCCTGCAATGCAGGCACACACAAACATACACACAGGTGTTCTCCCTTTTGCTCAGGTTTCCACTTTTTTTTGGTGGTTTGATATATGCCCTAAGATCAATACATGGGAAATAGTGTTTAATGTAATCAGTTTTTCTAAAAATCCATCTTCTCCTAATTGTAATCAAATGTATAGAATTATTGTATGTATCCTATATATTGGCACTTAAATTTTGAGTAATAAACATAAAACAAAAGCAAACCTCCAAACTGCTTTGATGTAAGACATTCAACCAGAGCAAGCCAATCACATCATGAAGTTTAAGAGCAAGCAAACAAAGGGCATTACAAAAAAAAAAAAAAAAAGCTTTTTTCCTCTTATTTAATACAACTATATTTTTCCACATGTTATGTGACATAATCTGTAATATGTTATACAGTTTGAGAATTCAGAAATGTAAGAATCAAATCTATTTCATTTTATTATAGGGGACATCACTGATCCTCCCACTTTCAAGAAGATTCAAGTGTGACATTAAACTAGCCAACAGAGGTTGCACTAAATTGCTTCGAAACCAGCAAAGATCCCTTTCAGCCTGATACATCTTGCTGACCTGGACCTGACAGACAGCAGTAACTTAGGGAAGTGCAGGCATTTATTTGCACATCTTGGGTCTATTTTATAGCCACCAAAATACATGATGCTTCCTATCATACCACAGAGATCCTGCTCTGACAGCAGGCTGGTGAATCTGAGACACAGAATTATCCAAAGTGGTAATAATAACCACCTCTAGTGTACTTTTTCCTACACCAATAGGATGACAGACTTCAACATAGGCACACTCAAGCCATTTCCTGCCTCCACAAAAGTTAGCCAAATAAATAAAAAGATACCTTAATTTTCCTCAGACCTGTTCCACTAATTAATATTTTCAAACAAGAAGTAGAACATATCAAGGTTACTGTATTCCTGCTCCAGTTTTAATGTACCTTACCGTGTATTTCCAAGGATGCACACAATTTAAAAAAAAATCCACATATTAAATACAATCCATATTCACAGGAATTTGCATATGGATTTCTAGTTAAAGTTATTATTAATAAGCACAGTAAGATTACCAGCATGTGCATTACTACTCTGCATACATTAAAGATGCATCTTTGTCTGCCTTTTTCTTCTGCTTATCTACCCTGTTTAGAATGTTAAACTTCTGTGCTATGTAAATGAAAATATTTAATTATGCAAAGCAAAGTGGAAAGGTTTACATTATTATAATTGAGTTAAATTCTTTCTGCTTTAAGCTCAAATACTGAGAAAACAGCTGAGCATCTGTTAAGAATTTCAAAGTCTTAAACTGCTGCTTTATAAATTTTAAGAGCTACATGTGAACAATTTGAAGCCTTTTGATGTTAATAAAATTACTGTAATATATTCAGTTTTCATGGTTAAAATTAAAGAAAGTCTGAAAGCTTAATGCAAATCCAAGGTGAGAAGCAAATTCAGAAAGAAGTCGCTCATTTGCTGCAATTTTTCAACTCTCATGGTAACCAGAATTTATAATTGCAAACAAATGAATGAACAAATGGCTAAGGAAGCTAAAATAGAACTGTCTCATGAAAACATCACCTTAAGAGCAACCTCTCCATAGAAAGAGGTCTCCTTTAGCTAGAGAAAACCTAATGTTCACAGTTGCATACACAAGAGTGATTAACTCATTAAAAGGTCAGGGTGACATACTGAAGATTGTAGTCACTTCATAGGGAAAGTTGTCTCATGTCTTCACCTAACTATGCTGAGGCACTCAGCAAATACACCAGTGTTATGAGCTGTAAAGCAGAATGTCAAAGAACAGCGTATTTTTATTTACACAATTTCATTGAATCCTCACACTACAAATAATCACCAGATTGGCCTTCTGCTGAGGTACAGAAATACAAGTAGTCCAAAGGAGCTCAGACACACCTTTCAATTTGAAAGGAGGTAGAAGAACACCACTCCTGCTCTTCTGCCAGCTCCACCTGCTGCAAAGCAGCCATTTCTCAGATCTGAAACACCGAACTTAGCAGGACACCTGAAAATATTAAAGCGATAACCTAGTTTATGTTGATGTTCAGACTGTGAGATGCTAGAACATGCTAGCTGTTTACTTTCACAAGTAGCAGTAACCCTCTTTTCTCTGATCAACCTCACCATGTTTACCTGGCCACAAAGCTACAGGATCTGCTGCACAGGGAAACAAACGCAGTTTGCAAGAAAACACATCTGGTTCACTAATTTGGAGCTGCCCTCCAAAGTTTCAGGCATTCCCTGCCACATACTGGAGTGACTGGCCTTGCTCCTGTGCCATGTAAGTGCTTACGGCCTTTAGCAAGGTCGTAAAGCTTTAAACTTTTTTACGTTAGTATTTCGGATGCAAAGCTCTTGACCATGCCTGCCCGTGCTGTTCCAGTCAAACTCCACCAACCTTCAAGATCTAACACCTTCTCCTCATCCAGGCTTCCTCAGGCAGAGGAAGCAACAACATCCTCAAATACTTACTCAATTGCTCATTGCCATTCAGATGCTGATGGTTTAGACAAACAAAGAAATATGGGCAGCAGCTTTTGGCTAGAGGTTTGATCAGACTAATTTGCTTTGCCCATCCCATATCCTGGAATACCTGTACCAGCTGAGGAGGATGACAGGACTCAGTGCAGGCTCACTGCTGTGTTGGCAGCACCACAGAATCACCTCCTCCAAGAGGCTGGGGGATTATTTTGAAATAAAGGATTATAGTGTCTCACTAACCACTCCATAATCACGACTGAAATTTGCTTTCCACCACAGGCCCAGTTCTAATGCTTCTCTCAGGGCACAAATGGATGAAACTACCTAGGTAATTACAAGCATGCATACTTAAATGTGTTGTTAATATCTAATTACTTGAGCTCTAAATATAAGCAGATTTGACCTTTTTTACCACTGTTGATGTATGCTTTCTTTGGGTAACCCAACACTGGCCAGTTGTGGGGTTTTTAAGGTTAAATTGGTATTACAGAATCCGGGCCCCAACCCCAGCCTGAGCCAGCATTTCTGCTGGGTTTCTCACTTGGCACAGGCTACACTTTATCCTGACTGCATAATTTGAAGGCTCTACCTCACTTGCTTATCCCCCACACAGCCTCCCAAGGAAAAATCTCACACCACCGAAGGCATTAAAATGCATTAAGCTGGATAACTGCAAAATGTCATGAGCTCTTACTGACTCCACAGTTTAAGTGTGGGTTTTAATAGAGGTAATATTTCTTCATTGCTAGCCAGTGCAAGATTTGTTACCTACACAATGACTCAACTATGACATCTTTTATGAGTGATATGTTAAACTAATTAACATTAACCTAGCAGAAGAATCAAGCATAAACTAGAAACCATTTCAGTTAAAGATACAGAGAGCTTCTATACTGATAATTTTCCCCAAACAAAAGATGCTGGCCCTTGAAGTATAAGATTTTCTTTTAAAATCAACTGGTTCAGAATTATTTTGCTGCTTTTTTTTAAATACAATTTCTATTTATTTCAACATAAAATAATAAGGCATGTGAAGCTAGGACAGCAATTCTAAATCTAAGAATTGAAGAGCCAAGACAGAACACGAACCTTACAAAAACTGTAAGAGACATTGAATACTCTATTGTGCTTATTGAATTGTTTGTTCCCCTTCAGCCAGTAATGCCTATAGATTTTGCCAGCTCTGCTATACAGCAAGTATGACCCTACACCCAAATGCTTACACCCTACATCAACTGTTTATGGCAATATTCTTTAGAGTCCATATCTCTCATATTTTAACACCTATTTTTACAATAGGTAGATTAAGCAAAAAACTCACCAAAAAGATATATGTTGTCCGACAGATACACCAATATCCTTCCAGTGAGCACACCCTGGTTCTCTTTAGAGACACACTAAGTGGCTGTAACTCCCCCAAAAGCTAACTACTATCAAGTAGCTCTCTGGCAAGTGGTTATTATATTACATTCAACCCCCGCCTCTCCACAGATATTCTCTCTTTGTTTTGCATAGAAGAAACTGATCTTACCTAAACAGAACTAGAGATACCCTGCCTGACTTACTCTGTTTTGCAGTGATGGCAGTATATGATCCATAACAAGTTTTTGCCAAGAAGTTAATCCAGGCACTGACCTGAAAAAAACGGGTCTTCTTCATATCTCTCTTCAGCCTGGGAGCATTCAGGAAAAAAATTAAGAATAAAGACACCCTGCTCCTGTTACACAAATCATTGACATAAACCACTACACAGGGTAGAAAACCACACGGGAACATGTTAGATACAAAATGGCTCCTGGAAGCTCCTGGGGTTCTGGCTCCTGTTCACACTAAGAAACCAGAAGCCTATAATATGCACTGCTTTAATCCAGCAACCATCACTCGGATACATCATTTCTGATACAGCAGAGCAACAAACCAGAGAGCTCCCCTCCACTTCGTTTTCAGGAACAATCTACCAGACTACAGCACGTGTGCAAATCCTTATTTTTAATAATGACATTTTTCAACATCTACAATATGCTCTCCTACAAAGTCATCGGACAGCCCAACTATGCTTCACAGGACTTCACCAACACTATAAGAAAATGCCCAAGATGTATAAACCTGAGCAACAATCTCAACAAAAGAATGAATTCTTATTCTGCCTCTCTACTGTCTTACTCTCTCTGAACTGTCATATCTTAACTTACTGCCTTTTGAAACAGTGTTCAGGGGAAAAAACCTATTTCAACTGCAACATGCAACCCAAGGTCAAAGTGGCAGATTGATTTCTTTGCATTTGCAAATGCAAAGAAATCAATCTGGGAATGGTTCTGGTCTTCCTTTGCAAACATCATTTCACTTGTCTCAAACTGAGATCCACTAATACATCTACCCTGCATGAAGTCCACAAGCAACATTCCACACATAGTTTTGATAGCACTCAAAACAATTACTACTGAAGACATTAAAAAAAAAAAAATTAAAAATCACCTCTAGCCATTTCAAGTATTACACTATGCACAATTTAAAGCAATGAATTCCACAAATACCAACATACATGGTGAGTACATATATATATATACACACATTATACATACATCAAAAATTAAGCCGTATTGATTACCAGTTGAAGAAACTAATTTTTTTAAGTGCTTGTCAAAGGTACATTTCATCTATGCCTTGTTGCTCTTCAGTGGTGCCTTGTGGAGGGGTGGAGGGGTGGAGGGGAGGAGCAGCGGTGCGCCTGAGACTGAAAGTGTTTCACAGCTGATTACAATGAATTCTTTCAGTATTTGCCTGATCGCTACAAACACTTTCCCATTACATGTTTCTTAACTCATCAGAATATGCACACAGGATGGATGTATTTTAAGAAACAAACTGTTAAATTGGAATAGGACACATGTTTCATTTTGAGTATCTAAACTCCAAAACAAAGAGGGAAGACAGCATTGAAGACAACCAATGAAAGACAACAAGAAGCAAGGTCTGGGAAAGAACAAGACACCGCTCCAAACAGAGAGGAAAAAAATCACTTCTCTCCTTCCTGAAGCTGCCTCAGGCACACCTTTGGTTTTGCACTCCATGGTATGCATGTGTATGTGCCTATATATGTCTGTATCTAAAATATAAATACATAATGGATGTGTATATACACACACGGGTGCTCTGGTGTCTGACTTGCTTTTCCAAAAACTTCAGTCATCAGTATCACCACTGAGGTCAACAGCTGCCCTTAAAACTTCCTTTTCAGTCCTATTACTAGGTGAACTGCTGTCAGGAACATACACCAGGCTATAGACCCCTTCCTGCACTGCCCAAGCACTGGAATTCCTGCAGGGGCTGTGTATCAAACCCTGCCAGGATCTTGGACACAGATTTTAACCGTATGCAAAAGGAAAGCTGTAAAGCCACATAACACATAGATTTAAGGCAAAAAAGATAATGTATACAAATACTGAAGCTGAGAGGCAACCGCGCGATAAAGAACAAGCTTTTGGGTTTAGAATTACATTTCTTTCATTCCTTCTTTTTCATAAATATCTTTTGATAAATAAATTTTAAAATCCCCAGGCAGTGAAAACACAAAGTTGTGAACCTGAACCACCCTTCTTTCCAGTGCAGAGCCATGCCTATAGATGATACACAAGTCCAGTCCAGGAGCTCAAATGAATAAAGCTACTGGCTACATGGCATCATAAAACTTTGAATACAGCAAAATTAAGCCCCAGAGAGAGATGATGAAAGGTGTGCTATCTCATCCATGTTTTTAACAAAAAGGCAAAGCAGCTTTTGTAAGGGCAAGAGAGCATCTCTTTCAGCGCTTGAAGCCCAAAGCCTTGAAACAACAGCCTCTCCACAAAGCACAATTGAGTTCATGTTCACACACACGCCCAGGGGAACCCAAGGAAAAGCCCCCTGAGCTACCACCAGCTCAGATCAGCTCCAGCACCAGCAGAGCTGAAGCCACATCATAGCCAAGCCCAGCAGAAAAGCAACAATTGACAGATGAAGTGCAGTAGCACGATTACACAAAGCAGCTTACAGGCCTCATTTAATACCCTGCATAGCACCACACCAGCCTGCACCAAAAGCATCAAGTTGCTTAAAAACACCTCAGCTTTTGCTGCATAATCTAGGGTACCTTCTTAGGTACTCTGGAGCCATCACAAATTTCATTATTTTCAGAGGATATGCACAGACCAACACTGGTACCAACCAAAAACCCATTTTCAAATTCTGAGAGATAACTAAATGAGCAGCTGCACAAAGTCTCACCTCTGAGATCATCTGAAACCAACACGTGCAACTCCTGAATCACTTACCTAAATTAATCTTTGCCTTGAACACTGTTGCAAAGAGAAACAGAAGACAGTAAGTTGTATACTCAATTGAAGACTGCACTTATTTGGGGAGTAATTTAATGCAAAATGTGCAAAGTTAAAGTTAACTTTGTTTCCTTCCACAGCATTAAACAGCACAATTTTATCATACACCAAAAAGAAGCCAATACTACTGATGCCTGAGATATTTATAACTTATGCCACAGCCATTTAAAGATTTCACTCAATTTTCCTATTAGAAATGCTCTGATGGCACAGGCGTCCTGACACATAAATTATGACAAACAGCTTCTCATCCATTCCCACAAAATCCCCCTCTTTTTTCTCTATCCCATCCATCACTAGCAACTAGCCCTTATTTTCAAAATTATCTCACCACTTCCTTTCCTCACCAATCATCACTGGCTCACAACCAAGCCAGACACCATCCTTATCAGCCCAGAATCCCCACTCCCACTGCCCACTTATTAATTTTTATGGCAATCACATGCCTCCTCGTTCCATGCCACCTGCCTCCCACGCTTGCAAGAAATTCCATTAAAACGTTCATGGTTCTACTTCAGTGCTCTCTCTTATCTCTGACAGGGAAGTAATGCTGGCATCCAGAGCAACACCACACTCATCGCCCCATGGTGGGACTTAAGGCTTTGAAAACAATTTTAAAAAAAAGACAAAAACAACCAACCACACACAGAAAAATTTATACTGGAACCTCTAAGATGTATCAAAATGCAGTTTATTTCATAGAGTTGCAACATTGTTCTTAAATAGAAGGACTTGGGTTACAAGTATAAAGAAATGAAATCATTTTTCTATTTTTAGCAGTAGCAGACACATCTGGACTAGGTAGGAGCTTTTTCTCTTTTTTCTTCTTTATACAGAATCAAACACAATTTGTTCTCACTAACAATATTCATGGATTTAAATACAGAATGCACACTTGTAATAGTCTCATAACCTTTTGGGGGAAGTACTGTCCCTGTCCTCGAAGGCCAGAACTAATTTTGTGTTAAAATATTCTAAGCCCCCCCAGGTTATCCATTTCCCCCTACCAAACCCAAACACATCTATGCATTTCAATCAAGGAAACGTCAAGGTATCAAGCACAATATCACCCTACCTCAGGCTTCACAAATAGTTTGTGATAAATTTCATGTTATGACAATGCAAGCAAAAAAAAAAAGAATAAAAACAGAATCCATTAGTGAGTTGGAAAGCTTCCTGCTACATAAAAAATCCAATCAAGAAACAGAAAACTGTTCCAGACACCATATGCTTTCATCCTGACATAACTGAGAGCACTTTACAGAAAAAGCAGGTCACATGTTGGAAGCTTTGTTTTCATGCAGTTATTTCTCAATCATAATTGTAATATAAGGTGTGGGGGATTGTGGTTTGTGTAAACCCACACCCAGATTTCAAGTGGAAGCTCTATCTTTCCAGCCTTGGTTGACTTTCTGGTACCTCTCATAAAAATTTGCTCTGACAAGAAAAGAAACATACTCCAATGGTTATATTGATTCTGTAAGAATACTGTACCTCAAGTTGCATAATAAGGTGACAAACCAGTGAAAGCAGAAAAATAAAAAAAAAAAGAAAATATCGTATTTGCAATTATGATTTCTACTATAGTAAGCTATATGATTCCACACATGAGATTCAACCAGCCTTGAGCAAAATAAGGAGGAATAAAAAACCAGACAAAATTATCAACAGCATTTTCTATGGAACCAAAGACACAGAGACAACTCCATTCTAGTAACTTGCTCTGACCTACTGCTTTCATCTTGCTTTCTCAGTGAAGATCCTGAAATGACTATTTACCATGCCAGTCTCCTCATAGATACCCAATACTCTTTGGACTGCTTGAGAACCCTTTCAGAGACTAACAATCCTATGTCCAAAATTTTACTCAAGAATCAAACTGTGCCTCTAAATCCTGAGGAGGACACTCTGGTGAAGCCTCCAGAGAAGAAGCCTTTTTTGTCCTTCATTGCCAGGAGTGGGGCCTCTCACAGAAGGGGTAAAAGGCAGCAGACCCTCAGAAGAGCATCCCTATCTTCATTTTGTATCAGGAACCCCCCAGAGAGTGGGGCACTCATGGGCCTACAGAACTTTGTACTTCACTTGGGAATTCTGGAGTTCATGCATCCAGAGAAACACTTCAACCAAAGGGAGGGAACAGTCAAAGAAACAAAGTCCTTATCACATTTTCCTTTCCAGCTTCCTAGATGTTAATGGATAGGAAGTTACTCCATATACTGTCTCCTCTTCCACCTAAAAATCCGGCAGTAACAAAACCTGCTCTGTTCTCCTCAGCACATTCTTCACAAAGCACAACTCCAACAATGCAATTCACCTGCCCACACACACCACACTGTAAAATCTGCACTCCTTGCAGCCTGTTAAATCTCTTCCACATTCGGGCTGGGTTGGCCTGAAAGACCCTCATGTTTACTCTCACCTCAGTTACACAGAGCAAAACACTTTCTCAAACAACCAAGTACATTGGCTAGAAGACTTTCTTAACTGAGAGCACAGTTCAAAAGACAAATCACTGTTAAAACTGTCTGGATTTGGTTTCATCTGTTTTAGGTGTAAATTCTGCTACCAGATTACAATTGCAGGGTAGGCTTGTGAGGGGCAGTTCAGAACTCCATCCCCTCCCACCCCCGCCAAAAACACGCTACCTCAGACACCTGCAAGGATTTCAATCACCTTCCAGGACTGTCACAAGCAAAGCAAGCAACTGACAAACTGCAACCAAAGACAAATCACAGAAACAACCTCATTCCCACACTTCAGGTTCCCATACCCTAAAACCCTTCTCTCAAGCAGCAGCTCCTCACAGCCAGGCCCTCTGAGAGCAGCAAGGCTCCTTCCCACCCCAAGTAAGGCAGGTGGTCCCCATCACCCCTCCCAGGGCCCAAGTGCTGCTCCTTCTCACAGTTCTCAGCCTCCACTCAACCCCTGCTCCACCTGGCCCCTTTGCTGGGACTGCTCCCAGGAGAAAGGTACAGGAACACTCCAGCCAGGGCCCCCAGAAAGCATTTCCCTATCTCTTTGCAAGACCCAAAAGGGTCTCATCTCCTGCCAGCACAGCACAGATGCCAGCTGGGATCTTACATACTGAACACTTTCTATCTGGCCCTGCTTGTCCTCTCTCTGCAGATCTCATCTCCAAATAGGAGAATGATTCTTTGCGTTTTATGGGAAATAATCCAAAGAAACTTGATGACAGATAAGTTGAAAAGCTTAAGTTTGTCACCAAGTTATTAATGTTTGAAATGTTCCAAGTATAAACAAATGCAAATACATCTAATAATTTGCCTTCTATATCCAGAATCTTATGGCGATGATGAAATTCAATCTACACAAACTCTCAGATTAAGCTAAGGAGTAGTTTCTATATCTTATTAATTATAAGTAAAAATTTCCCTCAGTTTTCAGTGTTGACAAATATTAATAGCTTCCATGCAGATAAATGAAGTGTACCTCTATGTTCAATTTAGTTTTCCTAAAGAGTGGCAAGAACCTGAGAAGAAACTCAACTAGAATAAAATATTCACAGAAACCAAAAAGGATTGCAGTTTTAGTTTTCTTTAAATACAGGAACATAATAACTGGGCTTCTTTTCCAAGATGACACTAGATAGCAGCTCTAAATATTTTTATCCACACAATCCATTTATTATTCTTTGCTTTCTCTTTCCACAAACAGCCCAAGACTTTCTATTTCTGAGGCTTCAAATTAAAGACTTTCATATGGCTGGCTTCACTCATGCAAAGTTCAAAAATAGTATAAATGCAGAACAATATTAAGACCATAAATCTAAATGTACATTAATTGCATCCAGTACACAACAAAAAGCTTACCCGCAATAATCGAGACAATTAAGAGTAGGTCTTTATTGAAACACAGTCAGAACCAGGAAATTAGAACTGTCTCGCTTCTTGTATCTCTGTTTACAACGGGAAAGGATCACAAGTGATTATTCGTTCAGATTTCTGTTTTGCTCTAAAGTAGGCCAGCCAGCTCAGCACTTTTCTTAAGATTATGAATACTTGTCTGCCCTACATATGGTTTAGGCTGAAACCAATCAGTTGAGCCGAAACATGCAGCAAAACCGACTATTTTCATGTCACTCATTTTCAGGTCACTCATTTTCAGTTATAATGAAGAAGTGCACAGAACAGGTATAAAAGGATGAGATTTTAAATACTTCTAAAATTTGCTCTGCCATTAGCACAGTTCACTAAAGAGTTCAGTGATTTCCTCACTATTGGATTCACACCATCTAGATTCAAGAATAATTTGTTATTCATTAATAACACTTTAACCACTTGTTTTCTCTGCTGGTTTCCAGTTCACTTTCATACACTGATTACCTCATTCAGTAAGAAGACTGAGCACTGAACTGCATCCACTAGACTTTCACATTACTAGGACATTCAGGATGCAAACGCCCTCTGCAAGAAGCCTTATATCAAAACTTTAAAAACATATGAAACAAAACAATTCCTTGAATTTTTAACTGATAATAACTAATACTTTTTTTTTACTCTTTTTCCCCCACACAACCATCCTTAAGATTTCTGTTACTATTTGGAGGAAGAGAGGTTAAATAATAGAAGGTTGCTATCTTGAGTTCAAAATAGTAACGTCTTCAAACAAACTGCGCTATTTGGAAGATCGGAACTGCAGAAAGTGCTATGCTTAAATTGTCCTTAACTTTGTTTTTTTAGAAGTTGCCTCATTTTCTAGAGCTGCTAAGCACTTCTAGACTCTATGAAGTCATTACGTTGAAAATGTAAGTTAATTATGAAAAAAAGAAAAACTTTCACATTCAGTTTTTCCTTTTACATTTAAGATATAAACATTGTCAAACCATTAGTATGACATTTCTGTCAGATTAACACCACTCAAAACTATTGGTAGGTATCAGTTGCAAGGCGAAACAAAAAAAAGATAAAAGGCTACAAAACAAGTTTGTTTAAAACGAAGACACTGTGCTTAGTATTTTGATGTATGAGACACAGTATTTTTGCAGCAGGGGAGAAGCATACCTTTCATCAGCTGCAGAACCTTGGTGTCAGATGGCAGTATAATCCAAACGGGTCACAGCAGCATGTTCCACAATATCCATAAGTTTCAGCATGGGGCTCTTCCACTTCCTCCAGGAGTCCATTAACCATTAGTATGAATCCAAACAGTTAAGCAGCTGTATGGTCCAGTTTGAACCATGTTAAGCAGCCCTGAAGAATCCCAAGCTGTATTCCACCATTCGAAGAGTAATGCAATATGGCACCCATCACAGACTGACATTCTGGTAACCGTCCCATTTTCCCAACAATCATGTTGTGACCTGTTCAAATACAAGGAAGAAGTGTTAGTTCAGCACAGTAACTCTGCCACACCGCTCGGGGACTAACATACAAATATAAACTTACATTCTTCTGAATAATTTCAAACATATATATCTTCACATATTTAGACACATCCTAAGCTCGAAGCCTGGTGATGGCATTTTGCTTTAAAAACATCACAGCGCTGGAGTGTAACAGAAGAAGGTTTAAGAAAAAGGCTTTCATATATCTCTACAGATTGCACAGTCTTACATTCCAGAAAGCACTGAAATGACAGGAAAGAAAGGTAATAGAAAGGTAATATAAAGGCTCTTCAACTGCCCTAACAGGTATTTAAAAACTAATGAAAACAGTAAGTCAATAAAAAAACCCAAGTATCAAAAAAAATCTCATCAACCCTTTTGAGGGAAACATATGTGATCTTCTCTGCCTCTTAGCCTTGCCTCCCCACAGCACCTCCACCAGCAAATATGCTACTTCATTTGGGACCTGATGGCATCAGGAAGAAGCCAAAGTAGCCAAAACTGCGTCAGTCTACTTTGGTAGTCCCTCTGTGCAATCCTTTCAGAGGTACAAAATGCAAATTTTACTTAGGTTGGGAAGGGGACTATGAAGAATGGAGAGAAAAGTCTGAGTACTCTGCACAGGAGGGAACAATGACGTGAAGAACAGCGTCGGGTCTGCCAAGATGGAGTAGGGGAAACAGAAAAGAACTAACTTCCACACTAAGGACCACGGAGAGGAACTAGAAGAAGCTCTTAGAGACTGGAAGATGCATGCACACAGAGATTAAGACGAGAAGAAAGGAGAAAGTGAACATTGGTGAACAAGAATTATTGCTGGAAGCTCTCTCTGCATAACTGGGTAACATGGATGTAGGGCAGTCCATAGAAGAATAAGTTTAGAAGAAAGCAAGAAGAAGCTTTATGTTTGTTTCTCATCAGGAGAAACAAGGATATCTATGCATGGAGGAAAGGAAAGATCCTGGCAAAAGGAGTTTTTCATGAGAAATACAAGCAAGCATACAGATAGAAGAGTAGGTGGAAAGGGATCGGGAAGGAGGAGAATTGAGTAACAATAGAAAGTGAAAAAGTAGAGACTTCAGAAATTCTGAAATGTGTAGATCTAAGGATAGAGAGGGACGATTAGGAAATTGGGACAAGAAAACACAAGAAAGTAGGGTACTAGGATGAAAAAAGAGAAAAATTAATAGTTATTACATAGCACAGAAAAAGAGGATGGGGAAATAAGATACTAAATTGATCAAGTTAATTAAGAAAAGTACAAAGAGCGCACAAGTTCTCTGGAGCTGTGATGCTTGCTCTAGAAAGCATGAACCAAAAGGAATGAACAAAACCCAAGGCAACTACTGCGTTTCCAAAGGGACGAAGGAGTCCTTGCACTGTGCAGGAGAAGCCCAGCCGAGGAAGGGCCAGCCTGCACTGACCCTTCCCACTCTCCCCTTCCCTATGATCAATCCATTCAAAAGAACAAAGTCCTCCCTCTGGTCCGTCCCTCTTCTCCTAAAATTGTCCCTCGGCACTTCTGCGCACCTTGGTTCCCTGGGAGATGGTCCCACAGGAGCAATGTGTTACCCTCTGTGGTGTTTTGGCCCCCGCGACCCAAACTGGCACACGGCGGAGCCCCCACCTTGTCCCTGCTGCGCGCTGCCCTGCCCAGCCCCACGGCCTTCACTTAGCCCCCCACTCCCTGGCCAGGGCCGCCAGGACTCCCTACAATCCCATCAAGTTTACCCTGTCTTCAGCTTTTCTCTGTCCCAACTGTGAAAAACACAGCCCGATCCAGAAAGCCTTCCGAGTCCACTTCCCTCCCCCACAAAAAAAAAAAAAAAAGAAGTTAAACCTCTAAAAACACAAAGCAGGCACAAGAAGGAGGCAAGACCCTCCCGAGTAGTGCCCCCCAGCCCGCTTTACGGGAGTTGGGGCGGAATGACTGCCCTACCCTCCCCAAAAATACCTGCATGTGCTCCCAAAAGTACAAAGGAAAGGCTGGGCTGGCCCGCAGCCGCCTCCGTTGCGCTCCCAGACCCGGGCGCGGATGGCAGGGCGGAGGGGGGGGGGGGCGACGAGGGAGCCGGGAAAGAACAATAAACCCCAAGTCCAAACGTACCTTCTCCTTTCTCTAAACTGTGAAACCAGATTTCCTTAGAAGCCTACGACGAGGCTCTTTGCTTTTAAGCGGCGGGAGAGCTCGAAGAAAGTTGAGTAAATCTCTTCGGATAAAGTTGCCGAAGATGAGTTAACCCGGGAGAGGCGAGGGAGAGATGGAGAGTTCATCCGAGTTTCTCCTTTTGTTCAAGTTGCCCGAGCAGACAAAGAGCCGGCAGCGGCGGCAGGTCCCCCTCGCCCCTGCTCCCCCCGCGGTCCGGGCGCCGCCGGGGTCCCGTACTGCCCTCGCCCCCCGCCTCCTCCCACCACCGCAACTTTCCGTCTGCTCCATCCCTCCTCAGCCCCGACCCCGGCTCCGGCGCAAAACTTCCCTCGAACTGAACCTCCCAGAAAAGAAAACAATTTAATTCAAGGCGGGGGAGTGGGGGGTGGAAAGGGAGAGAACCATCTCTCAAATCATTATTTCCGGTAGATGCACCTCTTTGTTTGGATTCCCCCGACTGTCAGTGAGGACAAGCCTCTGGGGATCTGCTTTCGGACAGTTTGATCTGCCGGAATGAGACGGGCAAACGCAGGGCATAAAGAAAAATAACTTTAAAAGAAAGGAGGGGGGGGGGAGGGGGAATAAATAGAAAACAATATAAAACTCCGGAGTTGCGAAACGTACCCTTTTTTCATGGACACGGGAAGTACATAAATAAACAACTGAAGGGGAATTTCGGAAAACTGTTGTTCTCCTCCCCCTCCCCTTCGCACTTTTCCAAAGAGCTTAACAAAAAAAGCCCCCCGAAACCTCCTGGCCGCGGCTCCGTGCCGCCGCCGCCGCCAGCTCCTGGCATCCCTACCTGTTGCGTAAAGCGCAAAGATGGGGCCGATCGCATCCGTCCCAAAGAAACCAAACGGGAAGGAGGGGACCGCCCTCACCCCACGGTCCCTTCACCTGCCCTCCGGCCGCCCCCACGGGGACACCCGACACGGGCGTCGCCGGCAGCCCCGGCGCGTCCCCGGCCGAACGCGCGGCTCCCCCGCGCCCTACCCGGCCCCGGCTCCGCGGGCGGCCGTCGGGGCGCCCAGGTCCCCGCCGAAAGTTTGGCGGGGCGGGGCCGGGGTGCGCCGCGGCCTCGCACCGAGACAAAAGGAGCGCGGAGCAGCGCTGCAACTCACCTTGGAGGGAGAGAGTGAGGCTGAAGAGACACCTTCCGCCTCAGTCCTCCTCCTCCTCCTTCCCACTCCCGGCCCTGTGGCGACGGCGGGGCCGTGGGACAGGCTCATGCTGCGGACCCGGGCACGACCACCCGGCTCAGCCCCGCCAAGGGTCCGCTCCCCGGCGCTAAACAAAAGCGGGGTGGAGCGGCCCTGCCGCCCCCGGCCCGGCCGCCCCTCGCTGTCCCTAACTTTTTGGTGCCCACCTAGCATCCCAGCGAGCCGGTCCCGCGCTCGGGAAGGACAGGGGGAAGCGCGGCGCACGCCCGGAGCGGGACCCCCACGTCGGGGCAGCCGCGCCGGGGCTGCAGGCAGGGCGGGAGCGCTGCCAGGAGGTGCCGCCGAGTGGGGGGGCCACGACACGGACCCGCTGCTCATTGTCTGTCCGAGGGTGTGCCCGTGGCAGGGCGGCGTGGAGGGGGCGTGGGCGTCCAGAGCACGCATGGGGGCCTTGTGAGTTTGTGCACTGCGTGTGCACAGTGGGCATGGGTGCCAGAGGCTCCAGCCCTCAGGACCTTGCTTACTAGGCCTGAAAGATGTCCCCAGTGCTGTTTACTTTTTTTTCTTTACTCTCTTTGGTTTGTTCGTTTGTTTCTATGTTGGTTTGGGTTTGGGTTGTTTTGGTTTTTTTTGCCTTAGAAGCAAGAGGAACCTTGAAGAAGTTACTAGGAAATGGCAGCTAATAGCAGCCCACACCCAACATGGTAGGGCTAGTTTTCAAAGTCAGATAACAGAGGATGATCTTGAGATGTGGGGTTTTTTAGAAGGAAGAAGAGAATGGAAAGGGCACACTATTTAGCCTTTGGTTAAGTTGTCCTGTTGACAGCTTCTACAGTCCCTGCTCACCTATGACTCTTCCTATTTTCCTTCAGTTCATGTTCATTTCATGCTAACAACCCCAGCTTGTCCTTCCAGCTCCTTTCCCCCTGCCCATCTTCCCTAGCTTTGAGGCTCATTCAAACCATTCCCTCCTACCCAATACTGTCAGCCTCAAAATTTTGTTCTTCAAAACGTTTTGCAACTCCCCACGCAGGATCATCTTTTTTATTCTTGTGCCCCAGAGAAACTGCCCCCCAGCTCTCCCACTGGTGCCTGTGATTTATGTTGCTCTAGAGCATTGTCTTCCTACATTCTGCTGCAATGTACATTGCTGTTGGTTTACATTATAGATTTCTGAAGTGAAATGATAATACTTACCACAGTGTAACGCCTGGCATGAGAAGTGCATCCTTGTAGTCATTCTTTACCATTCACCTTCTTTGGCCCTTCTGCATTGAGTGCTCTAGAGCAACTATCAAAACACTCTTAAAATTTCCTCCTAAATTATTTTCTACACACTGTTTCTCCCTCCCATCCATTTCTGACTTTTCACAGATTTTTATTCTCTCCATCCACACTATTTCCATGGTTGTTTTGTCTTTCCACCTCTGCACTTTCGTTTCCTTAATCCTTTGGTTTCATGGTGGAAGAGGAATGTCGACTGCACCTTTCCTTAATTCCATCCTTATTTTCTCTAGTTTTCACATGCACTCTCTTAGCAGGGCACACTGAAGTTCAGCAAACATGTACTCTTCTGCTAACATATATATAGTTTTTTGCTGTGTTTCTTTCCCAGATAATTCCCAAATACAGTGGAAGACTGTGCATTGTGGCACAACCAGCAAACATCTTAAAAAGGGCTACTCTTAGTGGCTTTCTCTGGAAAAACACAATCTGTACAAGTAGCTCCTTGTGTCGTGGGATTTTGGCTTTGGCAGACATCAATAACGTTGCATAAAGGTATAACTTGCTGAGAATTCGTAAAGATGTTGACTTGCCCCCTGGTCTGCTAGCTGAGTTAGATTTTGTGGGGCAGGTAAATAGGATCACCCATGTGCACTTCTCTTTCTTCACTTGGAAGCTGGAGGCCAAAAGCTTCCAAAAAAATATAACCATATACATTTTAATTTTCTGGTACTGGCAGTATTTAAGCAAGGTATGTGCCTACTTTATTACTTCATTATGAGTGATTAAGATTAACTAATCATTGGATCAGAGGTCATGAGTTGCCTACGGTCCCATAATCATGGATCACATTCATTACACACAAAGAGAGGAGAGTCACCATTGATAATATCTAGTTAAGAGCTAACTGAGCAAGGATGGGAAAAATAGAAAAATTGTTTGAAAGGACAAAAAATGTCAGAAACATTTCAGTAAAAGCTATTGTATCTTATAGAAGGGATTATTTGATGGATAAGTGGCCATCTGCCATCGAGACAGTAAAATTTGGTTGAAATTCCCTCGTGGTTCATTGGCCAGGTAAAGAGAAGCATTAAACAGTAAAAAGGAGTACATAAGAGGCAATAAAAAAAGGAGCAGTTTATGATAATTAACATGAATTAGAAATTATATAATGTAGAAAATTATTTGGAAAAGTCAAAAACATGATATAAAAATCCACTTCTTGATGAGATGAAATTCAAATGATTTTACAGCAAGTGGGTAATGAAGCATCTCCTAATAATGTTCATAGGCCTGTCAGTAGAAATAGTAATATTTGTAATTATGAGACAAAATGTACTAATAATGATGCCTGTGTTCTGTAAGTGGAAAGACAAATATTGCACACAGAAAATGACCTGCTTTTTGGTCTTTGGGCAGCACCTATCTCCAATAAACACTGAATCCTTAGCCCCAGATGTCTTGCACCCTAACATCAGAAAATACTTGGTACTTTATGTCACAGTGATGTTCAGTTTAATAACTCCTGGAATGTCATGGAAATTATGGGAATCTATTGCCAACGTTGTGCTAATATGAAAAAAGGGGCAAACAGAATGACACAGATTACAATACTCCATTTTGCCTGACATTCATCCCTTAAAAAATAGTGGAAAGATTGACATGGGATTAAACTCAAGGAGAACTAAGGGTAAGTATAATGATTCTAAAGCAGTTTTCCTTCATCTTTAATTCCTTTTTTGCCCTTGTATTTAAATTTCACTGTGGATGTAGGATGGGTTGGAATACAGATCTAGTGACAGCTCCACATGCTGACTGCTCTGGCTTGAAGAAAGTCATAACAGTGAAGAAACTTCCAACAGGGTGCCAATATTTTAACATTTCCAAATGGCAGTGACATAGTGTCTTCTGGCTCCCAAATAATGGGAACAAGTGGACTATACTACCTGTGTTTAGTTTTTAAATCCTTGATTCCCACACTGCACAATCACATTTTTCTTAATTCTTTCAGCTATCTGACCTCTTTGTGTTTCCACATGACTTTTACTCTGCTTCCCAAGTCTCCTCCAGGAAAGGCTTCATCAAAATTAACTCTAGACACAATTTGAGGACTTTTAAGATCACAAAAGTTCATTAAATCATCATATAAAAGGTCAGACTTTTTTTTTTTTTTTTTTTTTTTTGCAAACGAGACAGAAAACGTAATCCAGATTCTCTTGTATTTGTCCTGGTTGTCCATATTCTTCTGAAATCTGACTTCCAGAAAGGTGTTCCATTTTGCTAAAACATTGCATGTTACACAGTCAACCACTTCTCTTAAGAACAAAGCCAACTATAACTCGCACTGTTAAGAAAAGAAAACAACAAAACAAAAACAAGGGCTGGACTTCACTTTAAATCAAAATTTGTTTGGCTTTAGCTTCTAGTTATTTTTTAATTTATTTTATGTCTTGCCACCACATTAAATTAGCGTACAGCTAATTTTATAAATGGGGGCCTGAAAGCAAGACTGGCTACACAGGACAGGAAACCTTCCTGCAGAGATAATGTACTTACAGGATTGTTTTAGTCTCTTTGAGGGATTACTTACATTAACTTGTTTAGGTTCCATTACATTTACCAAGAGAACATACAATTGCTTGAAGTTTGCCAGCCGAGTGGGTTTCTGGGGCTGTAACACTCTTTGAACACTTGGTTGCCACACCATGGCCATTTAGAAGCACGTCAGTGCCACAAGTGATGTGAAGACTGGAACCCCCAAGCCCTGCATTTCGTGTAGCTGCTGTAAGCACCTACCATGCAGATCAAAATGAAGAGCAGCCCAGCCTGCAGCAGGGAGCTAGCTGGGTGCTGATTGTGTCTCACTCCCATTACCACAGAGCGCCCCAGAAGACGAGGGTTGGTTTCAGTTCTTTCTATTTTAATACATCAGTATTAAACTCACAGAACTCATAGAAAAATTAGAGTATATCAGCTACAGTAACTGTCTTTGCTTTCACTGTGAGAAAAAAATCTGCACAAAAAGTTCAGTGTTGCTTGACCCTGCTTCCCTGAGAAGTGAACTACCACTCATCTTTCAAGAGCATGTGAAAGTTCTGACTTGACTGTGAGCTTTTGGATGTTGACATGTGTAGGACGATGAGCAATACATCAGATGATCAGCAAAATGTGGTCTTTTAAGGCATAATTCAGAGGACCTGCTGAGTTTTGCTGTCCTAGCAAATTTCTTTGCTTCTCATTTTTATTTTTTCTGTGTTTCACCACTACTCTTTTGTAGAAGCGTGAATCAAATCAATAGGTCAAGCCACTCCTGTAAGTGTAAAGACCAAGAAAGACAAACCTGCAAATGAAAGAATTGCTTTGGCATGAATATATTCTTCTCTGTAGACACATACCCAGCAAATTCATAGAGTGTTTTTTGGGGGGAGGAGAAGGAAAAACTCAAAACAAAAACCCAATCCAAACTATATTATTCTAAAAGGGTAGAAAACCATGAGCTTTCCAGGTCTTTTCAAAAATCACCTAAAGGTTGTTCATAACATCTGTACTCTTGAGAAAGAAAATACCATTTGTAATTGATTTGCAACCAGCTGTATATTCCTAGTGTTTTTTCTGAAGCCAGAAAAAGGGTAGTGAAATACTCTCTCTTCTTTTCCATCAAGTCTCTATTTTGACCAAGCCAAGGAAAGTCTTAGCTTGTAGACCCCATAAACATAGCTTTTTTTTAAGATATGTACACCAGAGCCTCTTTGTCACCTCCACTTATATCTTATTTTGTAGGGATTTTGGTTTGAGGGGGGGTTGGATTTTTTTGTCCAAACCCCCCCTTTTTATTTGGCTAATAATAATCAGACACAGACACGACTTCATTCCAACTGTTTCTTTCACCTTTTCTTCCAGAGCCTATGGTTTTACTCACAGATCTTGTACGAGAGTCCCTAGAGAAATAGCTAATACCCAAGAAAATTCAGAAAAAGGGTTTAGTTCAGCAGTATGTTCATATATGATGATTGCTAATGCCATTTCTATTCCTCACAAATGAAAATTTTTATTATGAAGAGTGAAATCTCCATTGCAAGTTGAACAAATGAACAGGTCCATTTTATACTATTCTTAATAGATAAGGTCAAAATCATCACTTTTCCATATTATTGTTCCCATTTACTCTATATACGCGTACTACTTAAATAAATTATTTTCATCAAAATGAGACTAAGTTTGGGGAGCTCTGTTTCAGCCTTACTTTTTTCAGCCTGAAGGTTTTAAAATACTAACTTGGACCTATCCTTTCCTGAAAATTTTGATTTGTTTGACACATATTAAGTATAGCCACAAAATTAGATACTGCATAGAGATTACCTAATGTATATATACCTTCACCTTCAAAACTGTAAGAAAAATATGGCAATTTGTTTTGAATGTTTGAGCCTAATATTCTGAATGTAGTGTTTGATAATATCCATTCTTCCCACCCCCAGACAATGTTCAAGTCATTTCTAGCTGCTTTTCAACTGATTTAATTAATTGTCCTCCTCTCTGGTGTATATTGAAAATGTCAGCCTTTCTAGCTCACCGTTTTGTGATTTAAGAAATCACCCCACAATATTGACAAAGGTGCTGGACTAGAATTGTTGTCAATATGAACTCTTTGGTTCATAAAACTTATTGAGCAGTCACCTGAATATTGGAGAAGCAGGGAGACTATAAAAGCCTTGTCCTGAATTCCCTCATATAGCGAATATACAGGACAATGCCAGGAAAAAGATTTTAATCCTATTTACAATCTTGGCCTTGTTTAGCAGGGCTTTGTGCACCTTGTTTTCATATGAAAAACCTGTTTGTAGCTTAATAATGTATCTTTGTGTCTTCATAATATGACCAGATAGATACACAGACAGAGGTTTTTGTGGCCAGCACAAAATCTAATTTGGGACTTCCCCATCTCCACAACCATAGCCAGTCCTACAAAAAAAAACAAAAATGCACTTCCGCTCCATTTGGGTGCGGTTACACCGTCTGCAGCCCTCAAAAAAAAAAAAAAAAAAAAAAAAAAAAAAGAGTCTGTGAGACAGCACACACTTCCCCTGCAGGCACAAAGGGACAGGAGAAAGAACCAGCCTAGAGAGAGCAAAGCTGCTCCTCCTCTCCTGGCTCTGGACATTCTCAGTGCCAGCAAGGACCAGAGCACAGGAAGCTTGTGCAACCAGAGGGGTCCGCTGCTTCTGGGGCAGCTGGAAAGCGCCGGATGAAGAAGGGAGCAAGTGAAGAGCTGAGGAAAGGGAAGAGGATGAAGGACAGATTCCACCATCCTGTCAGAGGCCATGCAAGCAGGCAAAGCCTCCTCTGAGCACAAGAATGCCAGGCCCACCACGAGACTGCACTGCAGTTCCACCCACACCAGCACAACAAGGCTTGTTCGCCCTGCATAATACCACGTTCTCCTGCCACAGATCCAGCAAACCAGCCCAGCCTCCCTGCTTTGATTTTGGGCTAAGTATTGACCTACTGTATCTTTAGGTCTTATGAGTTTGACCCTTTCCACACAGAAATAGGTACGGCAAAAATGTGGACATACACCTGCCATTCTGAAGGACGATGGAATATAATTTGTTTTTGCAAGAAATACCAAGGTCACCCTAAGCACGGAAATACCATACAGCTCTGGTAAAACCAGCATAGTAAGTATAGACATGAGATAAACTAACTGTCTGGTTTTCCATTTGCCTGTGACCTCTATTACCGTTCTTTGTTCCTTTGCCTATAACCTCTATAATTGCCTTTTTGGTCCTTTGGGTCAATATGATTATCAGTCTCAACACTGCCACTGCTTTCAAATTTTTCAAATAAAACCTCATGTGGAAAGTTACAACCCTATTCTGTTTGTGAGTTATTCAAAAATTTGTGCC
The DNA here is from genome assembly GCF_009650955.1 of Corvus moneduloides. Taxonomy (NCBI): domain Eukaryota; kingdom Metazoa; phylum Chordata; class Aves; order Passeriformes; family Corvidae; genus Corvus; species Corvus moneduloides. The sequence continues at coordinate 67,596,889 of NC_045476.1, forward strand.
TTTGACTAATACAGAATACTTTCAATAGTAGATCCATATTAATAAAAGTGTATCTATTCAGTCTTATCACTTAATTTCTCTTTGTCACTATTTACATAAAATAATTTACCACCTTCCACCCCTCGCCTCTGTGATCCACATATTTAAGAACTATCATTAAAATCCACATTCATCACATAATCTACACTCACAGCAACAAAATCAAGCAAATGAAACATAACAAAAATTCCCCACGCAAAGAGCAAGATAACATCATCACAAAAAAGATTTACACAAAATCCACCCCTTGTCACTTCACCACAATCACAACAAAAACTCCTCATGACCATTTCAGTCTCTAACATTGTTCAGTACTTGTTTTGCCAGTTACTTCTCCCCGTAACTATCCTTATCTCAAAATCTTCATGATCCCGGGTTTTGGCACCAGAAAGACTATAGCGGGTTGACTGTGGTTGGACGCCAGGCACCCACCAAAGCTGCTCTATCACTCCTCTCCACAACTGGACAGGGGAGAGAAAATACACTTAAGGGTTCATGGATTGAGATAAGGCCCAGGAGAGATCACTCACTAAACATCGTCAAGGGCAAAGCATACTCAAATTTGGGATATTAATGAATTGATTAACTAACAAAATCAGAGCAGGACAATGAGAAGTAAAATACATCTTTAAAGCACCTTCCCCCCACCCATCGCTCCCTCCTTCCCAAGCTCTACCTCCTACTCCAGTGGTGCAAGGAGACATGGAATGGGAGTTATGATCAGTTCATCACACATTGTTTCTCCTGCTGCTCAGGGAGAGGACTCCTTCCCCTGCCCCAACGTGGGATCCCTCAGTTCTCCATGAACTTCTCCAACATGAGTCCATCTCACAAGCAACAGTTCTCCATGAACTGCTGCAACATGGGTCACTCTTCCATGGGGTGCAGTCTTTTGGGCACAGCCTGCTCCAGGGTGGGACCCCCACAGGGTTAAAAGCCCTACCAGGAAACCTGCTCCAGCATGGGCTCCTCTCTCCATGGGACCCTGCTCCAGCACAGGCCTCCCTCAGGGTCATAACCTCCTTACAGGCATCCACCTGCTCCGACGTGGGCCTCTTCCATGGGCTACAGGTGGATCTCTGCATCCCCATGGACCTCCATAGGCTGCAGGGGCACAGCTGCTTCACCATGGCCTGCCCAGGGATTGCAGAGGAATCCCAGCTCCAGGCCCTGGAGCACCTCCTCCCCCTCTTTCTTCAGTGATTTTGGTGTCTGTGGAGTTGTTTCTCTCACGTATCTCACGCTGCTCTTCTCTGACCGCAATTACATCTGCACAAGAACTTTTTTTTCTTCTAAAATATGTTATCACAGAGGCCTTACAACCATTTCTAATTGCCCCACCCTTGGCCAGCAGTTGGTCCATCTTGGAGCCAGCTGACATTGGCTCTGCTGAACATAAGGGAAGCTTCAGGCAGCTTCTCACAGAACACACCCCTTTAGCCCATGCTCCTATACTGAAACCTGGCCAAGCAAACCCAATGCTCAACCCTGATAACATTTTTCAAAGCATATCCTTGTTTTAATAAGGACTAAAATACAAATTGTACACTGAAAACCAGCATCTGAAGGAGTCCCAGTCTTGATAAAGGTTACCTGGTATGAGTGCAATACATGTAACAACAATGCCAGTCTGATATAAGTTGAATTTATCTCTGCATTCCGTGAGTAAGAAGATCTGTGTAGTCTCAATGAGAGACTGCTTGTGCTCCCTCAAGAATGCTGAGGTGTATATTTGTCAGTATTGGTAAACCAGGAGATTGTTTTGCTTAATCCTGTGATTTCTAAGTAGAGATTCAATCCAGCTGTCAGTGGAATGACTAAAAAAATGTCATTGACACCAATATTGATGATGTCTGCCCACGTGCAAACACAAGCACAATAAGAGGTCAGTGCTTTCTCCAGCCCCACTCACGCGATCTCCCACACAAGTGAGTTCATGCATATGTGTCTGACTAATACATGAAAGCTGTAATTTAGGATGTCTCAGTCAAGTTCTATGGTGAGTTCCAAAGGGAACAGCTTGAAACATTAAAACCTATCCCCAGCCTCTTTCCCCTCACCCCGATATTTTTTCTGACTTGTTATTTTTGAGAAAATGTAACAAATTAAAAAATAATAAAGCTCAAATAAGCCTATTCTTTTCAAATTTGTGCTTCACACAATGCCAGAGGTGTCGTGAAAGGAAAATATCATTGATAATATGCGACTGTTTGGAATCAGATTTGAGAGATGCATAATCTGTCAGTAACCTCTGCCTGGAAATTCAAATTACAAATTCTGTATTTATTACACATGAACACACTATGTTTCCAGATTCTGCCTCCACAGACAAGGGGTAACTTATGGGCTCCATAGGTCAATTGGTATTTTATATTAGACTCCAACTATACATAACTATTTTCAATAATACATTCACAGGGTCAGCGATCAATTTTTTTTAATGTTTTTTATTTTTACAAAGTGAAATAAAGCGTGGAAGAGGATAAGGAGAGGGTGAGCCCTTGGTGATGACAGGAAAAGCCTGGAGAAAACCACCATATGCATAAAAAGAGGCAAATATTTACTAGATGAAATCCAGGCAGAGGGGAAATTACTACCTAAAGGCTGCAGCTGGTTGTCTCTACAGATTTAAAGGATCAGCTACCAAGACTGTAATTCTAAGAAAATCTCCTATTAATGGATAAAATTCAACTGCACTCTGTTTAGTACAGGCTGGGCAGTGAGAAATGAGGTGTTCCTTAAGAAAAAGAAAAACTCTGGCTTCCATAATTGCAGGAATACTGAATTTGCTTCACTGGTGTGATACATAACCACATGTTGGTGGCAACTGGTGGCTCCCATCACCAGTTCATTTCATAGGTCACCAACTGGCCATCAGATTGTAATGACTTCTGGCTATTTCTAACTGGGATTTAAATCAGTGACCTGAAGTAAAGACACTCATCCTATTACGAGCCTCCTGAGCCATGTAAATTCCAGTGAAGCAGGTTTTTTTTTTAATTCTTCTTAAGCTTATTTCACACAGATATAAATGCTCACAAAGGATCTGAGATGAAGAAGAGTTGGGCCTTTAATATTGATAGGGAGCTTCATTCCTCTTTTCTGTAGTGAAAAATCTAGAAACCTCTGGTTTGCATTATTCATTCACTAAGCCACCTACATATGCGATGTGTGTGTGAGAGCAGCTTCAGCAATTTATCAGCTTTAGTGATGGCTGCATATGCAGATTTTATACTCTAAGGCATCTATCAGAAACACCTGGATGCAGATATCAAAAACACTGAGAGTATTTCATGAGGTGGTTTTTTTCATGCAGACACCCTGTACTGAAAAGGTCAGTTTAAAAGCACTGGAATGACTTCTGGGAAATTTCCTTTGCTCTTAAATCATCTACAATTACATCAAATAACAGTCCATAAGGTCAGCACTTCCACTGCCGCAGACAATTAAAAACAGAAAATAAAAAAGCAGTGGAACCCAATTTCTCCCATCTTCATTGAAAAACAGAAGCTGAAAGTTCCACTCCAGGAAAAAAAGTTTCTGCTAATTCAGAATACGAATTGCAGGGAAAGCACAGGATTTGGGGGGGAAAAAAAAACCCAACACTTTTCTAGACAGCTAAAAAAGCTTTTTTACCTAAACATGTAAAGTTTAGGTCATTATATTTAATCACATAAAATGAACAAATGTATGTGAAAAACTGGAATTCATGGAAATCATATTGATAACTAGCCACAACCAGAAACTGCAGTGTTGTTATCAACCTACTGATGATGAGCTTCCAGCCACCATATCATCATCAGACTATGGTTTTTAATCTATTTTAGTTAGAAAATGCCTAGTTACATTGTTTCCTGCATTTCTTTCTGAAAATTACATAAATATGATATTTATATACCCAGTAAAAATCAAATTATTCTAATAAAGAATTCCAAGAAAAATAAAAACGCTGAAATTAAAATCAGTGTGAAAAGAGATACTTTCCTTGTTCTATCATCAAGGAAAGAATGTTCTAGTGTTGTAACGTTTTTAAATATTCAACATTTTAAAATATTCTTGATTTTGAACTATAAATAAATATGAATATCTGAAGCGGGAAATGTCCCTTGAAGTGACCACAGACAACTTGGCTGTCTAGAAACAGGAAACATTTTACACCATGAGACTAAACACCCAGTTGGATGACAGATAGCAAATAAACTGTAGACAAATTAGATTCTTAGCCAGGCCTGATCTCTGTATATAAAACATTGTGTACCCACACACACTCCCCAAACAGAAATGATTTTGTAAGAAAATTATCAGAACTTGCTAGGTAGAGAAGCATTTAGATATAACTGCAGCCCAAACAACACAAACTTACTAAATTATCTCCGAAATCAGAAACAGAGCTATTGAGAGGGGATGAAAGAGTAGCATGAAGCGATATGATTTATTTGCCTTAGGCTATTCTCTTCCACGGAAAAAAGCTGCTGTTACCTTTTGGTGCCTAGAGGAGGGTACTTACCCCCTTGGAGGGGCATTCTGAGCACAAAGCAGAGAAATGGGATTTATTGATAAACATCTGAAACCTATCGTGCTCGCCCCTTCTGGCAGCCAGGACTGATTATTCAAGACTTTCAGCATTAGAGAGGGCTCACACACGACTTTCTTCACTGTCCTGCCCATCACACAGTGCCCATTGTGAAGCCTGTGCAGACCTTTGCAGAAGAAAAACACCAGCTCGTTCAACCCAGTGCTTCCCAGTGAGCACCTGGCTCTCTGCTCACACAGCCTACAGACACCCCGAGCCCACCCGACTCCTTCACTCCTGGGAAAGGCAGGTGACCTTGCAGAAGGAGGGACAGAGATGGCCAGTCACAGTATGTGAAGGCTGGCACATTGATGCTGCAGGATGTCCCCAGCCTACAGGCTGGTCCTGGCACTGCCAGGTTTATTCTGTGCATGGGCGTACAGAGCTGATCAGCCAGCAGAAACTGGGTGTTATTGCAGGATAGCATCCTGCAATATGTTATAACACTTCATTGTATTTGGTTTTTGAAAGGTAATGACAAGGATTCTTGGAGTCATGGGATTGTGACTTGCTCCTCTGGAAGAGGCACAGCCACCTACCTTGGTGGCTTAAAGTGTGCAGTAGTATCTATTAAAAAGAAAAAAAATAAAATCAAGATTTCCCTTTCTGAACACTCCTGCACTTCCTAGCTTAAGCTAGTTCACATCACCCTCTTCTCTGCTGAGTGACACAGCCCCAGCTGGAACTGTCACATGGTTTATACCACATCCTGCAGGTCCTGCAGGAGGTTCTTCTTGTACTAAATTATTCCTCAGCTTTCCAGTCATTGGTGAAGAGAATTGTCTCAGCTTTTACTGACAAAAAATACCTTTAAAGTCAGAGCATATATGTATAAACAAGCCCTACTGAACAAAGTAGAGTTCAGAAGTAGAAGACAATTATTTCAGAAGGGGAATGCCTGACAAGAAAGTTACTTCTTGTCCCACTATGGGCATAATCCAAAGCAGATTTAAAGCACTGGTGCCTTTTCTGCTTGAGTTCAGTCCATGTTGCATCAAATTTCATAAAATATAACTTTGGATGTTCTATTTAGAAAAGCATGAACTATGACAACCAACCAGAAACACCAAGGCATATTTTCACAATTCTAGGTTGCATTGTGGATGATAAAGTGAAGCTAGCTAACTAACATGTGAGCCAATCTTCGTTTTCTCATCTCTGGTGCTGCAGTGCGATTTTTGGATTTCATGGTGTTTAAGTGATTTTTGGGTCTCATGGTGTTTCAGATGAAGTGCAGAATAGAGCAAGTAGAGCACAAAAGGCCTTTAGCCTTTAGTAGAGCTGCAATGGGGATCACTTCTTGCTCCTCCTGAGCCTGCACAGCCTTTGTCAGGCAAAGCCGTTTGCCCCCAGGAGTGGGGATTAGGATATTTATTCATAATTTATGCCATTTGGAAAAGCTACTGTCAACTCAAACCCAGCTTCAAGCCAGCATAAAATGACAGGGATGGAACACAAAACTTCATTGCCTTGTGAGGTTTCTCTGGTCTCTCTCCACTGTTGCCTTTGCTACCAAATCCAAAATATTCAGTTTGGGTTTGGGTGTGTTTGAGAAAATTGCACTGTTTCGCTTATTCAACAAGACTTCTATAGCAGAACCAAAAGTAGTCTCTTTTCCTTCTTAATTAAGGACAACATTATTTTGTTTACTTTTCATTATAACCTGTTTAAATAGTTAAAACCCCTTTATTTTTGGAATGCAGTTTCTAGGACATACTTATATTCCACTGAACAATAACAAGAAGTATTTGATCAGAGTAAGTAATTTCTGTGATAGCATCAGAGGTAACACATTACCCAATTCCACACTTATTACTATAAATAATATATTAATCCCTACTTTAATCTGAATGGCTGCTTTATTAAAAAATTCTTTGCACAAAGGATGAAATTAAATCTAATCTCTGATATGACATCCAGTAAAATGGACAAGGCCTAAAGCAATTTATATCCTCTTTCATCTCCCATGTTGTTAGATATGGCAGGAAACCTTAGAGATCTGTTTATCAGCTGTTAATCAAAACTCAACGTACAAGCACAGCACTCTCAGAATTTTATACATTTCCTAACTTCTATTTGTGTACACATTAAAGGAATTTATATTCCACCTGTGCAGAAGATCTTGTGAGATTCTATCACTGTTGGGTATGTTAATTTGTTGCAGAGAAATATTTGGAAATGACTTTGAACTAAAGAAAGTGAGAGGAAAAGAAACACTGTTAGTGAGAGCTCCGAGGTGTTGCACATAAAGATATGCAGGGCTGGAGAGGAATCAAGATCTTGAGCAAAAAGGCAAGAAAATTTCCAAGAGTAGCTACTTGAGGATCAGAGGAAAGGGATGTTTTGAAGTTAAGAGGACTATATTTTTTCCTCTACAAAGTATTAAAAAAAAAAGAAAAAAAATCATCATCCTCAAATTTGATAGACTTAGTCATGGCTATGACACATAAAAACAATCTCATTAACATCATTTTCATCACCATATAAAGTGTCATTTTGTCTTTTTTTCTTAGGTTGTTTTCTATGTGTCTCTTTTTACATTTGCTACATGTTTGAGATGGGAGGTTCAGGCATTATGGGCTCTGCCTTTACAGAGACAAGGCACTACCAAGCACTTGGAACCACAATGACAGAAATGCTGACACAAGTACGTGAGATGAGTACCTTGTACTGCAAGAGCTGAATTAATAGTCCATTAATTTCAATTAGCACAGCTGGCTGTTTTAAGTGGTTAGTGCCTTTAAACCTGAGAAACATTATGAGCATGGATGGCCAGATAAGACTCAGATTAGACAGGACTTAATTAGCATTTTGTTACATTTTCTAGGTTTGGCTGTCACATCAAAAATTTTAATAGTAAAAAAGTCAGACTTACGTAAGCAGAAATCAAAAGTTAGAGGTTAAGTCGTCTATTCTAAATAAAAAAAGTTTCTGGCAATTTGTTACCTTATTCATACCTAAAGCTACCTTGGTCAAGCAGTTTAAGAGGACCAAGAGATTTTAGAAGGGTAATTTTAGAGAAAGTTTCAACCATTATTTAAGTTTGTCCTTTTATAATTCAGAGCATCCACTTTGCGTACATCTTCCATGTTCTGGAATATATTTAGGGAACCTTTGCTGTGTTCAGTTTTATCACATGTAAAAATGAGGGTGACACTGAGGGTCACACAGAGCTTCCAAATAGTTTCATTGGAAGTTTCCTACAGGCACAGTAGCTTCACTACCAGAAGAAACAGACAGTGATTAACCAGTCCACACTCACAAGTAATCTTTTGTCATCAGGATGAAAGGTTAAAAAAAGATTTTTTTTTACTATCTAGTTTATAAAATCAATATGTTCAAGATACCAGAGGTAGCAAAGGAAAAACTGTGTCTTCCTCATTATTCTATACACAAAAGAATGTTACAGACACTGTATATGTATTTAAATCTAAAAAAAATTAATTATCACAAAACTTGGCTCCATTTTTGCTGATTAATAAGTATAAATGCCTTGTTTAGTGTCAAAAATTAAATAACCGATACTTCCCAGCACAACAAATCAAGAACCTTCTCCAATAACCAGGTCTTCCAGGAAAGCACAAGATACTCAAACTAAACAACAGGGATTAAAAGTAGAGTGGTCCATTTTTTTCCTGTTCTGTCAGGCTGAGACACATGACAAGGCACTGAAATTTGTCTCTAAAATATTGGAAGACGCAGTGACAGTTCAGCTCACCAGCCACAGACTATCCAGCCAATCTAACAGCCAATTAGGACACGCTCTGCAGAAGCATGTTGGCATTAAACTCCACGATGGTGAGGGGGTAGAAAGAAGCCACTTTTGTCAGAACCACTGTTACAAGCTGCCTCCAAGCAAGTTCTGAACCAGAGTTCTTTGTCCTTGTCCTGGGGGCTCAAGAGGGCTGGTGACTTTACCTCTCCAATGGCACCAGCTTGGCTGGAAAAGTCACCATGGACATTGCAGGAGCTCCTGTCCTTGGTGGTTTACTCCCATCTCTCCTGGCACAGACCGCAGCTTCAACACAGCATCTCTGCACCCTTAAAGAGGTGTGTGAAGGTTTTAGAAAGGCAGCCCTTCCTGGCTGGGTAACACTGCAACTAATGCCCTGCTAAAATAACTTATCAGAGGTACAAGTCTGAAGTCCACAGCAGACCTAGACCTTGTTTTTTAACGGGAACACATTCTAACAAAACTAGTATTTAGCTACCCAGCATATTCGAACTAACATCCCCCTTCCCTTCCAGATTTTACGTATTTTTAATGAAAGTCTAATTACCATCCAAATACAGCTTGAATGAATGCATGAGGAAAAATAAACATCACTTAGAAAGTCAGAAAATATTCATTAATAATTTTTCTAGCATGATAAAAGTGTATAAATTAAGAATCTGTGTAAATATATGTTAAACTACTTAAATATATGCAGACGTAATATGTACTTAAGCCTAATGGTTAGCAAAAGGAAATGCTGAATTACAACAGCCAATGAGAATCAGCCCTTATTTAGAAAAATACTTAGGAAGCACAAATGCAAAACAAGATGAAAATCAATTATTTAAATCAAGGTTTCCAACTTGACAATTTAAATCATGATTAAAATTGGCAATTTAGATGACTTTGATGTAAATCTATCCCTGTGATGTGAAACCAGCCCATTTTGTTTGTCATCATTTTTGTTCTCAGAGCCCCTGATGATTTGTAAATGCGCACATGTGGATACTTCCTTATGAGTGCACTTTGCTCTGCAAGTTTACAATTAATTTCTGACAAAAAGAGTATTAACTACACTTTAGCATACCAATGGCACAACTCTATTTATCAAGAAATAATATTAAATGGGAATTTTATATTTTAAGTAATAATATTTCCATTCCTGCAAAATATTCCCATATTTCATAACATTACAGGAAAATTTAAAATTAACTGAGTTTCAGATCACCAACAGACCTGCCAGTAACAAGCAGAGCCACAAAAGCTTTAGATCTGTCATTTAGCATCCAACATCCTTCAAAGGAGGCTACAAAAAACATATGTAATCTGTAAGGCCATCGGACACCAGATCCTCTATTGAGTGCCAGAGTCACTCAGAGTAGCACAAGCACAACTCTCAAATGCTTCCAAAACCCGTTTCACCAGCTGGTGGTGGCTATAGGCAAAATGCTCTTTGGACTTGCTTTTTCAACTTGCTTTCCTGAAGAAGTGTCATACACTTGTCTTCATCCATTCATCCATTCATCCATCCATCCACCCATCCACCCAGCCGTAACTTTTATAGAGGGAAGCTGAGTTCAAAAGACACTACATTTCTACATGTTTTGCACAGGGAGATGCCTAGGAGAAAGGACAGAGGCCCAGCTTCAGCTTAGATGAGCTCATCAGGGCTGGGTGAGGGCTCCAGCTGGAGTTGGCCAGAGGAATGAAGCTAATGTGCTCCAGGCCCTGCCAGATAGGTTGTAGCAGGAGCTCTCCTAAGATATGGATCTGTAGAAACCAGGTTCCATTGGCTGACACAGTGATTTGCTGATATCCTTGCCTCACGAGAAATTAAAACCTATCCTTTGTCTCTAACATTGCCTGTGGATACCCAGGTTGTATGCTCTGCCAGAATTAAACTAAGACACAATTTTCTATCTTCACTAGGCTCTTAAAGCCTTGTTCCTACCTGCTCCTTTAAAACACCAGTTTCATTTTAGTCACCAGCAATATTTCTCCTTTAATATCCAGGCTATGGTTTAACAGTACTGGTTTTTTTCTAGTTTTTCTTGAAGTTCACATCCCCTTGGGTCCCTGCTACTGCAGTATGTTTTTTCTCCTCTTCTTCCCATGCATCCAGACCTTCTAATTCAATGACCATTTTCATGGCCCATAGGCTACACCATGATAACCTGATTTGTGCTCTTGGCCATGAGCCCTTTTCCACAGGTAAGTTTACATCGGGGTCCTTTCCAGCACCACAACATGCTTATCAACTATCTCAGTGTTTGCAGAATTGAAGTTGGACACATTCGACTTGTGATCCCAACTTCTTAACTGTTTGCTTACTATGTTTTGTATTTTCTCTTATCATGACAAACACTTTGGAAGAGGTCCCTGTTCACAGGTGCAAATTTATATGTGTTCTCTTCCAAATCCCTCATTAATACCTGTCTTCATCTGTGACACCTACAAAAAATGAAAGAGCAGCTAACCCAGGCTGCTTCTGTAGTGAGATCAGTGCTGCCAGACCAAATGGCAATATTAGTTTGTTTTCTCCTCATATCCATGGATGCTTTTCTGTCCTGCATTTAAATTATAAACAATCTAAAGTGGATCTTCTCTTTTTGTCCCATATTAATAGTGCATCAAGGCCATGAGCTGCTGATCTAGGATTAAGGGCACCAACATAACAACAATAATAATGCAGTAGAAGAGGAGGAGACACTATGATTTCATTTCTATCTAAATCTGCAACAGTTTGTTAATGGAATTAGGAAGCTTCCTTTATGTAATTATCACTAAGTACGTCAGTCAAAGTCTAACTCATGGTGTGTATCTTTCACCGTGATAATACAGTGTTTTAGAACTACATGAAGTACACCATTTAGATAAGCTGAGCTGGAATTTACGACTCTCCATTTGCAAACAGCTCCAGAGCACTAATAGGCATTTCCAACTCAAGATAGGAAAGCAAAGGACTCAGTTTGTAAGGCTTCATGCTAAAAGTGAGGAGAGATCAATCAAAGAACATTTACACACTTTCTTTCCCCCAAAGTTGATACAAGAGAACAAAACTAAATGTTTTTAAAATACTCAGGATTCCTCCTTCTTATTTTTTTAATAAGAATGTACAGATGTATTCTTACTCTGCTCCTTTACCCTGCTTCCTAGAAACCTTCTAAATTTATTAGTTTAAAAAAAAGCAAAAAACCCACAACAAAAAGAAACAAACCACAAACAAACATTTAAACCAATCCAAAGGGAAGCAGCCTAATAAGATTTTCTGAATGACATTGAGTCTTGGAAAAAGTTTGCAGGAAGACTAGGAATTAATCTGAAGATGCCTGTTTCCGACTGCCTGTTTTATCCACTGTACCTTTTGTTTCCCACAGCTGGAACTATGCAAGTCCTTTAATTTGAAAATAATTTTATTGTTTTCTTATTTACAGAAAATATGCCCCCTCCTTGAATATTAAGCCTTAAAACTATAAAAAATTGGAGCATGTAAGTACTTACATGTAAACAGGAACTACCCCACATAATGATAAATTTTTTTGCCTTTCTTGGTGCCCTGAGTAAGTCTGAATCGACGGCATCACAGTCACATCAAATGCCACATTTCTGAATGACAGCAGTCTCTAGCAAAAAGTCTGATGAGCCTGAAGACAGCTGAATTTGCTTTCATGGAAATAAAGCAATCCAGTTTCTGGTGTTCGAGTCTCCAGAAATGCCCAGACCCACCTTCAAACTGCCATTCCCTTTGCCAGTCACTGTCTAACTCACTGTCATCAGCACAGCACTTTACATCTGATCAATGGACCCTCAATGGGGACCATTAGGTGCCAGGAATTATGGCTTCAGCAGTTCCAGGGGCCAAATGTGGATATTTTCTTCACTTCCTTGAGAGGGACAGACCATGAGGTACATGCAGTCACAAACTTCAGGCAGGCTGCTACAGCAAAGGGTCACTCTGTCCTGTTTCTCCTGTTTTCTCTGACACATCAAGAATGTGACTATTTGAAAGATGCAGTCAGACATGAACTGAGTGTAAAGGTTTCAGTGACCTGTGCTGAGATCACACAGTCAGATCTTGTCTAGTTTCATAGCAATTTCACTTCTTCAAAACAGTCAACCTGAGCAAGCACTTTTTAAATTATTCAGTTAGATACCAGCTGTTTTCATCTAGCTTTCAGAAATACAATCACAGTTTGTACCCAGATTGGTGATATTTTTGAGCCAGTGTGCAGAGAGACCCTCATCTGAGAGCCTTGGTCTAAGTTCAGCATGATAATGTAGCATGGGTACATCTTGGATACATCTTAAATTAGATTCTTTTCATTCTAGTGGAAATGCAATGTGCCTTTTGCAAAGGATGGAGATAAATGCTTAAACATGAGAAAAACGGGGTCTGGGAAGAAGGTAAGATGTAATGTTCTGGGTCCACTATTGTATTGTCCTTTGGTTCAAATAAAACTCACTTAAAAGGGAAGGTGTAACAGGGGCCATTTGAAGTTTCAGGATGTTCTTTTGCCAAGTAGGAGAGTTAAGCTTTGTTTGCAAGAAACATGGAGGAGCTATTACAGGGGGAGAAAGGATACTAGGAGTTAGCGTACTGATAGGAAAAAAAAGGCATAGGAAGTGACTCAGACTAGTATAATCTGGTCAAAGATGCTGTATTAGCCATGCTTTGAGTTATGCTTATAGGGGGGATTTCATTCTGTTGGTGTTCTATAGGTTGGTTACTATAGGTTCAGTGAATGCTGCTCCTTGCCTTGCTTTGTTTATGTACAATGCACAAAACAGAGCATTACTGACCAGGAAATTGCTAAGACCTGAATAAGTCATCTTTTTTGCCATGGCACACCCGTCTTGGAAAAAACCACATATATTTTCTTCATGTTGGTGACAAAAATCTTACCTGATGTTTAGAGCTCATTTGAGGGCCCTGGAGAGGAGAGGTTGAAATGGCGGGAGGTGGATAATAATTTTTGAACTCTGGCATATTAAGATGATCACAACATGTGTAGACCCAGGAGGTCTCATTGTAATACCTTGTTAATGTCTTCAAAGCTTTTCAGAGACCTTTACGGAGTTATTCTAAATGAAAAAAATTAACCCTAAGAGGTACATTCAGTAACTGGAACCAACACGTGGAATAAAAGAGCCCTTGGGAGGAAGGTTAAGCTCTAATCTGCTTCTTTTCCACTTTGTTGTGGAAGCAGATGTGGCAGAGAAGGGGCCGACCAGCGTGAAGCCTGTGCACTCACATGGCTGATCCTCTGTCATGTATGATGTGTGTGTGTCCCAACAGCTAGCAGGGAGGCTGGGGAGGCCTCTGGCTCCTTACTGACCTTTCCACTCAGACAGGCCATTTCTGCTGGAAGCATAACACAGGAGCACAAAGCTTGCAAATGTGTTCAGCATTGCTGACTCTCAGGGAACCCTACATTGGTGTTGGAAAAGAAAGAAAATACAATACTGTCTATGTATGCAATCACATCACACACTGCTTCACAAGGATGGGAAGGAAATGAAATTATACACAGGGGAGGCAGATCTGATTACTGGAAATTATATATACACTCTTGAGGTGAACAGTCTTCATCTAATTTGCAGGTAAATTAATGATTAACAAAGAAGCATGATCTATTAAAAATAAATTTTAGCGACAGACATATGCAACCTATTATGCTGATTTTTTTCACTTAAATCTAGTTCAATTCTTTTCTGTATCTCTGTGCACTATGCAATGAACTGATGGAGAAACAGCAAAGTTTTAAAAATTAGTGTCTTAGCAAAGATGAAGAGACAAAATTGTCACAGTACAAGAACAAACCATATTATCTATACCAAAGTTAAAACAAAAAATGGAAACTTCGTTTTTTCACTCAGCACACAAATGAATTCCCTCATCATTACCACAAGATGTTGCAGAGGCCACAAGCAGGAAGGGAATGCCATGGAGGACAGAATAATTAATTAGTGGAGTGGGATTCACTGGTGACAATGACCATGTGTGGCTGTAGAAGTCTCTAAAATGCTGACTACCAAGGTGGAGGTACAGCAGGTAAGGAGCAATTTTTCTTTGCCTTGTGTGCTGAAGCATGGTTACACCTACCAGGAGCAGAGCTGGGGCCTCTCAGAGCAGCTCTGGCAGAGGCTCTGGCAGTGGTGGCAGGGCAGTAGGAGGGAACGACAGCTACAGCAATCTCGAGTTGGAGATTTCACAATGCTGTGGAAATACAGCTCTACATAGGCATCCACCACTCTGGCCCACATCCAAGAGATGATCCAGTGTTAGGCAATCCTAGTCATACACCAGTTGAGATTCCTAAAATCTGCTTTCTTTTATATCAATCTTCATTCAAAAAACTTTTCAGTAAATTTGCTTTCTTTCACCTTTGCTAAAGGGCTACTACTTTTGTTTCCAAAGCAATTATACTAGAAATATGGTCTATTACCAAAAAAAAAAGGGGGGGGGGGGGGGGGGAATGGGGGAGTATCTTTGGTGATATATCTTTGTGTGGCTTTGCTCTGGGAACTTCCTGTAGTGAGAGACTTGTCTTATTGCAAGCAGCAAGGAGCACTGAAATATTTGCCATTTATGTATATGTGCCCGTATGTAACTGTTGTGTAGCCTGACTTCCCACCGCTATCTGGAAGCAACAACTTGTGTCACCAAAGAGTCCCCAGAGAAACAATCCGTTTGCCAGCACTGGACTTTATTATAATGGAGAACAAAAACCACATAGGCAGGAAACCATAAAACCCCTCAAGTCAACTGTAGCCAACGGCCAAGGGGCCTGGAGTGGCAGCGGGCACTGGAGCCAGGCACAGGGAGGGATGCAGCCAGTCCCAGGCCTGTTGCTTGCCAGTGGCTGTAGCTGGATGTTGTCGCCTGTCCCATCGCCACCCCTGGCCGTTTTCTTCGCTGATTTTGACCAGTGCCCAGACCCAAGGGGAAGTTAATGACTAACAACACCGCCTGGACACAGCAAGGTGCCCCGGCCGGGCGCGTCTGGGTGCACCCCTGCTGTGGGCTGCCTATCCGCCCCCACCGCACCGCCCGGGCGCGGATGCCCCGGGGGACACTCGAGGCCACCGGCACAGACATCGGTTTTGCAAGTGACCCTGGACAGGAAAGGCGTTGTATGCAAAGGGGTAACTGGGAAAGCTCCCAGGCAATGAGTGGCGCGGAGCTGCTGATGGGGTTTTTTTGCAAGGCAAATACAACCCAGGAATTCACGGGGATAAGGCAGAGCAAACATTAACCTCCTGTGCCGGTGGCTATGCGGAACAGCCGCTACCACGGTTCCTCTCGTTTGCTGCTCCTCTTTCATGGAAAAAGAGTTCGTGGCTCAAAGCCAGCTGTAAATCAACAGCTAAGTGAAACCATTATGTCAGGAGGATGCTTTAATCGGTTTACAAAACACTGCTCGAGGTACGATGCATATTCGTAGTCAGGAAGGGAATGCAGGCGGGTACCCGGGACGTCGAAACCCAGCGGGGTCACAGGCCTCAGCCCCGTCTGGTGACCAGCGGGGAGGTGGGAACAAGGACCTCCCCGCGAGCCCCCGGACCCCCGCCCCGAGCATCCCCACGGCTGACGGCCGGGCGTTTGCAAACGTTTTGCCTTAGGAAGTCTTCTTTAAAGTGCCCCGGAGAAACTATTTTGGATGATTGGATGGGCGGCGGGACCTCACTGCCCTTCGCTCGTTCGCTCCGGCGGATCTCACCCGAAACACCAGGGCAGAAAGGAAAAAAGAAGGGGAATCTCTTTAAAGGGAAAATAAACTCAACCCGGGGTCCGCCAGGGCGAGCTGCCCCAGGAGGCGAGGCGCGGCGCCGGGGATCGGGATCCCCCTGCCCTGGAGCCGGCGAGCCCGCAGCCCCCATCCGCACGGGCGCTTCCCGGCGGCCGCCGCCACTCCCCGGCCGTGCCCCGGCCGCGGCCCCGGGTGGGCGGTCCGGCAGCGCGGCCGCCCCTCCCTCCCCTGGCCCCTCCCGGCCGGAGAAACAAGACACACCTGCCCCGAAGGGGCTGGGGATGTAGCAATGATGACAAGAGCAGCGCAGTGTTAGGGTTCAGTTCCAGCTGATTTTATTTCCTTCCCGAAGAAAAAAAAACAAAACAAAACAAAACAAAACAAAAAAAAAACCAAACAAAAAAACAGAAAAAAAAAAACCCCAAACAAAACAAAAAAAAAGAGAGGTTATTTACAGAAGGTATATCAACAATCTGACAGGCAGTGAACTTGACATGGTTAGCTGGCATGATTTTTTTTCTTTTTCTTTTTCTCCTTTCCCCACGTTGTGTTGTGGGTGATGGTAGACAAAAAAAAAAAAAAATCTACACAGCATATTGCACAGGATGGATGACCAAAAAAGAACAAAAAAAAAGAAAAAAAAGTTAAACCCTTAACGGAACCACCTCATTAGGCAGACGTCCTAGTGCCTGTCATGTTATATTAACATACATAAACACACAATCTTCTTTTTTGCTTATTATAATACAGACTTAAATGTACAAAGATGTTTTCACTTTCTTCATCTTAAACACAACAGCTATAAACCTGAATACATATGCTATCATCATGCCATAAGAGACTAAAACAATTATATTTAGCGACAAATAGAAAGGATTAAATAGTCAAATACAAGAATGAAAAATGCAGTACATAGTGTCGCGAACTCAAACCGGCATTTCGATAGATCCAGTGGTTTAAACGGCACGTTTTTGCTTAGAAAAAAAGTGCAAAAGATGTGGTTTACGAGTTAAAGGTACAGGATCCCTTCTGTGTAAATGCACCAGTTGCTTCACTTCATCCGGGGACAGGTGGCTCCCCAAAACGGTAGCATACAGCGTAAATCCCTTCCCCCGGCCCCCTCCGCGCAGAGGCAGGGGGCTGCGGAGCGGGCAGCGGCGGGGGCGGTGAGGGATGCTGTCACTTTAAGATGCCTGCAGATTGGAGTGTAAACATGGACAAAATAGGGGCTGATTCGTGGGTGTGTGAGAGTGTGAGTGAGCGTGAGCGCGCACACGCGTGTGAGATACTAACCAGCGGCCCTGTTGTTAAAATCAGGAAATCCAAACAGCGATTTACACCGATTTACACCCCCTTTATATATTTTTTACAAAAATACACTGAGAAAATAATCAAACGTTTTCATCTCTCTTCTCTTTTTGTTTTTAAAAGTGTCAAAAGTCTACATTTAAATATAAAAAATTAAAAGTTAAAACTCTAGCCCTTCAGTGAAGGAGACATAAAAATGGTGCGGGTAACAACGAGAACTACCAAAAAAGGACAAAGAAATACAAAGTCAAAAATGTTTGGCCAGTATAAATACGTCCACTTATAAAATGGCATCCGATTACATTTACAAGAAAAAAAAAAAAAAAAAACAAAAAAAAACAATACGAGGATGGAGCATCGGTGAGAAAAAACAGTCTCTTCATTTACAGCTATAAGGAACAAACACATACATACTCTGAGAAAAAATTTGGTCCTGAATTTTCATTTTTTTTAAAGTCCAGCACAGATTTGAGTTGCGTTTGAATCCTTTAAAGAGTTAAGAATGAAAAAAAGCTGGTGATATTTTTGTAGGAATCAAACATAGCGCCATCTATCTGCTTTTATATTATCCTAACACTAGTTTTGTTTTTCTTAAACTGTTCAACAGTCTTACAGAAATCTTGAAAAGATAGACAGTATAACATGCTTATTAAACCCCACCAGTGAAATAATCCAACACCATCACGATTCTGAGTAAGAAGAAAAAAACTACTTTTTTTTTGTATTTTCGGGTTTGTTTTTTTTTTGTTGTTGGTTTTTTTTTTTTTTTGCAAAAGCCATCGCCCTCCGTTTCCCCTGTACCACATCATGACAGAAACTGTTCCCATTCGGTCTCTGTTTCAAAAGAAGTTTTCAGTGTTCTTGAACTTTCAGCCTTATTTTTCTCTCTACATATTACATGAGGTGACTGAGAAAAGCGCTGCCGCCACCTCATCTATACGTGCAAATCCATTTCAGTTTATTATTATTTCCCCCCATCGTATTTCCAAGACAGCTCTCAAGTGTAAGTCTGGCTCTTCTCCGCTTAACTAGGATCTCAGTCCAGCTCCATCCGCCTCCTCCTCCTCCTCCCAGCATTGTTGCCTCTTCTCACCGCAGAAGAAACCGGGACAAGATTTCTCCCCACAAATGTGAACCTTGCAAAGGGTTTGGGTGGATTTTTTTTTTTTTCCAGGCAGTTCTGATTGCTCTTTTATAGGAAAGAGGGAATACTCAAGACATCCAGTATGCGCTCAGCACAACGCATCGCTCCCCCTCCTCTTTATTCGTATAAAATGGGCAGTAACAAAGAACCCAGAGGTGTATGTGGTTTCCCTCTCCCTCCCCCTTTCTCTGTCTCTCTTTTCAGGAAATAAAAAAAGGAAAAAGGACAGCGTTTCGCTCCCGCCAGTCTCTCAAAAAGCACCGTCAGGCTCCTCTCTCGGAGGGGGTGTGTGCGGGTCCGTCTGCAGCCGGAGGAAGGGGACTGCTGGCCGTTCCGCAAGGAGAGGGCGATCCCGCTCCTTCCCCGAGCACAAGAAGCAATTTCTCAACAGCCCCTTCCCAGAAACAAACAAAACACCTCCTCCCCCCCTAAAAAAAAACCCAAAACACAAACACCAAACAAAACAGAAAAAGACACAAAAGCACCCGGCGAGGTGGGCGAGTCCTGCCGACAGCCACGCGCGCCGGCGCCTCCTCCAGCAGGGCCCGGCTCTCGCCTCAGTAAGTGAAGACCAGGTTGGAAATGCTGGACTCCAGCCAGTCCCCCGAGATCATCTCACTTACCTCCGGCGTGCAATAGTCCGGGAACTCAAAGTGCGAGCCCGAGCCGGGCTCGAAGTTAAAATCCAGGTCCCGGTCGAGCACCGAGGAGCTGAAGCTGCCCAGGGACATGCTCTCAAAGCCGGGGCTGGGGTTCAGGTCCAAGAGGTCGTCCTCAAACTCGTCGTCCGACGAAGAGGAGCCGGAGGAGGAAGAGGAGGAGGAGTGGGAGGACGCGGAGGAGGAATGCGCCGTCGAAGGGGCCGGGGAGGAGGCGCGCAAGCTGGTGTAGCTGCGGTGATCCGAGGGCGAGCCGGAGCCGGAGGGCGAGGGGCAAGCGACGCCGCCGCAGTCCCCGTCGGGCCGGCCCGCGCCGCCGCCCCCCTCCTCGTAGAGGCTCAAGGGGTCTCCGGTCTCCGCCGAGCTGCTCAGCGTGGGGCTGCCGGGCACGGCGCCACTGGGGGAGGCGGAGGCGGCCGCCGCCTGCCCGCTACCGAAGATGTAGACCCGCTTCAGCTTCTTCTCGGCCAGCGGCTTGCCGGGTCCCGAGGGCGCGCCCGCCGCCCCCCGGGGCTTGTAGAGCGCCTGGTGCTCGGGCGGCAGCAGCGCGGCCGACGGCTCCCCGGGGAAGGGGGCGGCCTTGCCCCCCGCCGCCTTGCCGTGGGGCTTGCCGCCCGCGCCCGCGCCACCGCCGCCCGCGGGGGAGGGCTTGGAGCCGCCGCCGCCGCCCTTCTTCGGGGCGGGCTTGGCGGGGGCCGCGGGGCCGCCGGAGCCGCCGCCCGCGCTGCCCCCGCCGGCGCCGCCCCCACCGCCCTTGTCCGCCTTGTCGCCGGGCTTGGCGGAGCTGTTGCCCGACTTCACCTTCTTCCTGGGCCGGTACTTGTAGTCAGGGTAGTCCGCCATGTGCTTGAGGCGCAGCCGCTCCGCCTCCCGGATGAAGGGGATCTTGTCGCTGTCCTTGAGCAGCTTCCAGCGCTTGCCCAGGCGCTTGGAGATCTCGGCGTTGTGCATGTCAGGGGACTGCTCCATAATCTTTCGCCGCTCGATCTGTGACCACACCATGAAGGCATTCATGGGCCGCTTTATGTGCCCGCTGGGCGTCTTACACCAGCTCGGGTCATCCGCCTTGCCCCCCGTGGAGGCGGTGGAACCCGGCGTGGGGGAGGAGGCGATGCCCAGCTCAATGCCGGCCCCGGAGTCGGAGGTCTCGGCGGCCAGCAGCGCCTCCGTGTTCTCCGCCGTGTTGGTCTGCTGCACCATCGCGGCGGCGGCGGCGGCGGGGGGCTCGCCGGGGCTCAGCGCCGCTCCGGAGCTCAGCGCCGCTCCGGCGCGGGGCAGGGCGCGCAACTTCTCACAGCGGCACCGGGACGGCGCAGCCCCCCGCGGCCGCGCCCCCGCTCCCCGCACCACTTGTACGTCCACACCGGCGCCTCGTCCCCGGCGGCGCGGTCCTCTCCCCCTCGAGGCGGCGGCAGCAGCAGCAGGAGCGCCGGGGCCGCCCGCGGTCAGACAAGAGTTTCTGCAAAAGCAGCGCCGCGAGCCGCCCGTCCAAGTTTGCTAGATTTTTCTTGGGGTGTTTTGGGCTTTTTTAGTTTGTTTTTTTTTTTTTGGAGGGGGGTGTCGGTCTGCTTTTTTTCCTCACCACATCGGGTTTCCCCCCTCCCCGAAGCAGCTGATCCAGTTCACAAGTGCGTTCCGCCTGCCCGCAGCGTTTCAGAAGAGCGGCACTCCTGCCGCCGAAAGTCTCTCAGCGCTGGGCACGGCCAGCGTGCACGGCCGCGGGGGAGGGGGGAGGCGGCGCGCCCCCGAAGCCCCGAAAATCCCGGCTCCAGGACCCGTGGTGGCGGCGGGGTCGGCGGCCAGGAGTTTGTGCAGGCTGAATTTGGCAGTTGCGAGGTACCGAGCGAAAAGGAAACCCCTCGGGAAAAAAAAGAAAAAAAAAAAAAGAGAAATAAGAAGAATGAAAAAATAATAATTGAAAAAATCGCCGTAAAAAAAGAAAAATTAAAAAGCGCTCTTGCATGAACGAGTCTGTACGTCCCCGGCAGGAAGAGCGGCGAGCCGGGCGCCCAGTCCCGTCCTCCTCCTCCTCTGCCGACGGCGGTGGTGGTGCTGCTGCTGCTCCGCGCGCGCGGAGCCCCGCGGAGCCGCCGCCGCCCCCCACGCTCGCCCGCCCGCCGGGCGCTGCCCCGCGCCCCCCGCACGCCGCGCTCCGCCGGCCGCAGCTGAGAGCGGACCCCGCGCCCGCCCCGCGCCGCTTTATCCTTTCGCAGCCCGCCCCGCGGCCAATCGCACGCTGTATCCAACGCCCTCCGCGTGCCAAGCCCCGCCCGCCTCCCCGGGATTGGCGGCCGGCGCGGAGCGGTAATAATGGCCGCGTGCAATGGGAAGCGCCCGCGCTGACCTCATTCCCGGCGGCGGGGCGAACTTTTTAAAAGGGGCAGGAGGGCAGCTCCGCGCGCCGCCCCGCGCCTCGCCGCGCACGTGCCCGCGACCCCCTTACCCCCCGCCTCCCGGCCACGCTCCTCCCTCCCCTCCTCCCTGCCGGGGAAAAAAGATTAGGAAATCAGCAAAAATCATCATAGTACAAATAATTATTAAAAAAAAAAAAGAAAGGGAGAGAGGGGAATCAAGCTGTTCCGCCCCCGCACGCCGCGGCTGCGGGGCGGCGAGCGGGGACACCTGCCCGCACAAAGGGCCGGGAGGGTGTTCCTGCCGTCCCGGAGCCACCTCACGCCTAGCGGGCAGCGCTGCCCGGGGGATGCCGGAGGGTGCCCCGTGCCCGTCCCCACGCCCACACGCGCAGTGTCACGGAGGGGTCGCCAGCCCTGGAGAAGCGCCCGCGAGGCGCTGCCGTCACGCCCCCTCCGCCACGGAGCTGGAGCGGAGCGGCGCAGGGCGTGGGATGGGACAGGCAGCGGGCACATCCCGCGGAGCGCCGGGCCCCGCACCAGTCACGGCGCTGAGCAACCGCTGCCACCCTTCCCAAATTCCCCGGCGCCGAACGAGGAAGAGGTGTTGCCCTTATCGCGCTTTTACCCTCCGACCCCCCTTCTGCGTTTCGCTACCTGCCGCTCCCGTACGGCGCGGTCCCGCCGCGACGCCCGATCCCAATCCCGGTGAGAAGCTGTGGCTGGGGGTCCCGGCCCGGCCCCGCCGGGTCCCCAGAGAGCGGGAGAGGCCGCGGGAGGAAGGAGCGGTGCGCAGCCGGCGGGCAGGTACCGGCCCTGGGGCGGAGGTGCTGCCGTGCCTCTGCCAGTCCGCCTCGCCGAGCAGGGCCCCCCTTCTCCGGGGCCCTTCCTAGGGTGCAAGGTGCTTTTCGGGGATTGCTGTTTGATCTCATGTGCCCCTCCCTCTGCCCTGCCATGAGTAATAGTGAAGAAAAGCAGGGCAGCGAGGTCAGGCGCTGTGCAGCAGCCCTTAAGGCCTCATAACATCAACCTCCCCCTCCAATATTCAGGCAAAGGGGGCCGGGTAAGACCATAAAAACAATGGCAGTGTTACTTCCCAAAGATTCCTCACATCATTCATCAGGCCAGGGACCAGAAAAGCTTTTAGGCAAAACAGCTGTGAAAATTTTTGTTCTACACAACACCAGTTAAAAACACCCTTTAAATCAGAAGCAAAATAATGGCTGGATACAGCTAAAATGTCTAAGATAGAGGTCTAAAAATAAAGTACACATTTTTGCAAGAAAATTTATGGTAGGATCCTTTAGCAGACTTCCTAGCTGGCTTGAGAACAGGCTTTGAATATTAAGATCTCATACTGGACTCAATGTACACTGCTTGTGAAGCGCTGAGAAAAATCCTGAATTCTCAGTACCTCCTTGGGTAGGCCACCTACATTACTGAGACTGTTTACAAAGGTGCAAATTAAATTTTTGGGTTTTTTTGCAAAAATAATACATTGATTCCTCATACAGCCTCTGGCCAAGACTGGATAAAATACTGCTTTCCTCTAGGTTGACGACATCCAGTGACATCAGTGGAGTTTCTCACCTTTACACTTCGTAAGTAGTAAATCACGCTGCGTTTTTCCCCTGCAGCCCCAAAGCTAAGATCAAATCTGTTTTACCCTATACCACCAACATCTACAGAAATGGAGGCTCGCAGTGGGTTTGGTGTCAGGAATGAGCGCTGGCTTTTGCTTACACTCTTGGTATTCATGTGCAGCAGCGTGAAAAACTGGGACTGGGAGCAGTCAGTAGCTTCTGGCTGCTCCACCTGTCAGCACGGTATCCAGCAGGATTTCAACCCCCAACTGTCGTATTTTACATATAAATATCAATTTGTTTAAACTACAAAGCAAGTAAAATATTCTCATGTTTCTAGACACAAATTAAAGCAAAACAAACAAAACCCAAACTGATAGGCAAACATAGAAAGAAAAAGCTTCAGAAGCTTTTCACTTGGTTAAGTTCTGCAAGGTCTTGACCACCATGAATAAAATTTATCTCCAGGTGAGGAGTTAAGTGTCTTCCTGATCAAAGCGGCCGCATCAATTTAATCTTGGTTCAATAAGCATGTATGTGGTATGGAGAGAAGAGTATTTTTTCCTGAACAAAAACTTCACGAAAGTGAAATTTAGAGCTGCTTAATAAAGCAAGTGTAAGAACACGATGTGAAACTCTATAAAAGCATTTTACTACAATTTCTTAGCTGTTTCCTCAAAGTTAATTGCTTCCATCCCTAATCCTCCAGTGGCGAACTGAAAGTACCTTCCAGCTCCCCAAATTTTTAAGCCTAGGCGTAAAGCGCGACCATTCAGCTTCCGTCTAAAAATGAAGTTTTCAGAGCATTGGCAAGACTTCTCCGCGTTTTACAACTTAAAAAGCCTTGAAACTCCATTCTGTTTCCTGCAGGCTCGATGAGGCCGGGGATGCGGCACGGGACGCGAGGTGGCAGCGCTGAGCCTCTTCTGCCAAACGTGGGAAAACGCGGAGCTAGCGAACCCACGATTAGTATTTTTTAAATTATTTTTTTCCCCCTGTGGTTTTACGGAGCAGCATAACGCTGCAAGTTTCTGACTGAAATTCGGTGGGTTTGCATCAAAGAGCGGCAGTGCCCACGCAGTCAGCTGTACGCCGCCGGAACAGGGTGCGAGTGATGCCAAACCGCGATGCGGGGTTTAAGGGCAGGGGCACTGAGAACACCCTTCTAACACACCGGGATCTGCAGTTCGCCTTGCGCTTGGAGCAAGAGATATTGTTCAGGAACAATGCTATGGACAAATCTACTGCAGGGCTGGGCGCCTCAAGCATTGATTCCATCATTCCCATCTCTGGAAGTGTTCAAGACGAGGTTGAATGGGGCCCTAAGCAACATGATCTAGTGGGTGGTACCCCTGCCCATGGCAGGGGGGGTTGGAACTAGGTGATCTTTAAGGTCCCTTTCGACCCAAACCAATCTATGAATCTATGATTCTGTGATTGATTGCAGATTTTATGTGTGAATGAGCACGCAGTCCCCACCGGTTAAAACGTCTTAAGGACACGCAGATTTAGCACCGTTCTTTCCCCCCCCCCCCCCCTTCTGCTTTCAGCTGAGGATTACTAGCGCACAGGCTCCTTTAACTGCAGCCCTTGCCGTTGATCTTTTCCACACCCCCAGCTCCGTAGGCTGTGGGAAGTGCTTTGCAGCTTACTCCGTCTGAGCTCTCGGGAGCAGACCTTCCCTCCCGTGAGCGTGTTCCTGCGTGCCCTCGCGGGCTCGGAGCGCTTCCCTGCCCTGGCGCTGCGCAGCCAGAGGCCCCCGCAGCTGCTGCGGCCGCCTCTTCCCCTCTGCAGCCGCCCGCGCTCCGCAGCCGCCGGGGCCCGGCGAGCTCGGCTTCATTAACACGCTCGTCAATTCCGCGCTGTGACCCGAGCAGGCGCCCCCGCCGCGCTGCGCACAGCCGCCGCTCGCAGGGCTGCGCGGAGCCGCGCGGTGGGCGCTGCGCGGGGATGTGTGCCCGCAGGGCGCGGCTCCCCGCGCCCCCCGCCGTCCCCCGAGGTCCCCGCGGCGGGGCGGGGCCAGGTGGCGGCGGCCCCGCGGGACTGAACGCGCGTGGGCCGTGCTCACCCGCACGGGAGGAGCAGGGCTCTCACCCCGGCGCGTCCGGAGCAGTGACATCCGAGGGTCGCCCAGCGACCCTACAGGACGCGCTGCAGGGAATGAATGAAAGGCGATTCACAGACATCTTGCTTCCGTGCCCCCGTGATAGGCATCCACAGGGTGTGGAAAGGCAGCATCTTATTTATCTTGAAAAAACCCCAGTATTATTTCTGGGTGTTTTCCTCTCTGCGACCAAAATTCACCTCTGTAATACACATTTTTCCTGGCATTCTGTGCCACATTTGAAATAGGTGTATTTGGGTTATTTTAGCCTTTTTGAACTGCAAATGAGGAGGCCAGAGCGGAGGTATGCTGCTGAAGAACACATTCCCCACCACCTTTCTATTGCCTATTTTGATCCAAAGAAAATAGATGAGATTCTTGCCATTAAGGGAAAAAAAAGAAAAAAAAAAAAAAAAGGAGCCGTGTCTTTTAAAATAACGTGATGATAACACATATTCATCAAAGATCAAAGAAGAGCGTGCTTAAGGATCAGAGGTGTAAACTGAGACATGAAAGTGGGCCCTCCTTCTTCGTCCTGTTTGCAAGAAGAAAACTCCATTGTACAATTGCATCGCTCCTATTCACAGTGTACCTTTATTTAACGTGATTCATAAGTGCTTTGAACTCTCTCCGATAGCTTTGTGGAAAAGAACTTTTATTACTGGGAAGTGTTTTATGGAGGACATTATTTGCTTAGGAGTGAAAATCTGTTGCCTAAAGTTGTACGGTATTGTTTCCTTCCAGACTGTATATTCACTTGCGTTTTACTTGAATACAAGCCTGCACATAGACACCCAGTGCTCCTGCTATGAGAATGCCAACACATTTCTAGCTCATTTAATACCCTAGGTAGGTAAGAATCCATTTACATATACATATTTATATTAATTCAGATATTTATCGCTTATATGTAAATGTTTTCTTGGGAGGGCAGGAACACCTCTCCAGTGATTTTAGTAAGAAAACATAATACTTTCTATCCTTTATCCACTTTGGTGACTTTTTAAGTTTAAACGTGTTCTCTAAGAGTAAAACAAGTTCAAAAAGCTCTGTTAAAAATAATAAAAAAGAAACTTGGAAAACACATTGTTTGCATTTACTTAGAAGAAGATTTGCAATTCAATCCTTATTCAATCCTGTAAGATTTAGTAACTTTTTTTTTGTTTTTAACAGCTTCATATAGGAAGAGCTTTTAGTTCATTTTTGAAGACGTTTTGGCAAGCCTTTGCTGCGAAGTGAAAAGCCACAAGGTTGAAGAGGAATTACCGGTCTGCTGCATATGTAGCAGCAGATTGCATATGCATGAGCTGCAGCTGCGTGAAGGCCACCCCGGGAAGGGGAGCCCAGGAGGAGAGCCAGCGGAGGGGAGCAGTGGCTGGCGGTGCCTGCAGCCAGCTCTCTGACAGTGCCGATCCTTCCTCCCTGCAGGAGGGTCAGGGAGGGAGGGCCCCACTTCTTTGGACCACTACATTTTTTGAACGTGTTCCTCGCCTCTGCCCCGTACGCTCCCTCCCAGCCATCTGTGTTCTCCTTCCTGCTTGCTCTCACCTTCCCCTGCCTTCTCCTACAACCTTATCATCACCACCACCCGGCTAACGTTCAGCTCATCTTTTCCTGCCATCTCTATGAAAGAGCAAACAGCTGCAAGCAGGCAGTTCAGCAGAAGTCCACATAGTACCAAGAATGTAGTAATATTTGTGCCCACTTCCACAACATCATGACGTCACCCAGACTTTAGCATCATTGATAAGAGGGAGCTACAAAACCACTGTGCATTGAACTAAATGTGGGTTGTTTCCGAAGATCCTCAAGTGGGATGTTGTGCACTATTAAATTCGGTGTATGAATATCTTCTTGTATTAAGAAAAATGTTGGTTGTACTTAGTCCTTCTGGAGAGGAGGCATAAGGTATTCCCTGTGCACATAGAAAAAAAGGGGTTTTGTAAAATGTAGATCTTAGCATTTCTAACTCAGTTTTTGTGAGGTCATTTCTTGAGTGATGTAGTCAAGATAATTAAATCAAAGAGGAAAAAAAGAGAAAAATATATTACATACTATTTAGTTGTGAAAATAGTCCTTTCTTTCTTTTGCAAGCTCTGGGTTATTAACAAGTGCTTATCCACAGGATCCAGCTCTAAATAAAGAAAATTCCTCTGACAACATGCAAGCAGTTGGGGTTATCCATGTACTCTAAGTATTCTGGCAGAGGTAGACTAAGAGTGGTCTATCATTTACATCCTTAGAGAGTGTTTAGTACTTTTTATCATAAAATTGCCTTTGTACTCAAAAAATCAATCCCCTTCATTCAGTCCCATGGTCCTCAGACATTAATGGATTAATTCCTGTCAAACAATTTTTATTTCATTTTTCTGATGCACAGATCAAAAAAGCTACAGGAGGTTCTGGTGGAAAGAGGAAAAATACATTTAAATCTAAAATGAATGAGAGAAAAAAGTAATTTTTTCCCCCTTTTGTGCTCAGGACAAATAGAAGTCTGGCTTTCATCCTGATTTCCTTCCATATAATTGTTCTTAATGATGGTGCTGGTGTGACAACTAGTAAGTAGATTTGTTTTTAATCTTTCTGAATAGACTGCTCAAATGATACAACTCTGTACTTGCCAGGATCTCTTCTATAATCTGTGACCTACCTTGCTTAGGCTGTTTGTGCAGAATAAGTTTATTAGTTTGATATTAAACATGAATATTTATTTTTAAAATAAATATTTTTTCAAAACCTTGTTTTCTCTAAGAATTGTACCTTTTTGAACAGAATGCCGGAAGAAGGTGGTGGAATTCTACACTACCCTGTGTAATCCTGGTCTAGCTGTCACACTCAAGAACTGTATTTGGAGTTATCTCAATGTGCAGGTGTGCTCAAGTGAGACAGGATGTCTGAATTTGCATTGCTCTATAGAGTTTGTATTTAAGCTAAGATTAGTTGCTATGAGAGATAAATTGTCCATATGTAACCTTGGGAAACTGGAATATTATACACTACAAGAATCAGGCATTTTCTATGTATTATTCAAAAAATTTAATCATGAGCTCCTGTGTTTCCACCAATAACACAAAGTCTGGTGTCTTAAATAAATATCAGAAATTAATTTAAAAAAAACCCTGAACTGTTCAATTTTGCTTTATAAAATTACTACATTATTTAAATTGTATAAGAGTATGCTAGTGTATAGTAATTTTGTGAGTTACAAATGCAGTAGTTGAAAAACGTGACAAATGTTGCATTTCTGCTTAATTAAAGCTCTTCCATAGAAAGATTACCTGCTAAGCCCTTTGTTTGTTTTTTGGGACTGCCTTTGAAATTGGAGGTGTAAATCTTGTTGTTGAGTTAGAAGACATTGCTGTGTTCAGGAAAGACTGTGCACATCCAAATAGTCAGTTCTTATTCTAATTTAATTCAAATTTTTTTAAAAATCCTTATTTTAATGTCTGGCTGATGGGCAGTTCAGGATGGGGGTCACTTCCACAAGTTAGTAATCTGCTCAGAGCTATTGATAAGTTACACGATTCGATGCCAAGTAAGATGCTTTATAATGGCCTTACAACCCAGGCATCTCCCAGATAATACAGAAAGTCAGCATTTACACCAGCATTGCTTAGACTTCATCAAACCTGCTTTCACCAGGATTTTGAGGTCCACTCCTTCATGCACTCCTCCTGGTCTTTGTGGAGCTCTGAGGTGGAAGGTAGCGGTGCTGGTGGGCGATGGTGCAGCATCCCTACCCACAGACCATTCCAGCCCCAGGGATGGAATAACCAACAGCTGCCCAAGTGTGCCCCAGGGCGGGGGCGTTGAGGCACTTACTTTGTTTCACTGCAGATCTTACGGTTTTCCTCAGGCTCTCACCCCTGTGACATAAAGCACCAGAGAAAGCCTCTGCTGGGGCGGCCCGGGTGTTGTGTGGAAACAGTGTAGATGTTTCACAGGGTATGAAAGCAACTGGGATACAAGGCTGTATCTTGGGTGTCTTGTACCTGGTGTGTTAAGTAAGGCTCATTCCGGAGGTGTGCGACAGTCAAGGAACAGCGCTGAGGCACCACAGCATGCGGCTAAAACGAGCACGTGCATATGCACAGCCACTGTACTCAAGACTTCTGTGCATGACCTTGTCAAGGGGGAGAAAAAAATCGCTGGCAGAAAAAAATAGTGAGACCACTGGGGAAAAATCCCCAGTATTTAGACCATAGAGCTTAAAAGGCAGAAGTGTGTCAAGTTCCTATAGAAATACACACTGGAGACACTTGCTTTTTAGGATAGATATACACTGCAGACTGTGGTGTGGAGTAAAAATACCTGAGCTAGCTGTAAATGAGCCATCTCAGGCACCAGAAACAATAATAGCCTTTTAGGTTCTTACCCTTGTTTAATGCATTCCATCGGCAGTGATTCCAGGGTGGCTCCAGTTCTCTGAGGTATTTACACAGCAGCTGGGAATGGGCTGTGGTGCTGCCCAGCTCTTGTCCTGCTGCTCCCCTGTGCACAAGTCTGCTCCTCATTCCATCCTGAGGGGAGGGTTCCACCAAGCAAGCACCAGCAGGCTTTTGGCTCCTTTGCCTAATATCACCAGCCCACAGCTTTTTGTGTCTTGAACTTTGTTTCCCTGTTCTCAGCCTCCAGTATAACTTCTGCACTAATTTCTTATTAATCACATAAAGGAAATTTAAACAGCATTCACCCACAGCACAGCTCTCATTCCATCCAGCTTTGAAAAACTTTACCTATGGGTAGTTTATTGATTTTGTCTTGGGAATCACACAGAGCACGTAAGCAGAAAAATTGGCCACCTACCGATGAAGATAAAAATCATACATCACTTAAACTTTCTCAAGTAATCTATTTTTGCTTTTCCATTTTCTTATCCTAGAAATATATTACCGTCTTTACTGCTATAAATGGAAGAAGTTCTGCTGTTCTTACATATATATATGCTGATGTATTTTGTAATCTTATATGCTTCATATCTATATTCAGTAACTGAGGTTTCAAAATGCGTGCTGCTGTACATCCTGGTGTTAAACAGGCTTGAAGCTGCTTCTCAGAAAAGCTCAACATGTAATGCCAAAATTACTGCAAACTAGGGGAGCAGAAGTGGTGTCTGACTCTCTTGGGATTGTTCACAGATTTCTAAGCAAATCCAGCTGTGAAAGGATATCTGACACTCAACTATCTCACAGCCATGGTTAGACTTCAACTCAGACATTTGATTTTATTTACTTTTTTTTCACCCCCTGCAATTGTTCTTCTTTTGGAACACAGGGCAACAGCGCTATATTAAGCAGACAGTGACAGGAGCAGTGGAATCTGTTGCTTAATGAGGTCTGTAATATTCATGTTGGCTGCTATGATATGCCATTACTTAAATGAGAGACTTGTATAGCTGATACTGTCATTTGAAACAAAGAAAAATTATAGCACAGGTACATTTTCAGCAGTATGGTTGAGCAGTTTTTTAAGGTTTAGTTAATAGAATAGAGGATAATGTCTAGCTGGAGTAAAAAAATTATTCAGCTGGAGTAAAAAAAGGTTCTATATTCAGAGCACTCCTTATTAATCATTAAGCACTCCTTATTTATCATTCTGGCTTTTGATTCTTCAAATTGACTTGTGACTGCTAGGTCTGGTTGCGCATTTGGCAAGTCTACTCAGGGCTGGTAATTCTTCAAGACACCTCTCGGGCAGCTTCCTTCCATGATAAAGCAGGAAAACTTCCTGCTGATTTGGGCTGTGGTACCAAGCTGTCCTGCCCCTGGGAAGAGTGGCCAGGCACCCATGAGCTCACGGCACTGCCTCTGGAGAGGAGTGGGTGCTGGCTGGGTGTTTTCCAGCCACGGGTGTGCTCCCTGGGCCCACTCAGGTTTGCTGCCCTCCCTGAGGAGACGCCAACCCCAGCACTGATGTGTGGAGGGGCACAGCAGCTTTGGAGGGGACGAGTGCTGCTTTCTAGGGGGTGACAGAAGCTTTGCATGCCTTGGTCTCTGCAGCAGCCCCATGCTGCTCTTCACAGACGCCCTCTTCTGCTCAGCATTTTGACACCCACTCATGAGTAGGCAAGGCAGCATTCGAGCACCACACGTGCAATGAGCCTCCTCTTCTTGTGTGGTTTTCCTAGGCAGAAAATAAGGGATAACCATCATCATCATCAACACCATCACCTGTTACTCAGGAGCTGTTTGTGACTCTCTCAACTGCTGGTAACTTAACCTACACTGTAGTTTTGTTCAAAACCTCAGGACGTCTTGCAAGGCCTTTGGAGTCCTGAAGACAATTTTGCTACAGAGTACTATTTCCTCTCTCCATCAGAAACACATTTAGATGCCTTATTCTGTCCACACTGGTGAGATACAGTCTCATTTATTTGATTTGCTCCTTCTTTCTTTAAAAGCAGGAGAACACCAGGGCAAACTTCGCACAAACTGTAGAAAAACAAATCCACTGCATACCAATTTTTTCTTATTATTTCCTCTATTGTTTACCAAAGGGAAAAAACCACCCCACCAACAACAGTTACTCTGCATTTATCAGAGTGACTAGTAGAAAGCATGTGATTCTTATGGTAAGCAGCAATTTACAGATGGCCAGGTGCAAACAACATATCTAATCTTATCATGAATGTGTTTTATTCGCAGCTGCAACAGTTGGTGTCAGTTAATAGGTTACCAACCATGAAGTATATTTATTTCCTTTTATCCTGCTTTGGGGCCACAAAAGTGATTTGCAAACTGTCCTAGATGTTGAATTTACATTTCATTTTTGCGTGTGTGGCTTTTTTGTTATTTAGTTAATGCTACTCAGGAAGAAAATGACAACATCTTTCAAAGAACCCATTTTGTTTTCATTTTATCTATTTCCTTTTCTACGAATTTAGAAACTCTGAAGTAGTGTGCTCTCTGGATTTCTAATTTACAGTAAAGCACAGTGTTTTTTCAAGCATAATTTTTTTTTTTTAAGACTATCATCAATGAGGACTCATTTTTGCCTGTTTAGTTCCATCAAGTCATGTGATGGATTCACTATCAGCCTTTCCAAATAATCAAACACAATCTTTATAAGCTGGTCATAAAAGAAATAAGTATTAAATTCTCTGGCCATAAAAGAAATTTAAATTTTAAATACCGGTCATAAAAGAAAGAAGCATTAAATTCTCTTCTTAGCTCCATGGCTCACACTGTGAGCACCAGGATGTATAGATATATATACAGCAGTGAACCAACCAAATAAACCACATAACCTACAGAGCTTTCCATATTCTGGTACAAAAATAAAGATGCTGTTTAAAATAAATGTCCTTACTAATGAGTCTTTTCCAGTTTTTGTAAGGTGTGACAGTATTGGTTGTGCTATTTTTGGGATTTTGCCTTCACTTATATCAAGACTATTTTGTGTTAGGTAAAGAGTGATAAAATAAATAATTCCTTGATAGCTATATATATATATTGCTTACATTTATCTTCAAATCTGCTTCCCAACAAAAGGAGTTTTAATAATAAAGAGCACAATTATTAACACATTTCCATGTGTGTAAGTCAGATGTTCTTGAAAGTAATGAAGTTGCACACGTAAATGAGTTTAAAAAAATACAGAGAGAAAAGAACTCCAAATTTTGATCCCGATGATGGTTTTAAAATACACAACCAGCAGAATCTTATCGTTGGCATAGAGCACTATATATGCATAGTAATTGGAAATAGTTAAATGTATGAATTTAATGGACCTGAAGAAATAATTGCAGGGAATAAGATTAGCCCCCTTCTCTGCACACATGGTTTTGAGGCGGATTGGAAATCCCTCTGACTTTTTATTCTGAATTATGTTTCCCTTTTTAACACATTTTTGTTGCTCTGATTCTTAGTCCTAGCATTGTATTTGCACTGCTGCATTAAACACTAAAACTAATATCTTTGCTAAAAAAGCCTATTAGCAGTTTTTCATAGACTGAGCATCTAAGATGAAGGTTTTAAAGCATTTTGTAATTTGATATAAATAATGATTGGGTGCATGCCAAGATTTTGCACAAATCGACCTTTTCTCACCATTGGCCTATCTTCGAAGGCTCTGGTGTTTATCCTTCTTATTGCTCAGCACATTATTGTAGATGGAAAGTCTTCTCCAGCTAAGGCTAAAATCTCTCCAGATGTATCTACATGAGTTACTCTGTCACTGGGATTGGAGACAGAGTTGTCCAGATTGAATAATACATTGTAAAAATGCATGAATTTACAGTTAAGGAAATAGGGCCATAACAGCAATTTTTAAGCTTCCAGCTTAAGGAGCTTTAGTTGTTGCAAGGTATAGTTACTGCCTTACCTGGTTTACTTGTCGAATCTGTACTTAACTTTCATAGACTGAGTATTTGAGTAGTTGACTGCTTATGCTTGTTCAAATGTGCTACTTCCAGTCTAAGGCAGAAGTTACTAACACGTGTACGCACATCTTACTGCTGTGATGCTACGGACATCACACCAAGTGAGTTCACTCCCTGCCTGCATGTGGGGTGGGGATGGGGGTACACGTGGCCTCACATCATCAGTGTGGGGCTTGAACCTTCTCCTTTTGCGCTTTTCTCTAAGACTGAGACCTGCTTTTAGCAGCAGCAAGGACTATAACATGATTTCCTTATCTCTGGCCCATCCTTAGCTCCTTATCTCCAGTGCCCATCGATGTGATTTCAGTGGTTTACTGCCAAGCAAATCAAAGAAGAAAAGCATAGGAGCAGTGGCCCATTTTGATGCTGAGGCAGGAGGATGTTTAGGCAAATGCTGCTGCTCTCTGGCCAGGTCAGTCCACAGAGTGGGACACCCTGTAGAGATGCTCAGGGCATCAGAGGTTCCCATCCACCCCCCACTGAAGGGAAACCAACTGCAAAAGTGTGGAGCACTACCACTCCCAGCCAGGCTATTCCTCACTGGAGATCCACCTCTTCTCTAGAAGCTGGGGCAAGGTGTTGGAATCTCCCAATTCTCATGACAGCTGCTTGCTGACCAAGGCATGCATCTCAGTAGCTTTAACACTTGGGTCATGTTTTCATGTTTTTTCTTTTTCTCCCAAAGCAAGGAGAGTGAGAACCTTCTGGCTGTTTGCCAAGGAAATACTGGCTTGGGTGCCATCAAAGGTCTCAGGGTATCATGATTCAACATACTTCCTTATTATATTACTATTTTTGACTGCAGCCCTCTGTAATCCACTGAAGGAAGTTTCAGTCTTAGGAAGGGCAGGGTTCATATCATTTTCTTTAGAAACACAGGTGAGTGCACAGCTGAAATGGGTGCCATGTTGGAGAGAGGTGCTGCTCTCTGCCTCACTGTGACAGTTCCAAGTGCAGAACAAACCACCAGGTGCTGAAGTGCTCATCACCCTCTTTGTGTCTGTCTGTTCTTTTACTAATTGAACGTGGGCAACTTCCTAATGCGGGAGACAACTTCATAAAACTGCCTAATCTGATGGGTTCTCTAGAGAGTGTTTTATTTTGTGTTTGCCTTTTGTAGTGCAGAGCATGGTCTGACTCCTAATACCATGCAGTCAGTCCTCAAAGCCCATACACCATTGCAGAGGCAGCAGCAACCCTGAACTGACCTGGCTCTCCTGTGCCATGAAACTTTTGGCTTTTGCCCTTTCATTGTAGGTACATAGAGTTGTTTTGGCCCTGGGAGTTCATCAGTTCAGAACCTGCATTACTGTACTCTGCCAGGGTCGAGCCTCTCTCCCTGCAGGTGGGTTAGGGAAGGAGTTCCCCACTCCCAAGATGACTTCTTAAGTCAGTCTGAGAGCTTTCTGCAAATTTGCCAGTTTAGAACTTGAAATGGTATTGGATTCATTTTGCTTTTTAATGACTAAACACTTCTTTATTTTAATAATGGTGCTTCAGTCACCCAAGTAGTCATTATTCCTGACAGTGTACAGGTGAGCATATGGAATTCAGAATATGCTACTAAAACAATGCTCTGTCAGATTTCAGAGCAAGAAAACACAACATTTTTACCCTCACAGAATATTATTTTTTATTATGGACAGTTTTGTTGCAGTACAGAATTTTAGATTTTAGAAGTAATCTTCTGTCTCTTGGCTTAGGGGAGAGATTTATGAGAAGGGGTAAGAAATGCTTCCTGTCCTTCCTAAATTTATTAAGATACACCTTGATTCCAAGCCTTAAAAAGACTGTTACCAGTCTCAGATGCTGCCTCTACAGCAGGTGGGCATAAATTTAAACATTAGCCTCAGCTAAGGGAAGTGAGTGCTGTTATTTGAAGGATGCAGGAACTTCCCTTTCCATTCACAGCAAACCTTCTGGAGAGTGACAGTTCTCCCTGGACTGTGCAGCACCATTTGTTGCCCGCATCAGTGTGTAGGAGAAAGCACGGCTCTGAGCGGTCTCTAAACTCTAACAAACCTCATAGGTATCCCACAGCAGGAACCCTTCTGTTTGTGCTCCAGACTTGAGATTTCATTTTGTCAGCCAAAGTCCTCTGCTGGATATAAACTCAGCCAGGGAAAGACAGGATCATCCATTGGAGCCAGGAAACGACCTTTAGTTTTGACACAAGTCTAAACAGGGACAGATGATACTGTTGGTACCTTTGGTGCTCCCAGTAATAATTGAGTTTTCAGAGCAAAATTAGATCGAGGTGATAAAAAGAAATATCTTTGACCCTCATCAGTCCAGGCAGTATAGTGTACAGATGGTAGATGGGACAAACACAGTCTTGGCTCTACAAAAGGGGTCTTCTGGCCGAGTAACTCAAAGGCTGCAGTAGATAAAATAAAGAATTCTCTAGGAAAACAAAAAGAAGGATTTAGAGGTCGGTAAAATATTTGATTCAGTGGTGCACAGGAAATAATTAAAGTGAAGAAGATGGGGAAATTTCATTTGTGAGGTTAGTGAGGCATGGGGGCAGGGAGATCAGCTCTGGGGGCTGCTGAAAAGGGAAGGTTTGACCTGGAGGGAAGCTCATCGTGAAGTCGACAAGGATTGGCCCTGACATTGTTTTCATTTTAGTATTTTCATTAATGATTTGGAAGCACATTAAGGAAATCTGCTCATAACTCAAAGAGGCACTGGGTTACCATATGAATGGGGCAGGAGAAAAGGGCTGCAAAAGTACAGAGTGCAAGTCCAAGCTTGTAGAGGCTACCAGCAATCATTACTCCTGTGGGATAAGCGTTTGGTGCTTATAAATGATAAAGGCAGATGGAGCATTCTGGATATACAAGTCTGTCACAGCAAGGTTAGTATCTTTCAAGGTGCAGCAGCCACAGAAAGCCATAAATTTAATAATTTCATAAATCATAGTGATCCTAAGATCAATCTCATTTTCTTCAACGGAGGTTTTGCAAAGCATTAATACTGTTATACACGGCCCTGGTAAGATACCAGTGAGAAACCTGGGACACTAGTCATTGATTTTTCAGAAAAGATGAATTCAGACTAGTATAGATTTAGAGAATAGTCAGTCCCTAAGGGAGTGGAGATATCTGACAGGTGTATGGAGGCTAAAAAAGATGGGCTTCTTTAATCTGGCAGTCTAGAGGCAGAGGGGGGGGGACTTCTACTTACTTAAAATAAACAGCAAATAGGGTAAAGAGCTCTAGGAAAGCTAAGCTATGAGTGGGGTTATCAAAGGATTAAATGGCTATAAAATACCTATGAGCAAATTGAGAACTAATTATTAAATACAAAGTTCTGCACAATGAAATTATGTGGTGAGAGCAGGACTATTTAAAACATAATTTAAAATGCTGGCCCAGCAGTCTGTAGGATATATTAGTAATGCATTTCTTTCATTTTAACCTTAATCTTGGTATTCTGTAAAAACACTTTTTGTATTTAATATATACATTTTTATTATGTAAGAAAATAGATTCTCTCTTGTCAAGTAGTATGACACTCTTCTTTGGATTGCAGCAGCCTTTAATGGTCAAAAAGCACAAGTACAGGGAAATTCTGTAGCCTCAGACTATATCATGCTTCCTTGGAATGACATGTGCATTGGCCAGCCTCATACCAAGAAGTGCAAGAGGATGGAGCACCATCAGTCACTCTGGGGATGGAACAAGCAGAGCCTGGTGGGCAGCTCCTAATTTTCCAAAACACTGAATAAAACCCCAAATACGTGAGCTTTCATATTTCGAGCATTCATTATTTCATCACACTGTTTCACAGTGATGCAGTTCTTTCGGCTCTCAGATTTTCAGTCCATGCTTCAACAAAGCAGCTTCTCAAGAGAGCTGACCGTAAAATGTGGTGGTGTTCCTAAGGAGGACATGTTCTTTTTTGGTCACAATATCAAAATGGACTTAACTCCCACTTCTCAGTAAAATGCCAGTCTGAGCTAGATGTGTGCCATGGAACATTTCAGCCTAAGCAATTTTAAGTGTTGCAACAGTAAAATTAAGACAGTATCTTGCAGTAGGAAAAGAGTTGCTCATTCATAAGTTTCGGAATCACTTAATTTTACACTGATTTTGTTATCTTTGTTATATCTTTGTTATATCTTTCAGATATCTGTTACATCTTTCAGAAGCATTGGTATAATATTTTTTAAATACATTATGACTAATTTCATTATATGGTAAATATACACAACTTTGTTTATACTGTCATAGATGCACACTATATTTTGAACCTAGAATTTCAGTCTAACTCAACACATTCAATTGCTTAAACTTATTACCAAATAAATAACAACCATGCAGCAACTCACCAGCCCAAAACTTGCTCACAGACCATGGAACTAAGAAGTTCAACCTGGAAAACAAATAAAAACCATTCACCTGAGTGAACTTTCAGGAAAATGGTTAACAGAGATCAGAGAAACCTCTTTACAGGAAAGTGCTTTAAGTAATTTTTAAGCATATACTTAAATTGAGGCTTCTGTTACTTTTGAAGCCATTTAGTTCAGTTTTTAAACTATGCCAGAAAGGAATGAGGGGATAAATTTGAGGCGAGTGTTAATTGCATCTAATGGCTCAACTAGAAGAACTGGTTGAGCTTCGTTTGCTGATTTTTTAAAAAAAATCATTAATTACTTTGTTGTTTAGCATAACAGCACTTTATAGTTCCAGATAAGATCAGAGATACACTGCATTTTATGTTAAGAAACATGATTCCCATCCTCAGACTGCAGAGCAAAGGAAGTACTGCACATCAAATGCTGGCCTTGTTAAGTCAATGGGAAAATATAACCACTATTATTCTTTTCAAGTTTCAAAACAGAATGGCACATTTTTATTTCCCCTGAAAGAGATTTAAATTCTGTTTTCTTTTTGATCAAGCTATATTTGATTTTCAGATAGAAGGAGGAATGACTAATTTTCAGGGGCTATATAAAACTACAGACACGTTAAATAGAGCAAAACTGAAAATGTAAAGTGAAGAAGTCTGTAAACTGTGGGTGACTGTGAAGCACTTTCACGTGGCTGGTGAATGAGCTGTGGATGTAAGTGCACGTCTGCTAAGTGATGTGTGCTTGCCATGTGCTTAATATAATTGCTTTAGAGTTCCTCTGAGTGGGTGAGAGTCCATCAGACACAGTTTTCTGCTTCTGGGAAGTGGAATGTTGATGAAAAACAAAGAATGAGAAAGTGGGTAAGTCTAGGGTGGTATTTCCACAGATACATGCCTCTAGACTTAGCAATTTGCTTGTCATACATGCATAGCGGTGAGTTTGCCTGCCTACATTTGTGTCTTGGAATGAAATGTGGTGATGTAAGTGTGGTTTACCCCTGCCTAAAAAGGAGGAAAGTTCCTGGGTGAAGGATGAAACAGAGGTCATTGGGTGTAGGGTCTTTATGTGCACAGGAGCCTCCAGTGTTCCAGGTGCTCAAGTCTGAACCTGTTTGCAGGTGTGCCCATGTGTCTTACAGATGAATTGTGCATGAGATGGGCCTGTCAAAAATCCATGTACGTGTATGGAAGATGGTCTTCTAGATGTTACCTTTGGGTGCACTTGCACAAGAGAAGCGTTTATTCCTTTATACAGGAGCTTATGTACACCATCTTCTCTTAATTTAAAAACTAAATCACAGTGGTTGCCTTCAGCAGCATCGAAACCAGTTTTAATAATCTTATTAATTCTGACTAATAATACTTTATTCTATAAGTGACCTCACAGCTTCGGAAGAGTGAGCTATGCTGTGTACAGTATAAGGGCCATACACAAGTGCAAGTGTTCTTCTGGTT
This sequence comes from Corvus moneduloides, assembly GCF_009650955.1. NCBI lineage: Eukaryota > Metazoa > Chordata > Aves > Passeriformes > Corvidae > Corvus > Corvus moneduloides. The sequence continues at coordinate 67,636,307 of NC_045476.1, forward strand.
CAGCAGTAGAACAAGTAACAAATCTGCATATAAAATGGTTTCCATTAAGCCAGTGAGCAGACTGATGATTTGGTTAATTCTAACTAAGTGGATGCGTTTCCACAGCTCCACAGATCCCAGCAGACCAAACATGAAACCTGCATTACACTGTGATTTATTGCCCTACTTACTCTAGAATGTCAGAAAGAATATTTGCAGAGAAAGCTTGCTAAGGCTCATTAAAAATATGTATTTTAGTTTTAGGAAAGCTAAGCTGACATCCAGGGTATGGAGAGTCCTGTGTCTAGAGAGGAGGACTGTGCAGGAAGATTTAACAGGTTTGTCTGCAGCCAAGCCAGGCTCTCAGGACATTTTTGCTTGACTCTTGGGTTTTTTTCCTTGGGAGGGAGGCAGATTAGCTCCTTGCTACCTCACAGCTAGGTGATTTTTTTAATGCCCTGAAAGGCAGGGTATTTAGACCCTGAACTTTCCACTGTACACATGTAGGAGAACTTCAAGCTGGGACTTGCCAAATCAATGCACCTGGATGGGTGGGACAAAAGGCTGAGCTCTTGCCCCTCTAGTAGGGGAGGTCAGACCGAGTCACAGTTGTGCCTCAGAACCACAGTGAAATGGCAAGTGGCTGTCAGAGTTGTGCTGTGAGAAAGGGAAAAGTAAGGAATATGCAAGTTAAAACTAGTAGAAATGCAATATCCTTTAAAGTTCTTATTTAATAACTGAATGGGAACAAAAAAATAATAAGCAACTGTGTTAATTGGTTACTTAATTACATTACACTAACCCACACAGTATTATCTAAATATTCCTACAATGTTCTTTTTTAATTTTACACAAAACCCTGGGTGCTGATATCCTTTTGGGTATTAAGCAGTTTTGTATCACACAGGGCCTGACAGGACACAGAGCAGATGGGGGCTGGCAAGGGAGTAGAGGTCAGAATGGCAGCTCTGTCTGTTTCACTGAAATAGTCCAGTGCTATGACTGACCATAAGATGGGAACAGAGTCTCTGTCTGTGGCTCTACTACCCCTTCAGTTTGGATCAAGAGGGTTATTTTGAAGCACAGCTTTCAGCTGTAAAGTACCAAATCAGCCTCATAAGTTTATATAGGGCCAGTACCTGGTGCTTGGCATCAAATGTTATGCTCTATCACTCAGCTGCTAGTGGGCTGCATCCCTTGCTAATTCCTGGGAGCGCAGCCCTTGCCCATCCCGCCTGTCTGTCAGAGATTGCCCTCTATAAACCTAGTAGGATCCATCCTGAGGGATAACAAATTTCCGTGGTTTTTTAGCTCAACTTCTCCATACCGTAAGCCTTCTCCAGACTCCCGCTGCTCCACTGATTAGGAACACTCTGCCACCATTTTAGGAGGCTGCTTCCTTAATTTTGAAACTTAGTGCAGAACATGTAGAAAATTAAGCCAATACCTCTGTTTCTTCCCATTTTTAAATGAGTGAAAATAGAAGTCTGGAATGACTCTAAAGAAAACCACTGGTAACTGCCATGCGTCCGTGACCACCCAGTAGTGGAAAGGGGGGGAGGGTGAGTGTGGGGAGGCTGTTTTAAATCTGGAACTGATTGCATTCATTTTAGCACTTCCCTGCATGTTTGTTTCTATTTGCAATTTTTAATTTCAATTTTTATTTTTAGCTGTGTGCATTTTAATAATTTAACTCAACATATTGATTTATTTTCCAATTCTGCAAGTAACAGTGGTCATTAAAATGGCATCTATTAAGAGTATGAGATTTTTTAATAAAATCATTACCTACCAAACACAAAAAATACCAACTATGTAAGCACTGACAGCTTGGGGTTCTGGACATAGGTGTGAATTTTTTTTTATTGGAGGATTAAGTTCCTGAAAGTTTGTGGAGAATTTCAAGTTTCTGGGTGGGCTGTAGCTGATTAATGGCTTTATCTGCAGACTGCTGCATTTGGCTAATACATTCAGTGCACTCACTCAGTTCTTTCCTTTTATAGAGGTTCCCCTTCTTTACACCATATTTTTTCATTTTTTCTTTCTCTCCTGGATTGTTTCCTCATTCATCCCTGGCACTACTGCAGTCTTTCTCAGCAAACAGAACTACCAAGTGAAGCACAAACAAAAGCTGAAACAACAGAGGCCCCAAATGGATAATCTCATAGATTATTCCATGATTAATTATCCCAGATTAATCAAATGCCACATCCAAATAAGGTCAAACATGTAATTGTAATCTTCCTCAAGACACGCAACCACCCCTTTGCACAAGCCTTGGTTTCTATCATGGAAAGTTTAAACCGACTTCCAGTAGAAACGATAGAAAAAAGAAGTAATGTTGATACATTCTGAGCTATATACTCAACATGTCAAGGAGATCATTAGTGAATGACACCAATGATGTGTCACAGACAACAAGATGTCTCTTTTGCGCCTGTCCTTTACTGACATCCCTGTCACATCCTATTCACCAACCTTGTGCAGTGATCCTCTCGCACTTTGGATCAAAAAATTTCCATGTTATTGTTAGTCAGTTTTGCATACAACCATTTTGTTCTATTTTTCACGCAGTCTTGTTTGTATTTTAATCACTTGAATGAGGAAAGGTTATTCATAGCAGAAATTAGCACTGATAAATATATATCTCTATCAAAATATACCTGTACCTGTACCTAGTTGAATATCACCTTTTTAACAGGTTATAAGCCTCAAGTCCCAGAGATACCCGCAAATTCACTTAATTTCCCTGATTTCACATATAAGTCTCCACATTAGCTATAAATGTGTAAACCCACGTGGAGGTAGTTCCTATTTACTACATAGCTGAGGAGGCACATGGCTCTTTTTTTCTTCCACCATATGGCTGAAGTAACTCATACACAAGCAATTTGTTCTGATTCAGCTGTTTCAGCAGGAAGGATTTGCAGAAGCAGGATTGGGAAATACACAGGATTCTCTTTCACTTCCGTGACAGGAGTTATATTTTTAATTAGCCCCTGTTAGTCTTCTGAGGGCAGCTTGTAAAAGTTTAATTCTATGTCTCAAGTTTGAGTCCCATTTGATAAGGCCATTTTTAAAGTGCATTTAGGGACTATTTCTGAAAGCCTTTTCTGGTTTTTAGAAAAGTCAGATCCTTGGCAAATTCTGTGGAAGAAAAGTAAGAGTTTTGGAGTTTCTATTCTCCCAGTAGACCCGACTTACATGAAGCTAATTGAAGGTATAGAGAAGAGGGGGTAGTGGTCAATATGGTACTTCCTGAAATCTTAAAAGAGCCAGCTGTTGGGGAGATCTTATACAGTATGTGCATATCATTTTAAATACCTGAAGGCCCCAGGCTTGTACACTAGGAAGTAATGACAAAAAATAGGTCAATGAACAATGGACACGAAAAACCTGCTAGGTTAATGTATTCCCTGTTACTTGCTTACACAATAGTATCATTAAAATCAAAACAATCAGATTTTCCTAAATCTGACAAGTAAAAAGAAAAAAACTGAAAAGGTCCATTTGATATAAATATTATTTAATGAAAAAATAGGATTTAATTATATACATTGACTAAAAATTATAAGCAATATAAGAAACATAGAAAAAATGTAGAACATAAACCAGCCTTATTAATTTGCAGTGATGCCCTGAGAATTTAAAATAATATCTCCTGAACGGATATAGTGTTGCACATTTTTATGAAGGGGGAACACAACATCCAAAAGACTTGCAAAACATTTTGAGTTTGTAATTTATGTAGGATCATATGGCAGATATATTTGGTGATGCCTTAAAAATTTATCTCTAACACAGCATTCTGTCAGAAGTGCTATGGTTGAGAGCCTGTGAGAGAGCGTCCCTTAAACGTCATTGGCCCTTCAGCTTTCAGTTTAATATTTAAGCTGTTTCTAATTGTGTTCAGTTGAAACTTGGCATCCAGTTTAATTTCAGTGAAAAAGAAAAAGGGGAGAAAAGAGGCAAAACTTAAATCTGTTCTGTTCCTGGAGTGCTTAAGTGGTAAATGAGGTAAAAGTTTCAATCTCTTTTCCCAAATTTGTCCAAGTGTGATTTCTTACCCAAAACATAATGCAATACCATTCAGTGTAACACAGTACAAACACATGGATACATAGCCAAGAACTAATCAAAACACTCAACTTTGAACCTTCTGCAACAGTCTTCAAGAAAACCAAATTAGGATCTTTTTCATGGGGGAAAATGTGTGTGTTAATGACTAGAAAAGGAGCTCTGCACACATTTCAGGAAATTGCATTAGCCTTCATCAACACCAGAAAACTAAAGTGAAAAGTTAGTCTCAGAAACAAACCCTGATGTGGGCTTTAAAAGAGCTTCTGAATGGTTCTCAGTGGATATGTCCCATCCTGCATTTCACACATCACTGACCCCCCCCCAGGCACTGCTGGCTTTCCTCACCCTCTCCTCAGCAGAGGCTGCAAGACGTATTTCAGCCTATAGGGCTTTGGGGGAATAAAATGCCTCTACCTACCCCCAAAGTGACAACAGGATTGCAGGGAAAAAAACATGGTGGAAAATTCAGATTTACAATTGTTACAGCTGTAGCTGGCCCCAGAGAGCTGGTGACTGGAGGAGCAAAGTGCTCCCTCCTTCCCTCTCCAAAGGCTGTAATGGTTGGCGGAAACACAAATTCTGCCATCTACAGACCATCCTTCGCTTAGGAAGAGCTGTGGCTTGAAAGGCCCTTGTTGAAGGAACAGCCATCCAGCTTATCTTGAAGCCAAAAAGTGGGGCTATGCAGAGCTCAGCAGAAAAAGAGCCTTTATAAGCACAGTCAAGACAACACTAGTCACTCAGCAAATTCTGTAAGGCAGGAAAACTGGCCTCCTTGGCTTCCAGGAGTTTGGTTAGACTTCATGCTTCTTCCCTAGGCTTCTGTAGGAGATCCCAGAAGAGCAAATAAAAAGACAGTCTTGAACATGAAATGTATGGGGCTGAGAAGACACAGCCTGTAATTGAGGAGTGTGGTCTGGGGGTTGTAAAGGGAGGGGGGCAGAGCACAGGCATTTCCCCACTAGACATCTGTGCTGATTTTGCTGATTGCAGGAATAGTGGCCTTCAGGGCATTTAATAAAAAATGATTAAGGAAGAGACAGGACTGTGGCTATATTACTCATCCATTAACTGTCTGCACATGAGATCAGACATCCCTCCCCCTGAAGCAATCCAGCAATGGACTACAGTCTTTGCATGGGTGCTCTGCTTTTCATGTTGTCCAAGAGAATTGCACTTTAAAGATACAGCAAGACTTCTACGAGTTTTATGGCTTTATTACATTTTGTTTGGGTTTTGGTGCAAACTGCTGTATTCTAACAGAATTTTGTATTATGTCCATTTTAATGCTTATGTAATTTAGCATGAGTATGGAAATCACAGGAAATACCAGCCTGGTGTATAATGCCTGCTCCTTACCTGGCTGTTGCTAAACTCTAGGATAAGACTTTCTGAGCACTTTACAATGAACTTATAAAGTGTCTCACTGAAATGCACAGTCTACAGTAGTAGCAGTGAGAGCCAATTTAGCTCTGGCCTGAGCACGTAGAACACATCCACTGAGATGAGTGGAAGCTGATCTGTCCTTGGCCAAGGATAACGCAATGTAATATAAATTCTTTCAGTAAGTGACTGGCAAGCTGATTTATGGCAATTTCTGACAAACCTGCTCTAGCTTTAGGTATAATTTAAGTAGGCAGACACATGCTGGAGGTTTTCGAGAGCTTGCCTGATGCTCCCCATGGGAACTTTCAAAGCCCCAGGTGGTGGTGGGGCACTTGACTCCTGTTGACTCAGAACTCTAATAAATTCCCATATTTGCCAACTGTAAGTTTAAAGTTCTCCCCTCTGATTTCCCAGAGGCAAGAACAACCAACTGTTCCCAGTGAATTTAGTTGGGAGCTACAGAGAACCGTGAAAATTTGTCTAGCTAGTCTGATGCCTCAATGAGAACTCAGAAATACACTCGCCAATTAGGATTTGCCTTTCAGGGGTGTTCACCTGATAACTTTCTCCTGGAGCACATTGATAGTCACAGAGAGGAGGAAGTTAATAAAAAACCCTGATTTCTTGTGGAAATGTGGTTTAAAAGCAACATTTTAAAAACAGTTTACCTAAACACTGTCATTAATGATAATTGTTGTCATCGGCTGTACATGATCATATTGACTGCTTCATGATAGAAGAAAAACTGCTCAACAGATGACAAGTTGTGTTTGGCAAAGGAGGAAAGGAGAGAGGGAAAAGAGACCTTTAAAGACCAACACACTCCCGATCATAATGCTATACATCACCACAAAATCACTTGCAGGTGTACACAAGTCTTGCTGCTCCTTCTAGCCCAGTTTCTGCATGCAAGGTCATCCTCCTGGTGCTACTTTAGAAACTGGCCTTATTCTATAGAGGACATTGAATGATAACACTGTGAGTCAGCTGACTGCTGTGTCACAGAGCTGCTGCTTTCTACATTATCGCAACTGCCAGAGCTCTTACTGCTGCAGTTTTCTAGTCGCAGTGCGGCAAAGCAGACGCATAGAACCAGGCACAAAGCAGCATAGATTTTTTTTTATTCTTATCTTTTTCATACGAAGGGAATATTCCTGGTGTTAGCGTAGGAACAGACACAGCTTGGATGTGTTGGCTTCAGCCTGGCAGCATTTTCAGCTGAGCAGGGACTGCTCGGAGCTCTGTACCCAAATTGCCTCTGAGGAAGGACGCCTGATTTCCCACTTTGTGTACTAAAAGGGTTTTTTCTTTATGCTACGGTGATGTACCTGCAGCAATCGGACAAAGGAGGTGGTACTTGTCACTGTCTGTCCAACTGGGGCCTTTTGCAGGTACTCCACGGCCGAAGCTGTGCCAGCATCCCAGGGTCAGATAGATTGGTAATACAGGTTGCCGCAATTTCTTACATCAGTTAGAGCAAAGCTCAAACAAGAAACCAGACTCTCTGACCTAAATCAGTCCCAGTCCTTCTGGATACAGGGCAGCAGTCGACTAGCAATGACACAACCAGCCATCAAGTGGAGAGTCTCTGGGATTGCAATCTGTATCAGTTGGAGTCTGAGAGAACGAAACCCTTTCGGGTATCCAGTCGCTTCTCCTTCTAATACTACAAATACTACAACTACAACTACTGCTACTACTGCTTCTGGTTTTCTTGCCTGTAAGAAGCTGTTAATTGTGGTTGGTCTCTGACTGTACATTTGCGTGGATTAGTCTGCCTATAACGCAGTCCTTATCTGCTCCTGCTGGAAATCGGGGCATGAAGTCAGCCTGCTTTAGCAGTTGTTTCTTTCTGCGTGATGCTATGCAACTAGAATGGGTTACACTGACAACAAAGGAACAAGCACAAAGCACCACTTTCTTTGCTGGACTGTTACAGGAACATAGCTCTTCTTCGATATGACACCCTGGTCTCTTCTCTTTGCTGGCTTTTTATTTTTTTTTAAATTTAATTCATCTAATCGAAGAGCCTAACAGACACCATTGTGAATGTGGCTTTTAATGATTTGGAAAAGACAGCCTGTGGAGACTGCGATTCGAGACAGCAACACATTTAGGTTATTGCCAATTTTAAATACTTGGTTTGTGAAGCACAGCCCTAAGGGACGAGCTCAGTAACTGAGAAAGAGATTGTAGATAAAGAAATAAAAATGACAAGCGTAATGGAGGCTCTGCAAAAGAGACTGTCAGAGAATCAGTTCATGGATGGCAATTTCACCAGTCTGAATCTGAATAATTCATAGATTGAAATTACCCTGCTTTCACCTTTCCATTTAAACCGGCATGATCTGAATCTCTAATAAATTTTCAAGATAAAGTAAAATGCCAATTTGAATCTGAAGAGCTTTTAAAACCAGATGCTACACCCTGAATCTTTCGATACCTTTCACAATTATCCTGTGAGAACCGCACTTCATCACGAAGCACCATTACCAGTGAAAATTACTGTGATTACAATAGCAACAATAGAATACCATCAAATGATCTCTAATCTACCTAATTTACCAAGGCTGACTGTGTGCCCATTGTGTTTCACTACGTCTGGCATTGGATCAATATCACAGTGGAACAAAAATGCCTTAGTATGTGCTTCCTTTTGGTACCTTTAACTTTGACAGCACAGGAAAAAAATCTACCTACTGTAAAATATTTTTACAGCCAATCTACATGCCTGCTGTAGGATCTGATTGATTTTCTATGATTTTCTTTACTTCTTGGGTATCAGATGTCTTTGTGTTACTAATTAGTTTATAATGTATACTCATGCACAAAGACTGCAGCAAGCGAGTGCCAGCACAGGGACCCTGCACTGCTGCTGCAGTTGCAGCACTCTCACTGGGGAAGCCAAAATGAGTTCGGTGCCTTATGTGAATAATTACTCCTGTATGAGTTAGAAATGCTTTGTAGCATCACCGGTCTTGGTTGTACTACATGCAAAATGTATGCAAAAGCCATGGTCAAGAAAAACGATCGCTTGCAATACTAACAAGATTTTCCCCCCTGTTCAGCAATTAGCATGTGGTTGTGAGAGACAGGCTGCGACTCCTTCTGTGCGTGTGTGTATGTGTGTGTGTAGGTACACATGCACATACATAAATGTAAAGCTACTGTGCTCTGTGAATGAATATGTGCTGATCTCTGAAAGTAACAACTTTCTCTGACAAGCCAGGCGCTGTGTTTTGCCGCAATCTGCTCAGTTGTAACAAATCCCTCTTTGGAGGCGTAAATTTCCTATAGGATGATGCATGACTTCTGGAGCAGTAAGTACCCTTTATGCAATATGTTGGTGCCTATAGCTATGCTGCAGAATAGCATTTTAAGCATAGTTTGAGTCCTTGTATCATAACTAGAATGTGAAGAAGTGAGAAACGTGTAAAGAAGGCTAGAAACAGGCATTCTTCATGGAGGCGACTGTATCTGCTGTTTGTTTGTGTGTGAATTATATACTTCAGGCTTGTTTTTCATTTTATAATCAGATTTCCTCTGCCTTCAGGGAATATTTTCTAAGGGAGGAAGGTAAGCAGTATTTCATCTTATTTCTATGACTGTGTTGTATTTCTGTTGAGGGAAATGCATGTTTACAGCACATAGTTATATAATACAGCATGATCTCATGACATCTAATTAAATGTTTCAATATTTGTTCACATTAAAACTGGGTGAGAAAGCATATTTAAAATATGGATTTTTATTGAAAATACATTTCTAGAAATGCTATGCAAAAAGCAATTTACAGACTGTGTTTGCATTCATCTTTTGCTCTTTACTGTTGTTAAATAAGTGCCTATTCTACTGAAATACTGATGGCCTTGAAACCTTTGGATTTATGTATTTTGTTTTCTCAAAACACAATTTACTGTACTTCTAAATTTTCTGTATATTAGTGGAGACTGTTCTCTAGAGGTAGAAGAGGCAAAAGGTTTTACAGCTTGAGCTGTGATAACAAAGGAACTTGAAAGGGCACAAAATATGACTATACAAAAGTCTCAAATTTTAAATTATTCAGTAATGTGATTTAGCAAACTGCTGTTCTTAGACTACACACTCTCAAGTTACTACACTATCTGGAAATATTAAGTCCATTCAGTGCTGTATTTATATTCTTCATTTTCATGTAGTATTCAAACTTAGCAAAGAAAAATCTCAGAGCAAATACTGAAACTTTGGTAAAAGTGTAAAACCTCCATTATGTTACTTTGGTAATAAAATCAAGAGATTTAGACTGAGCTTTGCTGAAGAGAACTAGGCATTGTGATTTAACTATTTTATGAAAAGTGTTTTATGTTTTCATGTACAGAAATATAACATATACTGCTTTAGCTATTGTACTGCAAGGACCATCCAAACAGGAATGTGAATGTTTTGCAAAATACCATACAAGTACCTGGCAGCATTTACAGTGTTATTATTACTGCCACAGTATTCCAGTATCATATGCTACATTGAAATCACTGGTCTGTTAACCAGTTGGATTTCATGGAGTTTTTACAATCCTAATTTTTTTATCAGTCCTATCTGCTGCGACAGCCTGTAGAAAGTAGCTGGCCATGGGGTACAAGGTGTCCTCACTAACAAGTGCAGAGCAGAGCTAAAGGAGAGTTTACAAGCTATTGGTGGGCTTAATGTAAGGGCCCAATTCGAATCCTTCTGTGGAGCCATGTTGGAGTCGTCTAACTTTGTGTTTCTGTTACTGAAACAAATAGTTTAAGCTTGCCCCTGGCTTTCTCCCGCTGCTCCATACTGGCCTCACATTTCCAAACATGCAGTGCTGGTCAGGCCTAATGCTGTTTGCCAGTGTGAGCCCCTGCAGTAGTTGCCAGAAGCTGTTAGGACAGCACAATCAGATGGCAAGAGTATCTGTGAGACTCTGCTAAAAGTACTCTGGAAAAGTTTGGAAACCTTGGGAAGTGAACTCTGCCTTTTGGGGTGGTGTGTGTTTCAAAGGCAGCAGGACTGAAGTCTGTCAGCAGGATATGCTGCACATACAAATGGAAAAAAAGCCTTTAAACCTTTTCAGACACAGGATTGCGAAGAGAATCTTAGCACTATTACCTCATAGAAAGTATTAAAATGCAGTCATATCATCCATGTGTTTTCTGATATGGCTACAGCCAATCACGTAGCTACAGCTGACCTATACAGTTTAGGATATATAATTATATGTGTCAAAATAAATGGCAGACTGCAACACGAATCTTCTAATTTAAGGCCACTAATTTCAGAAATAGAGATTCAACAGTTAATATACATCATATCGAAAGATGATACATGAAAAACATACTGGAGCCCATTCTACTACCACAGAATTTAATAACAAGTCTCCCTGTGCCATCAACATAAAAGACAGATGCATTAATTTCCTTCCATTACATCCTTCTTGTGAAAGTTGCTACTATTTTGTTGGGTTTTGTTCTCCTTGGTTACAAGAGTTCTGCATAGTCGACACAACGTTGAACAGAAGATCCTTTCTGTTCACCAGGACTCAAAACCTGAGCTAAACATACACTGAAATCAACATCTCAGAATAGGTTTATTTGACAGCTGCAGGGACCTTTTGTCTGTAGTTTTGTTGATTATATTTGTGCTCACTTGCTTGTTAATTCTGCATGATCACCTGCTATAAAACACAAGTTCTGATCTGTAATGGTTGTATCTATTTGGACAAAAGCCCTGAGGATAGGAGGGTCTGTTGTGGGTTTCATTGTTTTGTGGGTTTTTTTCACTGTACTGTTGCTTTGAATTAATTGCAACTGCCTATGGAAATATGATCCCTTAAGAATGTAGAGAAATGCATTATTAATGATTATGTATGAAGAATTGCTAGATTCTCCTGCACTCTGGTTGCTATGAATTTCACACCATTATTCCCAAAGAAAAACATTAGGAAGAAGGCAAGACCAATGTAACTTGGAATGAAAAGAGCAGCATTTCCAAACCAATCATTTTTGACACAGGAAATTCAGAGTTAAGCAGAAGAAAATCCAAATGGTTCATTGACGCAATTAAAATACCTGAGCAGCTCACTTCCTCTTTGATGCCATGTGATAACTCCAGGATGTGATAGAGGTAAATAATTTTGCTATGTCAGTTTATACTATATGGACAGGATCAAAAACCACCTTTGGCTTTAAAAGTATTTGCACTGCATCTCACAGTATCAGTTCAGTTTCTTTATGGACTATAAATGTACACCTGCTCTGTGCTTTTAACTGTGTAACATAACCAGAAGTTCTGAAAACTGAATGATTTCTGATCAACCAAAAGAGGGAAATGAAATCCTAAATGGGAACTGCAGAAGAGCCAATGGGTTTCCCAGGTCTCATGCCAGCAGACACTCTGGCTGTGGGTTTTCCAGGTCAGGTTAAACTTCTTATTGTGTTAGGACTTGTTCTAAAAAAACCCCATAGTTAAAAATGAGCGGGAATTCAAAAGAGGGCCAAAGTTGTGCCCAAAAACATAGGGTTTTTTTCTTTTCTAATTACATTTGATATTATTTCTGCCACAGGTCTTTTCTCAAAGTTTACCAAGAAATTGTATCCAGAAGAATATTTGCAATAGTATACCTCAATTTTAACTGGTCATGTATAGTGAAGCACACACAATGAATTAGCAGTTGTGGTAAATGCTAAACTGGGAAACATTGTTGAAAGGGAAAAAACATAATAGATTGTGGTATTGACTTGGCTGTGGCTGTACTGTTCACTTATATTCAGTATTTCACAGAGGTAGTGCAGAAATGCATGTACAGCTAAATTATATGCAGTTACACTCAGCGAAATGCTCAATAGAAAAGCCTTTTGTTGTACTCACCTGTTTCTGTTTCTTCTGCCTATGTTCGTTCAAAATCCATCTCCACTGGCACAGCAGTCACAGCAACTGGCTGCCCCTCTGACCTGCAGGTAAGAACTTTCACTGAGATAGCAAATGGGTGAGATCCCACATCCTGTGCTCCTAAAGTCAACGTCCTGGTTGGTGGGGCCAGGAGAGAGGCAGGTGTACAGAGGGGCATGGATGTGACAAACTTCTGACTCCCATACAAAGCAAAAGCCATTATTAAGTAATTAAGGAGGAGTAGGAACATCTTTAATTTCTACATTTTCAGAGGTAGCTCTTCTGCAAACTTGTCAAATTCATACCTAGCATGAGTATCACGTGGTGAAACTCCGAGTCACGCAGAAAATTTAAGCTGTCAAACTGACATTGTGGGAAAAGGATCCATAACCCAAGAGACTACACCAGCGTTCACTCATACACATATACACAGTGCTAGCACTACTGTTCAGATACAGCTTTAAGGCCCTTTAATGTGCATGTAAATGCAGCTGCCTATGCCACTGCACCCATAATGTCTGCAAAGTGACCATGTATTTCAGATTTGGCTTAAGCAGCTGCATCCCACTTAAACTGGCCTTTTTGGTAATGGTATTTTTGCTTTTCCTTTGAGTGACATAGCATGCCCAGTGTTATGCATACAAGTAAGCATGAATTGTTGCAACTCCTGTTCTCAAAAGATATTGTTTTACTCAAAGCTTGTCTGTACTAAACTTAACCACCTTTTCATGAGGGGCGGCCTGTCTTTGCAAGCTGATGGGCTTGATATGGTTATGAATTGCTTGCAGTTTGTGTTTTCTGTATTCTGTCTTTGTTTCATTATATTTAGGAGCTGGAGTGCACCCTTTCCTCTGCCACAGAACTTGATGCTAGGTAATTATTTAAAAAAACATTTTAGGGACATGTGCTTCATCTTCTGAATGTCCCACAGTGTGTGTGACTTGCTGAGCTCTCAGAACAGTATCTGGAGTCCATGGGGGTATGTGCAGGATGGATTTCATTAGGGAAAAAACAAAAAAAAAGTAATTTTCTGGTGCTTCTGATGGTTTGCCTCAATTTACACAATACTTTTAACCATAATCTCTGAGTCTTTATTTTATTTTTTGTAAATAAGTACATCTATAAACACAATTCTTTCACCTTACAGGGCACTTCATGAAAATAATTTAGCAAATGTGAGTCACATAATGAATCAGTAACAGTTGGGGGAAATCCTGATGGAAAATAGTTCTCTCATCTTTAGTGCTGTGTGTGGTAAATTAGGAGCAGGCTCTTCAGGAAATGAGGACAAAAAGGCGGAATTGCTGCTCGTTGAGAGTTTGTCTTGAGCACAGAGTTCATGCTCTTTAAGAACAATAAGAACATCCTAAGTCTGTGTTTGATATATATATATATGCATATATATATATACACACATATATGTACATAACTCGGGGGAATTTTGATCACTAGCTAATACACAAAAGTTATAAAATAGGCTACTCTAAAGAATTTTAAGTTTCAGTGGTACATGGGAATGTTAGGGGCAAAAATAAAATACAGTTGTTAAGGGGCATCATAAATGTGTGAAAAAGACTGAATACCTGACCATAATATTTTTTAATTTATAATGCATTAAAATACTGTCATAATGTAGTACTGAAAAATTCCCAACCTCCCTTCTGTTTCAGATTTGGAGAGGTCCTTTCATCTTCCACTATAGCAGTAGCCTAGGGCTCTTGGCAGGTACATATTTCTACCCAGATAGTTTATATTATTTGTAGATAAGTAGTCCACTTTCTTCCACAATTTCTGTGCATTCATAACAACACACTGGAAAATAGTTGCATTATTATATATTTAACCACAATACTTGTCAAGAAAAAACAATTTTATTGTGCAAGGCACTGTATGAAGGGAAAACAAAAGGTCCATACTTTGGAGTTGATTTTTATCTGAATGAAGAATGATCACTAAATACTTGAGAAAACAATGTGCCATTTTCATATAGAGAAGACAATTTTTAGAAAACATACAACAAATAAAGTTATAAACTATAGCTGAAAGATTCATATTAAAAGGGTAACCCAGTTTTTGAACAACCTTATTGCAAGCCTCACCTATTTTTATCAAAAACAAAATGCGCTTGCAGTGATGAATTGATGATTGCTTTTAAAAGAAAGTGTGGCTCCCACTCCCTCCAAAGAATAACTGCTTTCAGTACCTGATTAGGTGGTAGAAATAACAATAACAATAATAATACCCCTAACCAATCATTTTTGCACCATTCATAAACTTACATGTAGCAGAAAGCAATTTAATTTGTGTGTGAGTCTTGAAAAGCTATTCATCTGCCGGCGCCAGTTTTGCAAACTTCCTGTGTCTTCTGCAAAGATTTAAGAACTTATCAGGCCTGGGTTGGAGTGACTTCTAGAAATGAGGTAGCCTATATTCTGTATATTTATCAGTGGTCACTTAAATACAATGCAAACAGATATTTTCATGCTCATGAACAATCTACCATGGTAACAGGGAAGTTTCTGTATTTTCATTTAAACGACTCACAGTAAGTTGCTGATTTTTACTACCCACAGACAGAACACTGAATTTTATGAGACAGATTTGAAGTAAGAAAATCAACTATGTATCCTGGAATATAAAAAGTAGAGAAACTTTTTGGTTTAGACAGACAAGCAATTTATACCAGAAGTATTTGTGATTATTTCCGTTACGTGCATTTGGTTTTCTAATCATTGTAATTATTAAATTGGGCTTGGTTTTTAGTTAGTTTTTGTAAAAAAAGTGGTCATTAACCTGCATCAGAGCTGTGAGTTCATTTAAATTCCTTCATAATTCAGGTTCAGTCAATCTTCTTGTATCTGCATGAGAAAATGATTTAAATTAGTAAGGTGAAGTTATATGAAGGGACAAGGTGGCTTTTGCACAATTAGGAATGCAATTTTCATTGATGATGGATAAGCATCTAGTTATTTTAGAAGTGCCTGTCACCAAGTTTCTTAAAAGTATATTTACTCTTTTCCCCCACCTTTTAAGATTTATCACCATTTGCAAAGTACTTTTATTTAATATTCTTCCCTACTCCAAAACAGGTTTATTCAGTTTTCTGATAATTAATAGACACCACCAAGGGTATTGAAACTGTATTTAATAGCTTCCCAAATATTATATTTTTTTCTGCTGGATTAGAACATACTCTGTTGAGAAAACTTACTTCAAAAATCAGCACATCCAATAGCCAGAGACAGACATTAAAACTAGTCCAACACAAAGATAAATCAGAAACCATAGGTTACTGCCTCTATTTCATGATATTTCCAATGTTGATGACCACTAGAGCCTTGCTACTAATTTCATTCTTTGAAGCTCAGTTTGCTAGTTAAATCATGAATCCTTCCAGAGCTGGAAAACTACTTGAAGTAGAATTTTGGATCTTGCCTGTCCCATTGCATCACAGCAGAGACATGAGTCTCAAGTAAAACCTGGAGATTGTAAATTGAGGTTGAATGTAACTATAGTATATAAAGACTGCTAGCAGTGGGCCATGGGGGCCAGGATCAAGAATCAGTCAGAAGTTACAAGGGACAGGACTAAAATCTGGTCTTCTTCATTGCATTTAAAGAATCAGCTTTGGTAGGATGTGCTACCTAGTATAAACCAAACCATCTTTTGAATCCTTACCAATGGTTTGGGTTTTGCTCATGAGCTCTCCACAATGAGCAAAGGTGTAAAACTTAATGGAGAGAGACACCTTTGCTTTCATCTACCTGACCTCTACTGAGCACTGATCACACCCAATGTGTTAAATTTCATCCCATATTGTAGTTGCATTTCCATTGCTCACAGCCTTCAGAAACACACAATAACCCAGCACTTACAGTTGCTTCTCTTTGTTTCTCCTCCTTGGAAATCGTGGTTTCACTTTCAAAAACCAAATCAGGGGCTATTCATTTACAAGCCACAGTAAAACTTTACCAAGTCCCACCTCTGGCTGGGTGCTATTGGGATGGGCAGACCAGACTTCACAGAGGGGAAACACATTCCTCTGTTTAACAGACAAGACATGGTGTCCTCCCAAAAGTTTACTGAGGCCTTCAGGCTTGTAGCTTTAGTTAGATGTAAATGGCAAAAACTACTGAACACTGTAGCTAGTAACTACGGGTAAGAAGAGGTTAAAAAAAAGAAGAGAAAAAACATTTTCATACAAAGGTGAGTTTAATCGAACTGAATATTATGTTTTGACGTTTTCACAATAAGCTAACAGCTATGCAGTTGATAATACAGCTTCTTCCATAGTAAATCTTTTGCAAGTGGGCTTACAGAGAACACAACTTATAAATCATTTATGATAAAATTACATTTATAATTACAGACATAGATGCACAGATACTCTTGCAAATAAGAATTTTTAACACAACTTCATGCATATGCAGTCATTTTATTTTCAGTAGGGTTCTGTCACTTATTTATATTTTTATACTGATAGGGAAATACCACTATTTTGCCTTTGCAATGTTTTGGTTTTCTTTCTGCTGCTTGGCTTTGCTGATGAGACAACACAGATTAGTTTTTAAATAGCTATAGTTCTTCAGATGGCATAGTGGTATACCACAGATCTGAATTTCAAGAGCCACTACAGTGTTGGGTGAATCATATTTATTAGCTATTAGTAGTGAGACTATAAAAGGCATCAGAAGCTGCACAAGAAAACCTTAAGAAGTGCTTTCATTTTGGGTCTCTAGACTAAATCCCTGACTGCAATCTCAGCAAATTCTTTCTGTGTTAGAGGAAATTAGCTTCATAATATTTTCCTTGTTTTCTTTGGACACCCTTACTGAATTTTAAGTTATTCTTCTAACTCAAATATGTTTGGTTTATGCTTGCTTCTTTCTTTCTGATATTCAGATTCCATCTTTCCATGGTGACCATCAGGGGCTTTTTTCCCTAGTACTGGGTTAGAGTTACAGCAAATGCTCATCTGAAGAACTCAGGGGCCAAATGTGGATCAACTGGTATAAATAAATAGGCAGATGTTTTTTTCCATCTGTCTCTCATTGTTGTTCACACAGTGATAATATTGTTGTCTACACCTTTAAAGAAAACAAGGCAAAATAAAAGTAGTAGAAAGATACGCTATGAAAATTAGAATATGACAAATTGCTTCTTCACATTAAAAATAATTAACTTCCAACCATTGAAGTACAATGCGATACCTATTTATCAAGTTAAATTGTTTTCCTGTTGCAAAGCACAAATATAATTACAGAGGCCTTTTACACATGGATGGCACTTGCTTAAGGACTATTTTTAACACTGTATGCATAAATAAGGTTGAATTTCAATTTCTTTTTTTTGGGTTTTTTTTTTTACCCCATACTTTCAAAATGCAGTCCTTTACTTATTCACGGAACTATGTTTGTGGCATTTTCCATGAGCTCAACAATCCTCATCATTAGATATCCTGAGCTGTTATTTTTTTGTCCCCACAATTTGTATTGAAAAACTACTCTAGAACCTCACCACTTTTATGGCCAGAATCTCTCTAGCTTTCAGCCTAAATTTATTCATGGCCAAATTACACCCATTTGTTCTTGTGCCAACATTGTCTGCTAGAGTAAATAGTTCTTTTCCTTGCCTACTGTTTACCACCCTATTGTGTTTTTAGAGAATAATTATTTCCTGTATCAGTTTTTGTTTCTACTAGACTAAACAAGCAAAAATTTTTGAGCCTTGCTCTTAAAAAGACTTCACTCCAGTATTCTATCCAGCTGTACACCTGTTTCACTCTCCACAAATGTGATGAAAAAGATCTATGTGAGACCTCTCAGGTGCTTTAAGCAGTGGCATAGATTTTTTACTTTTCTCTAAATAGTTTTTCTGGTTCATGCCTGGGTGGCATCTGCTTTTTCATGGTTGTATCCCACTGGCAACTTAATAACCCTGCAGTCAGCTAATATGCATATGTAGATCTATCTCCAGTGTTATTTACAACTGATGTGCTCCTAGTTTATAGCAGATTTTTAAATTAATCCTAGAGTACATGTCTCCACTGCCAACACCATGTGTTTCAAGAGTGAGTTTAGCAGTGTGTATTTTTAATGTGCTTTTTCCAAGGGTAACACATGTTTGGGATAAGCTGATGCCAAAGATAATAGAAAAATAAAAAGGAATAATGTTGTGAGACCAAAGGGAGGCACTCAGCACACTGACAGGACCAGGCGTGATATATTAAGGGATAAGGAGTTTTCACAAATGCTTCAGTGTAATATGATTAAACATAAAGGTTTGAGTGTGATACACTGCATACAATACATTAGGACATTCTTTTTTGGCCTTACAAAAAAAAAAGCTGCTTAAATACTGCATTTCAAAATAATTAGGATTATTAAGTCAATTACTTCCAGGGTAAAAAAAAGCATTAATACTGCCTGGTCGTAAAGGTTCCACTTAAGGACCATACATTCTGGAATGAAGACTATATAATTCTTATGTTTCAACAGACATGGACATTTTCACAAGCATGGTGATGATTTTGGACTGCAAGTTCAGATAGCTAAGAATTTGGAAACTTTGAATCCTTAAGAAAATGATGGACATTTCCTCCTTTTGATGTGGAAGCCAGCAATTTATAAAATACCTTTGGCTGTGCAATAATAGATAGCAGAAGGGTAATGAATTCCCACACTTACCAGCTTTGCCCTTTATTAGAAAGATAAACTAGATTCTTGAAGGATTTTTTTAGAGGGAGAAAGATTATTTAAAAGTCATATGATAGCGCTTTTAAAAAAAAATTTTGTGTAAGAGTGC
Organism: Corvus moneduloides; assembly: GCF_009650955.1. Taxonomy (NCBI): domain Eukaryota; kingdom Metazoa; phylum Chordata; class Aves; order Passeriformes; family Corvidae; genus Corvus; species Corvus moneduloides. The sequence goes on from NC_045476.1 coordinate 67,655,447, forward strand.
TGGATGAGAAAATTTATTTAAAAGAGTTATCTGCTAGGGCTTGCAGCTTTAGAGAATTCTTGAAAAAACTTTTTTGTCAGTTTTAAATTTGATGGGAATCTGCTTATTGGGAAGGGAGTCTGTATCTGCTCAGGATTATTTTATTAAGTTATTAAGAGGTAGTTTTACTTAGGGTGCCCTCCTTGACTATTGCTACATAATACCTTCTTTGATGGTTGAAGTGGTAAAGCAAGCACATTAACTTTTTTATGCATTATAATTAATGTTTAATACATTATGTTTTGTTTGGGGCAGGGGCACCCCTGTGGAACTGATAGCTGTGCAATAATCACTGCTACAGAAAGCAGGGGAGTGCCTGGAGCGCCACATCCAGCTCTGGGGTCCCCAGACAGGAAGGACATCAACCTGTTGGAGAGAGTCCAGATGAGGCCCAACACAATGATCAGAGAGCTGGAGCATGTCCCCAGTGAGGAAAGGCTGAGAGAATCGGGATTGTTCAGCCTGGAGAAGAGAAGGCTTTGGGGTGGACTAATTGTGGCCTTCCAGTACCTGAAGGGAACCTGCAAAAAAGGGCATGTAGTGAAAGGACAAAGGGAAATGGCTTCAAACTGAAAGAGAGTAGGTTTAGATTAGGTATTAGGAAAAACTTCTTGACTGTGAGGGTGGTGAGGCACTGGAACAGGTTGCCCAGAGAAGATGTGGATGCCCCTCCCCTGAAAGTACTCAGGTCTAGGTTGGAGGAGGCTTTGAACGACCTGGTCCAGTGAAAGGTGTCTCTGCAGTTCACAGAGGGTTTGAAGCTAGATGGTCTTTAGGGTTCCTTCCAACGAAGCCATTCTATGATTCTATGATATGTAAATAGTGGCTTCAAGAAGTAAATTGTTTGATATTTCTGTCATAAGAGTTTATTTTCTTTACCCACAATTCACTGTATTTTTAGAAATATTTGAAACATCATAAACTTGCAGGCCTTCACTGCAGCAGGGTGCAACCAAGTGATCATTTTGACTTGACACAATTAATTTTAAAACAGTTCTTTCCCTTAATACACCTCTTTCTTTTGTCCTAGCTGTAGCTAGTAAGAGTATTTGTCAAACCGGGACAAAGATTCGTTATTAGTCTTTCCTCTTTAGAGAATGATACACTTTTTGTGTTGATAAAGGAAAAGGATTTGCAAAGTGCCTGACAAAGAGAAACATCACAGAAAGTAGAACATGTAGTAGATGATAACACTACCCTACTGATTTTAATCTCATAGAGGTGTTGGGCTAATTAAGAAAGAATTAAACTACACATGACAGATACCAGTCACATTGCTTCATATACTGCTGGAGGATACACAGGACCATAGGGGTGATGAAAGCAAGAACGTACAGGAAAAATGAAATACAATTGCTGCATCCAAGTACGGTGGGTTTGGCATACTTGTTTGACAAGATGTTCTTTTGCACAGCATAATTTTGTTATTAATACAGATTCTATATGGAAAAATATTTGTTAAGTGATTTAATATAGGCTGGGGGTGGGGGGCAAAGAAGAACAGAGAATCACCCTTCAGCAGGTATTTACATGGCGAATGCTTGTATTACTATCTTAATACAAAATAAGAGTTTCTCCTTTTGTGCAGTACTTTCTGGCACCATTTTGTAATTAAAATCAATAATAATTTCCCAAGCTGAGAAAATTTATGTTTCTCTGAGAAGCTGACCTCATCAATAAGTTAATACTATTTGGCACTTATAGGGAGAAGCATCCAGAAAATATTTTCTGTGTAAAACAGAAGGGGTTTTTTCCTCAGTTATTTTCATTACATGTGTTAGCTTCTTTGCCATTAGATTTCTTGGAGCTCTGATTCAGGGCAAAATAGATCTGTTGTTTCCTGAAAGAAAATTAATTAGTATGGAGATGGTAAGGTAACTTTGGTGAAATAAATCTGTTTTAAGAGGGTTAAGGTGGAGGTAAAACAGAAGGATATGATAAGTTTCAATTTCACATTGTAAGAAGTGCCATGTTAATTCAAGAGAAAAGGTGGAACAAAAATCCACTCTGGGGATTAGGAGCTGTGCACCAGCATGGATGCTGCTGTGCCATGCAGGCTAATGCAGGCACATGGCAGCTGATGGGACAGACCCCTGTGCCTTGCTCCAGCACTGACTCCAGCTTCCCCTTCAGTCTGGGATGGGAGTGGTTTAAAATGACATAGTCTACAATGGTATAGTCTTATAATATGAGGATTTTGGCAACTTGGTCCTGCTTCAGAGTAGTTTAATGCTGAGAGCAACTCTATAGCTGATGAGGATTTTTCTGTCTTTCAACTGACCCCTTAAAATCAGGTGTTTCACGGCATATTTTGTGTAGATGACTGGAGTGTTGCATGCAAGTAGTTGGCGACTTGTGGTTTCAGAGAAGGCAGTGTGTGTACTGTGCACAGCCTGTGTGACTACTGAAATGATACAGCGAGCCACAAATGTGCTCCCAGTTTCAATGCCCACACATTTCCTGCTTCTTCACACACAGAACTGCAATAGGCAGGGCTGGTTTAGGAGGCTCTTTGGGATCTTAGCAGAGCAAGTATTTCCCCACTGGAGTCGGGAAGTGAAAGAAACTGTACCAATTGGGAGCCAAACAGCAGCAATGCAGGACCTATGGCAAGATGCTGCAGCTCATGAAGGTTTGTAATACCATAGGTTACTGTAATTATTAAAGAAACAGGAAATAAATAATCAATTCCTCCCTTATAAGCACTTTATATATGAGATGTGCAAAATGGTGGAGTTGAAAGGGAGATAAGGCTGTTCACACTCTCTGCCCGAGCTGGATGTGGGTTACTCCCTTTCAGGTGTGTGGTCTAAGCTTCAGGTGATGGGAGTGGTTCCATGTTTTTTGAAGTTTTACTTTTTCTTCTTTTTTCATCTTCCTCCTGGCATATCTCAGGCCTTTCCCATGAGCAGTGTCAGTAGCAAAGATTGAGCAGATGTCTCACAGTGCTGTTCCCATTTTGCTACCACAGTATTACATACACTGGGTCACCAAGCTTTCTTTTTGCCTGTTCCCCTCTCTGTCTAAGCCTCAGCTGAACAGTCTGTTCATTTAAAAAACACTATCAAACTCCAAAACCCCCACAAAATTACCCTCAGAAATCCCCTGCAAGTTCACTTCCAAATTTGAAGCTGCTCTTTCTTTTTCTTCCAATTCTGAGACTTTATCTTCAACTTTGTTGAGTCTTTGCAGGCTTTGTGTCACTTGCAGAGTCCTAGAAGGTGGATTACTGTACATTAAGAATAGACTCTTAGAGGCTTCCAGTGTGACTATCCAGGTTAAAAGTCCTTCTAACAAACTTAATCAGTTTAATCATTTAAAAAAAAAGAAACTTTCAAACCATTTTGCCTTCAATAGCAGAAAAAACCCCCAGCAAAACAGACACCCTGAGAAAATGAAAACAGCAAATCCACTTGTTATTAAAAAGTAAAAAATGTTAACAGAAAAGGTATATTTAAAGTAATATTTATGAGTGCTATACACATGAACATTGAACATATATTCCCTTAAAATAATCTAGTAAGGAAATAATACTACCATTTGCATTTCACTTTTGCACATAGATTTATTAAGATAATATATGTATCTTCTTGTTTGATGAGCCATTGCTTTGTCTCTGTCTCAGCCTGTCCAAGATGTATGAATATTGACTAATGTACACCCCATGGTGTATTATTGCTTACTTGAAGCATAATACTGCATGACCTTGTTTTTTCTCTTAATTATATTTTTCCCCTTGTAGGAAAGTAAGTTTACTCACTCTGAATCATGCCAAACCGCATAATTTGGAAAGGAATATTGTGGCTCTACTTGGAAAGTACTAATTGGGCTCCAGCCATCACTGGGAAAGCTGTATAGTCTTTTATTATTTTAACTGGCCAAATGCCCTTTGTTACCACATTAACAGTCTCCCTATGGTGCATGTAACTTTGATATTATTTTCACTTTTAAGCTAAATTTGACCAGATGAAAGACACAAACCCTCCAATTTTGAAATAAAAAAATAGCATGTTTTGTTAATCCTGCATTTCAGAAGGAAAGTCTGTGAAAACGATAACCTTTGTCTGCTGGCCAAAATTTTGTTCAATAAACCCATCCTGCCAGCTGTTCTCATTGGCAAGAGGAAAGATAATGTTTTGGTATCTTTAATATCTCCATTTTGAGCCGAAGTTTTGCTTGTGCCATCATTTAAATCATGCATGTTAACGTCAGTCTGGCAAACAATACTGCACTTTATAAAAAGACCTCAGTTTGGATGGTTTCACTGCAGTGTTGCAATAAAGCTGCTTCAGACTACCACATACAGCTTCGGTCACTCACTGCCTATGGACTCTTGCAGGCTCTCTGGACTCTGCTGCTGAGGAACTGCTTTCAAAGTCCTAAAGAAGACACTGAAAGAGATATAAAGGTGCACTGTAGTCCAGTGTCACTAGGAGCTAAAGGCACAAAACATCTCAAAAGACTGGGCTCTCACTCACATGCCTTTGGACCTCATCTCTCGAAGCAGACTGGACAAGGACCAGCTTGGTGACTAAGATCCAGACCCCAGCAGATGAGGAGGGATGGCCAGACAGAAACACTGGCATTTCTAGGAGACAAAATGTGGTCACCTAAAGCTCTAGGCCTAGACAGATACACTTCCCACACTAAGAATATCTGAATCAACATGCGCATAGGGAATGCTCTCTCTCCAGATCCATCTTTGACTACAAGTTTTAATTTCTGCTGGAACATAAAGGGTGCTCTCATCAAGTTTAAGAACATTTAAGAATGTCTTTCTCAGTTTACAGGTAACCTGAAGCCAGAGTGGTTACAGGATCCCACACCTTGGCAGAGGATTATTTCTGCACATGTTTCGAGACAGCTCAGTACTAAAAACTTACAAGGAGAGGAAAAAAAATTATGATCCTGCAAAAATTTGCTTGGGTCTTGTCCTGAAAAAGTATGCTTGAGGTTGCTCAAAAAAACACAGATCCCTTGAAGGTTTCAAAGATTTCTTAAAGCCCTCAATGAGCACAAGCAAATTGATTGGGATAAAAGTAGGTCTCAAGTCTTTGCCTGTCTAGACATAAAGCCTCTTTCACTAAAATGAAGCATGAGGGAAGACAAGAGAGTCTCATAAAACAAGAATTTCATTCATTTGTGCATTACTATAATTATACTACTGTCTTAAATGCTCTCAGGTTGATGGTCCTTGTGACCCTCCCAGTATGTTTCGAAAAGGGGGACAGTGCAACCTTGCAAAATCTGAAACAGAACTGAGCCCTCCCTGAACCTTATTGGCTCCTTTATAGCCTTCTACTTGTATTTGACAGTGTAGGGCACATTCCAAAGAAAATGAGCATAGTTCCTATGTCCTGCTCACCTACTGCTGTTGTAACGCCTTGATGTAAAAGCTAATAACAAAATAGAGGGTGCATTTTGTTATCAGGCCCAACCCAATAACCATGCTAATGATAGCGCAGTTGTACTTGGGATGCAAGTTTTCATTTAAGTACATCTCCCCTGGCATCTCCAGTATGTGATTTTTGAAAAAAAAAAAGTATTTTTTCAACTTTTAATTTCCTCCAGAAGCATATAATCATTCAATACCTTTTCCTCTCCTTCAGGTTAGCTTTCATCACCTCAGATACAGCTACAAGTACTTATTTGAAGTTTTCTTGCCTGCTGAACTGCCAGAGCCTTTCAGAGTACATTTCAGGTAAGGTAAATCCATCAATCAAGTGCAAAAGCACCAGGGAAACACACTTTAAAATGACAAATACTTTTTGGTAGCACTCTCTCAAATTACTTCCTCAAATTTGGCTTTTTGCAGTTAGCATGCCTCATGCACCAGCCTGCCCGCTCCCCATATGTCTCTATGTTATTATTAATGTGTACTGCAGTTCCACAAAGGTGTTCTGGGTGGAACTTGGCCCAGAGACCTTGGTCAGAGGGAAACTGTAAACCCTGGCCTCTCTGGAAGGCCAGTGTTCCTACGCCCCTGCTCCAAACCCTGCAGTGGGTGGCTGAGCACCCTGGGCAGCGTTGTCCCAAGCAGCACAACAGGACAGCTCCCGGGACATGGCCAGGAAACATGCCAGGCTCAGCCCTGCAGGTTGAGTTACTGACACTTGCCAGCTGCTCCTTGTGTGGAAGAACTTCAACACCTTCCTCTTGCCTTATAAATACAGGTATTGTAAATAATACAATTATGCCAATAAATAAAGGTAGTGAGTTGAGAGAAAAAGACACATGTTCCATTTTTAAACATCAGTCAGAACAACTTGAAAAAGGTAGATGGTCGCATCATCTTAAATGAAAGGAAAAGTAATTGGGGAAAAAAATCCACAGCCACAGTACGTGAAGCAGACCATGAAAGCCATCTGACCTGTCATGTGAATCCTTCTGTATGAAAGAACTATGTTAACAATAACTGTAATGAAATTAGACTTATTATGCATGCATGAGCAATAAACCTCCCCCAGAAAATCTACTACAGTAGTAATCAAGGTTAAGAAAAAGAAAGTGGAAGCTTGTAAAAGATGTATCAAAAGTGACAAGCCCAAGAGGAAGATACCTCCCAGCAGTTCAAGGCCTCAGAGAAGGCACTTTCGAAAAAGCTGCTGTGGTTACAGAAGTAGTTTTTTACCAAAGATTACATCCCTCACAAAGTTTAAGGTGAAAATAAGCCCTAATAAAACAAATCACATGCCCAAAAAGACATTGACAGCCATCAAAAACTTCTAGCTAATACTTTTCTGTAGCAAGCAAGACATCTGTCGAAGAATGTTGTAGTAGATTGCTAAGATATAAAAGGAGCACACAGGAGAGAGAAGGTCATGCCAGTGAGCTGCAGGAATTCTTTGCATCCCTGTTTGCTATAAACTCAAGGACGTTCCCTTGTTGGAAGCCCATTATACAGCATATATTGGAGAGTTCACTGAAAATTATATAACTGTTTCTAAGAAAGAGAAAATAGAAGAAATAGAAAACTGAGTTGTAGCAATTTCAAAGGATAACAAAAACTAGGATTAGTTTGGCAAAGAGAAGTCAAAGAAGTGAACTCTCTAAAATCATGAGTAGCAAAGACAGGTCAAATAGGGAATGGAACTTTTTTGTATCATGGGAGGCAGTGAACAAGGAGGCATCAAATCATTAGCCGTTTGAAAACAAATGAAACCAAAAGCATTTCTTCATACAGCATGGTGGTAACCTTGAACCTCTTGAACCCCCACAAAATGCTGTGGTTTACAGAATTTGGCTGGCATGAGTTAAAGATCTCCTGGACAAACTCATCCATCAGTACTTGTTAAATAGAAAGTCTCTACCTCTGACTTTGGAAGTCAGATTGCTAGAAGTTCAGAACACAAGGCAGGTAGCTATCACTACATGATTGTTGTTTTATAATAATCTTTAATAATTATCCTCCATTTTTGACCACTTTTCATCACTCTTGGAGCCAGAATACCTGGCTAGATGGACTAGCCTGGCTAGATGAACCTAGATGGTTCAGCCTGAGCCGGAACAGCCCTTCTTACATCCTGCTTTTGAAGTAGCCTCTGCAGTCTGTGAAGAGTCCTCCATGGATTCACTTGAGTTAAACTGTATAACAAGATAACAAGAGTCAGATAAAGGATTCCAAACAGAATTAAGACTGAAAATACTAAGTAGATTTTGCTAAGAGAGCAGGATCACCAAGTAATGTAAAGAAAAGGTAAAGCAGAATTAAACTTGCATATATTCTGTAACTCTCAGAGTAAAAAATGATACCACACATGAGGAGACAGAAAATAATTCTTCATGCCTGCAAAAGAGAAAAATATTCCCTTCCTCCCAGCTGGTGAAATGGCAAGAAAATTGTAATGTGTCCTTAAACTGAAAGAAACTTAATTCTCAGGTCAAAACTTTGTCAACACAAGTTAAAAAAAAACCAGCAAAAACCCCCCTCTGCAAATGGACAAATAAGTATACATTGAAAATGAAAAATATATTAATATACAGAAGTGCAAAACCAATAGAAACTTAACATTATCTGCCTTTTTTTATAAAAAAAATAACTGAGGTAATATAGCTATGTAACCCAATAAAATGGTCTTGGTCATGTCAGTCCTCTGTCATGAAAAATGTTTAAATACAAAATGTTCTTTCATATTCGTTCTGTTAAAGAAATCCTTACACAGTGTGAATTACTCGGGATTCACCCACTTCTGCAGATCTATAACAAGGCACAGCAGCTGAGAGCCCACCCAGAACATTCCATGTTGGCTGACACAGCAAAATTGGAAATCCAGCCTGACAAAGCAGTTTTCAGTGAGCTCATTGCACATGAGACTGTCAATTGACCATTAACTGAGCTTTCCATGCACCAACCTCTACCAAAAGGGAGAGAGAAAAGAGAAGCAATGGTGCAGGGTCTGCAGTCCCCCTTTCCTGCAGCCCTTTTCTCACAGGGGGTTTTCTAGGATCTACACAGTACAGCGACGAAGTGAGGCCAGGAAGCTGTGGGACCTGCAGCTTTCATTTCCATGGATCGTTTTCAGTACAAGCCTCAGCTGAAACCTGTTCCCTTTTTCCCATACACTCAAGAAAATATCCCTGATGGTACATGCTTCTTCTACAATTCTTCACAGTGAGACTTAAATTGCTCACCTCTAGTTGTCCCACCTAAACTTTCTTTCACTCCAATTTCTAGGTCAAATAACTGCGTCAAGTAATTTAAACTTTATAATTCATAGGAAACGCTTTGCTTTGAACTAAAATGAATTTTTTTTTTTTTGCATTTTCAACCACTGAAATAAAACTGCAGTCATTTAGCAAACATCATAACCTGAAGTTAGCCAGCAATTTCTTTCATGACATACACTGAGAGAGAATTTTGCTTTTGTAATGCAATTCCCTAATGATCCATAGTGAACACAATAGGTTGCTTTCTGTATAACCTTGAGAAAAATACAAAAGGTATTTCGTTATTGTATGAGATATGTAAACATGAAAAAGTTTCCTGTTGTTTTAAGGAATGACTTCTGTAAGCAGTTATCCATAGTACATCTAAATTAAATAGCCACATTAGAAGGAAGAGAAGCCATTTTGTATTCAGTCATTAAACAGAATCAGGAACAGTTGCTAAAATAATGTATCCCCATTATTCATTACTATTATGCTTCACTTGTAGGAATAGATACCTGATAAGAATTGTACCAGAACTAAAGCTGCTAATGAATGATTAAAGACTAGGCAGCAGATGTGAAGGGCAAGTAGAACAAGAATACCTCATTCCTTTTTTTTCCTGAGTACACTTATGTGTTCTCCTTCATTCTCTTCTACTAAGTTTTGGTTTCAGATCTCTACCATATAATGGGCTGAACTAGGATGGGATTTGGACTCTTTCCAACCTTGCGGAAAGCTGTCTTTCTTAAACCGTGACAAAATAATCAAAAACTTGACAAATTTTATTAACTACTACTACTACTACTATTAATGTCCTAAATGTCAATAGAAATACTTCATTTAGATGATTTTCAAAGCATTTCAACTATACTTATGTCTTATAACTAAAAGCCATTTTAGGGAAAACCAAAATTTTTAATTTGATGTGTCAAAATCTTGCTTTATAAAAAACTAATTTTTCATGGCCTTGAAATCTGATTTGACCTACTTCTGACAAAGTTTTGGCTAAGAAAAATAGAAGCATTTTTGGATGAAACTCATTTTGTCAAAAAGCTCCAAGCTAACTTTGCTGTCTGTGACAGTCTGTACAAATATCACAAGAAACTTCTGGTATACGCAACGGCTTAATCAGCTGGAACTTGAATAACACGCAGACACGTATCTAACTGATCCCCAGCTGACTAGGAAATCTGTGTCCCATATGCTGTTTAAAAAGGGAGGTCGTAAAATTTAATTAGACAGGAGAAAGAATTGGAGCTTGGTTTCCTGGGATCTTTGTTTATTTGTTTGTTTTTAAAATCATCATTCAATGTTTAAAAAAATTTATATGCCTATTCAAACTCCATATATTCACCTAATCCACAGATTGCTCCTGCTTACAAGGTTTGTCATGTACTACCTAAATTCACTGAGAATTTTATTTGCATCCCAAGAATTCAGGTCACAGAGAAACCACCTTGAGAACCCAGGAGATGAGTAAACCCATTATGGACACACATGCTAGACTGCCTGGGAAATTAGCATGCAGTCATTTATACCACAAATGAATGCTTCACCAAATCAGTGTCTTTCAGTCATAGCTGTCAGCAGACTCCTCGTTTTCTTCTTCTTCCTAGTGAAACGGCTCAGGTTTAGGTAGCAAATCAAAACTCCCTGACTCTTCATAGGTAAATTTGCACAGATCTTTCGTAAAAAGCTCACAGACCTCCTGAATCCATGGACTACATGGAGAAAGCAGCACTAGCACCAGTGCTACAAACTTCTTTCCACATAGAAACTCTTCACAATGCACAAAGACTGTGAAGTACCTTTACACTGCTTTCAAAAAAATCCATCTATTTCTAGTGCAGCGACTTTCTGGTTACAAACACAGACCTGTGTTTCTAAGTGACCTGTCCAAGTGACAACGGGAGATCTTTGGGTTATGATTAGAAAGCAGATTGATTATCTAGTCACATAGTCCTGTGTTTTCTGGTTCCAATTCCGGGGATTTTACCCAACCACATTGAGAAAATTTTCCTCCTGCTCAATGAAGAATTGTGCTGGTGGTGCAAAATAGAAATGTTGCTACATTTCTTGGGCATAATGAAGTGCTCGTGGCACCAGCAGAGACTTCGACTTTATACTTAAGCCTTATTAAGGCTTAGTTAGCTTTTAGGGTGGTAGGAGAGCAAGCAAAGAGCCTGATGTGCTCTGCCAGAGCAGCTTTATCAAGCCCTGCAGTGGCAGTCCAGGGGATTACCAGCTGCAGCTGCCTGCCTTCGGCAGGGCGGGATGCCAGCCCTCAGCTGCTCCCCTTGCTCTTGTGACTGCAGAATGTGTACAAACACAGTTGGGTCTCCTCATGTCATCTGCACTTAAAAAGCAAGAGGAAAATGCAGGGCCTGGAAAAGACCATCTCCCTGATGGCAGGGCACAAACAGCTAGCTGTCCTCTAGCAAATCTAACCACAGTCATCCCTGCACTGAACCGGGTGTGAGAGTCAGTTCAGGCTAAAAATAATCAGATCGTTTTGGGGAGTGTGGCAGGGCAGGATCCAGGTTGTTGGCCCCATAAACAATTTTACAAGAGCTAAAGGAGGGCATAGGCTGGGAATGAGCAGCTGGGGGCTGTTAAGATGTCATTGTCAGTGAAGGGCACCGCTTCCCTGAATTTTCACTGTAACAGAGCTTGAGTGTTCAGATAATCAGCCACGACATCTGAGATACGGGAGCAGATGGGCCAATACCTGCTTAGAGTGCTCTAGTTTGAGTCACTGAAAAGGACATCTGTCTCTGCTCTCAGGCTGGGTGCCTCAGTGACCCCACTGCAGCTGGGGAGCATCTTCTGTGTGTTTATGAGTGGGTATTTCTCAGAAGCCTGTACTCTGAGTGCTATTTTGAATGAATTTTCACAAGGCAGCCAAAACCCCTCCTGCTGTTAAAATGTACTGAATATTGAGCCCTTGTTGCAACACATGAAGGTACCACAGCTCCCCAGAGCAACAGCTGCAAGAATGTTTTTAAGATGCCAAGCCCAGCAACCTTTTCCCTTAGCCTTGTTCAACAAAATAATACAGTATCTGAAACTTTTCACTCTGAGGCACACAAGTTTTTGAGACTTCAGCCTTCAGAATGAGAATTTAGCATAGTTAGTGACATCTGAAAGTTGAATTTCAGAAGACAAATACTGGACACCTGTGGCTACATTATCCTTAAATCTAAAAACTTGCCCTGTCTTTTTCCTTGTATCAAACTCCAGGCCCATCACGTTTTTGTCAGTAACACTTGGGCCAGCATACAACACTAAAAGCATATAGAAGTGACTAATATGAAAGGGCTGAGTAAAAGGCACTAAAAAACTAAACCAGAAATAAATCATTGCTTAAGAATTATTGTTTTATTTGCTTGTCATTAAACATCTGTTCATAGGCACTGCAAACGTTCCACTTTGTGCCTGGGCTTAATAGTGTCAACTTTGCAGAGATGCCTTCTTCCTCCTCATTGTTTTCACTTGGTTTCTAGGGCAAACAAAACCCTCTTTTTTTTTTTTTTTAAGTCCTTTAATAAATTAAAGCTGTTATAGAGACAGAAGTAAATAACTGCACAGTATGGAAATTTTTATCCAGCAAGCCTCAGAGCATAACAAAGGTCACTATATGCACTGTATCAAACTCTTTCTTGCTCCCTTTGTGCCCCCCACTCCACATCACCCCAGTAATCCCCAGAACTCTGTGGTGACTGAGTAGAATTTGAAGTCAAGTTTTGTCCTGAAAAAATGTAGAGCTAGCCCTCCTCTTCCTCCCCTCTCCCTGTCATCTGCTGACATTTCCAGATGACAGTGTACTGAATCCGAACTGTTTCTTTTGCTGGGAATGCCATCTGTGAGGTGGCAGCTGGGGTGGGAGGGAAGGCACATAGCAAATGAACAGTGATAAATATAGACAGTAGACTAAATTAGGGGAAGTTCCACTTCTTTCCAGTGTTATGGATCTTTGCACGCTTCCATTAAGTGGATACAGCTTCTCTTTAACTGGTGTCTGAACATCTGGGTTGTTTAGCAAGAGAGCAAAGTCGAAATATTGGAATAGAGATGTCAAACAAGCCAGTTTGGGAAAAATGCAAAAACTACTGAAATTTCCTAAGTCATTTATGGTTCCACTCCATTTCTATCATGTTACACTATCCTGGAACTAGCAAGATGAGTGTACATATTGTCAAAAGGAATATGTCATAAATCATCCAAAATGAAAAATCAGTGAACATCTGAAGGTCATACTTCTTGCAGAGAAAAGATAACACCAATGACCAGGTCATTGACAACTGAACATGAATTCTACAAAAAAAATGGTGGCATAACATTTTAATTTCTCATTTTAATATTCAAAACATTACATTTGAATCACCTTTTTTGCTGCATCACAGAAAGAATAACTCAATAATTAAAACCCCATATTAAGGCATTGAGTTCTCTAAATAAGATGATGGCAGAGGAAATTCTAGACACTAAAATTTTGTTCATATCTCTTCCCTAGAAGATTGCTAACAGCATCATGCCTACACAGAGACACAGAAGGCTAAGGTGGGAAGGGACCTCTGGAGATCTTCAGGTCCAACCCCTCTCAAAGCAGGGTCCAAAAGGTAGCAGGTTGCTCAGGGCCATATTCAGTTGCATACTGAACTCTCTCCAAAGACACAGACTCCACTTCCTATTTGACTCAGTGTTTGATTACCCCCATGGGACAAAAGTTTCTTCTTCTGTTTAATGGAATTCCCTTTGTTTCAATTTGTGCCCACTGCCTCTTACCCTTCCCTGGATACCAGTGAGAAGGGACCAGTTGTGTCTTCTTTGCACCCTCCTGTATTTATAGACATGGATAAGATCCCACCTAAGCCATCTCTTCTCAAGGATAACATATTAATAAATATTAGTAAAACATTAATAAAATATGTAAATATATACGTTTACTTCGGAATCACTTCAGGAATATCTGCCCTGATTTATCCATGGTTTTCACACTGAATTCAGCTTCCAAGATACCTTTTAGGCAAGTGCCATTGTTGTTAGGAGTTTTATGAACTGGAGAAGGAGACATTATTTCAGCAACGTTGTATCCTTTCCAACTAAATATACCTAGGTAAGTAATTTGGTAAGACATTCTTCTCTTCCTTTCAGTGTTCAATTAGAACATTTCAACTTTTTTTATCTCACTCCTAGGGTTTTTCTAAAGTTCATTAATTTTAACAGCAAACAATCACAAGAAGTGAGCTCAGGCCTTGAGCAGCTCTACAGCCTACACCTGCACTACACCAGGAGGAACTAAACCACACAGAAGCCTTTTAGTGCATTTTAATTTACAGAAGTTGGATTCACATCCCAAATTCACTTGTTTTACCTTAACTTTCTTGGCTGACTTTATTTAGCATTGCCAGGAAGTAAAGGTCCTATACTCAGTGCTGCAGTTCTACATACACAAGACTTGAAGAGAAGGAAAGGATATGTCATACCAGCAAACAAACTTAGCTGATGTTGGTTCGCTTCAGCAGAATCTGTGTAATCAAAAGTGTAAAACTACATACACGTGCCAGTTGTAATAAGCTTGTCACTCTATCCACTCTTCAGATTTCCTAAAAATGCAGTCCACTGTGGCAGTAATATTTACCTGTAGTGCAAGATAAGACTTTTTCTGTTACGATAATGCACAGACATCTTATATCTTCATTTAGGCATCAGATCTTTTAAAGCTAATACCCCATGCTGATAAACAGGGCTCTCAATGGACAGCATGAAGTTCATATCACCAGCAGTACATATCTCCTCTGGGTGTGGGAAACCACACAGTAGCTACCTGTATAGGTTGCAGTTCCATGTTTCCCCTTCAGGTGACAAGCCAGCTCCCTGCTCCCTGCTGGTAGAGCTGTCCTCACTTTATCCTTGCACCACTGAGTGACATTTCTGCATGGTTGCCCACCAAAAAACCACAAGGTGTCTGCTGCTGGGTTGGATTCCTGATGCCTTACCACACCGAAACTCTTCAGTGACCGTGGTCAGCCAGCACTCAGCGAAGCCACAGCGTCAAGAGCTGACTGTCTTTGCACTCTGAATGACACTCTTGGAACTTTCCAAAGGTATTGGGAAAGTGAGCAGAAGTGTTCTGGTTTAAAAATGGGTCCCCAATGCTCAGAGAACCAGCTGAAACAAGGGGACATGCTACTAACTGAGCCAATTGCAAGCATCAGTTATATTCTAAACATGTATTATTATGTGTAATCGTCCTCTACAGTGTCCATGATGGATTGGTAAACAAAGGTGAGCTAACATGCATCACATAAAAATTAAGAATAGTCCACACCTCCAGTTTTCAATGGGGGATATATTACAACCATTCTGATAACTCCTGTGGGTTCACTTTCTGGCCTTGGTGGAGCAGTTTTCTTTGTCCTCTCAGTTTACCTTAAAATCTTTCAGTTTGATTAAGAACTTACAATTTTTCTTGAGGAAGAACCTGGAACCAGAGGTCATCTGCAATAAATTCAGAAAAGGTTTTTCACCACTTCCAGTGAGTGGCTCACAGAACAGTAAAGAAAGCACAAGCAGATTATTATGATATTTTAAGAATATTCAATCCCATTGCTTTGCATAAAATTCTACAGAAATTCTTAAGGTGTCAAGTAAGCATCTGAATTGTATTTAAATAAAATTAACCTTACAAAACCACTGTGTTCTTAGTCTAATAATTTTTCAGGTATCTTGATATTTAAGGCCTCTCCCCACAAAAAAATCAAGTACACTCATAAAAATATAAAGTTTATTGACCCATTTAAGGTTATGTATGAAAATGGAGAAACTACATGACTTCTGATGTGTAACTAAGAGAGAACCATTTGAGTGAACTGGTTCTTATTCCTGAATGGTTCATGCAGCTCATATACTCCCAAAACCAGAAATGGAGTCAATATAATGCATGAGGATCAGATTTTGATCATCCAAGGCCATTTATACCACATCAGAGAACTTCAGCAGGCACTTACACAAACTCCACAGTCACCTTCAATATCGTAATTCAAATTTGCATCAGAAAACCTGCAAGAAAGCAGGAGTACTATGTATATCCTAGTTTTCTTGAACTCTTTTCTGACACAAAAGCTTTGGTGCTCAGCAAACACTTTCCTGTATTTTGCTATTTGTGGATTTATTTCTTTTAAGTGGCAGGTACTATACATCTGTTTTGCTCTAAAAGAAATATTTGCCAATTCAGAAATGGAGTGATGGTTGAGCTGGGTAACTAGCTTAATAATGAGGAGGTTTGGTAACAAAGCAACTTACTGAAATGGCCACAGAGATTTTCATTGAGGTCCCAAGGGACTTTGTGCCTCCTCTCCTCTAGGAGCCTCTCATGGATGATCCAGTCTCCACCTCAACCATCCAAAGTTACTTAGTTCTAACTAAAATGATGTATGCAGAGGATAACTGTGAGAATGACAATCTTAAAAAGAGGCAAATTGTAATTTTAGTTGTGAAGAATGAGCCTACTTTTGAACATCTTACGGGAGCAGTATAGCACTGCTTCTTACACAGCATCCCTCCCCACCAGCATTTTCTGTGCTGGAGTAAAATAAAGCAGCTGGAGTAGGATGACAGTTTGCTTCCCTTCTGATAGTGGTGCTTGAGAAACATCCGTGTTTCCTGGGATGGGTTACACAGGTACATGGTAGCACAGCGGCCACTGCAGACACACAAGAAGAAAACAGTCCAAGGAAACCAAATGCTTCAGCCTGACTCTTCCTGGCCTTCCTGGCTCTGACCTCTGTGTGTACAGTGCAGCCCTCACACAGATACATGTAAAGCAGTTTTTTGTATTAAAGGAATCCATTAGAGATGGATTTGAACTTTTGTTCAGCCTCCTGCCACCAATGTGCACTGTGATCGCACAGAGAACATAGCCCACTTGTCTCCATTTTCTTCCTTCATGAACCAGAAAGTGAATATGATGTGCTAGTAGTAGTTCAGAAGTGGTCAAACTGGTGAATGAATAAGCTTTTAAGCTAATGAATAAGTTGTCATGCAAACACTGATTTTTTTAAATATCCTTTTCCATTGCTTAGTAAGCCTTGATAAATAGGTGCACCAGAAACCAGTATATGCTAGAAATTACATCGAAGCTGAAATCACCACTTTGTCAGGAGGGAAAAAGTTCACACAGAAAAAGGATAAATAAGGTGAAAGAGAAAGGATGGCAGTATGAACAACAGGGGAAAAAACCCAACAGTGAAACATAAGTGCTGTGGTTCAAACTATTTTCTCTGTTTTTCTCTTGGGAGAACATTCAATGAACCTGGGCAGAAATGCCTTTTATTGCCACCTAAACGTCTTCTGAGGTTTCCCCTCCAGCACGTGGAGAGGAATGGAGTCCTCTGAGAGGCAGTGAGAGCAGAAGTTTGGGTAGGTGCACTAAACACTGCCTGGAGGAACCTTCTCCTTCACACACTACTGAAAATTAGGACACTGTCTGGCTAAGTGAAGTACTTCACCTTGAGTGTTCCCCATTAAAAAGACTCTTTAGCATTTTAAAAGGGAAGATAGAAGTGTTACCTGAGTATAATTATTATAGAATCCTGGAAATTCAAATTCTTGTTTTTACACATATTCATTCATGCAAATGTGGAACCTGACCCAGAAATTTTATTCAGGTGAGTAATCTGCCTTTGACTTCAGTGGGATTCTACTATATATGAACAGAGCAATCAAGCCAGGTTTTGCATTTGCAGTCACCTCCATTTATCTTCAAGGGGGACTGCTGAGTTGTAAAAATGCCCAAATCATGCCAATTTGTCCAGACGAGATATCAAGTCTCCTTTTTAATATTCAGCTTCAGCAATATGGAAAGCAACACTGCCAAATATTCCATAACCATTTTACTGCGATTACTCACATTTTGATTAGAAAATTCTCATTTCACATGGGTGTTGTCACCTGCCCTGTGCTAGATACATCATGTCTGCTGTGCAGTTAATTACACAAACACTGAAAAATGAGTTTATGACCTGGAATGGAGTTTTGATAAACTCCTCTGGAGACATACCTGAAACACAACCCAGGAGAATCTTGAACAGATTCAAATGATTTATGCATATACAATAGCACACACAGCCTCCAAACAAGCTGAAGACCTGCCAGGAGCAGAAGTAGTTCAATATCTGGTTTGAAATGAAGAATGTAGAAGAGACCATAATTGAGGAATGAGGCACTGAATCCTGCAGCAGTGGGAAGGTAAGAAGAATGCTAGTAATTTGGGAGATTTACAGCATCTGTGTACTTTCTGATGGGCAAAAGGGCGAGGAAGGGACACAGAACCAGAATGGTGAGGACAACAGATATGGAAAGCTTCACATCAACAGTGCTCTGCTGTTTTCTTACTTAAGTAATTAATACTTGGCCTTCTGAGCCACAGGTCTAATTCATCTATCACTCTGTAACAAGAGCAACCCTACCACCTCTCCTATTTTGCCTCCTGTCCTGCACAGGCTGACCGCTGACTGTCCCACTGGCTCAGCTGCCCGTGAGTGAGATCAGGGCAATGCTCCGGCTCTACCGGGGCTGAGGTTGTGGCTTCAAATGTCAGCAAAGCTGAGGCAGCAACCAGCTGCCACAACAAGGAATGTCCCCACATCTCACTTGCTGTCACCTTCTCCCTACCACCAGCCGTGGTCCTTATCTGGCCCCTGGGTGAACTGGTGCAGAGAGAGGGACAGCACAAGCCAACCCTCCTCAGAGAGGCAGTTGTCAGTGTGGTGTTGGCTTAGTCAAGCCAGTCATTAAACAGCAGCAAGCACAAACCATTGCTAAAAGCTCTCTGAGTGTCTTTTCACATGTGGGCTAGAAAAGTGGGGGGCTGTGGTATTGCTGCAGCAACCAAGAGACCCGAAATAACCAGTATGGTGAGCACCATTCTGAAAACACATTCCCTTATTCCTTGGAGAAAATACATTGGGTGCCTCATACCAAAAAAGAAATAAACTAAACAAACCAAAACAGTAGGTTAGGAGCTGGAAAACAAAACCAGCTAAACATAAATAAATCATGGACATCTTGCAATATAGTAAAATACTTAGGCATTGTCATCTGTTGCTTATTACAGTTTCATTTACATTGGAATTTTCTTTGTTTTCCTGCAACAGTTGTGTTACTGTATTATTTTAAAACTAGTCAGTAATGTGAATAGAAGAGTCTATCTATGCATTATTCTGGCCAATATTACATTATACTGTGTAAGAAATGAGAGTTAAATCAATTTTAATGCACCATTTTAATAAGATGACAACCACAGTTCTCGATTGCAATTATGGAGAAAATTACAATTTCATTGGTACTGCTTAATATTAAGAATACAAAATTTACCTTGATGAACAGTTCATTGTGTAAGATGAACCCAAGCTATTTTTCTTTTAAATAGTGTCTTGGCTTGTTTTATTTCTTAACTTTGACTGTTCAATAAAGGCATAAAGAGTTTTACAGGTAGGGTATACAGAAATGGGCTGACTGGTTCGACATCAAATTCCTGTACAGTGATTTGAGAAAAAAACATTAATTTTGAAGCAGCTCTGGAGGCTGAGTATAGAGACTATTAAACATAAGTTTTATATATGCAGAAAAATTGCTTTTGCATGAATTCACTTTTAAAATGTTAATATATGCATAAGAAAATTGTGTTTCTTAATCTCTGAAGAAACACTTACCACTAGGAACCACTTAATTCTTTTCCTGTGCTTGATTTATTAGCTTATGAAATTATGGTAATAGTTTGCATGTTAATGGTTTTGGGGCTCAAATGACCTGATTTTAATAATGAAGTAATTTATGCAGTAAATGTAATCAGCATCTATGAATCTCACTTAAAAGAACATATCAGTGATTACCTATGCTAAAAACAAATGACTGTCAGCATGGTATACACTGTATGTTATGACAGGCAACCAGGATGTGTTCAGCTCAGCACACCCTTTAGGCTGTCTGGGTTCTGCTCTGAAAAACACCACTGAGGTTGGCAACTGCAGCTCTAACAACTGTTCACAGATCTTCCACTGCAGACTGACTTCCTCTATTAGCCATCTTCTAAGGAAAAGGACAAGGATAGGAGATGGGCATCATCAGAACTGAAGTCTAAGCTGGAACCTGAAGGAATTCCTCCATGCATAGAAGAGTCCTGTGGCACAGAGACCTCACACATCTGGACGAAGCGGGTTGCAGGAAGAGAGGAAAGTGTTTGTTTAGGGAAGAACTTGTAAGTTTTATGAATTACAAGAAAAAGGAGACTTTTATTAAGGATTTGACCTGCATGGCATATAAAAGATGCAACCCCCTGCAACATTTGGTAAGCCTATGTCAAATGGATCCATCACAAGGATTCTTTCCTAAAACATCTGTATTTACAGACCTGCTCACTGTCAGGATGTATATGAACCATGCCTCTGTTTCCTTGTGTCATTAACAGTGTTGTTCCCCAACATGAGCAGAAATACGAGACTGGGCTTTGAAAAGCAAACAGCAATGCTCTCTTTGCAGTAAGGCAAACTTGTGTTTTGATAACCCGCTGAACAGTGAGATTCATTTTGGTATAAAAGATTCAAAAATACATTACTAGCTGCCAAATATGATCTAACTGTTCAAACACACAGAAGCGGAGGGAGGTCAGATTGGACATTAGCCAAAATGTATAAAGTCAATGGAAGAAATCCCATTGATTCAGCAGAGCTGGATCATTCGTTCACCAAAGAAATCTCTAAGGGCCAGAAGTCCTCACCACTTCCAAGGACCCAAACTGAACAACTACATTTTGTAATTAATAAATACTTGGCATGCAGCACCTCAAGTATGATACAAAACTGTCTTCAAACACCATTTCCAGAGCTGCACATTTTCAAATCAAAAAGGTGTTCTGTTCTGGAGTATGGCTAATGCTCTCTATTCCAGAATTCAGACTGTTAGCTTTATGAAATTTATGTCATATCCTAACGGGGAAAACAAGCAAAAGGACAAGATACTTTAGCATTTTTAGACTTTTATTATCTCAGTCATAGGCTCCATGTAAGACCAAGGAAGGTATGGATCATGCAACAGAAGTCCTTCAAATCTTGCTCCTTCCCATGACTGTGTATTCAGGTGCTGAGTAGGGCCTCCCAGAACCTCACTAAGGAGCCGTGGGAGTGAAGGCAACCTAAAGCCAAGGCTGCTGCCTGCACGGCAGCTTCAGAGAATGGCGAAGCTAACCCTCCCCGTTAGCCCTGGATAGGGACTGGACACGGCAACACGACACCTGATAAAAGCGTCCCTGCAGAGGCAGAGACAGAGACAGGGCTTATTCTTCAAGCGGCAAAATCCCCAGCTCTGAGGAGCCCCGGCTCAGCTGAACTCCGCTGGTGTAATCAGAGCAAACCTGATCAAAGGCTGTGTGTTTGCTTAGGACGCGGATGCCGTGCACGCTGTTACCATGGCACCGTGACAGCTTAGTGAGCTGTCGCCCGTCACCCGAGTCGCTGTTACCGGGCACACGCGGCCGCCCTGCCCCCGCTCCCCGGAGAGAGGAGCTTGTGCCGGCTCCGGGAGAGGCTCATCCATGAGCCCTGGCTGCTCCGAGCTGCCTGCTCCGGCCCTCTCGCAGGCCCAGACATCCCTGTCTCGCCAAACAGGATTTCTGGAGGTGAAATTTCCCCTCCTCCATTTCCCTGTGTTGTGCCTGGAGGACATTCCCCTGACAAGAGGGACCTGCTGTCGGCGGCAGAGGCAGGGTCAGGAAGGCGGAAAATAAAAGGAGAAATTTCAAAGTTCAGACAGTTTTCTTGGCAGACTGTGACAGCTCAAAGGGGTAAGGATCTGTCTGATGTTTACTTGGAAATCCAACAAGAATAGCTTGCCGCTGACAAACTACGCTCACAAGCACAAGCCCAAGCCGCAGAGCCCCAGCACTGGTTCACGCTTCCCATGGGACACACACTCAGACACCCGGACAGCCAGCACCTGCCTTTCAAAAACAAACGGGAAAATCCCGGCATGCTCCGTCTCCCCTGCTTGTGGGAATCTCAGCCTCCTTGGCTGGGTCAGGACGGGGGGCCCTGTGGTTTCCCTGGCTGGGAGAGGAAAGGGAGTGCTGCCATAAGGGCCCTCTGCTCCCAGACAAAGGCTGGGTGCTGGGAAAGCGGCAGCATCCCCTGCCTGGCATTCTGGCTGAGAGCTTTCCACAAGCGAAGGGGAATGGAGGCTCACATTTGTAGGGGGAAGAGTGTGAAATCTGCAAGGAAGAGCCAGGGGAACTGTAGTGCTTCCTCATCTGCTATGCCTTGGGTAGGAAGGCACATGTAACCATGGCTGCTTATCTGCAGCATGGAAGGCTGGGATACTGGCATTTAAGCTCCAAGCATTGAAACACAGTATTTACAGATGGACTAATTTGCTCTGGGTATAACACTGCACCTCCAGAAAATAGCTTGGTAGAAACCAGTTTTGTATTTACTTATCTGCGTTACAGCAGAACAGAAATATACCACAACATGCACAAAATGTTAGGTGATTTGAAGCTATCAATTTGTTCACTAGCTGGCTTAAATAACAGCAGACTGTTAGCACAACCATCTTTGTTTCATGCTAGTATTGTATCTTACATCGTGTCTTGATTTAATATCAGGCTTTAAATAATCTGGGCAATAATTCGTTTCCCTATATACTTGTTTTATCCTCAATAAATAAGCCTACGTTCTAACGATGCCTGTAGTTTCTAAAATGTAATCAGCAATAATATTTATTGCTTTTTTGTGTGCCCATCCAGAAAAAGAAAATTGTTGCCAGAATAACGCTGAGAACAATAACAGGATGCAAATGTGCACCCTATTCTTGCAGCTTGCATGCTTCACTCAAGAATCATGTCAGCTCGTGGGGAAGTAGTGGGAAACCTGACCAAATGAGGAGTTCTGATTTGTGTCCCAGGCATCTTTTTGCTGGATTTGTCACAACTAATGCCCTTTTGCTTGTCTCTCTTCACATGCTAGAAATGTACATAGGCCACAACGGGAAATCTACAGATTTGGTAAAAAAATTGCCGTGATTTCAAAAACAGGTGAGAAGAACAACATATTGCAAGCTGAGAGGAGAATAAAAATATGAGATTCAATGTATTCATGATTTCACAAACAAAAAGGAGAGAAAAAGCCCATCTTCTAGTAACTGAATACCCTGATAATGCCTAGAAATGGTTAACCATAGGGATACGAGGTTTTGCACATCTCTGCCTCTTTCACTCCCCACTCCCACTCCTGAATCTCCTGCCTCCTTCAGTGCTGTTTCACGGCTCTGTGACTCCTCTCCTCCTCCTGTGACCTGCCTCTCAGAGCATCTTTCTTGCTCCCCCCTCCCCAGCAGAGCAGCCCCAGGCCAGGGTGACCTCTCCCTTGGGATCTTTTGTCTCATGGTCTCAGACAGCGCGGAGTGACAGGGAGCAGGAGTGACAGTGAGCAGGATCCCCACCCCAGCGCCTCCCTAATCAAGCAGCGCTCACACAGCTCACATGCCTGCCTGCAGGCTTCTTTCTTTAATGTGACATTGATCATCATGACACAAAATGGTCACAGATATCACTTCCTAAAATTCAGGAATGTGACAGCTAGAGACAGAATCGCTAGTCTATGGCCTGAAGACTATACGGATTATTCAGGTCAGGATAAATCAGGATGGATATTTGCCCTACTTCCATATTCTAGCTATTAATAACCAAAAGCACGCCAGATTGTGGCTTGTTCTGTGCGACTGCACAAGGGAGCAACGCACCCTCCCCCACGCCTCCATATACACAAGCACAGACGAACATTTTTGGCTTACATTCGAAAGCCATTCGCAAACCCAGCCCCTGAGCTCAGAGTAAAGCCCTGAGCACATGGAGGCCCTCCTTCACCAGGCAAGAAAGGGAAGCCAAAGCACGCTGAAAAAAGATACGGGAGACCTCTCCTGGTCTACTGCCCCAGAAACCCTGAAGAATGCAAGCTGCTGCTCTCCTCTGTTTTCTTCAAGGCGCAGCACAGTTCAGTCAGTCAGGGCTCACCCCTTTTCCCAAGTACACTGCCACAAAATGAATGTCCTCTTGAGAAGGTAGAGCAGCTACCTAGGGAAGCACAGCCACACTGCTCCTGGCAAGATTTCTGTCCATCACACCTATACAGGATTTCAGTAGGAAGAAGCAGCACTTCCTCCCCAATACTGAAAAGGAGAGATCATACAGCTACAGAATTAAATTAAGTTGCACCTTCCCCAGCTTTAAAATAGCAAGTGAATTATCCTCCCTATTTACTCAGCAGTCACCTTTTAGGAAGATGCAAGGCAGAAATTGCACAGTGTCTCTTTGCAGAATACTAGCTTTTGAGAGCCACCTTTAAAATTTTGGAAGATCAAGCCTCAGAAGCCTGTAGCTCTGCTACTTTTAAAATAGTCTTTCAAGAGCCAGCTTTTGCTTTTGGTTGCAAAGGGGAAAAATAGAGATATTTTTCAGATCACTGACATGGAAGAAAAACTGCCCTGACAGCTGAGACAACTTCCCTGAATAGGATCCCTCTGCTCTTGGGAGTTGGAAAGCTATTCTCTGCCATCCCTTTTGGGGCACTTATGCAATCTGCTCTAGCAACTGGTGCCAGTTCAGTTCAACTACAGACCAGACTCTCTGGACTGTCTAAATGCCATTCCCTGGATTTGCCTAGGAATAAAGCCTTTATACTTCTCCCAACCACCATATTCATGGTCTGTTACTGTAAACCATTATGGCTACTCCCAGACCATAAAATGCCACTGGTTCCCATTTTAATTCCAAAAAGATAGCTCTTAAGCAGCAACTGCAGCACATGGCAATTAGGCAGCACTAGATGAACTGTCTTCTGTGTTTCTAGACACTACTCCATATTTTATTTATCAGTTAAAAGCCAAGCAAAGTAACAATAACAAGAGTAGGTGCAGTGCCAAGAGCAGCACACAAGCCTCAACAACACTCATTTTCCCTCTCCTGCTTCTCCCGCTCTTGACTCTGATCTTAGTTAACACGAAGCCTCAGTGACTGCAGTTCATAATCCTTGCATCTTTGGTCCTCTGCTGAGCAGAGTGCTCGTATTTCTATGCAGTTTCAAACAGGCTCTTCCTGCTCAGCTCATTTAATAACTTGATTTGCTAGATCTCTATGCATTATTTGGCACAGAGCATAATAAGCAGGTGCCAAGTCCTATCTTGAGTTACTTTTCCAGAGATTCTTTAAGCTGGGGAAATAAAAAGTGCCCTTCACTTTATTTCAGTAAGAAAACCTATTTTTTTTCTGCTTCCTTTGATTCTAATCATAATATTATCCTGGACAGAGACATCTTCAAATAAATACTGGTCAGAGGTTTCCTGAGGACCTGAACAGAGAAATGTTAATAAAATAACAGAAAGCACACTCTAGTCTCCCCTCTGCATTGGATTGTTCAGCTAAAGCAACTGTATTTTTGCTTATGAAGGTACAAGTTGGTCTAAATCATCCAGAGCAGTCCAGGAATCTAGATGTGCTCATAATTGCTCAATCACTTAGTGATTAACACAGGTATCTCTATTTCCAGGAGTACTTACGGAGCTTCCCCACTGAAAACAAGAAGAAAAATCTCCAGGCTTGTTATGTTGAAAGGTCAGCAAGGGAATGAGAGGCAGTTTGGGAAAGAAGAAAAGATGTGTAGCACTCCCATATTACCAATAGAATTTTAAATGGACTTTAAGGATACAGGTAGATGGGAAAAAATTTAATATTTCCTTCTTTTTGCATCCCTGCTAAAAGAAAAAACAATAACCTGGGTCACTGGCCTTTCTAAATTCAGGGAGTCAAACATATCATTAAGGATGGCAGAGGGAACAAACCCTCTGAGGAAGCACAGAGAAAAGACAATAGAGAGAGCAAGGAAATAGATGGAGTCCAAAGGTTTTGAATTGAGTTAATCTATGAGCAGAGATAGAAGGTGAGAGGGAGATTTCTCTTCTTCTTGCTTGTCCCTATCAGTCAAAACCTGAAGTAGGAGATCTGATGTACCCTTCCTTCATGGCTCAATAGCTATGATAGAATATGGTCCTCCTTTTCAGACCTAAGTTATATTAGTCAAGAATGACTGCTGGGTTGACAGCTGGGACAGCTTGTAACATGGAAATAAAACTTTGGAGAGAGAATAAGGAAAAATGGGATTATGTACACTTAGAAGTGAGATTCAAATATGGGAAAAGCTTACTCTTGAGCTACAGTCAGTGTCTATTTACTGTAAGTGCTTATTGCTATATTGGATCCCACATTGTAATTAGCAATTGAAGCAGCAAATGATG
This sequence comes from Corvus moneduloides, assembly GCF_009650955.1. NCBI lineage: Eukaryota > Metazoa > Chordata > Aves > Passeriformes > Corvidae > Corvus > Corvus moneduloides. The sequence goes on from NC_045476.1 coordinate 67,681,475, forward strand.
GAAGTTTGATTTCATTTGCAAACATACATATATGTGTATATATATGTACATATTTACACAAGATGATGTCTCATCAATGCAAAATACAAAGGCTTAACAAATTGTGCAATTATACAGTTCCTGCACATTTTCTGCTACTTTTCATGTAGTATTTGAACATGGCTCACCATGCTATCAACATCTTTTCGTTATTTAAATGTTTAAGCTACTCTCTGATATGTTCCTGTAAAAGATATATATATGAAAAATGCATGCACTTATTGATTGTAGCTGTCCATGTATGCCAATCCAAGATTCATTTATATTTCTATTGAACCAAACAGGAAACTCTAAGAAAAATCCATGCTGTACAACAATTATTGGGCAGCCTTTGGACCCTGACTAGGATATTATGTAAGCTTCAACACTTAAACATGAGTATGTTTAATGAACAAATTTCTTATGAGAGCAAAAAATTGAGAAGATTTTTTGTTAAACATCATCTATGTCTTGAGAGTTTGTTACACATTTTGACAGTAGCTCACCAGGCCCTAATAAATATTTTATTCAACTATCTCTGCTTTGAGGCTCTAAGCAGTAAAAATATTTTTCTTAAATGACGGATGAAGAACCAGTTTTGGTCACAGCATGATACTGAGCCAGCTTGGCAAAATAGAAAAAGCATCAGCTACCACTGTGCACTGGTGTGCCCAAGAAGTCACAACTGGATTTACAAGGTGAATTAAAAGTTTGGGATGTGTTCCATATAGAAATGAAATGGAGTATCTCCAGGTGGGTGGTGAGAATTTGTTGGGGGCTTTTTTTTTCTTGACCACATCAATCACTAGTAATTTGATTATTAATATTCAGTGACTCAGTAACTAGGGAATACAAAATAAAAATAGTGATTTTTTTTGACACTTTACGAACACGTATATAAATCTTGAAGTTCAGAGAGGGACTGGCTATGGCAGATAAGTTTAAGAAGTTAGTTACTTCTCCACAATTATTTTCTATCCCTTTATCAATACTAAGATGGATATATGAAGTTAGAATAACTGAACTAACTATTAATCGAGCACTAGAGATTAGAAGACTTTCACCTGCACCTTTTCCTCCTCCTCTGCCCCATGCATCAGGCTAGGGAAAAAAAGCAAGTAACAACCAGTCCTCCAGGCAAACAACCTCAACCTTCAAGATGCTGTAGGCTAGAAAAATAATCTTATATCAAGTAAGCAGACAGACCTTCTTGAGGAATCATCCTGGCTTGGGAAAGAGACCTTGTACCATAAAGCTATCTCTTAAATAGCTGCTAGAAGAACCATCTGTATATCATCTGGCCTGGAGGCAAACTGGGAATATGAATGGGAAGTCTGAAAAAAGTAAACTATTCTTGGACCATCATTGCCTTTTAACCCACCAGGTTAAAAACCATTAGGACTTCCATGTTAACCCTGGTGTATGGACACTGTGTGGAATTCCACAAAGGTGAAGAGCCTCCTTCTGAGCAAAATAAGCTTCATTTTCAAAGCAGTGGTTTGAGGTTCACCCAGGAAGGAGTGAAATCATCAAACCAAGGTCAGTGATGTCATTCAGGACAGTCCCAGACCACAAAGCACAAGCGTGACTCACTTCTCAGGGTCTAGGAGTGTCTGAAAGTGCCCAAGGTGCTGTTTGAACTTTCTTCTAGAGGTGAATTTCAACCACAGATGTGAAAATGATTGAGGGTCAAATATACAGTGAAATGGATAGTCTGGAAAGGGAAGGGAAGAGGGAGGAAAAGAAAAAAATAATACTGGCATACTGGAGATGAGGGCACCGAAGGAAGCACATAAGATAGGGCAGAGAGCCTCCATGACTTTGAGCTTTGAAGCTGAGTATCCCAGGAAAGCCTGGCTCTCTTGCCTGTGTCTGGTACTCTGAGCTAAAATCTTTAGTGACTGAAATAAAACGGAAACACAAACTCTTACTTCTCAGCTGTACTTTCCCAAAGTTTGGCTCAGGATATCTAAAGGGGCAGGAGCCAAACTTTTATGGTTTTAGGCTTTTTAACCTGGGGCATACAAGCTGGCCAGTGCTCTTGGTGATTGTACAACAGATTGCACTACCCCATGTGCCACAATATCATCTGGTGAGCTGCAGTGCAGTTTGCAGCATCTATCCTGCAGACATCCAAGACGATGACAGCAGAGGCTGCTAACTATGGCAATAGGTGTCTTAGGAATAGCAAAGGAGGTGTAGGTACCATCTGCGTCTTTATGTGTTAAGTTCAACCCAGTTAGTTCATCAGGATTGAAAAACTTTATTACACCCAACAAAAAAACCAAGGAATTAAAAAAAAAAAAGCAAAAATTCTCTCATGTTCAATCACTGAAGGTGAAACAAGAACAACTCTGGTACAAATATTTCAGTTAAATAAACAGAGGAATTCAGTAGATGCCAAGAAATCTATAGTAAATAGTCTCATTTAGGAAACTGTAACAGCCTGCACAGTAGGCTTCAGCATAGTATTTTCATATGACATTCTAACAACAAAAGCTGATGAAATTTCATATTGTTCACAGTGAAAACACTAGTTCTTTTTTCACTGTCTTTGCATTGGTTTAATCTTGCCCCAGTGTATTTTAACTTAAGCCAGTCTGGGATGTTAACAGCATACAAATATGCTTTTCCCGTGAGCTGCCTGGGAAAGGTTTTTTTGAGCTGAAACTGTGTTAAGCTGATTACTTCTTTTAATTTCTCCTTAATAATTGAGCATTTTTAATTGTTTGAATCTTAACAGCTGATATAGCTGTTTAGAGAGTCAGGGGATGCAAATGAATTCTGAGAAATTATTTCAATATAAACGTATGAACTCTATGCCATGGCAACAGCAATTTTTCATTAAATTATAGATTCCTCAGGGTTGATTTTGCCATATTGACAAGATCATTTCATAGGGAGAGGAGGTAAGGGAAAAGAGAGATCTTACTGAAGAAACAGAATTGTTATGACGAGCAATTAACAACATATATCCCAGCATGTCACAGTGGGTCTTCTTTCATTTCACGAAATAGACTGATTATAAAAATGCTTCCCATTTGAGTGCCACAACCCTAATGCAGTTTGCGTCAGGCTGCATTTTCCCTCAGGCTGAAAAATACTGACATTGGCAGGAACACTGGATGTGTTGAACCTGCCATCAGCAGCCTGAAAAACCTCTGTCCTCACTATTGCTCACAACTTCTAGTGAAAGACCTGCTTGTGCAGGTGGGGCTAGTTCAGTTCCACTAAAGAGTCTGCTGTCACACGGATTCACACTTTTCCATTTCCCCTATATATATATATATATATGCTCTTTTCTTAATGTAATCTCTTCTCTTTAAAATCCATGCAAACCAAACCAAACCCCAAACCCACTACACCAAAACCAGCCCAGAAGCCTCTACTCCACAGGCACTCTAGGTAAATGATCCACAAGGAGTGAAAATAATGTAAAGGTATATTTACATGACTTCATTACTTGCATTTGCAGATCACATCAAAGATGGTATTGACAGGGCTGTGAAAAAACATGTCTTGGTACATACTAAGGTTTTGTTGTTGTTTTTTTCATATTTTCATGGCTTAGAGGAACTGTGGTGTCTTCCCCTCTGAGTATCACTACACAGTTTCTTAATGGAAAACTAAATGAGTCCTTGGGTTTTCTTTTCCAAGGTTCCACTCCTGATTATAAAGAGCTATCCTTTAAACTAAATAGTTAGAGAGTGAAGGTGTTTCTCTTTTATTTACATAGGCCAGAGTGAGAAACAATACTGAGCAGTAAATCAAAGCTCAGTAGTAGCTTTCTGAAGGTGTTGTGTCTAAACTGAATGTTAGACAGTGTAACCCTGGCGTGCTAATGGTGGCCTACAGTCTTTATTTGAGTGAAAAATCTGGGTACAGCTAAAATTTCTACTACTGGAAGACTTAACCTGGAGCAAAAGGTTTACACAGATTCCATTGTTTGCTATTGCTAAGACTTCGGTCTGCACCAGAGTCCTCCATTTCAACCTCAGTTCCACAAGTCTTTCCTATGGAAAAACAGCAAAAATGAACCCTCAGAGTTTTCTCTACTTCCAGACTGCTGGGCTATCTTCCACCCTTGAAATCATGGCTTCTTCATGGCAACTTAAAGAGCTTAATGACATCTGTACAAAAAAACAGAGTGCTGAAAAAATCTAACTCAGAATTTTTCTCATTCTTATTTCAAGTTTTAAAAACATTTAAATGGCACAAACCTAGAGGCATTACAGAAAGCAGTCACAGAAAGGAGAGCACAAACACTTATTTTTTGGTCTAGAAAATAAACCCTACCTCCAAAATCAAAACTTTACAAGACTTCATATTTTATTGGACTTATTATTTCAACACACTGAAAGAAAACAGGCTGTCCCCCTGATATTGTGGAGAACATGGTAAAAGGCAATCCCATACATGGCAATAATCGGTGATGGTTAAGATTTTGCATATCAGGATTTCCAGAAACTAAAGTTGTATAAGATAAAGCAGAAAAATAGGGTGGAATGTGCAATTTGATTTTCTGTTTGCAGTGTTCAAATTCTAATACTGATCCTCAGTGATGGGGTGGTACCAAAGGCCTTAAACCTCCTATGTAGAAATAGTATTTTTGAGGTCCATAACTGGCAGCTAAACTAAGTTTTCTCTCTCTGTTTTTCCTAAGATTATCTTAGAGAAAAGGCCCCATCTTCAAAAGACATTTATCGAAGACTCATCTATAAAAGCTCTATCTTCAAAAGTCATATTTGCACATACTAAAGCAGTACCTCTTCCTGCAGTGGGCTCTCTAGTATAAGCAAGTGCTGGCCTGAGATTACAACACATGCACACACAGAGAGCCATAAGAGATATTAAATCTGATGTTTCCAAATAGATAGGAATAAATTCAATTTTAACATTAGGCAGTCCATTTTTGGTGCTATCCTAGGCTGACCTCCCTCGCCTTTGAAGTCCCTCCTTACAAAATCTGATTGGGGATTTCCCTGTCACAGTATCTAAAGTCCAACCTTTATCACAGCACATGGACTCCTTCCTCTCATAACACTTGTGAGGAGTTTGTTTGGTGCTTTTTTTAAAAATGTTTGGTTCGGTTTGGGTTTCTTTATTTGTTTGTTTGCTTTTAAGGGCTCCCATTAGCTTGACCTATTCAGAAATCTGGTAAAAATGCCAGAAAATGCTAGCAGGGTGATCTTGCCCCCTCATTTGTTAGCTTCTGTTAGGAGCGCTGGGAGGTGACTGCCTCCTGCTGCTAGCCAGCCCTACACCAGCCATGGCAGAGCATTAGAGGAAATTACAGAATCACAGCTGGCTACTGGTTAGCAAAACCCAATCTTCTGCTCTAATTTTGAGGAGAAGGGAGGCAGGACAATATGCTGCAAAAGTTTTTTACAAATTCCATCAAGTTATACATAGAAAGGAAAATAACATAAATACTTGCAACACGTTTCTCTCTTCCCTGTGCCTTCCAAATGCAGTTTGTCCACATTTTCTAACCAGTCATTCCACTAAAAACAGTTTATTAATGGTGGAAGGTTTACTGATATGTTTGGAAAGTATACACTTGTCACAGAACAAATTGCCCTCTGTGTTTTACATACAGTGGGTCAATTATTTCATTTGAAGGCTTGAAATTACTTTAGGGAGAAGTGCACAAAGGCACAACTTCAGATGCAGTAGTGGCTTTGCCTCATTTTAGATGGCAATCATCCAGTACTTCAGCCTGTTCAAAATGATCCATCTCACTCCTGCTTTAGGTTGTATTTGCTTCATTATTTCTCCAGAGCGACCTACAAAGTTTCTAGAAGCAGCAAGTTGTCTGCTCTAACACTCTCTAGGTATGTAAATGAGCTGGTTAGTACATCAACTGTTCTCAGGAAGATTTCACTGGCTAGAGTTGTAAAAGAGGAGCAATAAAAATTAACTGTTATTTAGACAATAAAAATGGCAGATCTTTACTAAAGGATCACTTCTAAAACCTGTTTTCTAAGCATTCCACTCACCCAGAGTACAGGGGCTGCCTGTTGGCACTGAAGGTTGTATTTAATGCTTCAGAAAAGCAAGGAAAGGAAAAGCACAAGCCTGTTCCCCTCTATAGATTTATTCATCATGGAGAGAAGCCACTGAAAATGGGGTGTGTTTTTCCCAGACTATTTTACATTCAAAACAACAGCCCTGTCTGCACTGGAAAATTCCACAGTATGTGGAGACCTACAGAGGGACTGAACGAAGGGACTTGGAGAAAAAGGTACATGTCTGAACTAGATTGAATAAGGGTAACTATGCTCAGAATAAATCTCACTCAGATCTTCTGAAGTTCCTTCAGGAAAGTTAAAAAAAAAAAATCCAGATTGTAATTTGCCTGATATTTCTAAAATGAATAGAATTTCCAACAAGCAAAAAAACCCTCCCATGCTTCTCCACCTGACATTTACCTCCTTTCAGACATTGTTAGATAAGAAAATCAAGTTTTAGAATGGAGAAGTTGCATAGTCTTGAACAATCATTCGTGGAGATTGTCAGTGATGTCAGTGAAAGCTGATTGTGCTCAGCTCCCTACACTAAACAGTGGCTGTGCTGAACAAAATGTGTGCACACATGCACACAGCCCCACTCTGACAAAGATACAGGAGCTTCTTTTCCCTGTTCATCAGGTGTTCATAAACTCTTCAGTGCTAGCTCAAGCTGCATTGCTGTGAAATCATAAGCAACCTGAGAAAGGCTTCTATATGAAGAGTATGTGCATTCAGTACTCCGATGGTCTCCGTAAAACACATTTAGCACAACTCATGCACATAACACACTGAGGTAAACACAAACTGTCCGTGCGGGAAGCATGTTCACTATGGCTATTCAGAAACTTCATTAAAAACTACAAGGTGTGCTCAACTGGATCTAAATCTTTGTTCTTAAAATTCAGATGCTAGTAGAGATGGGAAAATACCCTGAGAGCCACGAGAGCATTCAGGGAACTAGACTGAAAGTTAAACAGAGCTTCCACTTTGCTTCTAGAATAGCTATGTTATAAAAATTTTACTCTAAGAGCCTTTCCAGATGTAGCTAGATAGTACTGAACTCTGTTTCCACTAAGAGATTTAGGAATTGTATTAGCTCACATGGAAATAATTTTTTAACTAGCTGGGAGTGGTTCCCTGACAGTTCCTGAAGCTGTTCCCCCATGCTCATATCCCCTCCTCTCTGGCTCATTTTAGGAGCTACACCCAGTGTGCAAAATGACCTCTGCACCTAAAGAGGCACAAACTATTTTGTGCATGGAAAGAAAGTAATATGGTCACTGACAGGCTAAGAGCACTGTAACAGCCAAAGCCAAGCTTTGTACAGTTTTTACCTGACAAAAGCCAACTAGATGGACCTGTCTTCATAGTGCTGTGATGACATACAATGACTTCAGCTTTACTGGGTCCTCAAATATTATGACCAATGCAGCTTTCCATGTGATGAGGTAAGAAACTGAGAAGCTTGGAAAACCTGGGCTTGTATTTTCTTAAAGTCTGTAAACTTGAAAGATCCTCTTCATACAGTCTGAAGTTCAGAGAAACTAGATTATATGAAAATCAGTGATGGTGGAAGAAAATACAGTTGTATTTGGAAAT